>NC_140940.1:84500749-85189499 GCF_014529385.1 Adiantum capillus-veneris | reverse complement strand
GTGGGTTTACCAACCACTGTACGAGTTCATGACTCGATATGGGTGGTCGTAGACCGCGGTTGACTAAACCATGTAAGTTTATTACAACCAAATCAACAATTAAGACTCCAGAACTAGCCAAACTATTTGTGGACAACCTATATAAGTTGTATGGTTTGCCAAGTAACATTGTCAGTGATCGTGATCCCAAGTTTAACAATCATTTTTGGAGGACTGTATTCAAATGATTGGGTACACAACTGAACCTCAGTACAACCGATCATTCAGAAAAAGATGGTCAGACTGAACGAGTTAACCAAGTGCTAGAGGATATGCTACGCGCATACGTTAGCAAGAAACAGTTAGACTGGGAAGAATATTTACCTATTCTCGATTTTGTCTACAATAGTGCTAAGCATGTCACAACTGGATTTAGTCCTTTCATGCTCATGTATGGTTTTCAACCTAGGTCACCTGTTACGGTGGGGTTGGCAATCGAAAAACTCCAACAGGTTAAGGATTTTCTCTAAGACCACATGGATATGTTGAAACTCGCTCGTCAGGATGTCCGACAAGCGCTGGATCGGTATAAGAAGTACGCTGATGAGAAACGTTGGCAAGTTACCTTTGAGGAAGGGGAGGAAGTATTTTTACGTGTGCCACAACATTTAGAAAGTCTGAAAACTGGGCCAACACCTAAATTATCTCCACGATTGTGGGCCTTTCAAAATACTCAAGCGAGTAGGTGACCATGCCTACAAATTAGTGCTACCTACACATTCTTGTATTCATCCAATATTTCATGTAAGGCGTTTACGTAAGCGGTTACATGGGGACGACAATGTCATTGGCCAACAGATGTTGGTCAATTTCGTTGAACCTCCTACCTTACTTCATGAACCTAAACAAATTTTGGACTACCATGATTAACGTACGCATCATCATGTACGTCAACAAGCCTTAATCAAGTGGAAAGATCGACCTGAGGAAGGCGCCACTTGGGAAAACATTGATGTTCTTAAGAAGAAGTTTCCCACTTTTTTTTCCCAGGACAAAAACTCTTCCTTAAGGGGGGAGTAATGCCACGACAAGGGCAAGGCCGGACTAGGCAGTGTGGAAAGGGAGTCCAATTAGGGCAAAGGGCTAGGAGCTTGCTATATAGTGGTAGGTTGGCTGGTGGACCCTAGGACACTAGTTCCCCTAGTCTTACACGTAGTGAGTTAGTAACACATAGTCTATTACCATAGAGAAGATAACCAGCTTGTGAAGTAAATGGTTCCTCTTTCTTCCCTAATGCAAGGGCTGAAATCACATCTCTAAAATTGGGATCAATAGCATACTCATCTATCATAGAAGATAGATCATTGTGAGTTTCTATGGAAACCGCATTCACTCTCTGCCGTCTTGAGAGTGCATCGGCTACTTGATTATGCTTGCCAGCAATGTGAGCAATATGAAATGAAATTGCAAAAGGAATTTTGCCCATCTCATTTGTTTGTCGAAAAGTTTGGTATGCATCATGAAGTACTTAAGACTTTGGTGATCCGTTCGCAGAATGAAAGGAGTCCCCAATAAATAGTGCTTCCATGAGTCTAAGGCATGTAGAACTATGAGGAGTTACTTTTCATATATGCCTAGAGCTTGCTCAATAGGGTCGAGCCTTCTACTTTCATAGCCTATGGCGTGCCCTTCTTGGAGCAAG
The DNA here is from genome assembly GCF_014529385.1 of Adiantum capillus-veneris. Taxonomy (NCBI): domain Eukaryota; kingdom Viridiplantae; phylum Streptophyta; class Polypodiopsida; order Polypodiales; family Pteridaceae; genus Adiantum; species Adiantum capillus-veneris. The sequence goes on along the minus strand of NC_140940.1, from coordinate 85,187,818 downwards.
ACAGCTCCAAGGCAATCACCACAAGCATCACATTGGACCTCAAATGGCTTTGAGAGATCCAGTAGTGTAAGCACAGGTTGAGAGATAATCTTTTCTTTAAGCTTTTCAAAAGCATTGTTCTCCTTGTCAGACCATGTATACCTAACGTGTTTCTTTGTTAGGTCATGTAATGGTCATGCTATTAGTGAGAACTTTTCTATGAAGTGTCTATAGTATACACACATACCTATAAAGCTTCTTAGTTCATGACGATTCCTTGGTTTAGGCCATCCTTTTATTACCTCTAAGTTTGATGGATCCATTTGGATGCTATCTTAAGAGATAATGTGACGTAAATACTGAATCTCTTGTAAGAAAAATTCACTTTTCTTTAGATTAACATAAAGTTATTCTCTTTTAAAACTTGAAATGTTACCTGGAAGTGTTGCTTGTGTTTGTCTAATGAATTAGAGTAGATGATGATATCATCAAAGAACATTCCAGTAAAGGTTCGATGAGGCCTAGATAGCTTCTCCATCAAGACGGTTGATGTGGCTGGTGCATTGGTCAAGCCAAAAGGCATGACAATATATTCGTAAAGACCAAATGTGGTATGAAATGCGGTGTTTACAATGTCTTGATCAACTATCCTTATTTGATGATAGCCACTTTTTAGGTCAATCATATTGAAGTAGGTGGACCCTTGTAGCTTATCAAATAGGTTGTCTACACATGGAACGGGAAATCTATTATTGGTAGTGATCCTATTAAGTGATCTATAGTCGACACACATATGATATGTGTCGTCTTTATTTTGCACTAATAGCACAGGTGAGCAAAATGGAGATGACCTAGGCCTAACCATGCCCTTCTCAACTAACTCATGTACTTGCCACATAATCTCCTCTTGTTGAGCTTGAGAAACTCTATAAGGAGGTTTATTAGGCGGTGAACTTCCTAGAAGAAGTTCAATTGCATGGTCATCATTGCCTCGTTTAGGAGGTAGCTCACAAGGGACTTCGTCAATAAAGACATCTTGAAACCCCTTGAGAAAATTGGATAACTCTAATTCCTTTTGATTGTGTATATTTTCTTTTGCTAAACATTAGGTTCATTTTGAGAATCTTTAACAAAAATCATGTACACGGAAATAGAGATTTTTATTGACTTGTTGAAAGCTTGTGTATGTACTATGGGTATGGTGTTACCCATTTCCTTAGCATCTATGTACATATCCTTTTCCCTAAACTTAAAGGAGATTCTCCTTTCAAGGAATTTAACATTGGCAGCCATGCGAACAAACCATGGTGCCTCTAGGATTACATCCTCATGCTTGACACGAGAGATAAAGAAGTCCTCTTTGTCCACATAGCTTTGGACATGGAGCCTCAATTTCCCGATTAAGGGAGTGATTAAAGCTTCTTGCCCCTTGAAAGCACCATCTGCGGGTAGGACATCTCCCATCTCATAGGCTTGTATGCCTAGCTTGGTGGCCAACTCTATGGATATGAAAATGTGAGTAGAACGAGGGTCAAAGAGAATAAAAGCATCATGTTATCTTAACTTTCTCCCAAGCATGGCATAGAGAAGATCCTTTATGGTGAATTTCCTCCTCTTGGATTTCGACCAAGGTAGCTCTAGGAGGTTCATGGAGGGTGTTTCTTTTCAGGACAAGTGCACTATGCATACCCTTGCTTGCCGCACTTGAAACATTGGTTATCCTTGCGATAACGCTCAAGCTCTTTAGAAGAGATTTTGTTTTTACCTTTGTAAAGTCCCTTCTCTTTAGCTTTGTTGGAGTTGCCCTTAGGAGACTTTTGGACATTGTCCTTCCCCTTAGGCTCATTGGAACCCTTGTTTTCCATGGGCTTAGAATTTCTTTTAGCGCCCGTTTGAAATTGATTAGAGAAGCCACCATAGTATGGTGTATAACCGTCGATATGGTGCGTGGTCTTTGGGAGTTTACATACTTTGCCATTTCTTCAATTAAGCCTGCACAAAATTGTTGCTTTTGCTCTCCAAAATCCAACTTTTTGAAGACATTGGATTTGAGTTGTAGGTCCCAAAACTTGTCTACATATTTGTGAATGGATTCGTAAGGAGAGAGCTTTAAGCTTCACCATTCAATGAGTACTTTGTCTTTGACATCGGTGGCCAAAAATTGCTTTGTGATGGAATAAAGCTTTCCATGTTCGTGGAGCTTCACTGTTGGTCCGTAGGCTAGACCACCATTGCCTGGTGGACTTTTGAAAGTGCATAGCTACATGATGTAGCTTAGAGGACTCCGTCGTGAAGCCCTCATCTCCAAACAATGCATTGAACTGTTGGATAAAGGCCAAGACTTTGTCCGTATCACCAAAGGTGCCATCGTAGGTAAGGAAAGAGATGCTCTTTCCCTCCCTCTTTGAGCTTCTTGAGCTTGGACGACCTCTTCCATGCGGCATAAGATTTCCGATGGCCTCTTCTTTTTGATGGTTCAAAGGCTACACCATCACTTTCTTCAAAAGGTGAAGAATTTGAGGAAGATGGAGAAGAGGGTGACCTCTTTCTCACCTTTTTCTTGCCTTGATCTTCTTGGTCTTCACCACAACTTTCATAAGAGGAACAGGATGAAGAAGATGGAGAAGAGGGTGTCTCTTTTTTGCCTTTTCCTTCTCTTGCTTTTTATCATCCCTCTTTGAATTATGGTGTGGAGAAGTGTACGATGGTCTTCTCTGTTTTCGAGGTGATGGAGAGCGTTTAGCCTACCGTCTCTGTGGATCCATCTCTGCCAAGGTGGCGGGAGACTCACTTGTTTCTCGTTCCTTCAATGGAGGCTCTTGATTTCTCCTTTGAGAAGGATATGCCTCATCGAGGAGAAAATTTTTGAGCCCTTCGTATGGATCCTCTTCTTCTTCCCGAATCGGAGAGAGACCTCTTTTGGGAGTCTCACAAGGAGGCTTCCTAGGTGCTCTCTCGTCATGGTGGGGAGCTTGGAGAATCCCATGAGCACGAAGCTGCCATTGCAGTTCACTTTGGAGGGATGGACTTCCCATGGCTTGTTGAAGCCTTGACACAAGATAGTTAACAAGCATAGGGGCATCATTAGTAGCGTGCTCATTAGAAAAATCAAAGTTATCAACATTAATTTCACTCTCTTTACTATTTTCAACCATTCTAACAACTTTTAGGCATAAAATTTTTAGGTGTACTTTGGCACTCCAAGCCCTAGTTGCTACTCCTCTTTACCCCTTTAGAAAAAGCACTCAAGCTACTGTCCTCGTGGCTTGAATACCATTAAATGCAAGGAATAGAAGAGAGGTTCGTTCAACACCAACAACACTGGCTCTTGTCAAGCTTCTAATAGCTTAATAGTGGTTAAGCCATAGGCAAGCCATAGGCAATAAGCCATAGGCAATAAGCCATAGGCAAGCCCCATAGTACTCTACTATTAAGACCATAGCTCTTGATGGTGATGCCTCGATATTTGCACAAAGGAAGCATCACTGCAAGGCTAAAAAATCCCTATTCTACTTACTCACATGCAATTAATAATACCAACCATTTATAGCTAGCTTGAGGACCTCCCTTCTTGAGCAGGAAAATAGAAACCTTGTGCTCTGATACCAATGTAACATTCAATGGTCTAGTAACTTGTGTGTAGCGGAAAATAGCATGAACATAGTGAGCATTTCATTAGAATAGATTCCTAATGAGAATAGCAAGAGTGCTTGGGTGAAGAGAGCAGCAGAAAGTATAACACCTAGTTAGATAGCATGAACAATACTTCAAAAGAGAGAGAAATTAAGCAATTGAAAACAGTTGAGGACCAGATTTGAGCCGGTCCCCCCTCCAAAAGGCTTTGTATTATGGTTTCTCCCATTAAGGGAGACATTTCACAATACAATTCTTTGTGTCTCTTCAATACTAGCTAGTGCAATGAAGATGGAAACTTCATGCACTAGAAACAACACTTATTAAACACAACATCAATTACCTCATGGTCTCAGACCCAAGACCTCACACACCTTCTAAGATGGTGAGAGTTAGTGGGGTATGAGAGTAGATTGAGAGGAAGAAGGAGTATTCTTACGAGAAAGATATACATCTCCTCACATAATCACTCATATTAGCATAGCTTAGCTTAGTAGTTAGCATGGTAGAGGAGATGCGCATGCATTGAAGCTTGGCTCTTGATTGGATTTGTATCACAAAGCCAAGTGTAGGCCTCCCTTCCCACAAGCTTATGTAGGTGGTAAGCTTTCCATTAAAGCTTGAGAAGGAGAGAGAGAGTCTTCTTGCTTCACACATTGATTGTGTGAGTGTGTAATGCCATAATGCCTTTGAAAAATCAGCCCCCTCTCTCCCTTGGTCGACACCTCTTTCTAATTGCTCATGCTACAGTCCTATTGGAATTAAGCAGTATAAGTAATAGCCTCCTGACATGTGTCACCCTTTCCCCTTTTGTGAGAGCTTTAGGTAATTAATAAATGCAACTAAACTCTCATTGGACCCCTTTGCCTCCTGGCCAATAGGAATCAAGCAAGCCATTGCTGTACTGAATGCTCATTATAACCCTTGGGAGACTGTCCAATACTCTTCTAGAGAGCTTAATTCTTATTGGTTCTTTTATTAAGTGTTTTTAAATTAATTAAACTAGACTTACTCTAGCCTAATTTTCATTGGTCCACCTCCAAGGTCATCCAACAGGATCTGAGCACACCTTGCGGGCATCTGGGCTAGGGAGTTGACATGTGTCCCTCTTTCCCCTTGTGTACAAAGGGTGTGTGTGTGAGTTTCTCTCTCATCTCCTACTTCTAGGGCTTGCCCCCTCCTATGTAGGGATGGTTGAAGACTTTTAACACACACACAAAGCATCCAATTTTCCTAAGCTTTTGACCTTTGGACACAACCTTTGAATTTCGGAACCTTAGCATTTTGGAAGTCTTAATGTGCTAAACCTTAGGGTCTTTTAAGCCCATTGTTGCACATTTCTCTTTTGCAAATGTCCCCCCTTTGGATCTCTACTGTGGCCGGTCTGCTAGCTTAACCAATATTCTAGCTTTTCTCCCCTAGCACTTACCCATATTAAATGATCAGTTTAACGTGAGAAAATCATTAAGGAGAATTAGATATTGATTATTATGACACTGAAAATCGGGTTCAGAGCAACCTAGAAACCCACAAAAGCCCGTCGAGCTTTTGCGTTTTTCCTATGGGCTTTTGCATTTTCCATATGGGCCCGCCGAGAAAACCCTAAAGCCCGATGGGCTGCATCTTAATATGTGAAGGGCTCTAATCGGACCCATTGGGTGTTTTTTGTTGAGCCACACACACACACACACATACATACATACATACATACATATATACATACATAGAGAGAGAGAGAGAGAGATCAATGACTACCTTTGTTGTGGGATCTACCTAGTGTCGCCACGATTATAATGACTACTTGCACGCAAAAAATAGACGTCATTTGATACACTTACAACCACAAACAACTCTTAGATGCGTTAGCACACGTGCTCTGGTTTGCGAGGAATGCTTGACATTGTTGTGTAGCTCTCTCCGAGCCAATTGTGATGGTGCAGTTGAATCTCCAATGTGATGAGCAAACAAGAAGTAGCGTCAGGATGAAGCTCACACTATCTCTCTTTGTCTCTCACACACTGTCAATGACAACTTAAAACTTTGTATATGATTAAGTTCTCTTTACAAGATGACCTAGGTACCTTATATACTAAGGCTACCATAGGTTAAATTAAAATAGAGTTCAAGGGGGTCAAATGGCTTTGTATTTAAAATATGGAAGTGCCATTGCACCCCGACTTCTACAACTAGAATAATTACTCATTATAAATGATGTTTTTAGCCATAATCCGCATCATTTCATAACTATCAAAAAATAAGAGTTTGGTATGTAAATTGAGTTATGTCCTGTTGTTCACCAATGGGTCAACACTCCCCCACTCCAAATTCATGTCGTCCCTGACATGACCTCATTGTCAATGTCGGTGCAGTCTTTGTTGTCGTTTTTCTTTCTTGTGCTTTATGTCCTTCACATCCAAACCCCAAGTTGCAACATATGTTGTTGTCATTATGGGCCTATTGATAGATCTAAATTAAAAAAGAAGCCAATCTTGTTCAGCTTGACTCTTATCATCATGGATAGATAAAGTTGCAAAATCATCCATTGGAAGTTGTCTAGTAACATGATCACAACCTCTTTTTGTTTCCATAAATATGATCACTTTACTTCCATCCATCATTCGCTTCACTAAATCTGGCAATTTTGAGTATTTCTCATTCTCAAAGACAACTTCTACAATATGTAGAATTGAATGATTGGATTTTAGAGCTTATGAACCAATGACAACTTTGTAAGGATTCCGAAGGAATTGTCTAACTAAACCTTCAACTTGTTTAGGCCAAGTTATGCTGAAATACTAAGTTTGTTTGTCAGGCCAAATCTGGGAGATAATTTTCTTGATTTGAGACTCAAAACCCATGTTTGTTAGGGACTTTTTAATTCTTTGACTTCTTAGTATCACTTGTGCCCACATCTTTCTCCATTGCTTTCAATTTAATACTACCGACATAAGAACTAGATGTCCAGTTAAAATAAATAAGAAACCTATTCAATATATATTAGTAAACAATCACTAAGAAAGAAATCATATGTACACAATATGAGATTTGCAATGCACTCTAGTCACTTCCACATATTGACCACATATGTTCTGAGCCAACATACACATTGCAATACACTCTCTACATGAAAGTATGGATACAAAAATAATATGAAATTGTCAATGCAATCATAAATGTAATGATTAGGTATACATCCTTTGTGATTTGAAAAAAATAAGACAAAACTATTTTCACATGGGTAAGGACATGGGTCCAACGGGCAAGGCTACCGGCACGGTCGGACAGTGTGTACGCTCGGGGGAGGCTATAAGATAGCACGGTTGGGTGGAGACTAGCACACACGTTACCACCGCCCTTTCACTGGTATCCGAGCTATTTTTGGGAGGAGTCGGAAAGCGGGTTGCATGTGCATGCAATCCGCTGCCTCTCTTCAATGTTCCGCAGATAGCGACGTCTCTACAACGCGCATGAAGAGACAGTGACAGCTGACTGTGGCTACCCCACCTACGCCTTCCACAATGCACAACTAAGACGGGCGACAAAGGCAAACTCCATTGACAAATCGACGACACCAAGGCTTCGAAGGCTTTTGTTGGAGCCATTGGCTGCGCGCATAGGAAGGTTCGCTTAACCCTTGTATGAAGGAGGGTTGAACCATCCCATGAGGGTAAGAGGCCAACACTTTACCATCAAGCTAGTGACCCTTGTTGTGTATAACAAGGAGAGATAGCATACTTGTGTTGAAAGGAAAGCTAGAAGTAAAGGGAAAGCTTCAAACTTCAAGAAGGAAAGTTTCACCCTTCCTTTTCACTTCTTGGAGGAAGGAAAGTTTTCTTCCAAAAATTCTTTTCTCCTCAAGGAGGTAGCTTCAAAGTGAGAAAAATCCTTCACAAAAACGATGAGTTTTTATGAAGAGGCAACAAAGGTGTTCTTATGACGAACGACACATGAAGCGCTACAATTCACGGAAGGCGAGGTTCGCATGCAACCCAAATTGCAGAGCATACAACACACAAAGACTTCAATTTCACAAGGTACAAGTTGATATTTTTCTCTCTCTCTTTGCATTAGTGTGTGTTTTCCATGGCCAGTGAGGACATCCCACCTACACACACGTTTGATTTGAGCACATAGATCAAAATTAGGGCACCATGGGTGCGGCTGAAACTAATATGCATGATGAGGATGATCTAGGAGAACATGGCCTTGTAGATATGGCTGCTTTCAAGACTTTGGAAAATCGCCAAAGCGTACTATGGAAAATCACCAAAGCATACTTGAATGCAACCTCTTTGCACTTAATGCAAATGTTACCAATCTTACGGAGCTACCTGTGAAAGCTATGAATTCACAGATTGCTCAAGGAGCCACAAGTGGCACGGTTCAAGGGAACCAAGCTCGCACGACTCAAGGAGTCCATGAGAGAGGTGCTGCAAAAGATGCAGAAGGTAGCAATGCATTACTTAATAATATCACCATTCCTGAGTTTCACGGGGAAGAGCTTGATTGCAACAAGGATGTGGTCAATACGTTTTTACACAAATGGAGTGATATTCATAGATTGAGACACACCCGAGATATAAAGACGGCTGTGGAAACAAGTCTATCTCATAATTATTAAAGGCAAGGCCTATAAGTCGTGGATTACATTTCCAATAGATGTTTGTCCTCCATCTTGGGCTGTGTTTCAAGTTTCTTACTCCAAAGAGTTTTTGGACTCTAATGAACAAGATAAGAATTGGTTAGCATGGGATTCATGCCGCATGTCTGGCCTCCCTCTCACACAGTACCTTTCAAAGTATCAAAAAGCCATATTAAAACTATAATAATTTCAAAAGATACGGGGTTTCAATAGAGGTCTTGACAAAGACTATCGTCTTCATGTCAAGACCCAACATCCAAAAACTTTGGAAGAAGCCATCAGTCATGCCCAAAGATATGATGATGACCAAGAGAGGAAAGGAAATGTTCCCTACTCTAAGAATACTTTTGCTAAGAGCAATGTGGCTAAGATTAAATGGCGAGGTAGATCTCCCACACGTTCCAAGAGGAATAAGAGACAATCTACCTCTCCATGTCCACAAGAGGCTATGAAGCCTAAGGACTTACGAGATACTCCACGTGGGTCTCACAGCACGACTAAAGTTTTGAGCGTGCAAAGAAACATAATTTGTGTTTTAGATATCTTTTGGACCAACATAACAAGAAAGATTGTCCTCTTTTGCAAGGCAAAGAAAAAGCCATGCACACAGTGCAATGCCTCACATTAGATTCATCTCCTAAATATTGTGATGTAGAGGTTCTTCATATGGAAGAAAAGCACAAGTGTTGTGTGCATGCTTCGATGTGGCAACCCACCTTTGGTCCCCATGATTTGATTCGCATGCATGGCACTACTAACGGACAACGTGTTCGTATTTTAGTGGATGATGGTTCAACTCATAACTTCTTAAACTATAACCTATAAACTATAACCTAGTCAAGAAATTGAAGCTTACAAAGACTCCCTATTCTCACAAGTATGTGGTGGAGCAGATGTCTTGGAATGATAAAGAAGTATGGGACACGGTAGTTCAAGGGGTTGATCTTATTGTTCAAGATCATAAGATGACCCTTGAATTCCAAGTTATGAACATGGACCGTGCTGATGTAGTTTTAGGACGAGAGTGGCTCCATGGTTTAGGAAACACATTGCACACTAGTTATGAACACAACTCCTTATCCTTCATGGCCAATGGTAAACATGTGATTTTTCTTGGTGAGAAAAATATACCATCTGCACCTCTTATATGTACAGTCGAGCTTTCAATTTTGCAGAAAGCAGATTTAATAGATGAAGTCTTTTTGTGTTACTGCTTGTCTCCAAGTCTTGTGAATTCTCAAGAGCAAAGTTCGGTGAGTTCTAATAATGGTATGAAAACTGCAAAGAATTCTAATGATAAGCAAAGTGTTAACAAATCTAACAAGAAAAGTGCTCTTAATTTTAATTCTATAGAGCAACGTGCAACTGTTGTAAAACAAACATTACAGGAATTACAAGGTTCCTCCATCCCAGCATAACTCTAGTTTACTTTCTCCTTTTCCACGGCAAAAGCTGACTCACTTACTCACGGAGTATAGTGATGTGTTCTCAAGTGATTTACCACCGGGTTTACCCCCTACACGTAATGTACAGCAGCATGGCATAGATGTCTTGCCAGGCACGAAACCGGTGAGTAAACCACCTTATTGTATGAGTGCTAAAGAAGCCAAGGAGGTTGAGAGTCAAATGGTTGACTACCTTTCACGTGGTTTCATTAGACCTAGCACTTCGCCTTGGGCATCACCAATTCTATTGGTAAAAAAGATAGATGGTACTATGCGCATGTGCATAGATTATCGCGGATTAAATGTGATAACCATCAAGAACAAGTGTCCTCTGCCTTGAGTGGATGAGTTGTTTGATCAACTCCATGGGGCAAGATACTATACAAAGATAGATCCTTGTTCAGGATACCACCAACTGCGTATTGTACTGCAAGATATCTCCAAAACTGCCTTTAGAACACGGTTTGGGCATTTTGAATTTTTGGTTATGCCTTTTGGTCTAACCAATGCTCCAGCTACATTTATGACACTCATGGATAGTGTCTTATGTCCCTATCTTGGAAAATTTGTTGTGGTTTTCCTTGATGACATTCTCAGTTACAGTAAAAGTGAAGATGAACACATAGAACAGTTACAATTAGTGTTCGAACAGCTACGAGCTCACGTGCTTTATGCTAAGCAAAGAAAGTGCAATCTCTTATTCTGGCATCAAGATGGACATTGACAAGGTCGCTTCCATTCTTCAATGGCCACATACCAACACGATTGAGGAGCTTCAAATATTTTTAGGCATAGATGGATTTTATCGATAGTATATCCGTTACTATGCCCAAATCATTGTTTCTATGACGGATCACTTAAAGCAAAAGGTAAGAATTTTCTTGGGAAGAAGCCCAAAAACGCAGTTTCGAACAGCTCAAGGTAGCTATAGCCAGTGCTCCCATCCTAGCAATCCTTGATCCACTTAAGCCATTTGTGGTAGAGACTGATGCTAGTGATAAAGCAATTGGTGCGGTACTTCTCCAGAAGGCAAGACCTATAGCCTTTGAAAGTAAAAAGTTAGATAGAGCTTAAAGGAATTATTATGTCTATGAGAGAGAGCTCTATGCCATAATTCACGCTTTACGAAAGTGGAGACACTATTTATATGGTGCCGAGTTTAAGGTAGTTTTTTACCATGAGAGTATCAAATGTTTTACTACTTAGACACACTTGAAGGGCCCTAAAGCTAGATGGATAGAAATCCTTTAAGATTATGATTGTAAGCTACGATATCGCAAGGGGAGATATAATGTGGTAGAGGATGCACTAAGTTGAATGCCTTAAATTAATTTACTTGCTTTCACGGAAATAAAGAGTGGATTTTAGAGTCATTACATGGCAAGTCTGTACAAGATCAATCATATGCTAAAGTGTGGAGTCCAATTTTAAAAAGGGATCCCTCATAGTCACGTGTCTCTATATAACCAAATCAACATGTCTCTGCACGTGCAGATAAAAAATCCAACACACAGAGCTCCACCCCTACTTAGGAATAGCTTAAACGATGGAATAATTTTTCCATTGATGATGGCTACTTACTACATAAAGGTAGAGTATGTGTGCCAAAGGACTCAGACACTAGGCACGAAATCTTATTTGAGTGTTACGATAGTCCAAGTGCTAGTCATCCAGGTATTTGTAAGACGTATGCCTTAGTTTGAAGGCAATTTTATTGGTCGGGCTTACATCATGATGTTCAAGAATATGTACTAAACTGCCAACAGTGCTAAGTTAATAAGGCAGAGCGCCTCAAGGTAGGTGGCCTTTTACATCCTTTTGAGATTCCACAAGGTAAGTGGGAGAGTATCTCTATGGATTTTGTAGTACGACTACCTACTAAAAATCATGGCCATGATGCCTTCTGGGTAATTTTAGACCGTCTTACCAGATGGCTCAATTCATTCCCATTAAGACTACGGTTAAGACACCGGAATTAGCACAGTGTCGTGCTGTGACACGTACATAGTGGGAACGCATGCTACAAGATCTATCTTGTAACTTTTTACATACATAATTATCTTTCCTATAATGTACATATGCATATTTAAGTATAATAATAAGCCTTCTATCTCATCCTATTATTTTTCTCAAGGGTAACCTATCCTTAATTTACCATCATAAAATACTATGGGAAAAGCATCAATAGCTCCGCCTCTTTAACTTGGGGCAAAAAGCATTGATTTTTTATTTCTACTATTTCATTATCATCTCACACCCTAGATAGATCCTATATCTAGGGTAAACTCCAATATATATATATTCTATGTATTTTTCTTATATTTATTTTTAAATAGCTACTAGGAGGGAATCAAATCCTAGTGAGACACTAGGTGGCATGATTTCAAAGATACACTAGGTGCCACGGTTGAGGAGATATGATCAAAATACTGGACCCCAGTCTGCCCACATCATGCAGGGACAGCTCATTTCCAACTTTTCCAATTCCTATTCACATTGGCTCCTCTCTTCTTGTGTAAACCCTTGGGGGTTCCCTTCACCTATAAAAGGGGACCTCTTCTTCCTTGAAAAGGAACTCAAGCATTCAAGCCATTGATGAGAGGAATTCTTGAGGGAGTGAGTAGTAATGTGTAATTGTACTTAGCCATTAACATAAGCCCAAGCCTACACTTTCTCCTAGAGGGAGATTAGCCATTCTTGCAACAAGCTAACCTTGGAAGATCAACTCTAATCAAAGAAGGTCTTGAACTTGATGTATCAATCAAAGTGGAATTATCCACTCTTCTTCTCTCTCCATCAATAATGGTGCCGAAGGGTTTGTCAAGTAAGATGTGTTCTACATTGATGTTTTCTTGATTTCTTGTTGTTTTCATTTTCATCTCTAATCCAAAATATATATATATATGTATCTAATCTCATCTCCTTAACCAAACCTATCTCTCTCACTCTTAGTAATTCATCCTCTCTACAAATTTTAGGTTCTCCTTGCTACAGGTACATCTCTCCCCGCAGTATCCTTATTGCCTACGGGCAAGAATAGGGCTTGGGAGGGAAACTTCTCATCTCTTCACTTCACTCATATATACATTTTTCTCATATCTACATTTCTCACATACTATCCTAGATGAATAACCCACATGATGATCATTTCTATCGCTTTCACTCTGTACGATCTATTAGAATTAACGTATGGATTAGCCGTAAAATACACTTTCAACAACGTATAGTGTTTCTCTTCGGCCCTGAAAGGCTCAATGAAATACTTCTATCACCGGATCCCATCATACTACCTCTCATAGACTATAATTTTTCTTTTGATGTAAGCGTAGTTATCTTGCTATGAACCAAGAGGATTTGTACACACAATTAATCCCAATCACTAGACAAAATATATATATTATGGTAAGCACAAAACTACAATTCCAAAGAACAATTAGTAGCCTATTTGGTCAGCCAAGATTGAATGCCATTAACTCATCTATTAACCCTTTCATATTACCCATGATAGGATATGACCATAGCCTTGATGTTTTCATCTTCGTATTGTTTTGACGTTCTCTTTTGTGTTCTTTCTTTGTGTGTGTGAGTGCAAGAGAGAAAGAGTGAGTCTTCTTTGATTGCACTTCTTTCCAAACCCTAGTCTTCATGGCATCTATGGTTTAACTCCTTCATATAGTTTTTGTTGAGTTCTCTCACAAACTCTCACAGCCATAAGCCCGGTGCTTTCCTGGCAAGACCGCAAATTCCTCGACATATTTTTGGTGAACCCGACGCGAAACTGCCAGGGTGAGATTTTGTGGGTAACCATGGGTGATCATGTTGAGCAACAGGGTATGCATTTTGACCAAGCAACAATGCAAATGTTTCAAGCATTTGCAATGTTCATGCAACAACAACATGCCACTGAAAGAAGGGAGATTTTAGCAACGAAGGCCATACAAATAGTCGTCAATAGAATGGATCAGTTCAATGGCAAAGATGTAACCAAGTACTTACGCGAGTATGTGAAGGAGATGGAGCTGCATCGCGTGTCAAAAGGTGAGATGATTCAAAGCTTTGAGCTAGTTGTTTCTCTAGAAATTAGAGAGCATGTTAGGGTAATTAAAGATGGGCATGGGAGAAATTGGGAAGAACTCAAAGTAGCTTTAAAGGAGGAATATTTCATGGAGGACTCTGAGAGAGTGACCAAAAGGACATTCTTAGAATGGGTAGTCAAGCCAAAGCAAGGACTATCAATAGCAGAGCTACTTAGGGAATTTGAGCGGCGCTATGCACAACTCACCAGGACAGAAAGGGCCACACTAGATGCAGAAAAGATAGATCTTTTCTTACAAGCTGCAGGTAAAGAGTTTCAAGAAAATTTGGAGCTTCTTCTTGAAGATAAAGATGCTGAGCAAGGACTAAAGACCGACTCGAATGAGGTTGAAGGTGTTGTCTCACTGCACAGTTTGTGTGAACCATGAAAGAAATCGTGACAACCTCAGAGAACATCCTCTACCAAAGGCGAGCAAAGAGTTTCATGATCATAGAGAAATGATGGGTTTTGGCCAAGTACCATTGTAAAGCGAGATTGCAGTGGTACCAAAAGAAAAAGGGTCTCGCCTGATCCAAAAATAGGTGAAGCGTTTTCAACGAGCTCCTTGGTAACAAAGAATGGATCAGTATGTTTTACAAAACTTGAATATTTGAAGAGATGTGAGAGGCAATATGTGCATCATGTACAAATAGGCATGAAAAAGAGTGGGTTGCTAGAGCCTACTGAAAATGTTTTGGGTTTGTGTGAACAAGTTTCTTTTGTAGATACTATGGGTGAGCTTGATGCTATAATGGGGTCTAATTTTCATCTTGAAAATGAAGTTGTGGAAGTTTGCTCGATGGAAATGTACCAAGTAATAGAAGCCTTTAAAGAAAGCCAAACAGTTGGCCCAGAAGTCCATGTTAAAACTAAATACAAGAGTGTAGCAAAGAAGGTGAAACTAGTAGCTTCACCCTTACCACCCAACAACTGGGAAAAGATTGAGCAGGCTTCTTTACAACCAAGTTTGAGGAATCCGAAAAAGATTGGGCATACCTTCACAAAGGAGTCTTTCCAAGACTTGCAGATTGGTCGCAAGGAGTTTCTAACACAGGAGGAGACAAAGTGCTTCAAAGAAATGCTTTCAAAGCATGGTAAGGCTTTTGCATTTGAGCCACATGAGATAGGATGTGTTGATTCTTCTATTGTAGCTCCTATGGTAATTTTCACAATACCTCATGTGCCTTGGAATCTGCGACCTATTCCGGTTCCAAAGGCTCATTTGCCAAAGTTAGTAGAGCTACTGAATGAGAAAATCAAAATGGGAATCTTGGAGCCTTCTTGTGCTCCATACTCAAACAGGTGGTTCACAGTTCCGAAGAAGAATGGTTCTCTACGCTTCATCCAAGATATGCAACCAGTGAACAAGGTGACAATTAGAAATGTAGGTACAGGTCCAATTGTGGATGAGTTTGCAGAGGCATTTGCAGGGAGGGTAATCTACTCAATGGGGGATCTCTACTCAGGGTATGATCAATTTCAGCTTGCAATCGAAAGCAGAGACTTGACAACCATGAGGAAACCTTTGGGTTTGGTAAGGATGTGTACCTTGCCACAGAGAGCAACCAACTCGGTTGCACATATGATGAATGGGATGAATAAGGTCTTATGTGACTTTATTCATCAAATCACAATGCCTTTCATTGATGATTTGCCTATCAAAGGATGTGAAGAAAGTGACAAAGATGAAGCTTTGGATCTCAAGGGATGTCGTAGGTTTGTGGTAAATCACATAAATGATTGTGATAAAATTTTGTCTAGGTTGGAAGAAGTGAATCTTACATTGTCAGGGAAAAAGTCTATGTTTGGTGTCAATGAAGTGCTTATTGTGGGGCACATGTGCGGGCCATATGGTAGGAAACCTTGTCCAACAAAGGTAGATGCCATTCAAAGAATGAAAGAAACGTGCACTAGCATCATTGAGGTTAGAAGGTTTCTGGGAGCATGTGTCTTCTATGTTATTTGGATTCCACATTATGCACATGTAGTTGATCCTCTTTATCAGCTGCTTACAAAGAATCAGAAGTTTAAATGGACAGAAGCACATGTAAAATCCATGAAAAAGCTAAAGGAGTTGCTCCAATCAGCAACAACTTTGAGAAAGGTAGACTATGAGTGTCAAAGGCCAATAATTGTGACAGTAGACACCAGTCCTACAGGGATTGGATGGGCAATAGGGCAAGATGACAAAGAAGGACACAGGTATGTGGTAAGATTTGGAGCAAAGGTGCTAAGTGCTCGCCAAAGAAAATATCCACAGATAAAGAGAGAGTTATGGGGTATGGTTACAGCCTTGAAAAGTGGGACAAAGTACCTAATCGGTGCATGTGTGGTTGTAGAAACAGATTGTCTACCACTTCTTGGGATGATTACAAGCTGCTCAACTCCAAACATTGCTATGTTGCGATGGATTTCCTACATTAAGTCCTTAAACCTTGAGTTTAAGCACATTGCAGGTAAAGACAATAGAATGGCAGATATGCTAACAAGGGCAAGGTATGAAGATGAGTCACAGATGATTGACGAGGGAGATGATGTAGGCACAAAGTTCTATTCTATCTCTCATGTCAAAGGTAACAATGTCTGCATGACTAATCTACTTGAATCATTCTTGAAAGAGCTTTGTCAAGGTGATTGGCTTCTTATTGGAAGCTACTTGAGTACTCTAACAAAACAGGATGATTGGTCTGAACAAGAATTCAAGAGGATACGCAGGAAAGCATATGGGTACTTTTTGAGGGATGGTTACTTGTGGAAGCATCCTAAACAAAAGGGTGCTACACCACAACGGGTTATATGTAAAAAAGAAACTCAAGTAAAGCTCATGCAAGAGTTTCATGAGAGTCTATGGGCAAGACACAGGGGTGTATGGGCAACCTTCTCCAAGTTGAAAGAAAAATACTGGTGGAAGGTTGCCCATACACAGGGGTGTATGGGAAACCTTCTCCAAGTTGAAAGAAAAATACTGGTGGAAGGGTACGTATAGAGATGTATCTTAGTTTGTAGAGACATGTGTAACTTGTCAAGTGTATTCAAATGTTCGATATCGTGATGGATTGCACCCTACATATCCACTAGCCATGCACTATAGATGGGTTGTGGATCTAGTCACAATGCCTCTAGGACTCTGGCAGATGAGATACTTGGTTCTTGCACGAGAGGACCTAACTAACCAGGTTGAAGGAAGAGTATTAAGAGCTAAAACCACAGAAGCTGTGTGCAAATTCCTTCTTGATGAGGTGATTTGCCGTTATGGTTGTGTGGGAAAAATCACTTCAGATAGAGGTGAACTGGATGCCGAAGAAGCAAGGGAGTTCTTTTCTAGATTAGGAATCAAGCTTTTTCTTACTACAGCTTACAACCCTGAAGGCAATGGAAAGAGTGAAAGAGGGCATCCTCCTATCATCAAAGCTTTGGCCAAGGCTTGAGAAGGAAGAGTTGGTGAGTGGCCAAAACTGTTACCATATGCTTTATGGGCTGATCGTACAACACATAGCTCAGTAACTGGCTACATGCCTGCGGAGCTAATGTATAGTCAAAAGCCAATGATGGCGATTGAAGATACAATTCCCACATGGAATGTACTACCTTGGCAAGAGGGGCTTAGCAGGGAAGATCTCCTTGCACTGCGTATAAGGCAGCTAGAGAGAAGACCTGGAGACATTGAAGTTGCAAAAGAACGACTCAAAAAGGCAAGGTTGAAAAACAAGGAATACTCTGATAAGCGACATCGACTCAGGAGCAAAGCAATTGACAAAGGTGACTGGGTTTTGGTGTATGATAGTAGCCTTGATAACCAGCACACAATCATGCGTAAGTTTTCAAAAAGATGGTTTGGGCCGTATGTTGTAAAGCATGTGCATGAAAATGCTACTTACAGCTTGTCTGAACTAGATGGTACAGAAGTAAAGATTCCCATTGCAGGAAAAAGGATCAAAATGTTAAAGAGAAGAGGAGAAAATGATCCAGAAGATGTTGATGAGGAAGAAGAGCAAACCACAGGTAAAGATCAAAGTGAAGATGAAGCTTTGGAATCATCTAGTGA
Source organism: Adiantum capillus-veneris (assembly GCF_014529385.1). NCBI lineage: Eukaryota > Viridiplantae > Streptophyta > Polypodiopsida > Polypodiales > Pteridaceae > Adiantum > Adiantum capillus-veneris. Next base: position 85,169,999 of record NC_140940.1, on the reverse strand, counting down.
AGAAGAAAGCAAGGAAGACGTACAAGAGGGCTGATCTTACAAAGAAATAATGTGGCACATACCGGAGGATGTGCAAGTTTAGAGGGGGTGGATGTCGTGCTGTGACACGTACAAAGTGGGAACGCATGCTACAAGATCTATCTTGTAACTTTTTACATACATAATTATCTTTCCTATAATGTACATATGCATATTTAAGTATAATAATAATCCTTCTATCTCATCCTATTATTTTTCTCAAGGGTAACCTATCCTTACTTTACCATCAAAAAATACTATGGGAAAAGCATCAATAGCTCCGCCTCTTTAACTTACGGCAAAAAGCATTGATTCTTTATTTCTACTATTTCATTATCATCTCACACCCTAGATAGATCCTATATCTAGGGTAAACTCCAATATATATATATTCTATGTATTTTTCTTATATTTCTTTTTAAATAGCTACTAGGAGGGAATCAAATCCTAGTGGGACACTAGGTGGCATGATTTCAAAGATACACTTATTTTAATGCATTATTGCAAGCATGATTACAAAACTTTGTCAAGGAGCAATGTCATGCTTTCATATGGCATGAGGTGTCCTTTGGAATTAAATGAAAGTCTACGCTAAGCGGACCACGGGAAGACTTTTGCTGCCAGAAATGGATCCTATTTTGATGAATTTTTTACACAAGGTTCCAATCCGAATTGAAAAATGATTTTTTCTTAAAAAAATCGTAGCTAATGAGCTGAAGTTTCTGCCCATATTTTTACTTTTTTATTTGGAGCCACGGTTAAAGAGATATGATCAAAATATTGGACCCCAGTCTGCCCATTTCCAACTTTTCCAATTCCTATTCACATTGGCTCCTCTCTTCTTGTGTAAACCCTTGGGGGTTCCCTTCACCTATAAAAGGGCACCTCTTCTTCCTTGAAAATGAACTCAAGCATTCAAGCCATTGATGAGAGGAATTCTTGAGGCAGTGAGTAGTAATGCCTAATTGTACTTAGCCATTAACATAAGCCCAAGCCTACACTTTCTCCTAGAGGGAGACTAGCCATTCTTGCAACAAGCTAACCTTGGAAGATCAACTATAATCAAAGAAGGTCTTGCACTTGATGTATCAATCAAAGTGGAATTATCCACTCTTCTTCTCTCTCCATCAATAATGGTGCCGAAGGGTTTGTCAAGTAAGATGTGTTCTACATTGATGTTTTCTTGATTTCTTGTTGTTTTCATTTTCATCTCTAATCCAAAATATATATATATGTATCTAATCTCATCTCCTTAACCAAACCTATCTCTCTCACTCTTAGTAATTCATCCTCTCTACAAATTTTAGGTTCTCCTTGCTACAGGTACATCTCTCCCCGCAGTATCCTTATTGCCTACGGGCAAGAATAGGGCTTGGGAGGGAAACTTCTCATCTCTTCACTTCACTCATATATACATTTTTCTCATATCTACATTTCTCACATACTATCCTAGATGAATAACCCACATGATGATCATTTCTATCACTTTCACTCTGTACGATCTATTAGAATTAACGTATGGATTAGCCGTAAAATACACTTTCAACAACGTATAGTGTTTCTCTTCGGCCCTGAAAGGCTCAATGAAATACTTCTATCACCGGATCCCATCATACTACCTCTCATAGACTATAATTTTTCTTTTGATGTAAGCGTAGTTATCTTGCTATGAACCAAGAGGATTTGTACACACAATTAATCCCAATCACTAGACAAAATATATATATTATGGTAAGCACAAAACTACAATTCCAAAGAACAATTAGTAGCCTATTTGGTCAGCCAAGATTGAATGCCATTAACTCATCTATTAACCCTTTCATATTACCCATGATAGGATATGACCATAGCCTTGATGTTTTCATCTTCGTATTGTTTTGACGTTCTCTTTTGTGTTCTTTCTTTGTGTGTGTGAGTGCAAGAGAGAAAGAGTGATTTTTCTTTGATTGTACTTCTTTCCAAACCCTAGTCTTCATGGCATCTATGGTTTAACTCCTTCATATAGTTTTTGTTGAGTTCTCTCACAAACTCTCACAGCCATAAGCCCGGTGCTTTCCTGGCAAGACCGCAAATTCCTCGACATATTTTTGGTGAACCCGATGCAAAACTGCCAAGGTGAGATTTTATGGGTAACCATGGGTGATCATGTTGAGAAACAGGGTATGCATTTTGACCCAGCAACAATGCAAATGTTTCAAGCATTTGCAATGTTCATGCAACAACAACATGCCACTGAAAGAAGGGAGATTTCAATAGAATGGATCAGTTCAATGGCAAAGATGTAACCAAGTACTTACGCGAGTATGTGAAGAAGATGGAGCTGCATCGCGTGTCAGAAAGTGAGATGATTCAAAGCTTTGAGCTAGTTGTTGCTCCAGAAATTAGAAAGCATGGTAGGGTAATTAGAGATGGGCATGGGAGAAATTGGGAAGAACTCAAAGTAGCTTTAAAGGAGGAATATTTCATGGAGGACTCTGAGAGAGTGACCAAAAGGACATTCTTAGAATGGGTAGTCAAGCCAAAGGAAGGACTATCAATAGCAGAGCTACTTAGGGAATTTGAGCGGTGCTATGCACAACTCACCAGGACAGAAAGGGCCACACTAGATGCAGAAAAGATAGATCTTTTCTTACAAGCTGCAGGTAAAGAGTTTCAAGAAAATTTGGAGCTTCTTCTTGAAGATAAAGATGCTGAGCAAGGACTAAAGACCGACTGGAATGAGGTTGAAGGTGCTGTCTCACTGCTTGCCAAACAACAAAGAAGAAGGGACAAGATGGTAGTAAACACTACAAGTCCTTCCACCTCAACTTCTAACAAAATGGTAAAGCCTACTTTTATCGCTCCTAAGTTTGACGAGTCCATGCTAGATGAGCTTGTGAAGGGAATGCGTGACTTGAAGGTGAAGTTTGCAAAGCTTGAAGAAAAAGGCCAACCATCAGGGCCACTTCCTAGGCAAAGACAACAGCCCAAAGAAGGGTTTGTTAATAGATGTATTTGGTGTGATAGTACAGACCATGTAAGAAGGGATTGTGACGATTTTAGTGATGCTTTGTCAAAATATGTTGTCTTTTTTAAGGATGGTAAAATTCACTTAAGAGAGACATGTCTACCCTTGAGAACTAACTTTGGAAAGGGGGGAATGCAAACCTTAGTTGAAGATATGGCAACCAAGCATGCCACCTCTTCAGTTGAGGCAGCTACTTATGGAGTAAAAATGAACATTTTTGTGATGAAGAGGTGAGTGACCAAGGGGGGGGTTAATGTAAGGACATGGTTCCTACAAGAAAGGCCATTGGCACGACCGGAGAGTGTGTACGCTAGGGGAAGGCTATAAGATAGCACGGTTGGGTGGAGACTAGCACACGTGTTACCACCGCCCTTTCAACATGCTACAAAGAATCATCAACATTTACATTGAAATGATGATAATTATTTGCAAAACACACATGAAAGAAATAATGTCAATGATTGACCGTCTCATGCACTAACAATCTTTCATAGTACATAATTCACTCCCTATATAAACTATTGCATAAAACACGGCAATGAAATCTTCAATACAATTACACAACTGAGGACTACTTGTACCCAATCAAGGGTTCTAGCCCCCTTATGCATCCAATTCAACATATAAAAGCTAATTTCACCCAATTAAGGATAATAGATTTCATATTGTGTAGTGGAAATGTATATCAATTCAAATCTATGATGGTGAAAAATGCAAGACTTCAAGGATCTTTATATACCCAGTACACTAGTACGGGGCATCTGACCCTTGACTATCAACTCGTTATTTAAATATGCTCATCTTCTAAAACCAACTTCAGCCCTTTTATGGACCAATGGCTTCGTCACAATGAGCATGACTCTCCAAATTCTCAATTGTTTTGGTTTTGTACCTTTATGTTTGGTGAAGAGTTTAAATATTTTTGGAAGTGGTAACCGAATTAAGAATCACGTTCGGCCCAAAAAATAGGACTTGTGACTCTGTAACCTTAGGTCAATTCACAAGGATATGACTATGCCCGGCGCTCGGATACACTCCCCAGGGATTTTCCTGGTTAAAATGCCAAAGTAAGAAGAAGTTTACTATGTACAATCGGGCCTGCCGGCGGGCTTTTTCATTTTCTCGGCAGGCTCGCTAGGAAACCCTATAGCCCGGAGGGACCCGTCGAGAAAATGAAAAAGGCCGGTGGGCCTACCGGCTCTATTGGCTTCTGCATGTGTCACCGTCAAGATCACATTAACAATTAACATGATCACGTGATTTTCTTATGTGAATACTATAGTTATTAACATAATCACACAATCGTGATTACGTCAACGAAATCCCTGTCTATAGTATGTATCCATGGATTCTAGACTTGGCATGTTCTAATGCTCTCACCAAGCTGATTGGATCTCATTGGTACTTGAGATGAAGGTGATGACAATGAAGAGTCTGTCAGACCATCTACCTTTACAAATGAAACTCAAAAAAGAAAAAGGGGAGGTGCAGGTCCCCCAGAGAAGTAAGAAACTTCTTGTTATTAGGGCACACCTGTTCAAAGACACTCTATTTAGAAGGCTTACCAAAAAAGCTGTGAGCAAAGTCAATAAAGATATTAATCTTGGAAAAACTAAAGCTTGGGATTTGTTTGCTATGAGTATACAGAAAGAAATTAAAATCTTGAGAGCTTGGATGGAAAAGGCCCAGAAAGATCATTGGAAATAGCTCGATGACGAGGTTGCTCATCTGAATTAAAAAAAACCCTACCAGGGTGGCATCCAAAGAAGAACACAAAAGGTGGCTAGAAGCTAAAGCCAAGTTGGCCGAGCAGTAGCTCAAGAAGGTTAGGAGGGCAAGATTGATATCCATAGACACCTTCCTTCAGCCTGAGGTGACTAATCAAGAACATTTTTTTAGGGCCTTGAAAAACAAGAAAAGTCGGGATTTTATCCACTCGCTCACAAACGAGAATATGAATGCAAGACCAAGATGAAATGGTGGGGAAGATGCTTAATCATCTAAGCCAAATCATTGGCCAGCGACCATAAACCTGCTCTCAAGAAGTGAATGATGCCAGAGCGACTTTGCTCAAGAGTTTCAATAGGAAAACTTCCCAACCTGAAGCTAATCGTCTTGAGATGGTCTTTTCTCAAGATGAGTGCTTGCTTGCGTTGCAAGATCTTAGCAAGGAGAACTCCTATGGCAAGGATGGTCTGACCATTGACCTTAAGGTTCTAGTCATGAATATGGCTAACCAAGCTTTTGTCAAGGGGTCTCTTGAAGAGGATATTGAAGCCTATCAAAAAATAGGTTTTTTGCTCGCATCTTAAGCATCGGTGTCCCATAACTATGTTGTTTATGGCATAAAAATTCATTGCTATGGTAGTCTATCTTAGAATTTCCGCCTCCTAGATCTCCGCTCATCAGTACGAGTTTATCAAAGGCTTATGACAATATCTTGGCAGCAATGATAGGCATTGAGTATGCAGCTTTCATGAAGGAGACTTTCCAATCAACGAGTAAAGAAAACCGAGCAAATATAATTTTTGGGCAAATATGAGCAACACCCTTGAAAAATTGATGCAAGTATAAGGTATATTGAAGGAAATAATCATGTTATGCTAGAGTCGTCCAACACCACAACACAAAAGGGTTGTACATCTAAAATTATTACAAAACACTAGAGGCTTCAAAATCCCAAACGGCCTTACATGTTGAGGGCCTGGCAAAACTCCAAGTCACAAAGTATCTCTAGAAATCTCATAGACCTCGCTGACGTGGAACCTTGTGATGGATTCTATGGAAGAGGTGTTGCATGTAGAAGTTTTTCTAGATTCAAGAGCCCTACGTTCTTTGGGTATTGGTTCAACCCCGGCTTGGGTTAAAGCCATGCCTCTATTGCTACGAGTGGATGTTGATCGTGAAGGAAGTTTTGAACCTGAGGCTAGGTTGTTCCAAACCTTAATAACCTGGGGGTTCCCCTTCTATGGATTTCTATGAGCAAATGCAACACTTTTAATTAAACTTCTTTTCTCAAATTTTAATTGTTTTTATAAATTTCTAATCTACATGCACAAAAAGAAATAAAAAGTATAAGATAGAGTAGGACTTGACACCCTTTTTGTGACTTAGATCCGTGGATAGCTACTCAAATCAGTGATGAGTCTCTGGTCGGTAAAGAGTCCTCTGATCAATTTATGTTAGAAAGAAAATCCTTTCCTAGCAAAATATTGTCAAAGTGATCAAGTGTCCTTTCCTTAGCCAAAAACTAGTTTTGTCCTCATAGATCTAAGCTAGATTGATCGAGGAAAATTGGTCATTAACCTGAGATCAAGTTGCCTGGTTAGTCTAGACCTGTGGGAAATCACTTGTCTGTTCAGATTTTGGAGACCAACTGCGCCTTTCTCCATTCCAAGTTGCATATGATGATCGTCTAGGCAGCTCATAGGCCAATGAGGCAATGAGGCATTTGGGTAAAGAAGGCATCAAAGTCGATGTAGACATCACCGATGTGACTGTCGATATTGAACATGTTGAGTGGGAGAGAGAGAAGATTGTTACCTATGTTGAGGCCTAGTATCTGCACATAGTAGCAACACATTTTGAAAATACAAAATGAAACAGAATGTGGAGAAATACACCGCTCTCTCTCTCTCTCTCTCTCTCTCTCTCTTTTTTGAGGAGGGCAGTGTTTAATATTAATCAGAAGAGACTTAGTAAGTATATTCATTGTTAAGTACAATGGAAACTATGGTACCCAAAGAAAGCCATGAACGCGCATCAGGAGCTGCCGGCTTGAAAGTTCCTCAAGAATACGACTTAGAAGGGCGGTGGAGCTCCTCATTGACCAGCCATGTCAAACCTGGGAAGTAGCATCAGCCCAACGCCAAGCTCGTTTCTCTCTCTCTCTCTCTCTCTCTCTCTCTCTCTCTCTCACACACACACACACACACACACACAGTTATGTTGCCACTTGCATGCTCTCGTCTCTTCTCATCTTGTTCTTCTCTCCATCTTGCATGAATACGGGAGACAGGAGAGTGAGATGAGACGTAGCAATTGCTGTGGCCCAGCCCATTTTCCCTTCTATGCCTACTACACAGCAGCATGAGCCACATTGATCCCATCCTCGCCCCTGGGGCCGCTTAGCTTGTTCACATCACAACCACCAAAAGTTTTCTCTATCTGTTGTCCTCTGCACATAGTAGGAATGGGTAGGACTAGAGAGAAAAAGAGTGAAGTCGATCTTTGGAGGCTAGGTTTTGTTGTTTGACACCCTCTCCAGCGTGCCCCTATGGAACTGGCCGGAACCAATCCGCACCAGCGCAGACTAATTCTAGCAAGTTCAACAAGCGCTACGTTCCTACAAGGTTTTTTTAATTTATTAAAATATTTTTAACTTCACCATGCCCTTCGACTCTTAGGGCTAGAAAAATACATTTTCCTAAGCGATGAAAGTAAGGACAAACTTGAAATTCTCTTGGTTTCTAGGTCAATATTTGAAGCTTTTGCCGGTAATTACACTAAAACTTGTCTGAACTGCTTGGTTTTCTTAAATGCAAGCTCAAAATCTAATCAAGATTTTACAATTTTAGCTGGTTAAAATACCATATACCTCGATTTTTTTCTAGCATGTCGACTTCGTATGACCTTATGATTGTAATTCATCCAATTCATGCCAATCCAAGCCGCTTTCAACACTTTCAATGAAGGGGAATCTGAGCGCTATTGCAGTTTGAACAGAGGCTGCTACTGTAGATTTTCTAATTTTTTTGTATAAAATCAACAACTTGTTAAAAATGGATACCACTAGATCTAAGTGTAGATTTAATCATAGGAATCCCCTAAGAACCCAATTCTCATCCCTTACGATCTCCTATTTAGCATTGTGGTACTCTGCATTGTGGACCCATTTTGGCAGTTGTCCAGCATCACCAACATGTTTGAGAGCCCCTTTTTTTAATCTAAATGTGATCAACTTTAATAGGTTGATCAAAAAATTCGATGTAGATTTAAGTGAAAAAAGTTTTATGTGTTTTAAACATTTATGAGAGTATCCTGATTTCACAGTTTCTAGCCAAATGAAAGTGTATGCCTCATGCATGTAGCAATTAAATATTCAAACAATGAGAGCATTTAATTATGTAGTCTTGCAATTGATTGTAGTTCCCAAAGACAAGGAAGGGCTTCCTTGCAAACCACAATTAGAGACACTACAAGATCGAACATTGGCACAAAAATTTTTATTTCACAAATAGATGTATTGCTCAGGGACTCGCTCGTTTCTTTTGTCGCTCAAAAACATTTTCTTTCCATTTTGTAAGATCTCATGAAGAAGGACTGCATTTTGCTCCAGCTAGACCTAGACAAGGCGTATGATAGCGTTATGTGGTCCTTCATTGAAGATTTCATGAAATGAGTGGGCATTGGGTCTGGCATGTGTCGTCTTATATACACTCTGGGTGCAAGCAATCAATCAAAACTCATGTTCAATGATAGAAGTGTGGGCTCCTTTGAAGCCAAAATATATATGAAGCAAGGATGCCCCCTAGCCCCTCTTCTCTTTTCCATTGGCTTGCATCCTCTAATAAGAATATTCAAAGAAGCTGCTTTGAGGGTGACATTCAAGGTTTAACTTTGTGTGGCAATGACTAGTTCATGGCCAAGATGTTCGTAGATGACTCCCTCCTCTTTATGAAAGTGTGCCCACAAGTAATGAGGAAGGCAATAGAGATTGTGCATACATTTTCTAGGCTTTGGGATCAAAGTGTAGTATTGAGAACTCTAGACTGATATCTCTCACAAAATACGGCTCATTTGACCCTTCCATCTAGTCAGGGGAGATCATGTCTCAACAAAGGATATTTTAACATCTAGGCACCCCCTCGCGGGTGGATGTTATGCACAAGCAAAGGATCCAATGGGTCATGGAGAAGATCCATAGAAAAATGAGAAGGTGGGAGTATGTATTGTTCCCCTTTCTGAGAGTCGAGTCAAAGTGATCAATTCATTTATGATTTTTTATATGGCCTTCACCAACCTTCTCTTCAAATTAGCCAATGTGGAAGGAGTTTTTGATACCTATTAAGAAATTATTATGGAGGAACAACACTAAAGCCTCACCGCCATGGCAATGGGCAAAGTGGGAAGTTATAGCTTGATCGGTGGTTCAATGTGGCCTCAGAATTCTCAACCCTATTTTTCATGTTGAGGCCATGCGTGCCAAGTTTGTGGTCTCAATTGAAAAAGAAGACCACTCTTGGGCTGTCATGATCCAAGATATCATTGACAATGCAAAAGTTTTCTCTAAAGGTGGGCAGTGGAAAGAGATTGAGATGCATGACAAACGTTGGCCCTAGGTGGTCTAGCTTGAGACTGTTTGACATCACGTGTGAGCTAGTGCAAAATTGAAATAAGGCAATTTGGTTTTGGAATGGGGTTAATTGGTCCCCTTGGCTGTCTAAAGCCGTTGGTGAAATTTTATTGGAGAGGAATGTTAACCCTCGTGGCTCACGGACACCCTATCGCCTACGACGGACACTGTAACCATATTATTTATTTAAGTAGAGTCAGGCACCGGGCTTGTCGGTCCAATAGGGAAAGGTAGAGTGATCGCCGATGAGAGGCGCACTCTAACACGAACATGCTAGGGTTAGTTGGCTAAGCATGGACGCCCAAGTGTGAATGGGGTGAGCTCCTATAAAAGCCAACTAAACCTAATTTTTACTCATTCTCTCATTTGTGCAATAGAAGAGTGCTCTTGCTCCATCTCCATCTCCATCTTCTTCTTCTTCACCTCCTTGTGTGTGTGTGTGTGTGTGAGAGAGAGAGAGAGAGAGAGAGAGAGAGAGAGAGAGAGAGAGAGAGGGAGAGTGTGTGTGCGATCGAGCATTACGAAGGCACGACGGCGGCGAAGCGGTTGAGCGCGGCACGACTGCAGCTTCTTCTTCATCGCGGCGAGGAATCCACCACGAAGGCGAGCGTAGAGCGGTGAGTGACACACCCTTTGCTTTCTTGAGCTTGCTAGTTTAGGCTTGTTGTGTGCTTGGAGCCGTCTGCGGCTCGCATACGGTGTATCGGCAAGTCCCTTGCTTCGACAGTGCGGCAAGGAGCGCACATTTTTGGCGCCGCTGCCGGGGATATGCCCTACACTAAGCTCGGTTAGCACTTTACGCTTTCTTGTGGTGCAATTTCTATCATAGGAAAGGCAGGGAATGAGTGTGTGTACTTGTGTGGAGATTTCTTTTTTTTGCGTTTTCTACGTTTTTTGGTTTGCACTGCACAGTTAGCATTTCTTGCGTTTTTTGCATTTTCTGCATTTTCTGCATTTTCTGGTTCTGTTAAGTTTCAATTTCTGCAGTTTCTGCGTTTAATTTCCTGTCAAGTTTCAATTTTCTGCATTTTATGTGCTTTTTCAATTTTCTGCATTTCTTGCGTTTTTTCAATTTCTGCGTTTTCTGCATTTCTGCATTACAAAAAAAAAAAAAAAAAAAAATAAATTTTGAAAATAAAAACAAAGAAACGGAAAATAAAAACGCGAGTGAGGGGGCGGTTAAATTTTTCGAAAATAAAAAACATGACTCTTAAAACGGACGGGTTGGTTTGTATAAAAGATAGATCGGGATCGGGATCATTTCCCCAAGCCTAAGCCCAAGCCCAAGCCCAAGCCCAGGCCCAGGCCCAGGCCTCAGTCCTATGATATATACTAGACTCACTCTTATATATATACCCTACTCCCTCAAGAGAGAATGAGAGCATGTGGGACAAGTCCTCCACTCTCCTCCTTTCTCTTCCCACTTGCACCCTTAGACTTTCTAGTTTGGGCCTAGTTCCCTACTGGAAATTGACAGTTTTAGGGATTCCGAGGGCATAGAGTGACCAAACGGAGGGCTGTAAAGCACGGCACGACCCTCTGACCGATACGCTCATTTCGAGCTATCACACGGCCCATTCCACGACACGCTCTAAAAAAAGCTAGAAAAAAAACAAACAAAAAACACGCTAAAAACTAGTCACAAGGCCTCCTAGAGCAGCTTTTTGACACCTTAGGGTATCAAAAGCACATGCACTTACGCTCTGGGCGGGTGCTAGAACACGAGCATATTGAGGGTGCCTCTGTTCATACGGACACCCATTACCCATCCACGATAGGCTCTAGACCCTCAGCGGAGACACAAGGTAGCACCACCCAAGACCCTAAAATAGCTGCTAGTGATTCCTCCTCCGACTCAGAAATCATGGAAGCATACCCTACCCAAAACACTGAGAGAGAAGGCCATGCACCTCCCGAAGCTCCACAGCCTAGTACTAGTATGTTTAGCCGTTTCATGGAAACATTAGGTAGAGCTACTCGCTCGGAACCTGATGCAAATGAAGCACACGAAGGGGGTGGGGAAGTGGACTCTCCTTTCACATCGCACGTGGACCCCACACCCCCAAAGAGTGTCCATGTGGATATCCTACCAACTTCTTACCAAGAAGGCCCTGTTGAGTTGCCTCCTTCAGAAGTTCCCTCTAGAGTTAACGTTGGTGACAAGTAAAACCACGGGGAGCAACATTGCTTCTACCTCACAAGAAACCGTTAACACGTCGACTCTAGAAGGATTGTTCATTAATGATCATTGGACATACGACCTCCACACTGAGGTGTTGACGGATCTACACTCTGGCCACGCCTACCATGTAGGATGGATAGAGATTGTACAATCCACCTCTAGTGCCACGAGCATCGAAGATCAACAGAAAATGATCTGTAATGTTATCCATGGCATTATTCAATCAGAAAGGCAAAACCGAGGGGTAAATATACTCTCAACTGGCCCCATGAGATTTCTGGTTACGAGCAAGGCTCAACAGCCTACTCTATCACAAATGGAGACTCCTCTAATGAGCCCCATGGACCCATCTTACGTCATTTCACCTGGGGTCTCTATGTAATCTGAGCCTCGGAGCGAAAACTTTAGCTTCCCTAACTTGGCTCAACCCTCTATCAAGGAAAACACAGTGCTCACTCCAGGGATAAGCCTAACAGAGAATGTACCGATGACATCTACGGTTAGCGCAGTGCCACTACCTAGTGTCGTAGTACCTAATATGGGGCCTCGACCATATGTGCCTCTAGCCCCTTATGCACACATGGCCCCCACACCTCCAATAGTACCACTTGTTTACGCTCCTCGAGTGCCGCTCCCTAGCCCTTATCCGAGTGGACCTATGCCCGGTTATGTTCCATATCCTGCATCATCCACTCATATGCCAAGACCGGCACCCGTCCCTCTCCCACATATGATTCCAAGAGTACCTCCACCGGCCCTGCCTCCTCACATAGGTGACTTGGCAGCATTTGCTCAAACCATAGGTCGATCTATCGCGGAAAATATGCGTCACGCATCTGATAGAGAGCCTAGAAGTAAGGCAGTACAAATTGCCAAACTCATGCAAAAATTCAATGGGGACGAAGATGCTAGGAAACACATTGAAGTGTTTGAACAAGTATGTGATTCCTTAGGGGAACGCAACGAACTACATAAGTGCAATGCCTTAAGCTTGACATTGAGTGGGAAGGCTAGAGATTGGTATAGGACCCTAAGGGTGGACGAGAAAACAATCTACCCTACCCTTCGAAGGTTGTTTCTAAAGGAGTACATACGAGAAGGTGTGCTTTGGGGTGTAGCATCTTAGCTACAGAAGGCCGAACGTAAGGAAGGAGAGTCAGTAAGGGACTTCATTAGTCGTCTAAAGCACTTAAACTCTCGCTGCCCTGTAAATGAGCGCTTCAACAATAACCAACTACTTGATCGATTCATTCGAGGGTTGAGGAATGAAGGAATCTATAATGGACTAGTGATTAGAGGTATCACAACCTGGGAAGATGTCACTGCGAATGCAATCCAATTAGAGGACAACTTGATGATAGCAGGCATGAGGGTGTCTACTGACACGAGATCCACTAGCTCACAAGCCATTGAGTATGAACCCATGACTGCAAAGCCCATTGCCAATGAGCCAAAGGTATTTGAGACATTCTTGACAGACCTCACCAAGGCAATCCAAGAGTCTCTTAAGGATAATCGACCCCCTCAAAATAGTCACATGTATCCAAGAAGGGAGCAACAATGGTGTTCCATTTTCTTAGGTCCACATAGCACTAGTGAGTGCCCAACGTTTAGAGTAAAATTTAATGGAACTTGCAACGCATGTGGTAGGTATGGTCACCAAGCTAAGGATTGTTTAATGATCAAACGTATGATGGCAAATAGACCACCTGTAGCCTACCTGTAGCCTGGACGGATGCGCCTCAAGCTCCTGTATTGATGCCTACTCCACCTGTTGAGCAACTACCGCAACACATGGTCCCTAGATCTCAAAATGTTGTACAAGCTACACCGCTACCACCTCCTGTGCTAGGACCGCAGCCCCCGCATCCAAGAGTCGCCCCTATGAACCAAGTGGGTTGCGAGCCATCAAATGCTTATCCAGATGGCTGTGAGGAGGAAATAGACACTAGTATTGCCTACGGACTTGATACATTGGAAGAGTGTCCTATATACTACATGGAAGATTGTTGGGGGCAAGTCAAGCCGGTTTATCAAGCTGCTGCTCTCGCATCCAGAGGTCAAAATATCAACACCCAGGCTAGGAGGCCACCTCTTCAATGCTACGAGTGTGGTGGACCACATCGAGCAGCGGAGTGCCCTATTAGGCTGCAAAAGAATCCTGCACAGATGCAAATGAATCAAGGGAGCACGTCTGCAATGCCAATACTCACATGTAATCATTGTGGCATAGATCACTTGATTGCCCAATGCCCCTATAACCCAAATGCGCCTAAAATCACACCCCTGAATTTGGTCGAAATTGCTAGTGTGACATCGCCAATACCACCCGTCGCACCCGCTTATGCGATTACACGGTCCATGCTTCAAGGGCCAGGCCATATCCTCGAAGAGAGAGATACCGCGTCAGTTATCCAAGCAAAGAAAAAGAAGACACGAAGGAAGAAGTCGCAGAATACGGAAAATTCAAAGCCAAGTTCCAAAACAAACATAGGAACAGGAGATGACCCCGTGTATATGAATGACCTCGAGGATGATTCAGATTCAGTCGAGACAATGGAGACTAGAACCAATACCACAAAGAGAAAGACCGACAAAGAAAACCGTAACATGGAACCAAATAAAAACCGAATAAGAGAAAATCATAAAGAGCCTCTGAAAACACCACAAGTGTTTCCAAATCCAATCCAAGACCCCCAAGATAAACCGCAGGGGCAAAAAGGGAAGAATCGTAAAAAGAAGATTGGGACGAACCCAAACCCAGTAGACGAGATTGAGCAGGTGAAACATCTAAGAGGTTTAGTGGAGGAGACTCAAAGGAAACTAGAACCAGAACCCATGCAGGTCAAAATTCATGACACAGTGTTTCCCACGCAAGTTCATCCACCCCACATGAACCATAGACCGTTAGCCATATCTAGTATCATCCAAGAAGGGAGTGAGGACGAGACATCAGAAAGTGAGCATACACCCTTCTTGTTGGAAAGGATGTTTAACGAAGGAATACCTGATCCCATTGAGGAATATGAGATTCCATCCTCACCAGTTCCTAGTCAAGGACCTACACCCTGCAAAACGCCAATGAATGTTGCCAATCTAGTGGACTTCATGTCTTCTGAGGTCCGAACCACGATCATAGCAAAGCTGTATGGAGATCCTGAGTTATTCCTTGCACATCGAGCATTCCTTAACGGAGAGCTACGAACGGGATTACCGCAGTTTGCGCAACCAAATAGGCCTGACTCGATTATGATTGATGAGGAAAATCATGTGCAATCACTTGACTTAGATGGACACGAGTCTGTGATCGAGGTACCCATTAACGAATTAGGGCAGTATTTTGAAGGCGACGAGTCTAATGCGACCCTACCCATCACTACCAAGGGATTAACTATAAAGGGAATTCTTGATGGTGGTGCGGGAGTTAGCATCGTTACAAAATATTGTTGGGAATCCATGGGAAAACCCCGCCTCAGTGTTACTAACATTGTGGTAAAGATGGCAAATGGTACCATAGCCAAACCTATGGGGATGCTCAAGGATCTTAAGATCAAAGTTCTAGGACACAAGGTACGACATACGTTCATTGTAATGGATTTCTCTAAACACCTTATGTCATATGAAATGATTTTAGGACGACCATTCATGAGGGAAGCACAAATGGTTCATGATTGGTCTAAAAATCATGTCTATTTGCAATTCCAAGACTCTGTCCTTAGAGTGGATTTGGTGACTGGTAAGGTACACCCCTTAGGGAGTAAAACCATTATTGATCATCGCTCTGACACCACAGTTCACTCGGCCCCACTACAATATTGTTACACTTGTAAGAAGGATACAGACATTGGCCAAGATTCTCCTTACATGGATGTGTTACCGGGTATGACGGAATCAGACAACATAGACTGGGTACACCTAGCTGCAACCATAGATACCTGGGGAAATAGAGGAACCACTTGGGTCACACCAGAGGGGGAAGAGGTACCACAAATTGCACCTCTGAACATGATAAGTGCCATACATGCATCTTCTAAGGGCAAGGCAATTGTGGACCAATCTGACAGTGACACCGATAGCTCAATAGAAGACTTTGACCAACACGACTTGGACACTGACTCCTAGAGTGAAACGGATTCTGAATCTCATGAATTAGAGAGTGGAGCAAGTTCAGAGTCAAAACATTCGGAAGGACCGAGCACATCAACCGATGATAGCTCCTCCGAGAGTGAAGAGGACACCAACGAGGACTCCTTTAGTGAGCCAGATCTAAATGCAAATCAAAAGCAGGTCTCAAATAAGAAAAAGAAAAACCTTAAGAGGCGTCGATATTGAGCCAATGTACGTGCTAGGATAAACAAGAAGAGATCCTCAGCAGAATGGCTCAGTTATATAGGAGCATGTGATGCTCATCGAAAATTGGTAGACAATTGGGGTGAATATCTCCAAAATGTTATGTGGTGTAGACCACGACCCCATGACATAGCCCAATTAGAGATCATAGACAAGCCAAAGTTGAGCCGCACTGCAAGGAGGCGTCAAAACCAAGAGTTAGCTCGACAACACAAGAAAGCAGAAATGGAAGCACAAACCAAAGCACAACCAGAATCCACAGACTTGCATCCTGCACCAGAACATTTCAAATCTTACACCACAGGGGAAGCAAAGGTTGTGTACACAAAAGCCCAAAGAATACCTATCGATGGGAATAATGGAATCTATGATGGTCCGGCAATAGTTAAAGAAATAGAATTAGCTGACCTCGGTGAAGAATCAAAACCTGTTTTTATTGCCCAAGACCTCACAGAAGTTGAAGAGGCGGTCCTCAAAGAGCTTCTCAAGGAATTCAAGGACGTATTCGCTTGGACATACCATGATATGAAAGGTGTTCCGCCTTCTGTGGTCCAACATACAATCCCTATGATTAGCACTGCAAAGCCCGTACAACAAAGACCCTACCCGATGAATCCTAAGTACGCAAAGATCATTCAAGAAGAACTAGAAAAGCTTATCAAATGTGGGTTCATATATCCTATTGAACACTCTGAATGGGTGTCGCCAATAGTTATCGTGCCAAAAAAGAATGGGAAACTCAGGGTGTGCGTGGACCTCAAAAAAGTTAATGCAGCTACTAGAAGAGACCATTACCCCCTACCATATTCCGAACATGTACTCGAAAGAGTTGAGGCAAGGAAGCTTATGGCTTTCTAGATGGGTACTCAGGCTACAACCAAATCACGATAGCGCTAGAGGACTAAGCTAAAACTGCCTTCATCACAGAATTTGGCGTGTTTGCATTTCTTGTGATGGCTTTTGGCTTAACAAATGCCCCTTTTACATTCCAACGATTAATAAACACTGCTTTTAAAGAATATTTGAGAGAGTTTTGTGAAGCTTTCTTAGACGACCTTTGTGTTTACTCTTCTTGGAAAGAACATCTATCATGTTTGTGGAAGGTGTTTGAAAAATGTAGGTTATATCGTATCTCATTGAACCCGTTCAAATGCCAATTTTGGGTCAAGCATGGAGTTATTTTAGGGCATATAGTATCCAAGAATGGTATCTCAACCGATGAGAGCAAAATTAAAGTGATTCTAGAGGTACCACCACCAACCAATTACAAGGGAGTTCAAAGGTTCATGGGACACATGGGTTATTATCGACGGTTTATTTTATTTTTCGCTGAGATAGCACGTCCTTTGTACAAGCTTCTCATTGAATTTAAATGGACTGAAGAGTGTGACCAGGCCTATGAACAATTGAAGAAAACACTAGCAAGTGCTCCGATTTTAAGGACACCTAACTGGGATGTCATTTTCCATGTGCATATTGATGCATCAAACTTTGCTATTGGGTGTGTTCTCACTCAACCAGGAGAACATAAATTGGACTATCCCATTAGCTTTGCAAGCCGTCAATTGAACGATGCTGAAAGGAACTACACCACTACAGAGCGAGAAGGTTTGGCAATGGTTTATGTAGTAAAGAAATTTCGCTACTACCTTCTGGCAAACAAGTTTGTATTTTATGTGGATCATCAAGCGTTGCTGTATCTGGTAAACAAGCCATGCTCCACAGGAAGAATCACACGATGGTTGTTAATTCTTCTGGAGTTTGATTTCACGATTGTAGTGAGACCCGGTAAAAGGCACGTCATGGCTGATCATTTGTTTCGCATACCCAATGGTGAAGCCCCTACAGGAGTTGATGATGAATTACCCGATACTTCCCTATTCATAGTTGAGACTATGCCTGAATGGAGTGAGAACATTGTTAACTTTTTAGTTAATGGTTTTCCACCCAAGGAACTTCGTAAGGATATCGCTCGAAGGCTAGTAAAAGAATGTGAACCCTATTGTTTGATTGCCGGAACTCTGCATAGATTAGGCAAGGACGATATTCTTAGGCGTTGTGCCCGCGAGGATGAATATTTGTATATCTTGCAAGAAGCACATATGGGCATAGCAGGAGGACATTTTTCAGGAGACCTGACTGCTAGAAAGGTGCTGCAATCAGGCTATTGGTGGCCAACTTTATTTAAGGATGCATGACTTTTTACAAAAGAGTGTGATGAGTGCCAACGTTACAAGACCACACAGCGCAAGGACAGAATGCCCTTACATCCTATTAAAGTAACCCAACCATTTGAAAAATGGGGCTTAGACTTTGTAGGTCCAATTAGTCCCGCAGCTCGCAACACTCAATCTCGATATATTCTAGTTGCTACGGACTATGTAACAAAGTGGGCTGAAGCTAAGGCTTCACAAAAAGCTGACGCGAGGACAGCAGCTAAGTTTCTTTTTGAGAACCTTATCACAAGATTTGGTTGCCCTTTTGAAATCGTTAGTGATAATGGTACCCATTTTATAAATGAGGTAATAAGAGAGCTTACCACGACCTTTATGATATCCCACCATAAGTCTACACCTTATTACCCGCAAGCTAATGGACAAGCCGAGAGCACCAACAAGACTCTAATCTCTATTTTAACCAAGACGGTAGAAGCTCATCGCACTGATTGGGATTTGAAGTTGACATCTGCTCTATGGGCTTATCGTACTGCTTATAAAGTGGCTATTAATTGTACGCCATTCAAAATGGTATACGGCCAAGAAGCGGTTATGCCTTGGGAGTTTGTCATTCCTAGTCTTAGGGTAGCTTCGCAAGAAGGATGGAATGGTAACCCCTTAACCGAGCGTTTGTTTATCTTAGAAAAACTAGACGAAGAGAGACAGTTGGCTGTGCAAAATGCTCTTGTGGAAAAGGATAGGAGAAAGAAGTGGTTTGATCGCCATGTGAAGGACAAGGACATCAAAGTTGGTGATAAAGTCCTTATGTATGGAGTACGTAAAGAGAAGAAAAAGTTGAAATATGCTGGTAAAGGACCATATAGAGTATGTGAAATTACCCCACAAGGTACCCTTCGTGTGGAAACTCTTGATGGAGTTGAAACCATTGGATTCCTCAATGGGAGTAAATTCAAAAGATATTATGATCCTTTAAGCCAAGAAGAACTACAGGCCATTCATCAAAAGAAGCCCGCCAAAGCACAAACCGAGTTAAACAAGATACAAGCTGAAGCTGCTAAGCTGAGGCTAAGGAGCGACAACAACGTATAAGACAAAAACGAGAGGCTAACCTTGGGGTCACAAATGCATTCCACGTGGAAATCAAAGAGGATGGGTTGGACTCTGACACACCTTTACGATACCCCATTGAGTTAAATAGTGCCTATGGAAAAGTGCTATATAACGCCTTATTGGACACGGGTGCTAAATATAATCTGCTATCCTATGGGGTGTGGTGTCAGTTAGGGAAGCCACCTCTATCTGAGAGTATTATCCAAGTCAAGGGTGTCAACAAGAAAAAAACTACGGTTTTTGAAATCTAGCACACTTCTGTCAGTTATGACAATGGGGTTGTAGCTCAAGACTTTTTGGTCATGCCTACTGGAACTATGGAGGGTAATATAAACCTAGGCCGCACGTGGATGATAGCCACCAAATGCACTATTGATTGGGGGACTGGGGGTGTTACAACGCAAAAACCAACTCTTAGCCCTACCACTCAAGCCATAGTCCCTGAGATATTGCCCAAGGAAATAAAACCCAAGACATTGCATGTCCAGGAGGTTGAACCATACGTCCCCATAGCCCAACTCTCTAGAGCTTCAACTGATGTAGTTGAAAGAAAGCTTGAGACACACAAGAACCATCCTAATATAACAGAGAAAACATACAAGTGGGTCCCTAAAACCTCTGTAGTGAGCATGGTTGATGCAAAAAAACGGAAACCTAGTAAGAACCGTACCACTCACTCCAAGAAATGTAAAGAAACGCTGCGTTGGATTCCTAAACGACTATTGGAAGCCCAAGGATACTATGAAGGAAATGATCAAATCTGGGTGCCCAAACGTAAAGTGTACTCTTACCTGTCACCTGGCCCATGTAAACCCAATCCTGTGGCTCCAAAACAAATTGAAAATCGCGGAAAGGAAAAAATCATGGAATGTTACACACCCGTTCTAGAGCTAGTTTGGGTACCAAAGAAAGAACGATTTGTTCCACCTAGCTCAGGAACAGGGAAATCAAATGAAGCTTCTTGCTCTTCATGTAGCTCCTATACGCAAATGGAAGCTTCGACACAACCTCCACCTACCACTGTACATATCCATACAAGCACGAAAGAGTTTGCACCTCCCGGGGTAAGTTCACCACCTACAACAACGTTGCAAATAAAATCATGGGAGAGTACCTTACCACCCTTGCAACTAGATGAAACGCATAGGGCGGTCGAAAACTATTGGTTAAAACCTTCACCCATAACAACTTGGAACAATTGGTTTCAAAAGGTGACGACCTCATTCTAAAAGGTATGATCTACCCAAGGAAGGGGGGAGTGTTTGCTAACATCAATCATTCACTCGCTCCCCTCTCAACCTTCCTCCCTGACCTCTCAATTCCAATCTTAGGGAATGTATATATATAGCCTTATACTCACAAAAAAACAAAAATAGTAAAGAGCAAGAGCGCCTAGCAATGAGAGAGCACCCTATCAGATCTTACATATAAGTCCAAATTCACCGTGTCAATTCAAGCAACACACAAAAACAACTCTTATGTTTTAAAGGCCTAACCAAATCTATCTGTCTTGTCAGAAATGGCTACTTCACCAGAGGCATGCACTTCTATTTTTGATGAAAGGTACCCTTTGTCTTTTCCTCAAGTGTTCTACGTATGCTACCCTATACTTTCTTGCGAATGGGATTTGATAGAGAGCCTTGCATGTGAGAGAAATTTTGAGGAGTTAGAATGGCTGATACGTCTATGGCTAACTAGTGATCCCTACCCAGTAGCGAATGTGTCTCCAATGGCACATGCTTATTCTTTTGCACAAGATGAGTATCCACGCATCACGAGGTTCTTGATTAGCATGCTTGCACAAGAGGATGATGAAGAGGAACTAATAGAGACCGAGGAAGACTATGGCCTCACGGACAACGATTTTATTTATCTAGATGATGAGGATAGAGGCCTAGCCTTAGGGTGGCCACCCGGTTTATATAATATCCTCTTTCCTTGACTCTAAAAGGGGTGACAGATAGGTAGGTTAGGGGTCTAGATTGTGTTTTGAGTTTTTTTTTTAGGAGTTTTAATTTTTCACACTGACATGCCTCCTAGAGGTATAGTGCCTGTTTTTGGATGTGTTAGGTACGACTTATATGGATCTCCATCCACATGGCTGAGGACATCTGCTTCAACGAAATGAGCCACTCCATACCTCCAGGTGTACTACTTTCCATGATTCATGTTGGTGGATATGTGTAATTGCTAATAATGATTTTTCATTCTTTGTTTGAGTGCAATAGTTATGATTGTTATCTGCCATTATAGATGTATAAATTTGTCTTTGCTTAAGTTGATTGAACTCCAGTTTAATCTTATGGATGATCCTGGAGATTAGGAGACCGTGACTTTAGGTTAACTCATTTACTTGACCACTAGGCCTAGCTAATAAAATTATCCGAGTATTTGAGACCTTAGGAATGTTTTAGGCAGAGAAAGGCTTGCTCACTCAAACAACAAAAAACACTAGTGAGAATACCAAGGAAATGGAAGCAAAAAAAAAAACATAAGTGCCACAAATGAAAAATCTTATGCTGGAAGAGAAATCCTAGCTTGAATTGGTACTTCACTCACATGTATTGTCTATGGTACTAGAGCCCTAGAGGTTCCTAGTGTTGGCGCTTTTCCTTGAGAAGCAAAAAACCCCGGACATACAAAATAAGCACACACGTCACATGATTGTGACCCAAAGTAAAAAAGTATTAAAAAAAGATAAAGAAAAATTAAAAGACTTCCATTGAGCTTACAGTTAACATTTCAAGCTTTTGTTTGCAGTTGTGAGAGTGAGTTGGCTAATCAAAGCTGAAAAGCATAATTAGGGAATCTTGCATTTAGATAATCTTCTTAGCTTAGCTAGTACTAGAGTAGTTGTTTTAACCTTAGTCATAGCTAACTAATTGATAGACTCACCCATAAGCTCAAAACTCTTGATTAATTAATCTACTCAAAGTGCAATTTATTTGTCCTTAATGGCAGTCTAACATTTCATAAGTCTTGCAATTACTCATTTCCACATGTACTTTACATTCCCCTCATGATTTATGGCAATATAATTCCACTTGCTAAAACAGTGACTTTGCCTTGCAGATTCAAATCTAGATGCTCTACAACATGGACATACCAAGCTTCAACTCAATAGCTTCCGAGGACGGAATCTACATCAGGATGGGGGGCAATGTTAACCCTCGTGGCTCACGGACACCCTATCGCCTACGACGGACACTGTAACCATATTATTTATTTAAGTAGAGTCAGGCACCGGGCTTGTCGGTCCAATAGGGAAAGGTAGAGTGATCGCCGATGAGAGGCGCACTCTAACACGAACATGCTAGGGTTAGTTGGCTAAGCATGGGCGCCCAAGTGTGAATGGAGTGAGCTCCTATAAAAGCGAACTAAACCTAATTTTTACTCATTCTCTCATTTGTGCAATAGAAGAGTGCTCTTGCTCCATCTCCATCTCTATCTTCTTCTTCTTCACCTCCTTGTGTGTGTGTGTGTGTGTGTGTGTGAGAGAGAGAGAGAGAGAGAGAGAGAGAGAGAGAGAGAGAGAGAGAGAGAGAGAGGGAGAGTGTGTGTGCGATCGAGCATTACGAAGGCACGACGGCGGCGAAGCGGTTGAGCGCGGCACGACTATAGCTTCTTCTTCATCGCGGCGAGGAATCCACCACGAAGGCGAGCGTAGAGCGGTGAGTGACACACCCTTTGCTTTCTTGAGCTTGCTAGTTTAGGCTTGTTGTGTGCTTGGAGCCGTCTGCGGCTCGCATACGGTGTATCGGCAAGTCCCTTGCTTCGACAGTGCCGCAAGGAGCGCACAAGGAATTTCAAGAATCTTGAACAATAAAGGACTCCAGAGGTTGATCCACTTATGGGATAATAACAACAAGTGCATGAAATCATTTGACCGGTTGGCTGCCCAGTTTCAACTCAATGGCATGGAGAAGCTACTTGTCAAGAGAGTGATAGAAGTCCTAGAAAACAATATGATGCAGACTTGGAATCTACTTTTGAGTGAAAAGCTTGAAAATAGCCCATGGGTGGCCATTTGCCGAAACCTCATAACAAGGGCATTTGCGGAGTGTTAATGCACGAGGCTATTTGGTTCTCCCCTTTGAACAAATATGGGAAGAAGCAATGGTCGAAATATTCATGGGATGAGGTACAAAGAACGTTTGGATTCCACAATGGCCGCATTTTATGAAGGTATTTTTGTGAACGGTTTTGTGGGAGGCTTTGTCAACAGGCGTCAAGATTCAGACACATGGTATTGAATCTGATAGATGAGGGTGTAGATCGGCTAGTGAAGACTTCGCCCACATTTTCATGGAATGTCGGACAAGGAAGGTGAGAAAATGGGTACAAGGAACATGAAAGATAGAGTTTCTCAAGAAGGATCTATGCCTTGGTGGGAAATAATTTTGAAGCCCCATAATTCTAATCTGCATGAAAATTGTCAGATACTGTTGAACTTTAGTAATATCTAAAAGGCCACAAATTGTCATGTCTTTGATAGTGTCCTCTCTGGCTAGCTTCCTAGAGATAGTGCAAGAAATCAATGAGTTATTATCGGTAATACCATGATGTTGTTTAGTTGATACAATGATTATTCTCGGTGATATCATGATGATTTTCATTGATATCATGATGATTTAGTCATTTTCATTGATACAATGATGATGTTTGTTAATACTGTGATGATATTCGTTGATACCACTACATTGATAAATGTCGTTTTATGTAGTATATACATATGTCATTTGCATCACGTAATCACGCATGTTATACTTTTATGTTCATACTTTTTGTACACATACGTTACCGTGCGCATATATGTTGTCAAAAGAGTGGCTTCGTGAACCATCTCTTATAACAAAGTGAACGTTTTTTTCACTAACAATGCTAAAAATTTCCATGACTATGTTTCTTGAGTCTATGATCTATGTAGGATTGATGAAATAATTTTTTTCATGAAGAGAAACTTGGTGACAATAAAAGATTTATGAAGACATGTTTGGTGATGCCATATTGATGACAACATTAAGACATTTTTGGTGATGCCATCTTGATGACAACATGAAGACATGTTTGGTGATGCTATATTGATGACAAGCTACACAATAGATTCATGGAGACACTTCTAATCACAAGCTAATCAATAGCCTTTACACTTCTTTATTGAACCTTTGTACTCATTATTGTATTTGATAAAATAGGAGTGATGTAACTCCTCATAAAATATTCATTGTAAAAAGAGTGATGTAGCTCTTCATAAAATATTCATTGTAAAAGGAGTGACGTAGCTCCTCTCATGAACATTTGTACATTCAATAATTTTTATAATATAACGGTGGGTGTATATAGAGCTGTGGGTTTTTACCTAGATCCCCCAAGGGTTTTTTCATCCACAGCTAGGGACCCTTATTTGAGCGAGGGTGTTGAGCTTATATGTGAATCTACTCAATATATGGATTACATATATAGCTCTTTGTACATAGCACCCAGCTCCCGTCTATATATACATGATCTCATGTGTGTATTCAACACACTTTAGGGATCTATTTGTGTGCTGTCTATTTCTCTCTCAACATTAGGAAAAGGAAAATCTCTAATGATAGGCTTAGGAAAACCCTCAACATCCGCTCAAACCTTGCGGTCCGAAGGATTGGGCTTTTAGTAATAGCACATTATTAGATACTTCCATGATGTAACAAACTGGCCCTCAAGGCTTGACAAGAGCTTGAGGCTGATTTATAATTTTGTTGTGGCATTCTAATACAATCACTCACAGTCGTGAGTTTTGAAAAACAAACATGTCTTTTACTATTGTTAACTCTCCCTATTCAGAGAGTATTGCCTTTTTTTTCCAGAAATCACAATCGTGAGTATATTATATTAGCAACCCAAAGTAATTAAAATTACTAGTCATGCTCATGTGGAGCCATGACGTCTTCCAGCAAACATGAGTGCATGGACTAATAGGGGGGCCACCCTGTGCGACAAAGGTAAAATCTTGGCTGGCTAAGGATTAGACTCTTATCCATGCAGTTTTGATATTGTTGTAGTCACAACCTTATCCCACTCTTCAGAGTTCCTCTGTTTCCCAATGGCAATAATCGTTTCCTTTCTTTCTTGAATGATCTCCGTGAACCTTTCTCTTTCCATGACGTTCTCAAATAGCCGACAGATCCAGACCTTTCAGATGTATTTAAAGTAACAAAACCTGACAATTTGTGTAATGATTAGAACTGATTGGCTCATAATCACCTTCGTACCTAAGAAAAGATCGTTCTTGCAGAACCCAATCTTCCATGTCTTTTGTACCCACTTGCATATCTTTCTTACCAGGCCGCACACCCTTGAACGGGTGGGGGAGGTTCTTTCTTGCTGATCTACATTGGAGGAATCTATCTAGACCAATACCTCTAGCTAGGACCTTCACCCTAGTTGCAAGGCCCCTCAGACTACTTTCCATACAAATACCTTCATCCTAAGCGGCCATTGTGGGCACTAGATGTTCTTTACAATTATCATCGATCTTGACTCTAGAGATTGCTTGCCACATTGCTTGTTCAGATCCAATCTAGTGAGGCCATGAGGATGTTGTACACTTCCTTGGTGTGTGGTTTACAAAAGTGTCTCTCTATAGGCCATCGCCATGCTTTGCAATCAAACCTAGACTCGCAAGTCGATAGTAGGCATCAACCATCAAGTCATTCTAAGACTCTATTTACTAGCAACCTTTTAATCCCGCTGAGATTGAACTGAGAGACTAGTTGGTCCAATCATTTTCAACCACTTCTACTCCTTTCAGTCGTATTTGGGGAGTACTCTTAAATATATATAAAAGAAATAAGTGCCAAATCAAAGGCATTGATCTAAGTTTCTTCAATCAAAACATTTACAATTAAAGAACAAACAATCATTCAATGGTATCCAGTTAAAACCGTCATTGCATTATCTCCAAAGTTTCAAAAACCCCACCAAACATTGAAAGCCTTTGCCAATGCCAAAGGTGTCTCCTAAATCCCTCTTTTTTGGGATTGAATTCAAAATTGTGAGTGTTATATGTATTAGCATAACAAAAAGAATTACATAATAAGCCATGCTAAAAAAGAGCCATGGCATCACAGAAGCACATCAGACAACACAAAGCCCAAAATAATACAACCTTGCACAACCAGCTAGGACAACAACACCATAGTCTGACCATCATGCTTTTATGAGGAACTGCAACCTTTGATATAGTTAAACCCAAACATATCCCATATATCAATGAAACAAGCGTATCGTACATAGTGTTGAGAAGGGGTCTGACCCATTGTCCCCATCACCCGTAGACCTTCAAGGGATCCACCATGTTTGTGGCTCTACCACTGCCACTCTGAAAATATGCAGCTAACAAAGCGAGAGGTGAAAATTGAAGTCCGACAAGGATTGTCCCAAGATGGAACCAAAGCAAAAGTGAACCTGCAAGTCATACGGACCACCACTTCCCAAGCTATTGAGGTGAGCCTTGCACCTGCGTAGGTCGAGGTAGAAGGACCACAGTTTTCCGCATACCAAATCAACCCTACCACAGCTCCATGATCCCCCTCAAGCCCCAATACCCAATAGAGGAGAAAAGTACTACCAGCTATTCCAAACAAGCCAAAGACATGCAAGTATTTCCCAAAGCTATAGGACGCCATGGAGTAGAACCTAGCACATTTTTGCTTCAAACAAAGCAGGGCAGCCACTATACCCTCTATGCAAAACTAGACCTTTAACTCAGGCCTTTAAGCTAACCCTCAAACACCACACGGCAAGGAGCAAACAACGGCACTCCCCCACACGAGAGCAACCCCTGTCTATAAGACAAAGCCAATCCCCATCGTGAATTGTGTGCATAACTCAACACCCACCACCCACATAACCTTGAGATGAACCACCAAACGGGCCCCCACCCAACCATTAGGAAGGGAAATATGAGGGCCTCTTTATTTTTGTAGTTTAAGAAAATACTTAAACCTTGATCAAGCTTTGACCAAGGGCTAGAATGATGGGGTAGATAGCCTAGACATGCCTTTATAGAAATATTTTTTCTTATTTTCTTGGAGAATATATGCAGATTTTACTAGATTTGGTTGGAGTTACTCTCCCCCCAAAAGCACCTTTTTGATTTTCAAATATTAAAATTTTTCGGGTAAGAGCATGTTAACCTGTCATGCTTTTTCATGTCCCGGACAATGCTAACTAGCAGAATTTTGACATATGCTAACTAGTACAATAGCTTGAGCTACATCTCCAAGATCTATGACATATGATATATCAATAGAAAGCACTTGAAACAAGGAATCCAAATGTACAACCTCCGACAAATTTTGATATTATCTGTAAAAAATTTACCGGACGCCCAATTTTTTGAAGATGTGCTAACTTGAAACTGCTAACTAGCACAAAAAGTGCGACATGTTAACATGCTTTCACCCTTTCCTCTCTTGTCCCTTCTTTGTCTTCTCTCTCTTCTTGTTTCTCCCCCTCCAAAAGTTTCCCATGCTTTCTTTCTCTTCCCTCAGCTGCTGAAAAGTGCACATTTGTAATCTTTATCCCCACTCTCTCTCTAAAACGCCCTGACATCTCTCTCTCCTCCTCTTCTCATGCTAGCAGGGATTTTAATTACGCGATGACGCATTTTGTTAAATGTTAATTATTGTTGTTATTATCACTATTTTTTTCATGTTAATAACATATCTAATGTCATGACTTACAAAAACCGGTGGAAAACGTAAAACCGGCGGGGCAACCAACAAACCCCGGCAGGTCCGGCGGGCATATTAAAAATCCCGGGGGGCCCGACGGGCAAAGCAAGAATCCCTCCGGCCCCGTCATGTAACCCCTCCATATTTGGCGGGTCTATATAACCTTGTAGTAGACATCACATCACATCACATCACCGCTTCCTCTAAATTTGGTCATCCTTTAAAATTTAGAAGAAAAACTAAAGGTAAAAAAATGAATAGTCATAAAAAAAAATTAGAACTTAATGAAACTCTGATCATGGATCATTTTTTTTTTTTTGGACTGAACTAATTCTTGAAAGGAGGTAGAAAGGTGAATCTTTGGGTCGGTATCTCTACATTTGGGATGGACTAATCTCATGTTTGGTTCACCGTTATATTTACTAAATTGATTTCTATATTGATTAGAACTTCTATCATGGGTCATTAGTTATTTTTTGGACTGAATTGATTCTTGAAAAGAGATAGAAAGGTGAATCTTTGGGTCAATATCTCTACTTTTGGGATGGACTGATCACATGTTTGATTCAACGTTGTATTTGCTTGCTATTCTGATTAGAGCTCCAATCATGGGTCATTAGTTCTTTTTTGGACTGGACTGATTCATGAAAGGAGGTAGGAAGGTGAATCTTTGGGTCGATATATCTACTTTTGGGATGGATTGATCACATATTTGATTCACCATTGTATTTGCTTGCTATTTCGATTAGAGCTCCAATCATGGGTCATTAGTTCTTTTTTGGACTGGATTGATTCATGAAAGAGGTAGGAAGGTGAATCTTTGGGTCGATATCTCTACTTTTGGGATGGATTGATCACATATTTGATTCACCGTTGTATTTGCTTGCTCATGTTTGAGTAGATTGAGGTTTATTCCCTTCAGGCTTCACTACTACGCTTGTGTGTGATATTGATTATAACACTAATGTTTGGTTTGAATAATACTTGAAAGAAGAGATAGCATATTGAGCTATGTTTATTGGTATTGCAGGCATCCAATAAGTATTTCTTCCATTGGGAATGTGAGCGGTGATGTTGGTGTCTCAAGCCTGGCTTCCTTGAGGAGACCTCCTACCTCGGTGCCAAGTCCTGCTTCGCAGGGCAAGCGAAAGGCAAGTGGAAAAAGTCTAGGACCCGAGTGGAATTTTGCCACAAATTTAAATAAGTATCAAGATTGGAAAAGTAACTTTTGTGGCGAAGAGAAATCTGGAGGAGCACCAAGAATAAGGGATCATTTGCTAGGTGGCAATACCAGAATCCAAGGAGGAAAGTGCAAGGGCTTAGGTGCAGAAGAAGCATCTATGCGCTTAAAAGCTTTAATTGGTAAGCTAATTTCCACGAGCAAAAGATCAAAACTCTCTACTTTCGACCATCACACCCCCGTATCGATAAGATCAAACCAGTATGAGGGATCATTGGGTGTAACGCCCACCAATGGAAGCACTCAAAGTAGGGAACCAACTTCTCATATCGATGGAAGTACACCTCCAAACCATGGATCTCCTGACTTTCAGGTAGGATCATCCAAAAGTAGACAGGTTAGCTTATAGACGAGCTTCAAAACACTTGCCTTAGAAGAAGCACAACTTGCACTAGCTAAAGCCGTCTATTTCACTGGGGGATCATTGGCCATTGTCACCCGTGATGCATGGAAGTCAGCTTGGAAACGCATTGGGGAGTATGGTGGTGGATTTACCCCTTCAACATATCACCATATGAGAAACCAACTGTTGGATAAATGTTACACAAGCACACAACAGGATATTCAAAGGGTAATATTAAATGCAACAGAACAATCTGGATACACCATAGTTAGTGATGGTTGGTCCAACATTCAAAGGAGGCCATTGATCAACATCATGCTTGTATGTCCTCGTGGTGAATGTTTTATCAAAGCTATGGATAGCTCTGGTCAAATAAAGTCTGGCAGTTTTATAGCTGACATCATTGGCGACGCAGTTGAGAAAATTGGAAAAGAAAATGTTGTCCAAGTAATCATGGACAATGCCAAAAATTGCAGGGCTGCAGGTAGAATACTTGAAAGTTGCTTCTCTCACCTATATAGTGCTGGTTGCAGTACACACAACTTGAACTTGGTATTGCAAGATTGGTACAAGAGGGAGGACACAGAGTGGTTCAAATGGATAGTAGACAATGCTCGCTTAATAGTCAATTTTGTTTTGAAGCGTCAGAGGGTTCTTGACATGTACCGTCAGAGAATGTCTACTATGTTAAAACTGTCGTGCGAAACTAGATCTTGCACCAACTACTATATGGTAGAATCACTAATAAAAAATAACAATGTTGTGATGGAGACATTTGTTTGTGCCACTTTTTCAGAATGCGAGGCTAGTCAAAGGGAGAAGATAAAAATCAAAATAGGGGTGATCAGAGATCTATTAGCTGATCGCCACTTCTGGGATGATGTGGTGGATGTGCACAATGTCATGATGCCAATTATGCTCGCATTACGCCAACTGGATTCTGCCTTGCTTGGTGTGGATGGCTTGGTGGACTGTTGAAGAAAGCCTTGGAAATCCAGAGGAGCCGTAGGAGCCAATTGTGAAGCCTTGGAAGACACCATTCACTCAAAAGAGGAGAGAAATTTTGAGAAAGTATGTGCATGGTCGATGGGTTGGAGCACATAGTCCACTACACAGCGTAGCTTTCTTATTGGATCCAGAGTATTGGGCAATGGAAATAGACAAACTTGATGAGGAGGTGCTGGAAGACTTTTATGATGTGATAGGCAGGTTTTATGATGATCCTGATGAGCATGCATCAGTTGTTACTGATCTTAGGAAGTTTAAACTCAAAGAGGGTAAGTTTGGTACAGAATTTGTGCAGAAACTTGCCACGGAGCAACCAACGTGGAAGTGGTGGATGATGAATGGTGGTAGTGCACCCACCCTTAAACGCCTAGCTGTTAGAATCCTAGCCCAATGTGCATCCAATTCAAGTTCTGAGAGAAACTGGAGTACATATAAATATGTAAATTCCACCATCAGAAACCGCCTTCTAAATTCAAGAGCTGAAAAATTGGTGTATATGTACTGCAACCATCGGCTATTGGCAAGAGTGCAAGCTGAGAACTACAAAGAGGAGATGCCACGATGGACTTATGATGTAACCAATGATGAGGTGGACGAAGATAGTGAGCTGCAAGGGGAATCTCATAAAGTAGAAGCTACATGTACTTTAAAAGAGATTGAAGAGAATTTGGAAATTGAACCAACTTTGACCTGTCGCAGTAAGCGACAGTGGTTTAATTAATAGATTATCGAATCCATTGAGTGACTTCTGGTTAAGTTCAGAAATTGTTTATCTTATAAGCTTTTTTTTACATTTAGTTTAAGGTTTAGACATTTTCTTAATAATAAACGAAGCCCTTAAAAACCTTTACAAGGCCACAAATCACTATTAAAGCTTCATAATATACAAAGCCCTAACAAATCGTTGCATTATTACATATCATAATTGAAGCTGAAGTGAAGACAATTCACAATTCACTAATAAATTCTCGCAAGACAATGAGTAAATGTTTTCAAATGTTACAAAAACTATCCAAGTGATAGTGAAATATTTGTGAGAATATCTTTATTCTCCTATTCACGCTGACCTTTAAGCATATTATAGTCTTCAGACATTTTGAACATTGCATATAGCTTTTTGGATATCTCAAACTCACATATAGCACAATGAAAGTTATTCATCATGCTTTGCATCAAGCATGATATATGATACATATGTCTGCATGGCAAGCTGAAGTGACCACACCACTCATGAAAGAATGATCCACATATGGGGCAAGGACCACTGTGCTCACCAGAAGCTGGAGGGGCCTCAATAGATGTTGGGTGCTCAATCAATGTGGCAGCATTTTGTTTTTTTATAGTCGCCTCTAACTCTTTTACGTGGGGAGATAGCACCTTCACCTCCCTTTGCAAGTCTCTATTTAGGGTTTCTTCTGCATGAGACCCTTGTGTAGCTTGTGATGATTTCCTGAGTTGAGTTTGAAGCTCCTCCTTAACTTGGTGCACTTCCATTGATGCACCTTCTAGTGCCAATGACATCTCTTGTCATGTGTCGGTGATTGCAGTACTGCGAATGTCCTCAACCGTCATCTGAGGTGTCCTTGAGCTAAAGTCCACTGCTTCACCCAAGACATAATGCATGTATAACATCTTGGCAAACTACAATGGACAATCCATATGATGCATAGGATGACCCATAACATCGAAATATATGTTCTCTCCATTGTCTCGTATGTCTGCATTAATGCATTGTGATAGCTTGAGTCGGCCTTTCTTGATGTTGTCATCTGCAACGCCTGGCCATATGGATTTCACCATTTCCTGGTCAATCCTAGTGTTCACCTCTTTCCATTGTGTACCCACTGGGTTGGCCCACTGGGAGCAACAAGCAGCAATTCGAGCAGTGTCGTTCACTCCACCGCCTTGACACATGGATCTGAGACACTCAAAAGCGCGCTTAGCCCTTTGATTATCATTATCCATATCCTGATTAAACTTACGGCATACAAACTTAATGATAATCAATTGCTATAAGAGTAACCACCATTTTACGACAATCAATTGCTATAATTTTAACCACCATTTTACGACAATCAATTGATATTAGAATAACCACCATCTTAGGACAATTAATTGATATAAGAGTAACCACCATTTTTTAAATCAATGAATGACAATCGGTGACTCCACGTGGCTTATTGCTTGAAACTTAAGAGAAAAAACAAAACTCATAGAAAATTTGTTGTCTATTGAGATATAACAAAGTGTTTTTATTACTCATACATCATCCATGGCGCGTAAAACCCAATTTTTAAAAGTGCTTTTATAAGTCACAAGTCTCGGAAAACCCTGCTTCATAAAGTACATCATATATCCATCAAAAAAAGGCTACACTCATTTCAGAGGGAGGGCATAAACATCGTTCTAGCTGGGCTTCAAATCTTTCTAATTCTTCGTCCAACAGTGCCAAGGTCTTTTTGTCTGTGGATTTCTTCCTCACCCAACCTTCCACAACAATCCTAGATATGGCTTGTACCTCCACTGAAACCTTATGTTTGAACCAATCTGTGCGGTAGTAGTCAGAGAACTCTCCACAAAACTTACAAAATTGCCATATCACCCATCCTATGGCATACACATCTATGGCCTTAGTCCATGGGCATAAACTCTTGCCATCTAGTAACTCAGGAGCTCACCAAGGATGAAGCTTCTGCCAGTTTTCATCGGTATTGTTGGTCTTTTGTGTCTCTAAGCCAACACGCAGAGCCAATCCCCAATCAATTATTCCAATACGGGGAGTGAGATCCTTGGTAAAGTCCATTATGATGTTCCATGGATGGAGATCATTGTGGATCACTCCCTCATCATGTGCGAATCGCAATGCCTTCACCAAGGCATGGATCAATGAGGGAGCATGATTGCACAGGCTCTTGATACGTGTTTTCTTGTCTTCAGAGGGCTGCTCCCATTTAAAGTCTTCAGGGATCTTTCCTTTCCCCTCTTGATCCGCTACAAGCATCGTGAAAGAGCCATGTGGAAGGGGCACTGTCTCCATAAGATCACCTAAAGTTCCCCCATTCAAGTAGGGGAATATCAGAAACCATGGCAACGTTACAGAGTGGGAAATACTCCCCACAATCCCTCTATGGTTGAGATCTACTCCACTTTCTGATGCAAAGCTTTTCCACTGATGATTGGCCTGTCCTTTGAACTCCTTGACACAATAAGTATTCGTTGAAGGAAGGAAACTGATCCCTTTCATTTGAACTTGCCACCCTGTGCCATAAGCCCCTGACCCAAGTTTCTTGATCTTCTTAATGGACTTATTTGGAATGCCCAAAGTCATATTACATTCAGAATTGTATATACTGCTCTCCAGGTGACTGCCAGAAGCAGTAGAACCCGATGTTCCCTCAATGGCAGCCTCCTCAATAAACGGTTCTCCAACTTGGCTGGTCCCCATAACTCTGGTGATATCCAGTCACATTTTCTTGCTTAGGCCAAACTGTGTGTCTATGTGGGATGCTCGCCTTGACCTCTCCTTTTCAGCTCTCCATCTCGCATTCCAATGCTCTAGCTTACCCTTGTCTACTTCTTGAGGGCATGCCTCTTTCAAATCAGAGGCCACCTTGGGCAAATTGCCCACCCAACTGCTCAGTAATGAGATTATTGATTCGGTTGTTTTGTCTGGATATAACAACAAAATTTTGCGGGCAATCTCATTGTATAATGATTGCAATCTAGACTCATCTGCAACAATCTGCGCTATATCGTTGGGATCTAGTGCACTGACGATTGTAATCAACAATTGTCTAATTTTCTTTTTGAACTCTATCATTGAAGTAGCAGAAGGATCCATTTTTTCTGCAATGGTATTATTGCAAACAACACATTGTGAAATATAACTATGTGCCACTCCATTTGGATCTTGTCTACGTGAAAGAAAAAGTGCAGTATAGACCATAGATCTCGTACGCTTGGACAGTGACACACCTAATCGCAATTGCAACCATGTGCCAATGCCTTAGCGTACAACAACTTACAAACAGATGCTACCGTCAATCTAGCAGCAACACACCTAGTTGCAATTGCAACCATGTGCTGAAGCATGAATGACAGGGAGCAACATAAAACATAGTCACCCTACGCTTTTGCAATGACACACCTAGCCGCAATTTCAACCATGTGCCAATGCATCCATGCACCGTGACTTCTTTCAAACAGATGCTCCTGTCATTCTAGCAGCAACACACCTAGTCGCAATTGCAACCATATGCCAAAGCATGAATGACTGGGAGAAACATAAAACATAGTCACCTTACGCTTTTGCAATGACACACCTAGCCGCAATTGCAACCATGTGCCAGTGCATCCACGCACGTTGACTTCTTTCAAACAGTTGATACCGTCAATCTAGCAGCAACACACCTAGTCGCAATTGCAACCATGTGCCGAAGCATGAATGACTGGGAGCAACATAAAACATTGTCATCCTACGCTTTTTCAATGACACACCTAGTCCCAATTGCAACTATGTGCCAGTGCATCCACGCACGATGTCTTCTTTCAAGATTCAACCATATGAAACATTATGAAATTATTTGAGAACACATTCATGCATTAGATGCTACCGTCAATCTAGCAGAAACACACCTAGTCGCAATTGCAACTATGTGCCGAAGCATGAATGACGGGAAGCACCATAAAACATAGTCATCTTGCGTTTTGGAAATGACACACCTAGCGACAATTGCAACCATTGCTAGTGCATCCACGCACCGTGACTTCTTTCAAACAGATGCTCCTGTCATTCTAGCAGCAACACACCTAGTCGCATTTACAACCATGTGCCGAAGCATGAATGACTGGGAGCAACATAAAACATAGTCACCCTACGCTTTTTCAATGACACACCTAGCCGCAATTGCAACCACGTGCCAGTGCATCCACGCACGGTGACTTTTTTCAAACAGATGCTCCTGTCATTCTAGCAGCAACACACCGAGTCGCAATTGCAACCATGTGCCGAAGCATGAATGACTGGGAGCAATATAAAACATAATCATCGTACGCTTTTGCAATGACACACCTAGCCACAATTGCAACCATATGCTAGTGCATCCATGTACGATGATTTGATAAAAGAAATTTTATACCTTTAAGTTTTAATGCAAAAAACATCAATAAAATAACGAAGGGATTAAAAAATTACTGCTACACTGCTTTGAGAATGTGGAAAGCTGCCAAAAAGTTTGGTGAAGAAGACTTTTCAATGTACCTCTCTTGTGAAAAAGACAAGCACCGGCGTCGTCTTTATATAGCCACGGCGGGCCCGGCGGGGAAGGTACTTTACTCGGCGGGCCCGGCGGGCCATTTACTTAGCCCGGCGGGCCTCGAGCCGGTCTCCAAGTCTCCTTGCAGATAAAAAAAGATGAATGTCAATTAACATAATATTTGTTATTTTGCATTTCTATTGTTATTAACCTGAAATTATAGTTTGATCACGTCATTTTGAAATCCCTGCATGCTAGGGTATCTTTTTTTCAAGTAGCCTACCACATATCATTCTACCTCTATAACATCTCCTCCTAGATTTGAAACCTCTTCCTCCATAGCCATAGCATCTCCTTTTAAACATGCAACCTCTTTCTCCATAGCTACAACATCTCCTTCTAGATCTGCAACCTCTTTCTCCATAGATCTAGCATTTCCTTCCAGGTCTGCAACCTCTTTCTCCATAGCTCCAACACATCCTTCCAAATCTGCAACCTCTTTCTCCATAGCTCCAACATCTTCTCTTCTAGATCTGCAACCTCTTTCTCCATAGCTCCAACATCTCATTCTAGATCTGCAACTTCTATCTCCATAACTCCAACTTCTAGGTTCCTAGTCCATTTTTTCTCTGTTCCTAATCTTGCATCTCTCTTTGGAGTTCCATAACCTCTTTCTTCACATGCAACATCAACTTTCCTACTCTACCTCCCTATCTCTTTTCAAAATCCTTTTCATAGTTGCTACAACATCTCCTTCTTTACTGTGTGTATGTGTGTGTGTGAGTATTTTCTAGCAAGAGTGTACTTGCTCATAGATACCTGCCAAATGATTACAATGCAGTAGAAATCTACTATACATGGTTCCAATGTAGCAGAATGCAAGGGGTGTATGTAAGGCTTATGAAGGGTCACAAGTTTTCAACGTTGGCAAAGGATCCTAAGGGTAGTGTCAGTTCCTACAAAGCATGTGTGGTTAGTGTATTTTTCCATGAATGACTTATTGGAGCTCTTTTTTCTTTGAAATTAGAAGGATTCTTTATTAATCATCTCTTGTTTTAGCAAATTCTCCTATATTCAACAACATTTAAAAGTCGTACTAGTGTCTCCAAAAGATTTATTTGAAAGCTATTGTCAATGGTTGGAAATCTTGACTCCAATGCATCTTAGCAATGTAGGCCACAATGTGGGTTGGTCTAAATTCAACAATGCTCAAATACTTGCTCTTGGAAGAGGTAAAGTTTTGAATGTTTATATTGCAATCAAATTCAGCTATGGATTTAAGAAACTCACATTGTATTTAACTTTTGATATTGTATAGCTTTATGTTCATGTTTTATCTTGTAGAAGGTGTATTGCAAAAGTTAAAACCTAGAATTTCATGCCTGCAATATTTGAATAGTCAAGCCCTAGCGAGATATAATCAGTCAATTTGTGGCTCAATTGCAGACCAAGAACCAACCAAGCCAAGATGGACATTCAAGTGTGGAACCAAATCTCAACAACCAATAATTGGTTGAAAATGTCTGCTAAACTTACAACGTAAAGAAAGGTGCTGAAAATGGAAGGCAAGATGAAGGGGCCAAAAGGCAGAGAAATAGAGTGGTAGTGAGAGAGAGAGAATAGCTTTATTCTCATGTATGGAACACTTAAGTACAAAACTCATATGCTAAGACAACGGGCTCATGTAATTGATTAATTCAATACAACCTTTACCATCTTATTGTGTCATTTTGTTGCTAGTAGTGAATTTTGTCATTGTTTTGAAGTCACTTTATGTTGTCATTCAGGTTCATTTTCTGCACTTGTCTTGAAATACTATTGTCTCACTCATTTTCTAGGCCCCACAAAAATTTGTGTCGAGAACTAGGTTAGCCAAAAATGTTTGTAGTTGACATGTTCTTGTACATAATTGGATATCAATAATGGTTGGTGAAAGGATGGTCACAAGGCACCATAAAACAAAGGAGAGCTCATTATTCGTATCTCTAAATAAAGGACATCTAAATCTGAAATGTGAAATTGAAACATATAGTTGCTAATAGTACAATTAGCCTTTATAGAAATTAGGAAGATAATGGGATATGGGAGGGCCTCTTATTTGGAGGTTTAAGTAAGTACTTAAAACTTAATTAATCTTTCACCAAATGCTAGAATGGTGGGGTAAGTGGCGGACTTTAGAACATATGCAAAAAAGTTTCTTGGATCAAGTTAGCGGCTTAGACCACTAAGTTCATGGTAGATGTTGATAATCTGACCATAACTTTCATATACAATATGAAATATTCATGGAAGTATAGTTTTAATACATTGAAAACATGATAAGACTTTTATTCTATTTCAAAGGACCCAAAGAATGGATTTGAAAAAAAAGAAGAAGTTATGCAATAAGTTACAATTTATTACTATGCTTAAATAAGCATTGAATTCCATCAATCTTTATTGAGATATCGTAAAGGCTTCACAACAATACTACATACCTAAAATGGTATTTTCAAAAAAGTTTGATCCAACTTAAGAAATATCTAACCTACATTAATGATAGTGAAAATTCTTGCGATTTGACAAATTATTCTGTTAAAGATGGACGAAATGCGTTAACTATGGATCTTGCTTTACCCTTATAATTCTTATTTTAGAAAAACACATTTTTAAGACCCCATAATGAGCAGACTCCATTGTACATGACAAAAATCACTCGTTGAAAAACTAAAATCACTCACCAAAAAACCAAAAATCAATCCTCGGGTGTCTCAAGCTTGGGGTTCGCTGAAATATTCTCTTTTATCGAACTATATTGGTTGGATTGTGGTAAAAAAAATTGGAGTTTTCCATGCGAGGCCATGTTCTAGGGAGAGATTATGGCCAAATTAGGCATCTTTTGCACCAAAGAACCGCGCCAAGGGGTGTTTCGAGACTCAAGCAGTCTAGATCAAGTTCCATGCACCACGATGCACAAATCCTAATTGAATTGTAGATTATGGCCAAATCAAGCATATTTTGCACCAAAGAACCGCGCCAGGGGTGTTTCGGGATCGGACGGGTTCAAACCAAGCTTCGTGCACCATGGCACACGAATGGCTTATTCGACCTGGTGAAACATGCCTTTTGTGTGCCGTGGAGCATTGAGCTTGGTTTGGGTCCCTCCGATCCCAAAACACCCCACGACACAGTTCTTTGGTGCAAAATATGCTTGATTTGGCCATAATCTGTAGTTCAAACAATGATTTTGCACATTGTGGTGCACGGAGCTTGGTACAAACCCCTCGGGTCCTGAAACACCCTCTGGCATGGTCTCTGGTGGAAAAGATGCTTGATTTGGCCAAAATTTGCCCTCAAAACATGGTCTCACATGGAAAACTCTAATGTTTCGATCCAAAAATGAGGCATGTAACTTGATCATGGTGCAAAAACAACCCCATACTTTGATTGACCAAACAAGTCATGAATGCAACACATTCTTTTGAATATTTTTCCAAGTGTCCCCATTTTCTCAAATAAGTAGACTTCTTACAAAGAAGGTACACAAGACCAGACCCTTAGTGACCATGCCAAAGAAAGTTGAAAAGAGAAAGAAGAATACATCTCAAATCATAGAGGAATGGACATTTCTATAGAGTGAAGGAAAAAGTACAAGAACTATGTTTTGCATGGAAACAACAATCACCTCCTCCCCCACCACCATGAATAAGAAGAATAGGAAACGGAGAGCCATCATAGTTGCTTTGCATGATATACTAAAATACAAAGAGAGCATAAATCCCATAATTTTCAAAGCTCCATACTAAAGGCTAGAGAAAGAAATAAGTAAGAATTTTTCTTATACTATCGAAGTCCAACCGTCTTTAAAACTGTCATTTGAAATAAAGAAAATGATGACCCTTTATCACCATTGCCTGCAAATGGAGTAGATGGAAATCTAGAACCTCCTCTATTACCTCACCTTCATCTAGTTTTCAGTTTATGTTGTCCGTCATATTAGAGTCATGTAGGAGAACAAGCTTCATTGAGCCCTCTTCATGATCACTTATATCTTTAACCTCCCTATCTCTCCTCATTCTTTTTCCTTTGTTCTTATTCCTCACTCTTTTCTTAAGCAATGAGGTGGTCCGAGGCGGGCAACAAGAGAGGCGACCTCTAAACACCCCTCAAGGCTCCCGTGATGCTCAATTGGGGCTAGGGCAAACACAAGCACAACAAAAAAACAAACCCACATCCAAACCCAAACAAAATAGGGGCACCACCTAGTTATGGTATGCGAACTAGGACGCAAGAGATTTTTTCACAACCAAGAAGATACACCACAAAACACACACACAAGCAACCTCACACCAAGACACACACAAAATGGACTAGAGAGAGCTAAGGCAAAGGGAAGAGAGAGAGGAATGGATCTTTCGTAATACCTTATTTGTGACTTGCAAATGGACATAGTTCCTTATGATGCTATCGTAGAGCTTGTACAAAACTCACTCAATGCTTAGTGATTGCTTAACATTTCCAACACACACACATTGTCTTAGGATGTGGGAGACCACTCACCACAATACCCTCTTACAATGGACACAAAATTGGCACTGAAAATACACTAAAACACTTTCTAAAACAAGATCAAATGAGAAACTCAAAATACACAAGTCACCTTGAATTCAACAAACCGTATTGTACAAGTGGAAGGACGAAGATTTGAATGTCGAATCACGCCTTTGATGCACCAAACCTCAATTTATTGATGATGGAGGAACACATAAAATAGTGGTTTTGAGATTTTTGAACTCACGTTCTCTCACTTGCAATGTGTAGCTTGAAAGATTCTCTTACACCAAAAGTGAAGCTCACAAAGTGGTTGCTACGCCTAAGTCTCTCCTCAAGCATAGAGTGTTGGGGTGCTATGTGAGATATTGGAGGTTGTTCTACAAGAAGGAGAGGGGACTATTTATAGGTTGGAGACCCTGATTACGATTATTTGGAAATCCTAATTTACAAGCTAACAAATCAGGATTATGATTTTTTCTGAATATCAAAACATTGCGGGCCTTCTTTGTCTTCTTGAGTCATGGATGTGGGCTCAAAAGAGAGCATTATTGATGGTAGATAAGGTGAAAGTAGAGTTTTAAGTAAGGAAAGAGGGAGAGAGAGAGCTACTATGCGCATGTATTGAGGTGAGCTGTCTTTTATGGTTAGTCAATGGCTATTTTGTGTTAGTATGTTAGTGGTTAGTGTTAGTAATCACTAGAAAGTTAATGATATATTTACAATGGGTAGAATGGGGTGGATGGTTGATGTAAGATGGTTGAATGAAGTGAGGAAATCCTTGTGATGGTGAACCTTGAAGAAGAACTTACTTGTGTAGGTTCCCAAAATGACTATTGATCCTCTTCTTCGTCTTCTCTTCTTTACGCCACTACCACCAAGGTTGATTATCGCGATGAAATGGCAATTCTGTTGATGAGATAGCTCAATTTGCGGAGTTTAAGCATGGTTTATATGCTGAATTTTATGTATGTAGAGAAGGGGTAATATGGAATTGTACTTTGGAACAAATAGGGAGAAGCATAGAGATGGTGTATGTACATGTAGATCTCATATGAGAGCTATGGAAGTAAGAGGGGAGGTTAATGGTGAACAAGGTGAGAGAAACCATGGAAGGTGCATCTTTGAATGAGGGATTGAGAGGAATGAGTGTGTGTGTATGTGTAGAAGTGTGGAAAGAGGTGAGAG
This sequence comes from Adiantum capillus-veneris, assembly GCF_014529385.1. Taxonomy (NCBI): domain Eukaryota; kingdom Viridiplantae; phylum Streptophyta; class Polypodiopsida; order Polypodiales; family Pteridaceae; genus Adiantum; species Adiantum capillus-veneris. Next base: position 85,128,516 of record NC_140940.1, on the reverse strand, counting down.
AAGACTATGGGCTACTTGTGAGAAAAGTGGACAGACTGGGGTCCACTCAAAAAATCCTAGCTCACTGGTGGTTACTCCAAAAATCACCAAAATGTTTGAGTTGATTATTCAGCTCTTGGTCCACATTTTCTCTTTTGACCACCGCTTCAAATTCGGAGTGAAGATGGATATAAAAAATCCCACAAAAATACTTGTTTTTCTTTACAACAAAGTCTTCAGTGCCCCCTCTTTTGTTGAATTTGCCTATGGCTCCAACGGTGAGCCCCTCCTTGCATGAGAGCATGATCTAATTGATTCTTAGGAATATTAAAATATGCATGGTTGTGGATTATGCATAAATATAATACATGGATATGATGGGAAAAAACAGGCTAATATATACTATTCATGGTATCTAGAATAGTGTCAGCTATATATAAATATAAAATGGAAAAAAGAGGTATATGAAAATATAAGGACTCAAATGAGGGGATCCTCATTTCTTTTTATTGAAGGATATTTATTAACAAGAGATAAGAAAAAATACCTCTAGGAAGTATGAATTTAGTGAAAGGCAATGATTGATGGTGGTAAAAGGTATTTTTGAGGTTTTTCCTTGGAATGGATTCTCATCCAAAAATAAGAGGAGCTTGCAAGAAATGGTTTTTTATAGAATACATAGGTAAAAAATATTATGGTAATGGTGAGTAGATGTACATAACATATATAGAAAAATAACGCACACCTAGGTATAAATATTTACATAAATACCAAAATAATTATAAAAACTCTCTATATTTAGGCCCTATGTACAATGAAATATTTACACACAAATGGGCCATAATATATTTTATTTTTTTGATTTTGTTTATATTTTGGCTCAACTAGCCCAGTGACTAGCTAACTGAGGGTTTTAAGAAGATATGGGGAAAGCCCCCTAACTCACACATGCTTATGTACAATGAAAAGGTAAGAATGGCCACAATGTTTAGGTGATTTTGGTAGGGTGGGTTAACTCACTATGGAAATTACGGAGAGCCAAAAAACGGCTATCATGTACCATTGACGAAGGAAATTTGGAATGGCGGCCTCTACACCAAAACAAACTCCATTGCGCCACAAGGGAAATGAGATGAGGGCACCACCTAGTCGTGGAAGCGTGGACTAGGACAGCTACACAAAGAGGGAGAGAGAGAGAGAGAGAGAGAGAGAGAGAGAGAGAGAGAGAGAGAGAGAGAGAGAGAGATCACTATGAATGAAGCATTAACCTTAGTGTGTGTACAAGGAATGGATAACTTCAAGCACTCCCAACACAAATAGCATGTAGATTACTAAACAACAACTCAAGAATTAGCCAAAATCACATCAAGCATTCTCACACACACATAAAAGATCTCTCTTAATTAACATAAGTAAGAGGAGGGGAGGTTACTAGCATAAAACAATTTGCACTCTAGAATGTGCAAGAATAGAGTGAATGAATGATCTTTATGGGTTCATGATGAGTGATACAAAGACTCAATGGGGCTAAGAGAGACTTGAAATTACAAAGGGGGGGTGGGCTCTTTATATAGGCAAGAGAGTGATTAGGAGTGAGGTTAAGATCCAAGTGTAATTTGTACAAATGAATCTTGATTAGGGACATTCCACCAATGAAGAAGCTCCTTCCAAGGGATTTGTTGACCAATTTGCAACTAATTGGCTCCATCATCACTTGTGTTGTCTTCACTCCTTCCTCCATAGCTTGAGTCCAAGAGCTTTCTTATTTTAAAATGTAAAGAATCTACATAAAATCAATACATATCTAGTGATAATAGAAAGGGGTTGAATGAGAACTTATGAATTACAACAAGATTAAGCATGATTTGAGAGGTGATTAGAAGAGGAATTTGTGATGGTTTTTTGAGCTTGAGAGAGAGGAGGAAGGAGGGGAGGGTGAGAAGACTAATGGCTGATTTTTAGAGAAGGACTCAATGTGGAAAAGGAAGGGTGTGTGTGTAAAGGTAGAGGGGGTGGTCTCCACCACAGTTAAAAAAACTGGCGTCCGCCATTTCGGCCATATCTCCTAGACCGTGGATGCAAAAATTATAAAAAAAATATGGTGAGAATATCCAGCTCATCAGCTACAACTTTGATGAGACAAGTTTTCTTGGATCGGAGTGGAAGTAGTTTTTTAAAATCCAGAAAAATCATGTGTCTGTTTCCCTCCTTTACCAAGTCTTCCACCTGGGTCCCATCTGTTTGAATCATCATATGGCTCCAAAGCCATGATGATATGAGCCACTCATGACCCTTGAATCATGGGTGCATGGCTCCACAACCACATCATATCTTTTCTTTTCACATTTACATATTTTCCCTTCCCTTTACCACTAGGTTCTCCCTTTCACCTCCGGTGAACTAGTCAAGAAAACATTCCCATCAAATCATTTTGTGAATTTTTCCAAGAGGTTGTTCTCACTCTTTCATTTATTGTAAACCTCTAGAAGCAAGGAAAACCAACAAAATATAGTAAACAAAAATTTGTGATAGGCTCGGATCATAGCCCCCCCAAACTTGGCTAGGGGTATTTATGCCTCTAGCCTACTTTCTTTGATCTTGGGCTGACCTTATCCTGATGTGATAAGGCTTTAGACGCCATCCATTTGTCCTGGTCTTGTGCACTTTACCATCAATGTCTTGAAGTCTGTAAGAGCCATTTTTGAACTTTTTGGTGACCAAGAACGGGGCTTCCCATTGAAAAAGAAACTTTCCATCCTTACGAGTGTCGAAGCGATTGTCATATTGAAGGACCAGAGATTCCTTTTTGATGTCTTTGGATGCTAGCTTTTTGTTGAACTTTTCTGTGCCCTTCTCTACTTCTTGAGAATAGTGGTTGATGGCTTCTTCACGGTCCAATTGCAGCATCTCTAGATCCATGATCCTTTGATGTACTTCTCCTTTTGAGAGCCTACCTGGCTACCCAATATTTGAAGAATTGTTAACTTCTCTTCAATGGGCAAAAGCGCCTCCTTTCCATAAACCAAATGAAAGGGTGTGTACCCTAATGTGGTTTTGAAGGAGGTTCTATAGGCCTATAGAGCTCCATTCAGGTGTTTGTCCCAATCTTGGCGCCTGGCATGTACCTATTTGGTGAGAATTTTGCAAATGATTCCATTTACTTTTTCCACCAAGACATTGCACTAAGGGTAGTAAGGAGTAGAGTGTTGATGCTGAATATTTAGCTTCTGCATGAGTTCTCCTACCAAGTCTGCTCTAAACCCTGGTCCTCTATCAGATAGTATTTCAAGAGGGGTGCCAAACCGGCAACAGATGTGGTCAAAGATGACTCACATCCTTAGTAGTAATTCTATTGGTCGGCATAGCCTCAGCCCATCTAGTCATGTAGTCTACTCCCATAATGATGTACTCTTTACCTGACTGAGTGCGTGGTAGAGGCCCTATGGAATCAATTCCTCACTTCTCAAAGGGCCCATATACCTTTATTGGGTTCTGAGGTTCATCTATGAGCCGTCGTGGTCCTAATTTCTGACATTCATCACATGTTTGACACCAGTATTTGACATCACGATGAAGACTTGGCCAAGTAAACCCAGCTTGTAGAACCTTTCTACTAGTGATGTCGTGTGCAAAGTGTCCTCCGCACACATCATCGTGACAAGATTTTAAAATCTCTTCAATTTCACTCTTCAAAGGCACTCTCCTAAGCACACCATCCTTACCCAGACAATACAAATTATCATTTACTATGCGATACCTGGTAGCCTTCCTAGCTAACCATCGCCTTTCCCCTGCATTCAAGTGTTTAGGAGCCTCTCCTTGCTCCAAAATTTGCATAATATCTTCTAAGTCCTCCTTGCCTTGCTGAAGTGGAAGTTTGATGGCCACTGCTCCCACTATTGACTCATTTAACTTCGATGATGCTAGGTGGTCTACATCCTTGTTCTGGTCTCTTAGCACATGATGTACTTGTGCCTCCCTAAATCTCCTCATAAGAGCTTTGGCTTCTCTAATTTTAGTAGAGAGACTGAAATTTTTGCAAGCCCATGTACCTTGCATTTGCCTTACCAAAATCATGGAGTCACCAAAAACATTTAATCTCTCAATTGAGTTATCCAGGCACCAACAAAGGCCATGAATTAGAGCTTGATATTCTGCTTCATTGTTGGAGTGGACATCTTCTAGAGTGATCCCTTCACCATGGATCCTCTCTCCCAATGGAGATAAGACCACGATGCCAGCAGCTGCCTTATCCTTGGCTCTCTTGTATGCTCCATCAAAGTAGAGGCTATAAGCATTGACCAGAGCCGCTAGAGCTGGAGGTGGTGGAAGTTCCTTTCTCTTCAAATGGAAAACTTTTTCATAGCACTTGTTTGTTAAAATGTCGGCTAAGCATGCTCGAGTTGTTCCTTCAACCCATATTGTATAATCAAACTCTTGAAGTCGCACCACCCACTTTGCTATTTTGTCAGAGATTTCCATATGTTGTAGTGCATAGGGAAACATATCCTCCACAATAATAATTACAAACCTCTTCGGCAGCAAGTATGGCCGAAATTTGGTTACCGCAAACATGAGAGCTAACACTAGCTGTTCCATCAGGGTGTAGGCCTTCTCTGTGTTTTGCATGAGGCGGCTAGCAAAATACACAGGCCTCATAAAGAATGTTTTTGGATGTTTTTGTAGGAGGGCAGAACCAATGGCCTCTTCTCCCACACTAGGGCTTATAAAGGATGTTTCTTCCCAACAAGGTTGGAGGATTACAGGGAGTGACCCTAACATTTTTTTTATCTCTCTAAAATGCCCATCACTTTCTTCACTCCAAAACAAGCGTCTCTCGATGAGTCAGTTGTTGTAGAGGAAATATCACTTGGGAGAGTAAGTGTATGAATCTACTCAAATATCTTAGCTTTTGCAAGAAAGAGAATTATTGTTTGATGGAAGTTGGGGAAGGTAGATTTAGCAATGTTTCTATCTTTTCAGGATCTACCTCGATTGCATCATGAATGGACACTACATGCCCCAATAGTGTAACTTTGCTTTCCCCAATGTGACATTTGTCCTTGTTTAGTTGTTCACCCAGCTTAGATAAACGAGTAAATCCTTCATCAATCTTGTCGAGATGCATACTTTTGGAGCTGTAAATACAAAAGTCATCTATGAAAACCCTTATGGACTTACCAAAGTAAGGTTGGAAGACCATGGTCATGAATCGTTGAAAGGTGGCTGGAGCGTTGGTGAGACCAAAAGGCATGACTCGAAATGCAAAACAGCCCCATGGTGTGATGAAAGTAGTCTTTTTCTGGTCCTCCTCTGCAATGCGTATTTGAAAGTAGCCAGAGTAGCCATCACACACTGTGTATCGCTCATGGCCTGCTACTTCATTTAGAATCTCATCTTGAAATGGGAGAGGGAAGTGGTCCCTCTTTGTTGTAGCATTTAGTGGCTTGTAATCCACGCACACTCGCCATTTACCATTATTCTTTGGCCTCACCACTACTGGGGAGACCCATTCTGAATCTTCTACTGGGTATATGAATCCTGCTTCTAAGAGTCTCTTCACCTCGGACAATAGTGCATTTTGTTGCACAACTCCTAATCTTCTTAGTTTTTGTACTACTGGCTTTCTCCCTTCTTTTAGATGGATATGATGCTTCACTTCAGTGACACCTGTAATGTGAGTGTAATAAGAAATAAACAATGATGCATGCTTCTTGAGAACATTTACATAACCCTCCCTTTCTTCTTCCTTTATATCCTTGGATAACGTCTTTTCTAGGCTGGCATCCCACACATTCTCCATTTGGATCCTTGGGTTGTCTTTTGATGAGGTAGTTTCCTTTATGGTGACGCCCATGACTTCGAGAGTGCTATCACTCTCTTCACTTGAACTCTCTTCCTCGTCCATGGATGAGGAGCATCCACTTGAGTTCCACTCATCAGCTGACATCTCTAGTTCAAGGTTCTCTTGTCACCCATTCTTCAAGTTATAAACCACCTTCTGACTATGGCCACCCACGCAAGGCCTCATTTCCAAGTCTCCTGTTGCCCAATCTTGCCTAGCTCCTATACCCATGAGCCAAGGTCGTCCTAAAATAAGGGGGTATCCTTCTCCCTTTACTGGCATCACATAAGCATCAACCTCTGTAGTGATTCCAAAAACAGAAACTCTCAAAGCTTTCACTACACCCACACAAGTGACAGAGACATTATTTGCCATTTTTGCCCTAAAGTTTGTTGATTCCATTACCTCTAAACCCAATTGATGCATTAGCTTTTCTGTCATGACACAAACCTCTGCTCCACTGTCAATGTCAGTTTTTGGAATTTGTTGTCCCTTGATTTGAGCCTCCACCAAAGGCACTATATCCTTGAGACCATATGCTTTGATTACACTTACTAGCTTACTTCTCTTTGCCCTCGTGCTCACCATTTTTGACCATTGTCGTCGCAGCTTTGGGGAGATATGAAGTAGTTGTGGCCAAGTAATCTTTGGTCCTTGAGAACTCACATCAGCTGTCAAGTCATAAGGTTGTGTCCGAGATCCCATAGGGAAATCAGAGATGTCAATTTGAGACCTAGTACGGGTCTTTCTCTTCTTGCCTTCATCTTTAGTTGCCCGAGATGTACTTGCTTCATTGCTTGCATCCTTGCTTGTTTCTTTACTTACTTTATCTTGGACATGCACACGCTTGATAGGCATTGTAGCCACTTCATCTATCTTCATCTTCCCTTTAGCTATTTCTTCTTGGTTCCTTCTACCCTTGACGACCTCCTCCATCCTTATGATGCTCACATTTGGTTGAGTAGTAGGGGCTTGAGCTTGAGCACAAGGTGGCTGCAAAATTTGAGGTTGCGGTTGCTCTTGCGCTTGAGCTCTAGCACGGGGAGGACTTACTTGTTGTCGAGGACCTCTGACAGGGTAGTCATATCTTCTGGGATGAGGGCAATTATACATGCCGTTGCCATTTTCCCCACAATTGTAACACAACATTTCCCTTGCTTGACGTCGCATTGGAGGCCGATTCCCACCATTCCCCTCAATAGGCCTTCTTGCACCTTGCACAAGATTTACTCTCAAACCCTCTAACTGGTTTGTGAGATTGTGTATTTGTTGGAGCATATCTTCTTGTTGACCTCTATTGAGGTCTGGTGCATTAGGCACATTTGGAGGTACGTGAGAAGCTTCCATAGTTGTGATATTGCCTCCCAAAGCTAGCTGGCCATAGAGAATCTTTCGATTATTTTCCCTAGAAATTCTTAAGGCATCTTCAAAAGTATTTGGAAATTTGCTCTTTACCTTCTCCCTTAGCAAGGGGTATAAACCTGAGATAAATCAATCCTTTTGGAGGCAATTGAGAGCTCGCTCACGAGGGTTTAGTGAGTCTGACCATTTCCCCCAAAGTTTCAAAAAACCTTCCTCATAGGTTGCATAACCATGAGGGTCAACTTGATGAAGGGCCAGAAGCCATTTCCATAGTTCTTCTACCGAATTGGCTCGTTGAAATCTTCGTAGGAAAGCCGCCTTCAATCCCTCCCAATCAGCTCTTTGGGTTGGATCTAGAGCCTAGAACCATGCCCTAGCTTCTTCTTTGAGCACCAAAGGAAAAGCTCTCAATTTCAATGCTTCGTCATCCCTCCCAGAGACAAGGAAAGCCATCTCCAAGTTATCCAAAAAATCCCCAGCATTTTCCCCACTACGCCCAAAAAAATTAGGGAAAGCCATCATAAAATGGGTTGCCTTCCTCTCAATACAGCACAAAGATGAAAACGTCTAGGCCCAAATCAGATCTTATTAAGGGTAGAATAAATGGATTGATAGATGCATTAATCTCAGCTAGATGACGAGGGCCTAGTAAGTTCCTTATGATGTTTTGGAACCTAAGCTTTGTGCTAGCTATTATATGCACAGTTTGTCTAGCAAGAGGTTGGAAAGGTCCATATAAATCCCTATGATTCATGGAGTATGCTTAAAGCAAGATGAAGATGTGAACATCAAAAGATACATTATACTCCAAAATAGGAATTATTATAGGTTCAGGGGATAACAATATCTCTCTCAACCTCTCAGCTCCAAAATAGAAGACCAATCTTTGTTGGAAAAAAAACTTTCTATCAATGCGCACATTCACCCTAATATTCTGAACTGATTGAAAGTTGTAGAAAATGGGATTATTCATTGGTGCATTAAATACAAACTTCCATGAAGCACTTCATTGAAGTTCAGCTCTCTTGGATCCCACCATTTGAGAGATGCGAAGACTTTTCTCACCAGTGATTAGCCTAGCTTTGGTCTCTGACCATCTTCAACTTTGTAGAGTTCATAGGGTTCAATGGCTACCCTCTCAACCACCTTGAGCCTTCTTGCTAGTAGTAGTTGGAGTGCATCACCATATGTAGCCTCTTGCCAATACCGCACACCATTGATGTGTAGCTCCCCCTCCAAAAACTTGTTAATACCCGAGTTTGAGAGTGCTTTCACCACCTGAAGTCGAGGCTTCAAAGGAAGTGTCTTCACACTAGCCACGAAGCACTCAACACAATGCTTTGACCTAGGGACTTGATGACTACAAGATTTTCCTTGAAGCAAAGAAGGGTGTATGTAGTTAACTCTCTTTACCCGCATACGTGCCTTTTGTCGATAAAGACGCTTCTTTTCTCGAGCTTCTTGGGAAGACCATAGTGGAAGTCTTGGAGAATTTGATGGACCTTCCTTCATAGGATTGGCAGAGCACTGCTTGAGAACTCCTCCGTGGGGGCACCAATTTATGACGAAGGAAATTTGGAATGGCGGCCTCTACACCAAAACAAACTCCATTGCGCCACAAGGGAAATGAGAGGAGGGCACCACTTAGTCTTGGAAGTGTGGACTAGGACCGCTACACACACACACACACACACACACACACACACACACACACACACACAGAGAGAGAGCTATCACTATGAATGAAGCATTAACCTTAGTGTGTGTACAAGGAATGGATAACTTCAAGCACTCCCAACACAAATAGCATGTAGATTACTAAACAACAACTCAAGAATTAGCCAAAATCACATCAAACACTCTCACACACACATAAAAGATCTCTCTTAATTAACATAAGTAAGAGGAGGGGAGGTTACTAGCATAAAACAATTTGCACTCTAGAATGTGCAAGAATAGAGTGAATGAATGAGCTTTATGGGCTCATGATGAGTGATACAAAGACTCAATGGGGCTGAGGGAGCCTTGACATTACAAAGGGGGGGGCCTCTTTATATAGGCAAGAGAGTGATTAGGAGTGAGGTTAAGATCCAAGTGCAATTTGTACAAATGAAGCTTGATTAGGGACATTCCACCAATGAAGAAGCTCCTTCCAAGGGATTTGTTGACCAATTTGCAACTAATTGGCTCCATCATCACTTGTGTTTCTTCACTCCTTCCTCCATAGCTTGAGTCCAAGAGCTTTCTTATTTTAAAATGTAAAGAATCTACATAAAATCAATACATATCTAGTGATAATAGAAAGGGGTTGAATGAGAACTTATGAATTACAACAAGATTAAGCATGATTTGAGAGGTGATTAGAAGAGGAATTTGTGATGGTTTTTTGAGCTTGAGAGAGAGGAGGAAGGAGGGGAGGGTAAGAAGACTAATGGCTGATTTTTAGAGAAGGACTCAATGTGGAAAAGGAAGGGTGTGTGTGTAAAGGTAGAGGGGGTGGTCTCCACCACAGCTGAAAAAACTGGCGTCCGCCATTTTGGCCATATCTCCTAGACTGTAGATGTAAAAATTATAAAAAAATATGGTGAGAATCTCCAGCTCATCAGCTACAATTTTGATGAAGACAAGTTTTCTTGGATCGGAGTGGAAGTATTTTTTAAAAATTCAGCAAAATCATGTGTCTGTTTCCTTTCTTTACGAAGTCTTCCACCTGGGTCCCATCTGTTTGAATCATCATATGGCTCCAAAGCCATGATGATATGAGCCACTCATGACCCTTGAATCATGGGTGCATGGCTCGACAACCACATCATATCTTTTCTTTTCACATTTACATATTTTCCCTTTCCTTTACCACTAGGTTCTCCCTTTCACCTCCAGTGAACTAGTCAAGGAAAAATTCCCATCAAATCATTTTTTGAATTTTTCCAAGAGGTTGTTCTCACTCTTTCTTTTATTGTAAACCTCTAGAAGCAAGTAAAACCAACAAAATATAGTAAACATAAATTTGTGATAGGCTCGGATCAACATCATAGAGCATCTTTTCGAAAGAGAGTGCTTCAGAGTCCTTGATGAGATCTTCATTGTTTGCCCCTTAGCATTCTGGCCGCAGTTACACTCATGCTTCATGGAACAATACTTACATGAGATAGCGTCCATGTGACAGATCTTTGGTAGATTCTTTGGTAGAAGGCGACTCAAATAGGGCTTCAAGCGATACCCGTTTACCTTCCTGGAGCGCTCTTTAGTATTCAAGTCCATAAGCTGATAGTAACTTGAATTGAAAGCCTTATGGACTATGTATGGCCCTTGCCATCTAGTTTAAAACTTGGCATCAAAACGATTGTCAAGTCGATTGCCATACCTTAGCACAAGCTCTCCTTCCTTGATGCCTTTGTCCTTCAGTTTCTTGTCGAGCTTTTCTTTCGCTTGTGTGGCTTTCCTCTTGTAGCACTCGTAAGCTGCTTCTCTTTTCCACTTAAGCTCCACTAACGTAAGAAGTTGATCCATCCATACCTCTTGATCATCTTGTGCACCTTTGCCATGAAGCCGCATTGTTGGAATGTTGAGCTCGATAGGCTGCAAAGCCTCTTGACCATAGACCATTGACCATAGACCAAGTGAAATGGTGTGAACTCCGTGGCTTCCCTATATGTGGTTCCATATTCCCACAAGGCACCATCCAAGAAGTCATCCCACAATTTTGTCTTGTTTTGCACCATCTTTATAATGATGCCTGCAATGACACCATTAGTCTTCTCCACCAAACCATTTGACTATGGGTAGTAGGGTGTGCTATGAGCATGTAGAATGTGAAGCTCTTCACAAACTTCTGTGAGTAAACCCTTCTTGAATCCTGGACCATTATCCGAAACAATCTCTAGAGGTGTGTCAAATCTACAACAAACATTAGTGTAGACAAACCTGCTCACTGTTTTCCCATTTACCTTGCCACACTTTGAGCCTCTACCCACCCAGTCATGTATTCTACAGGCACTAGAATGTAGAGTTTACCATTCTTTGTTCTAGGCAGAGGACCCATAGCATCAATGCCCCACTTTTAAAAGGGTCCATTTGCAAGCACTATTTGCCTCTAGGTGTCCTAGACCTCCATTTAAATTTTTGTTGCATGTTGAGTCCGTTCGAATGCCAAAATGGCATCATGACCTAGAGTGGCAAGAAAGGACAAATGCAAATTTTCCTGACCATTGAATGATTGGTTCTCTTGCTGAGTTGTTGTGCTAGCTTAATAGGTTCACTTCTTGAGATTGACAACCTGCAAGAGTCTTCATGCCCCATCTGAGTCACTTCCCTGAGTATTGACATTATGTTAGTGCCAGATAGCTATGCTATAAACGTTTTTCATGGCGACCTGCTAACATCGGAGTCACTTCCCTAAGTATTGGCATTATGTTAGTGCTAGATAGCTATGTTATAGACATATGTCATGATGACCGGCTAACATGATGCTTTCATATTCACAAACTACATTAGCTTCCTTCAACACCTTTATTATAAACAAGGGAGTTACGTCATAGCCACTAGAAAGTTTGTCTTCCGTATCATGTGGGGGAGCTTATAGAGAAATTTTGTCCAAATTTTGTTTGCAATCACTTACTAGTTCTATTTTAGTAGCTTGAAAGAGGCTTTTAGTTTCTTGGACTGCCAAAACCATTACAAAGGGTCTTATATCATAGACATCTTCGTCGCCAAATTTGGTAAGGGTTCCCAAATTTACGCAGATATCAAGACTCTCTAGTATTTGATCCCATCCAATGGGTTCAAATAACTCCTCTAGTAATCATTCTCTGATGTAAGATTCATCTTGTACTGATCGCTCTAGGATTCACTCTTCCTTTCTAAGACTTCTGAGTTTACATGCTCCCCACATCTAGACATGCTCTTTGCTTGGCAACCAAGCAAGTACCTAGTTTTCCTATTTAGTTGTAGAGTGCATTTCTTCCCCCGAGGTTTGCTCTACATCTCTATAATTATGATCTTTAAAACTGATTTCTTAGTGACCCCTTTGTGCCACTCAAATAGATATAGTCATAGCCCCAATCTTGTACCAGTTTGAGCTGATGCATGAATGGTCTGTCGAATATGATATCAAAGTTGATGCTCTTGTCAAAATTCATTATGAGAAAGGTGTATTCATACTCAACGCCACATAAGGATATAATGATTTGTCCTAACATTCCTATCGGTCTCTCCATGTATCCATCCGCTAACAGTCTCATAATTTTATTTGAGTTTTTCCAAGAGCAGGTTTTTCCCATTTTTCCCACATCCCCTTGGTTGCAATGGAAATTTATGCCCCACTATCTAATATGCCCCACTATCTAATATCACAATCGTCTTTACTCCTTTGTACTCAGGTGGTAAGGTGGTGTCTCCTTTCTTGCCTTCACAATAATCACCCACCTTATTTACTACTACTGGTTTTTCTTGTGATATCTTAGGTTAAGTTTCATCAATGTTGTCATCTACGAGTTGGTCATGTGAAGGGATTTTCAACCCTATCTTTTCCAAGTGTTTGCCCATTTGGCCCCATATATGTGTTCTAGTTTTTAGCAACTCTGAGAGAGAAAGTGAGCATTGTGTAGGAGAAGACATCAATTTGTGCAAGCTCTTTGTATCCATCATGTTTGGTGTGGCATTCCACTCAGAAGGTACCACTCTAACCTCATATTTTGTTTTGAGTTCTCCTGTGAATGACGACAAAGTCTATAGAGAGCGTGGTTTGCTCTTTTCAGATGCAAGAGACCCAGCATCCACATATAGAGATCGTATATCCCCTAGGAATTTTTTTTAATCCATATTTATCTCAAGGATAGGTGCTGAATGTAAAGTAGCATTACCATATTTTTGGTTTCTAATTGATTCCCATAAGGATTTTGTCCATGGTTCTTCTACCTTTGAAATTGGCATCACTACTTGTGAGTCCACCCCATCTGTGGTATTGTCTACTTCCCTTGTATCCAAAGGTGCCTCAACTTCTGGATCTTCTTGGTATCTATTTACAATACCTTGGTTCTCTATTTCTTGGATTCTTTTGTAGATTAGCACCTCTAGTTTTGGAGAATCCGGAACATGTCATTCCATAAGAGCTTGGGCCACCTTGATGAACTCCTTGCACATTTGCAACCTCTCTTTTTTATTCCTTGGATAAGGATACGTTAGCCATCTATGCTCTTGAGTCTGATTGGGTTTTAGCCTCGGTTTTAGCCTACCTTCTTAGGCCCTCAAAGTTTCATCTAAAGGTTCAAAGGCTTTGTCCACCGAAACCACACAACCTCAGTTAGTCTCGGGGGGCTCACCGTTCAGTACCTCGCTATATAACGTACGTTTTACAGGGTATTAAAAAAACCCGTTTTTTAATATGTTTAAATGAATAAGATGACCCCTTATTTTTATAATTTGTTTTCAAAATTGAATATAAAAACCCCTTATTTTAATGTATCTCTGTTAAATTGCCTAAATTTTTTCCATTTTAAAACCCCTCCTTTTGAACTCACGTTATACATTAATGTGATTACATTGTGCACCCCCCGAGCACTTAGTCTTCTCTTCAGATTCCTTTTTTTTTTTCTTTCTTTCTTGTTGGTGTTTAAACTGTTCTTTCTCTTGATGCAATTTTGTTTCTAAAGTTGTTTTTTTATTTAGCCTCTTATCTTTCATTTTGTGTTGTTAGGATTTCCAAGATTTTCTTCCAGTTCTCACCGATAAGTTTTTTGTTTGAGGTGGCAATGTGGGTTCCTTTTCAATGATTGCATTTTTGGAAGCTTCTTGATCTTAATATTGAGTCATTAGCTTTAAAGGAATTGAGAGTTCTACCTCGAATCCGCTTATTAAAGAAGGCATCACACCTACAACATTCATTTTTGCTTTCCTTTTGTATTTTGGATTCTTAGCACAATGTTGGAGTAGATGGTCTCTTCCACAACGCTCACAGAATCTGTATACATAGATGCGTAGAGATTCTTATGGGTGGTCAACTTTCTCACATTGGGGTCAACTTTCTCCATTTTTGAACCTATAAGTCCTCATAAGCATAATCCATAAGCACTATCATGGATTCATTGGTTTTGATGAATCTTAGGTTAGGTTTAGTTATCATAGGATGCCTCTCCTTTAGGTATTCTCCAAATTCTTTTGTTGAATTCATTGAATCATCTTTTGCATTTTGGATGTCTCTAGGTGGAATAGAAAACTCTGATCCCTTTGCGCCTCTGATCAAGTCTCCCAGAAGGCAGGAATTTGTGGTCATTTGGTATTTGGAAACTAGTCTTGGGGCACCCTAAAAGTTTGGAATTGGGAAACTTGGAAAAGTTTAGCTCCAAAATAGGTGCATCATATTGCTTGCAAGCTTTCTTCTTGGCTATACCTAACTCAATTTGGAGTTTCCTATCAAAAGTTAGAGCAATTTTAGTGAACTGCACTTGAAACAACAATCAAAGTAGTTTTGGACCAGAACATAGGAACTTTGTCTTGTATCTTGGTCTTTAGAAGGTATTTTTAGCTCAAACTTGAGATTTGGGATGTACTCAAGTTTATCTACAAGCTCATGAACACAAATACCCCCACTATGCTGAGCTACATGGATCCCATCCATGACCCTTTGTTAAATTTTCAGTCCAAATTTTGATAGTATGTAGACAAGTTCATATGAAAGCTTTGTACCAATTTTCATCAAATTCTGAGGTTGGGATACATGGATCACGATCCATGTTCCATCACAACTGGACTTGATCTCTTGGGAGTCTATTAATCACTATGTCCACAATCTAAATCTCAAATCTTTTTGAATTTGGATTTTTCTTGACATGTCAAATGCTCAACACTTGGCATTAAGAGAAAGTTGTTCACACTTTTGGGCCCTGTAACAAGTTCCACATCGGCTTAGAGAGAGAAAATGAGAATTTTAAATTGTACATTTTATGTGATACTTTTTTGCGCCAACAAAAAGCCAAAATGACATTCTTTGGTAGGTAGCCGCCGTCTCTATCATTCTTATTCTTCATTCTCTTGTCAAGAATCCAACTAACCGTATGAGTAATGATTTGAAATACCAACTTAAAGGAATTCCCTTCAGAAACAAAATCCACACAAACTCTATCAACTCTAAATATGAGATTATGGCCTTCCCTCCCAAAACCTGAGATATGTCATGAGTTTCAAGTTTCTGTCTATCTCTCTATCCACTCTAGGAATGCAGAACGCTTCTTTTTCTGATGAAAACACCAATTTGAACTTGTAATCCTCAACCCCTTCATCTTTAACACTTACCCAAATAAAGAACACACAACATCTTCATGTTGATGTACTGCAAGAGTACACACCATTGCAGAAATGTAGGAGGGAGTCTTTCTTATCTCAATGGAAGAAAGAACTTAGAAGGACAAACAAGGAACATCATTTGGATTTGTGGGCCGATGGGTCTATTTATCCAAAGGATACTACAAAAAATGTGCCACCTTCCTTTGCTAATATCACTAACCGCTTACATTTCACAGGCAATGGCAAGGATGGGCTATTGGGATACACCGAACATTTGGAAATGAGAGGATTGAATGCGGAAAGGTAAAGAAACTTTCAAGCGATAGAGAATATGCAGCTAAAGAAACTTAATGAAGCATACTCTCAGAAGATTTTATCAAACAAAGAGACAATCCAAGGCCTTGAGAAGAAGATCACAAGTTTGTGAGAGAAAGACACCGTGCTTTATAGTCGAAAAAGAAACAAAATCTGTGCAGCATTGAGAACATGAAGATTGGTAGTGGTGGCCTAAAAAAGAAAATACGAGCTTTAAGGTAACTAAAGGTTTTTTTCTACTTTTGTATCTTCAATGTGCTTTACTAAGAAACGGATACACTTTCCTATACATGATGATAACACACGGTGATTTTTTGGCAGGTCTTTACTGCATCCAAACTTGAACGGTGTAGGCTTCAATGCGGGAGTGCATTAGAGCCATCTAGTTCCAAAAGAAGTAGTTGCAGACATGATAAGTCATAAAAAAATGTTGTAAGTTGAAAGGGAGGCTCCTTACCTCCTTCATGAACGAGAATCAGTTGGAACCAATGGAAGTGCAAGCAATACTTGATGAGAGTGGCATCTTGCAGATGGGATGTAGGGCACTCTTCAAAGCATTAGCTAAAAAGTCTCAAAATGAACTACAGAGGGGATCATGGCTGCCAAAGCCATCACATGTAAAGGCTGCTCGCTGACACGTAAATGATGAGGTGTTTGAGAAACTTGGGTCACCATTCCATATTGAAGCAACGTTCTTAGGCAAGGGCGGTAGAGAGGTATAGTTTAACGAGCACAACAACCTCGTCGTTGATCTTGAAGCATTGCAAAGGTATGCAGTATACTTCTTTGACATCAGTCAAGAGGAGTGCAGTAGGATTCTCAAGTTTTTTTTGAAGCTCAACGAGTGCGAGGTCTTGTATAACAAGAAGCTGGAGAAAGTGACCATTACCCTCATGAACAGAGCTCTGGATCGATCAATAACGAAAGAGGATCCACGATACTTCAACATGCAATCCAAAAACAATATTCTAACTCTAGGATCATTCCAAGTATACTTAGTTCACTCTATAATAACAAAAATATTGATTATTTGATTATTGATTTTGTGTTTTCTTCTTTCATTGCAGGTTGATAAGGAAAATTTTGAAATCCTCAATTGGGTTTTTAGTCGAACCCAAATTCTTTTTATCATCAGTGAACAAAGAAACAGAGTCGTTCTTTCACTGGAAGGATTTGGTGACTATACAATGGAATGGCACATGGCAGGTGACTTAAAGACTCTTAATTGTATGGACAACATAACACACGAAGCAGCTGTGGCAAATCCATGCTTATACTGCATGGCTGATGCAAAATCTCTTGAGAGCGTGCAATGGAATATATCTCCCAATAGACATCTTCAAGATAAAACTTTTAGGCCAATGATTGATATTCCTCTGAGTAGAGTTCACGTTTGTACACTTCATGCACTCTGTGGAATAATTGAAAAGGTGATTCATTTGTACATATATTTTGCATGGACAATAAATCTAGAGAGTGAGTCGAAAAGAGTATCAAAGCATTAGAGCGATTTCTCTCAGACATTGGTTTGCATGGAGGCAGCGTCAAAATCGAAGAGGACCCTAAGTTGTCTCAAAGTCATTACAAGGTACCTAGGAAAGCATCGATAGGAGACGTGAAGGGTAGAAGGTTTCTTGGGTTTAGCCTCAAAGATTCACATAGAGAAGAGAGGATAAACCTATTCAACAAATGGAAACAGTTATATAAAGTGGTTAAAGACAATCTTGGTGTTAAGGAATTCCAAAATCACAAGGAAAATGTATGGAAATCACTACATAAAATTTTCCACTACATTGAGCAGCATTCTTGGGACCAAAGTAAGCTCACATCATTTCAAGCAGCTTTTCTGGATTGGAAGAAGGCTTACCTAATAGGGTGAGGTGGGAAACATATCACACATTACATGGTGGTTTAGCATTCTAGTATACAAAACAAAACTTTAAATTATACTCTACTGACCATTCTGTTGTATTTCAATGTAGCACATACTGTTCAACCATGGTCCATATTTTTCCAAGACATACGGCTCACTATCAATATGGTCCACACAAGGCATGAAAAAAACCCACTACATGGAAAGAACATGTTACTTCAAGCACACTAGACATGGGAGAGGAATGGATAAGGCCAATAGCCTATTAGAGTTACACCAATGGACTTATAGACGACTAATTCATAGAGCAAGGCAGAAGGAGCTTCTTAAGAGTTAAGAAATTACACGGTCTTTACAACACATCCACAAAGAGAAGAAACATATGGCTTGAGGAATTTCAAATGAGGGGGAGTGCAATGCGAGGTGGCGACAGTCACGAGTCAGGAGCGGGAGAAGATCATTTTTATCCTCTTCGATGCACCTCCTTCTTCCTCACTTTGTACCTCTTCTATAGAAGAGCTCATTCCTCTATTGATGGCAGCATCCCCACGGGCATCAAGCGTCTTCTTTCCCTCAAAAACAACCGCTTATTGTATGGATCTAAACTGTCCGTGAGCCTGAGCTGTATAGGAGATGAAATAGGGGGCTCTGAGTGCTTGGCACCCATATCCAATGCCAAAGACGTGTAGAGAAAATCGTTTCTCAATCAGAATTAGTCTACCACATAATCTTGTAGTAGCTTTCATTACAAACTGTGGGAATTTTGCATTTTCCTCGGAGTATTCCTTGTGGTATATTATGATCTACAAAACAATAGTAAAAATTTATGGGCCGTAAGTGAGATGAGTACAATTGCCAAGTACTTGAATTGTTTCTGCAAACCTTTTTATGGTTGAAACACCCGATGTAATGAGACAACGCCGCATCCTTCTCTTGTACTCGAGTGACAAGCGCTCGCCGTGAGCCTCCTGCTCTTCTAAGGAAACTATCGTCATGCACTAGCACATGTCAAGTAAAAGATTGATCATGATATTTATCACTAGGCCATCTCTAATACCATCTGGATGCTTTTAAAAATTACCATCTAATTCTCGTCCATTTCCAGCACTGACCCTCCCCACAAGTGAATAGACTGACTATTCATTACTTGAGCTCTGGGTGCCATGGGTCTACCCATGGTTTCCAAGCCCAGTTGTTTTGTTGTCGATTGAAACTGCTCATCTGTTGGCAAATTGGCCTCTCTGGACTTCACTTCATTGAATGTATCTTTGATCGGTTTCCACCCTGAAGTAAACTGTGAGTCGTGGACAGTTGTGTCAACAATAAGATGTTGCTCCACTCCATCATCATCCACAAATCCCATGGGTGTCTCACAAAAATTTTCATTTGCATCTAGGCAATAGTCCTCCCGTATATTCAGCTCATGCATGATATCTATGAGCAGAACGTAGTGGGTGTCGCCCGCCATAGCAAAGCTGGGAGCGCAATTCAGAGGCAAAGTCACTTCCTTATTCGGGCTTTCTTGCTTTCACCCTAATGCTGCATCTGCAAGAGAATCAAGAGTTAAGCCCGCAACAAATGTTTGCTTTCGTACCTCTACCCGCTCTTCAACTTCTGGGTCAAACTGCACCTCCACATCCTCTACCTCTTCCTCCGCGCCAATGGACAACTACCGAAAGTTGTTGACTGGGAAGTCTCTGACTCACCATCCATCTGCAAGTACAAGTAATAGAGAAAGCCGTGGTAGAATTCCACTAAGAAACACTTTTTTAAGTGCTTCATACACCTGTCTTGTACAAGCAGTGCATTGGAGGGACACTTTTCTAGACAGCAATTCAGTCTCCTTGAAGCACTCTTGTCAGGGTCAAGGTCGGCTCGGTGCACATATGTCATGCCATCAATTGTCATGGAATTGTTACAAATGACTGCCTCATACTGTTGCAAATGGGTTTGTAGGTACTCAAATGAGCAATCTATGATCCTCTATATAGAGAACTCTGCATTAAGCATTCCTGTAATTCTGGTGCACGGTGATGAGCACGGGCGTTGTATAAGAACTTGAATAGTTTTTGTTCACATGTATCCTCTCCCACATCGTCTGTCTCCAGGACTATGATCCCCATGACTGAAAGAAAAAGCAATCCAAAACTACTATTTAAAATTGGTATGTATTTGGTGTCATAACTAAGCGAATATTGAGCCTCTGAGTATCCCTCAAGGTCTCTATTTGCTTGGTTTTGTCCCGTGCGCTAATGTTATAATAGGTGAAATAACACTTGAGCGAATATTGAGCCTCTGAGTATCCCTCAAGGTCTCTATTTGCTTGGTTTTGTCCCGTGCGCTAATGTTATAATAGGTGAAATATCACTTGAGTCAGAACCAGGTGAATAGGGGCCCCAAGAATCTCCGAAGGGCCCTATTCACTTGGTTCTAACCCTGGTTC
This sequence comes from Adiantum capillus-veneris, assembly GCF_014529385.1. Lineage (NCBI taxonomy): Eukaryota > Viridiplantae > Streptophyta > Polypodiopsida > Polypodiales > Pteridaceae > Adiantum > Adiantum capillus-veneris. The sequence continues at coordinate 85,108,419 of NC_140940.1, read as the reverse complement.
TAACCCGAGTTGAATTTACGTTGTACCAACGTCCATTGGGAACAAGTGGATTGGAATAGCGCATTTAATGTTATCAGTAAATGCTTTGTATCCTCGCCCACATTGTCTGTCTCGAGGACTATGATCCCCATGATTGAAAGAAAAAGCAAGCCAAAACTACTATTCAAATTGGTCTCTATTTGTTGTCATAGCCAAGAACATATTGAGCCTCGAGTATCCCTCAAGGTCTCTATTTGCTTTCTTGTGCCCTAATGTCATAATAGGTGATGTCACTTGAGTCAGAACCAGGCGAATAGGAGCCCCAAGAATCTCTGAAGGGCCCTATTCACTTGGTTCTGACCCAGGTTAAATTTACACTGTACCCATGTCCATTGATTCCAAGTGGATTGGAACAAAGCCTTTAATGCTATCAGTAAATGCTCTGTATCCTCGCCCACATTGTCTATCTCCACGACTATGATCCCCATGATTGAAAGAAAAAGCAAGCCAAAACTACTGCTCAACATTGTTTTGTATTTGGTGTCATAACCAAGAAAACATTGAGCCTCGAGTATCCCTCAAGGTCTCTATTCGCTTGATTCTGTCCCGTGGACTAATGTCACAATAGGTGATGTCACTTGAGTAAGAACCAGGAAAATAGGGGCCCCAAGAATCTCGGAAGGGCCCTATTCTCTTGGTTATGAACCAAGTTGAATTTACGTTGTACACACGTCCATTCAAAACAGGCACTATGCCCACTATGCCCAAACATAGCATTGGATAACAACTCAGGCACGGTCACATAAGGAGTAATTATTCAAACCATGCGGTGCGAGACTTCTAATCTTACCCTAATGACCACTCTTGGCCCTTGGGGTGTTGTTCCCCTTGTGCTCTAACCCCGTAATGCAGTGTCTTCGGTGCGCACACAGTTAACAGCACAGAGGCAGGGGGGAGGGGGGAGAGAGAGAGAGAGAGAGAGAGAGAGAGAGAGAGAGAGAGAGAGAGAGAGAGAGAGAGAGAGAGAGAGAGAGAGAGAGAGGGAGGGAGAGAGAACCTGTCTCTGCAATATTCAACAGCGTCAAGTTGGATGTTGATGTCGCAGGTTGCTAAGAGCAAGAACCAGAAGGTGGCCCGGAGGAGAGGAACAAAAGGCGAAGGCAAGGGTGATGGCGACGCGGAAGCAAAGGAATCAAACCAGTGGAGGTCACTCAACGCAGTATCGTGGGAGGGGTCCAAGGGGAAGAATGCAAAAGGCAAGGGCGGTCTGTTTGTTCTACTTAGAGATGGAGATGGTGACAACAACGGCGATCGACGTCTGACTATAAACGGTCACTCGAAAAAGGCACGTGGGTTGTGCTTACAAGGACAACCAGTAATAAACGGGCTTAGATTCCCATGCAGTACAATCTACCAACCACAATCTTGGGTGTAATCATGCACATAAGTGAGGTTTTCACCCTCGTCGAGGTGAGCATTCTAAGTTCAGAGGCAGTACCCCCGCCAAACATTTTAACTATACCCTAGCCCCAGATGAGCGCTCTTCTGCCTCTTTTCGCATCCTCTACTGCCCAACATTTTAAATCTGCTCCCATCAATGCTACACGGTAAGCAAACCATCTCTTTTGTGCTCCCAACCCTTTTTACGCATCTCCTCTTACTCTCTAGTGCTCCTCCTTTTTGCGCATACTCCTCTTACTCCTGTTCGGCAGTGCTTTAGTGACGCAGAACTCTACACACAGTGAAGAGGTATGCTACTACACTTTAGTGCACTTGTATTTTTTGTGGTCATTACCAAGCGAATAAGGGAAGGCAAACTCTGTTCGTTGCACCTGTTCGCTTGGTATTGATCATCGTCTTTATTAATGATGTTTGCTATTACAATTTTTTGAGGTCAATACCAAGTGAATAAGGGAAGGCAAACTCTATTGTTTGCACCTGTTTGCTTGGTCTGACCTCATAAAATATAAATGATGTTTGCTATGACACTTTTATGAGGTCAATACCAAGAGAATAAGGGAAGGTAAACCCTGTTTGTTGCTTCGCTTGGTACTGACCTTAGAAAATATTAATGATGTTTGCTATTACACTTTTTTGAGGTCAATACCAAGGGAAGAAGGGAAGACAAACTCTATTCATTGCACCTGTTCGCTTGGTCTGACCTCAGAAAATATAAATGATGTTTGCTATTACACTTTTCTGAGGTCAGTACCAAGCGAATAGGGGAAGTAAACTCTATTTGTTGCACATGTTCGCTTGGTACTGACCATTTCCTTTATTTATGATGTTTGCTATTATACTTTTCTGAGGTTAGTACCAAGCGAGGTGTTGATCGTATACATCTTAAGTCCCTTGTGCAACAAATGACATGTCGTTTTCTGTTATACTATTTGTAGAGATGCCTTGTGCAAAGGCCACGCCTAGAAGGGCAACAAGTGACTCTTTGAATGATGAAGCAAGAACACGCTGATATGAGGCGCACAGAGGTGTACTGTAAGATCTGTGAAGGATCGAACAACACCTGCAACTTGCCATTCCACGTCTTCCTTTCCAGAAAGTAGTGCAAGAGATTTGCGAGCAGTGGAGAGTCGGCATGCGATGGGCCAGAAGTGTACTTCTATGCCTGCAAGAAATTTCATAAGACTACCTCGTTGAACTCTTCAGTGATGGATATATCCTGGCTGCCCATGCACGCCACATTACTATCATGCCGTGGGATTTTGACACTCTTTGGAGGCTGCACTTCCGCTACGATGGGTTGCTTCAGCCAGTACCTATCCGGGATAGTAGAACCTTGGATATTCTTAACATCCCCCTCTCCATCCTCGTGCACGACACACAGAGCCTTCTAGGGCTATATTAAACAGCATAAGGATGCGATCACGAGTCAAGAGGAATGACACAGATGGGCAGGCTGAGCGAGCCGATGAGGGGCATGAGTAGGCCAGGGTGGACCCTGAGGCGGTCATTGAAGAAACAGAGATAGTTATGGAGGAACCAGTTATGAAGAAAAATGATCAAGGCATGTAGGATCTGGAGCTGTGGCTGTAAGGGAGGATCCCTTGCATGTTAGGGAGGAGCCTGTGCCTGTTAGGGAGGAGCCTGTGCCATTAAGGGAGGAGAATGAGGCAACCACGGATAAATCTCAAGAAAGGCAAGGGAAAGGCTCTACTTCACAAGGGCCATCCAATGAGGAGCCTTTATCAGAGGAGTTGATTATTTTAGAGCGAATCAACGAAGAGAACGAAGAGAAATTGCAAGTTTTGATCAGCTCAGCGCCTCTGCATGCACAGATACTGCTGTCTGGAAGGTCACGGGAGGCTTGCATTTTCAACCTTGATCAACAAGACTTCCTGTGCATACGCAGTTTCTCCAACTCCAACGCAATGGATGCGGTCATCAACATTGGTTTGTGGTACTTATCAAGGTCTTTATAAGTCACACTTGGTTCATTAAATGGCTCACTTTCACTAAGACATGGGTCAATACCAGGCAAGTCAATGGCTTATGGAATTGGATAGTGATAGCACTCGCTCGTTATTGACCCATGTCTTCACGGAAGTCATTAATGTTGTTATGTGTTACGTCTCACATTTTTTTTATAAGTCACGCTTGGTTCATTAGATGGCTCACTACCACTAAGACATGGGTCAATACCAAGCGAGTCAGTGGCTTATGGAATTCGATATTTGTCCCAATTGATCGGTATTAACTCATGGGTTTGTGGTAGTGATAGCCTGTTGAAATATCTTAAGTCTAATCTCTGCCATTGATTCATGTTAGGCACGCTATCTCGCTTCTGCCCACTGAGGTTCAAAACAAAATATACGTAATTGATCTGTTGATCTTGCCTATGCTCAAGAACAGTGGAGTTTCATGTTTGGCTCTGATGGGCTGGTTTAGTAGAGTCCATTTTGATCTAGCGTGTTTTCTGGTCAATGCATACAATCAATCGTGAGTTTCTTCTTGCCTTGTAAGAACCATATTGGATTTAGAATCTTTCTCCTCATCTTTGATGGTTTTTGTGTAGTGATCATTGGAGTCTATTGTTATTTGTCATTGAAGATAAGATTGTCTACTACGCAAACACCAGGCAAAGCAGGTTGTTTCACAGTTATGTAAAAACGTAAGACACATCAGGGTACATTTGGAAGTAGTGTCTCTTTGTAGTGTGTTACTAACTCAAGTGGTTATGTATGTAGAGTGGCAAAAAAACTTATATGCTGTGTAGATCATGTTTTGTTAGAGCATGATCTAGGGACTACCATCTGGCACAAATGAGTAATCATGCCCACGCACGTTGATGACTATAGTTGTGCCTGGCAAACTTGTTTAAATGCTTTGTTGCTCCTCAGTCAAATTTTGGATGTACCAAACGTAAGTAATCGTGTTGTTTCATTGCTTGTTTGCTGCAACCTTTGTATTAAAAGAAGCAACATCTTTACTTACTTTCCTATTATCACGCTTCTACAGGAACTTCAATTACATAACTACACCCCCAAAGATGTGCGACATTTTTCTGTAATGGTCGTCCAGCATATTATAATCTTGGTAAACAGACGTACAAGAGAGGAAGGGACGAGAGATGAGGAGTTCAAATAGGCTCGCATTGACAAAATGACACAATGCTACAATTAGACTAAAGAAGAGGCTCGAAATATGCAAGAAGAAATAAATCAATATTATGCGGACGCCACAAAAGTAGAGGAATAAGCTACACGTCAAGGGCAAGAGCAAGAACAGAGGGAATCTTCACAGGTGCAAGATTCATATGAAGCCATGGAAGAGGCCCATGATTTCGAACGACGTGAAAGGATGTCCAAGGCCAGCGTCCCCCGAGGGGAAGATGGTAGGAGAGTAGTGGCAGCAACCAGGGAAAAGGGCAGGGGACGGGGAGAGGGCAGGGGACCACTGACAACAACCGGGGGAGAGGACAGGGGACCAGTGGCACAAACCAGGGGAGAGGACAAAGGAGTTGAATAGCAGGGAAAGGGAGCAATAATTTGTATACATCTTGACAAAAACAACACAATGTGTAAAGTTTTGAGACAATGAAAAGTGTAAATTTTTAAAACATTGTTTGAGCGGCACAAAATGTCTCTGTATTAGTCATTTTGAAGAGTACATCATGGTTTGCATGGAGTCAAAACTAATTGCATGCACAAGGTTTGTGTCCTAGCTTCCAGTGGAAGCAATTAAGTGAAGTGCATTTGAGAGTGATTCCTTGGACAATGTTGTTTTCTCCTTGCATCTTTTGGAATTTGAGAAGAAGAAAGAGTTAGATTCTATGTCTTAATGTATTAAAGACAATCAAAATTCATCCATTTAGTAAGCACCTTTCTATTGTTGAGACTGAATGCATACAATTCTGGCAAAAGTGTTCTTCACATGTAAGATCTACCCTGAGCTGTGCAAGAGTTGTGCTTGACATTGTATTTATCACAGTAAGTAGGCTGTCACGAAAGTAGAGCTCCATTGATAAAGGTTTGTTCTTGAGGCTAGACTCTGTATCTTGGTCGAGTGGAATAAGCTTCCCACTAAGAAGATGATATCTAAAATAGTAAAACGACACTATGAAATTTTGAGAGCTTATAATGAACTTGTAAATTATGGACTTCTTTTGCAAAATATAGATTTTTCCCTGTGATGACTGTTTCCTATCCCAATTATCATCTAAAAAGTCCAAATAGCTCTCAGACTGGCAAATGAACATTGTTGCAGTAGTTCTTATTTGCTCATCCAAGAAGAAATCTACAAACACTTCCAGAGACATAAATAGTGCGAGCTGAACTATTTTTGTGGCAATTGAATACTTGAGGGACTTTTGTATCCTGAAACAACCTATTACTAAAGCTTTCACTAGTTTGCAAAGCTGGCAGAGACCAATCCTTGCTGCCAAAGGATGGAAGTGATAAAGGAGCTACACGACCCCAGCCAAAGGAAGTTCTCGATTCCAAATATGAAATATCATAAAAGAATATTCCATTATCTGCAAGTTCCTTGTGTTGTCTTACTCATGACATTTGGTCACCAATAAATGCATGGAAAGCATCATAAATCCCAACTACGCTCTCAACTGATTGCCAATCTGTCCTTGTTGATGAATAAATATCTGAAACATACCAAAGATGATATCCACCACTTAACCTTTGAATATAATCATGTACTAAGTGAGATTCTCAAAATAACTTACAGTCAGGTCGATGCGGTGGAAAACTTGGAGGAGATGTTTGCAACCTTAACTCTGCATGCTGGAAATCATGTTGTATGAGGACCTCTTTCACCTGCTTGCTTTGTGCACACACTTTAAACTCTTTATCTTGTCCCTTGAAAGCCTCCATGAAATCATTGCGTTGCCTCCTCTTCCTCCTCCTAGTTTGCAGTAAAATCCAACTTCTGATAGTTATTCGAGATGGTATGCATGCTTGATCAACTGTAGTATAACAGTTAAAAATGCTAACATACTCAATGGTAGTGCTAGGCCTTCGAGAAGTAGTCATGGTGTGCACTAGAATACACAGAAAGATGAGCACAAATATGAAAAATGGAAGAAGTTTTGAGAGGGAAGTAGAGCTACTCAAAGTCATATTTGGGCGGGAACATAAATACTAGATAGAGTCTTCAATGAAAGTTCTGAAATTCGTCTGTACAGAGTTAGTACGACTTATGGAATTTATGCCTTGAAAGCGTGAAATTGTGCAATTTGATGAACAAAAATAATATTCTCTCCTTTTTTTAAAGAGCTTGGCTCCAAAATGTTGATTCTCAATGTAACATTAGCCTCTTCCTCATTGGTTGAGCGCCACTCTCTCTCTAGAACTGAAAGGCCCAAAAGTGAGTCCAACTTTCTTCTAATGTCTGCACTATGATTTTCAGTCTGTTACATATTTTGATGTCTTTTGGCCCAAATTTGTTCAATTTTTTTCAAAACTGGACTTGGGGATATGATTCCTTGTGTATGCAAATGTTCAAGTCAAGTTGTCACTATGGGCTCATGGACTCGGAGGGGTTCACTATGTGTAAAAATATGATATCACATGCGTTCAAGACATGTTTGTAAAACTCCTTATCTGTGAATTTTATTAAGAATATAATGTACCCTTTTCTTTTAAAATCTGTAATTTTTTCTCAAATTTGAAAAAATAATGCCCTTCTGTATATATATTTTTGTAAGTTTCAAGAACTTTAAATACCCTTCTGTTGAACTCACGTGATAGGTTACATTTTTATTAGGTGACCTCCCTGGGCTCATGGATGACGATCCATGTTTGGATCCCAAATTGAATTTTCTTGGTACCATGAGAATTAGCATGACTAGTAGGTCCTAAGGCATCAAATGTTTTTGAAAACGGACCTATGGATTGAAAATTGGGTCTACTCTAGCGCTTTGTGAGAATGCTTAATAGTTTTGGGATTTTGGATTGTTTTTTGGTATCCAAATTCAATTTAAAAAGACCACTATACTCGTGATTTCCTCTAGCTATGATGCAAGTATGGTATAAGTTTGTGATGTGGAAACATGGATTGCAATCCATGTACCCTTGTGACTGGCTGCACTGAACCCTAACACACAGCTTTTCCTTGGTCCATTGATCCTTGCTATATGGTTTTTTTATAATTTGGACTTGACTAGGTCAAGAAAAAGTCAATCCTTGTGTATGTTTAGGGTTTTTATCTTGAACTATCTTTTGCACTTTTGACCCAATTTATGAAACTTATTGACAATGCTTCTTTGGGAACTTTTGTTCCCAATGATCTTTGCTACAACTTGGTAAAGATTTTGTCCAAAAATTTCTTAGGGGGTGATGGATTGCGATCCATGTTCCAGTACTTTTGGATCTGAATTTTGGTGTGCTAATAGCTTATGATCCTTGTAGCCTGCTCATCCACAAAATTTTGAATATCATTTTTGCCCAATCAAAAGTGAATTCTACAGTCTTTTGTGATAGTTTTGAAAATGTCCTATTTTGGACACTTTTTTCAAAAAATTTGCAAATGGTTTTTTTGAGAAAGTGTTCCAAATCAGCCATCTACTGGTCAATTTATAGCCTAAAAACATGATGAGGTTCATGGATCACGATCCATGTTTGACCTCATTTTTACATGAAATTTGGTTAGCTTATAGTCCATGTTATGGTGACACTCTTCCCTAAATCTTTTTGAATTTGAATAATTTTTGCCCAACCAAAAGTAGATTTTTGTGTCTTCTTTGCAATTTTTTGCTATTTGCCATAATTTTGGTGTTTTGATAAACTTTTTGCAATTATATGCTATGGTCTATTCTGGAAAAGTTATTCCATTAGTTATCAAGAATATACTTTTAGAAGCCAAATCTCACCCTTTTCGAAATTTGGATCCCATAAAGTTTAAAAAACTCCAAATTTTGCGTCTTCATTGTTTGTTTTGTTATTTTTGCCCTATCAACCAATTTTGATGTGATTTTTGAGTTTTTCTTTCAAGAAAACTTGATCAGAGCAATATCCCACTGATGCACATTGTCATTGATTACTTTTCTGCAAAATTGGTCTCTAGGGGCTGTGGATCGTGATCCATGTTCCTCCACAGAATCTCATCGAACTTTCCAGATTTCTTCTAAAGAGTATGTTGATGTCCTTGATCCACAACTTTTTTAATTTGGATCACTTTTGAGGTCACTACCATCAAATTTTCAGAATCTCAGAGTAATGGTTATTTAGGCCAAAATATGCTTTTCACCCTCTTTTCCCTCAATCTTTTAGCCCAAATTTGATGGCTGTAGTTTCTACTTACCCTACTCCTAAGTACTGAAATGAAACATGAAATAAAAACAAACAGAACGGTGTAACATAAAGTCAAAACAAAAAACCAAATAGCACTCTGAAAGCATAAAGAAAATCAAAGAATGAAATGCTTTTGGCTATCTCACTCACAACCCTCTTTACCCTCTGAAGAATAGATATAGCAAGTCCTTGACTTCTAGAGTCTACCAAGCACTAAACCCCATGTCTAGCTCCTTCACTACTAAGGTGTAAATGGAATGGAGAGACAAAATTTGGAACAAGAACGCTCCAAATATGCACTAGGTCACTCACCATGGAGCAATCATTATCCTCGACAACGGCGCCAATGTTAGCGAGTTGCTGCAATGGATGTCTATAGCATAGCTATCTGGCACTAACATAATGTTAATACTCAAGGAAGTGAATCATACGGGGCACGAAGACTCTTTGAGGTTGTCAATCTCAAGATTTGAACCTAACAAGCTAACAAAACTTCTCAGCAATCAAATCAATCACTCAATTGTCCTTTCTCACCGCTCTAAGTCATCATGCCATTTTGGCACTTGAACGGACTCAAAATGCAAAAAAAATTAAGAGGAGGTCTAGGCAACCTAGAGAGTACACGATCCTATCAAGTCTGGTCGCAATCCAACAAGGTACTAAAATCACAATCCATTATGAAAAAAGTCCTTAAAATTACAGCACATCAGTCCAGAAAGGTGACCCTTTGGTCTAGGAGCACTCTCTTATGGTAAAAAGGACTAAAAATACTGATTTATGCACTCAAATTTGTAATTCATGCTCACTAATAGGTAGTCCTGAACCACATCAATATTGATAATGCTTACACTTGAATGAACGAGCAAAGAAAGATAAACACAATGCAAGTTTTGAAATCGAAATCGGATTACCCAATTATTAGAAAAGTTGATTACAAGTTGGAAGAACTTTGTACCTTTAGCGTATGTTTTTAGAGATCCTTTCTTCTTAAAAAGATAAGCCTCCGTTCTCATTAAGGTTATTGACATTTAAACCTAGGGATTTCTAAGTGGCCAGTGGTCGGTTCACACGGACCTTTACAATTATCATTACAGAATTACAACTCAGAGAATTAACTTGCTACTCTGAAATCAGGATTTACACAGAGTATCAGTACACTAGTTTGAAAAAATAATAAAGGACAAATGTGGGAACCCATATGGTCAATCCGCCAACCTTGTAGTTGTCTATATCGCCATCTAAGCTCTACCTTGAGAGACCATGGGTGGATAATTCCATCACATTATAATAGTGCTATTATAAATTTTTTATTTGCATCTAATCTACTTTGCATCTCATCTCTTTCTACTCTCCTTGCTCCAAGATTCTATCTAATTCCACATTTCTTACTCTCTCTCTCTCTCTCTCTTTCTCACTCACACACACACACACACACACACACACACACACACACACACACACACACACACACACACACATATATATATATATATATATATATATATATATATATATATATATATATATATATATATATATATATATATATATATAGAGAGAGAGAGAGAGAGAGAGAGAGAGAGAGAGAGAGAGAGAGAGAGAGAGAATAAAATGAAATAAGATTTTATACTAACATCTTCTTAAGGCCATATTGACCTATAAGATCATAGATTTACGTGATGATGAATCTCATACAAGGTTTGGATAGAAAGAAAGAAACCAACTCGCTAAACAAAAACACTACTAGAGCTAGAAAAGGTGGGAATCAAGGGCCTGAGATGTACACAAAAAAAAGTGAGTGTATCTTAAAGAACAGATACACAGATCATGGATATGTGTATCAAAAGTCAGTGATGTCTTGCATCGATTGCTACAAGATCATGTCGATGTCCTCCATGGTGAGAGTTTCACATAACATCTCCCATGTCTCGCCAATATAGATATGATCCTCTGTTGCAGCCTCCTTTGTTGATGGGACCACCTCCTCATCTTGGACTTCTTACGTGTCCCCATATTTTCTGTTGGATCACTCCGTATACCTCTGTTGGTGATGTGCAATATATCCCCCCCCCCCTCCCCTTGATTGGCCTTTTCTCTACTTGATTGGATGGATGATGTAGGACCTAGCTCCTAGACTCGTCATCATAGATGTCACATTATATTATATTTTCATGATGAGGTTCCACCTGATCACCATTGATAGCCTATAAGTGTGATAGAGATGACACCCCTTCTTGACCTTCGATTTGTGAGGAGATGAAGAAAAACTAATTTCCAATAGACATCAACAAAATCTCGATAGAGTGGAATACAATTGAAGCTCTAGAAAATAATATAAACAAATTGATGAAAAATCTTAAAGCATTCTCAACAATAGAGGAGGAAATTAACAGATTTCCCCCATTACTCAAGGGAAAGTCAACTTTCAAAGTGGTAAGAAGATCTAAGAAGCACTTTTGTTTCACTAATGACCCAATTTTTTCTTCCTTTTAAAATAGTTCATTGTCCTCTAGTTCTGATAGTTCATTGTCTTCTAGTTTGAGAGATGTCATGTGTACATGGCTCTTTGTGCCACATTGACATGCTTTATCAACTTCTAAAACCCAATTTTGTACATATATCTAGATAATAGTGTCTACAATCCTAAGAGGATTAGTTCTGATAATTTTGTGCGTTTCTTATGGGACATATGTGTCTGGACTGGTCCTTTCGATTAGGTTTTCCAATTTTTAAATCCTCTTGCCTAGCTGGTTTTTCCACGTGTTTCATAGATGTTATTACTCTTGATGGGCATTTGAAATGACCAACATGTAGGTCTAGGCTAGAAGAGCATGTTGGTCAAGTTCACTCATCAAAAGATTCACAAATCAGTGATTTCTTGCCTTAAAATTGGCATGTGTGAAAATTTGCTCATTTTCCAACCTATGAGAATTTTCTCAACATGGTACCTAGAAACTCCACATGAAGAAAGAAGCTACCCTAGAACTTTTTTCATCATTTTGAAGAGCACTAGCAAATCAACCCAATGTAGATTTGGTGTTTCTTTGCAAATACAAGGCCATGGATCACTATGTAGCCTAGCATTTCGTGATATTCAGCCATTTCCCTTGCCAAAAAATCCTCTTTGTTTATTGATTATGGAAAGTATGATGCAAAGATCTCTCTCTCTCTCTCTCAAGGACAAAGATGAGCGTATGAAGTTGCTATGTCAATCTCGACTTCTCAAGGGAAAAAAGCTTTGGATTGCTAAAGAATTGACCATGAATCAATTCAAGAGAAAAGCTTGCGAGCTCAAGGAGATGCATGAAGCACGTAAGCAAGGCAAATGGGTAGTCTACCGAGGTGGCAAAGCAATCATCAAGAGTTTTCAAATCCCAAACTGGCTCTCCCCTCAACAGACCCTTCTTAGGTTTTTGTTCTCCCTTTTCCCCTACTCTACCCTCTTGATGGACCCTCAATCCCTAACTGATATGTATCATCCCGCACTGAGAAGGAATTGTTGTAAGGTTGATCTTTTTTTTTCCCATGGGTCATATACAACCTCCATGGACGATAATTCAATTTATCTATCTATCTATATCACACACACACACACACATTCACTATCTAAAAAGAACCATCAATCATGATAAGTAGCACACATTCAAGAAATGAAATAAGTAAAGATTTGAGGAAGTGAAAAGCCTACCTCTTGTCACCATTTCAATTCCATTGCACCCAACAAGAGAGCATGAGAAAACATGAAAGACGCGGAGAAAAAGCAAGAAATGTAGACAAGAGGAGGAGACATGCCATGCAAGGTTTTGATATGCATGCAAGCTCATTGAAATATCCTACAGACAAGCAAGTGTCCACCTCAATGGGGCAAGAGGTTTTAGGGAAATGAAAGAACCAAAGAAACCGAATGAAATTTCACTAGAGAACTCCAAAGAAGCAAAGGAATTTGTTGATAGTGTATGCGAGGGTTCTGATGAAGCAAGGGAATGTACTGATGGTTCATCATAGAATTTTGATGACTCAAATTGAGGTGTCAATGGATAGGAGAGGCTAGTGGCGTTACCAATAGGTTAGAGAGAACAAGAAAAGAATAGAAAGGCTAGCTACGTCCATCGATTAATTTGACCAAGGGCACTTTTTGTCTCTCAATGCAAAGTGGATGGGAGACGGGATCATTGAAATTTCTCTTCAGTTTGGATCTATAATCTGAATCTTCGAGATGATTATCTATTCGTATGCAAAAAGCTACCACAATTAATCAGCAAGTTAAATCTGGTGCAGTGTAGATTGCACAAGAGGAGAGACACTCCACTCTTTGGTCATAGAAGAGGACAATTGACAAAGCATGGCAGCGTTCGAAGCCAAGATGCACTGGCCCCAAAGATAGTCACCACTTATTCTTGATGCTCTTTGTCACCCATCAAACGTGATGCATCAAAAACACCCATTCTAGATGGCCTTATAGATACTCCCATTCACAAAAAATGTTCTTTTTGTTTCTCTAAATGATGCAGGAGAAATATATGTACTCGTTGTGAGAACATCTTCAATGCAAAACTCTCTCACTTATATCTATAATCATTGGGCAAATGTCTTAAGACAAAAACTCTCTCACTTTAAATCCAATGATTTTTGTAGAATTATATATCCTTGAGATAAATCTTATTTAGCAATATTTGTCCAGCATTTTTGCATATTCAGTTAGTGTTTTTGCATCGGATCAACCCAAATTTTTGCATGAAACTAGACTAGCATTTTTGCACCAGTTTAGTAAGAATTTTTTCTTCAAATCTTCCCAATTTTGACAAACTGGAGTACACACCACTACACATTGACATGCAACTAGAAGATCCAAGAAGCTTGTCTGTTTCAAGGATGACCCAAACTTTTCTACGCCTTTAGAGAGTTTCAATAATTGGTCTTCCTTTAGTTCTAGTGAGAATGAGAAAAAGGGAAGGAAGCAAAGTATGATCAAGAATAGAAAATCCAAGAAAAAGTCTATAAATCATAGAAAGCAATCTAGTATTTCCTATTTGTAGTCTAATTTCTCATTAATGCTAATCCAAATGAAATGACCGACTGAAACCTAAAATTTTCAAATAGTTAATTTTTATGGCTCCTGGTGGGGGGCGCTATTGGACTTAAGGGCGGACTACATGCTATTGAAATTCTGAGGGATCAGATAGCATAGGACATCATAGGTACTAACAACTCCCTAACAAGGATTTGGAGGCTATCATACACCACCTACAAGAGACATTGAGACATGTTATAGACAAGGGCACTTCTTGATACCATCCCGATGGACAAGCACAATCGTGGGGTTCACCTTTCAAAAACAGCTATAGCACGTGCATTCAAGAGGTATTTTTAAAACCCTAGCTACACACACACACACACACACTTTATCATGAATTAAAAGATCCTCTTCCTTCATAAACCTGTAACTTTCTTTTATTTCCCATTCTTGAACCCCTATTGTACATGTCATTTTGTAACTCTTTGGTATATAAAATACCCCTCTAGGTGAACTGCTACACCTACATATTTTGAAGTGGACCCCTGAGCAAGCACACAGGTTGAAACTCGTTTTATGTAAAGTGTGTATGTATGTACATATGTTGTGCATAAAAGTTTACCATTTTGTCACCAAAATGTGATAAACTTGTGATAATAGTAGGATCCCTCTTTTAGAGCCAACTCATGCTACTGAGTTGGCAACACAAACTACTTAGCCACCACTAGATGGCAACCACATAGAGCAAGAGTAAGCTACATTTTATTAGTTCAAACTCTAATTATAATAGATTAATATTTCCATAAACCTTCATATAACAACCTTATTGTTAATTCACACAGACAATGTCTCTTTACCATGAGTTCAACAACGTACTACTATGGCCTTGAGATCTTCTCGGACTCTACCACTTCTCTATCAACATCCCACATTAAGGAAATTTTGGACTCTCAAATGGACCCTATAAAGACTTTTAGTTTTTCCCTCTAGTCCAAAACGGGCACAAGGTAGAATTTTTTAAAATGAAATCAAAACTTGTCGAGCCTTTTGGATTTAGAATGCACTCATCGAGATCTATCCATTGATATATAGCATGCCATCAAATTCGTTATATTCTAGAAGATTCTATTTTTCGGTGTGACAACTCCATTTTATACGTGGAATCTCTCCCCACATTTTAGATTCAGTGGGAAGGCCATAAATTCTATAGATCAACTTTAAATTTGTTGGAGTTTTGGGATTTAGAACCTACTTTCTAAGATCTTTCCAATGATATGTTGGTTGATAAGGTTTTGAAAAAGTATTTATGTACTTCACTGAGTTGCCCACTTTGGACAAGAGAGGCAAAGTTTGAGAGTTCAAATTTTCCCTAGTGTGTGTCGGTCATTCCCTACTAGGGCCCAATTCAGTTGAGCATCGGGGACCATTTAGGTTGTGCCTTGGCTCCTATAACATCACGTACCCAGCCAAGGTGGATTTCTATTTTTCCAAGACATAGGACAATTGGTGGAGCTTTATATAGCTTGATTACACATACTTTTTGTTGTTTTAAATGTTTCATAACTATCAAGCTATTCTAAGCTACCTTCTTATAACACAAAGGCCAGCTAGAGCAGGATAAAATGTTTGTAATTTCCTAGATAGAGTGAGGGTTTTGAGTGGGATGGAGCCGAAAAGAAATACTAATGGAGATGGCCAAGATCTTATATAAAGGCGAGACAATGCACGGTTAGTTCTTACTAGAGAGAGAGAGAGAGAGAGAGAGAGAGAGAGAGAGAGAGAGAGAGAGAGAGAGAGAGAGAGAGAGAGAGAGAGAGAGAGAGAGAGAGAGAGAGAGAGAGAGAGAGAGAGAGAGAGAGAGAGAGAGAGAGAGAGAGAGAGAGAGAGAGAGAGAGAGAGATGAATGATAAAGAGATAGATACACTAGAACACCTCACATGAAAATCAATGTTTTTATCAACGTAATTGACTGAGGTATAATTTTTTTAGGCATTTGTATATGCATGAAAATAAGCATCGAATTTGAATCATTCCTATAAGTGTCGATATAAGCGTTGAAATGAACGCTGGTATACATGTCTAAATAGTCATTGCAATTACCCGATGTTGATTCCAATGTCGATATCGATGCCCATATTAACGCATGCACTTGAAAAATGTTTTTGAGCAAAGGGAATTGGCATACGGATGCTACATGTATTGCAATACTAAATATCAATCCTCTCTACTCAAAAGGAAAAGTGCAAAAGCAACCGCAATCCACCGAGTTAATAGTGGCCACCTTCTGATGCATTGTGATAGGTCGACATTGCTTATAAATCAATAAAAAGAAACTAAGCACATAACCATAGAGATGAATCAAAACCATAACCATTGTCAAAGACATAATCATAACCATAACAATGACCATAACCATAACCATAACCATAACCACAACAAGATCCATAACCATAACCATAACCACCACCAAAACCATAAACATAACTATAATCATAACCTCAATCAAAACAATAGCCATAACCATGAGCTTCATATGTGTCATAACCATAGTGAGAAACAAAACCAAAACCATAACCTTGTCTATAAATCATAGCCATATCCACAACCAAAATGATAACCATACATGGGGTTATTTTCTATCATAACCATCATAACCACAGAATAAGTCACAACTATAACCACGACCATAAACATATTACAATGACTACGACAATAAACACATCCATATCAATAACCACAACCATAACATAAAAATAATAACGACCTTCATAACCACAATTAGAAGCATAACAAATATCATCAAAATTATATACAATGAAAAAGTATACACAAACGACCACAATAATAGCTATAAATTTACCATAACCATAACCAAGTATACATAAATCATACTCAATTAAAAATTATACATGAACCATACTTATGAAGTAGGTACTTTCTCCGAGTTAATACCACTCAAAACAATTTCAACAAGTGCAACATATCAACACATCCATCTTAGTATCAAAATTTTTGTTGAAGCTTAGTATATAGTATATTTACCTAAAAATATATTTGACACCCATGTCAGACCATCCATAAATAGACTACAGGTTAATCATTGCCAAAGTTGTATAAAGAAAAAAATTGCACCATTGTAATGCGACAAATAAGTAGCAAGAGTTTGCATTATCTCATGATTTTCATCTTCACTCTTATGCCATCCATGTGAATGGGATTATTGAGATTGAGAGGTAGTGTTTCTATGAATGTTATCTTCAACTTGGTTTTCAATGATGGTATCCATGTCAACGAGTACATCCAACATTTGCTCTATCTCAACTTCTTGGAGTACGTCCCTTGAGTGTTGGTGGGTACTCTAGTTCGTGTAATATTCATCTTCTTTGTTCCATTTATGATGTCATTGGATAAATATCCATTGTCTCTTCACCATGAGATTGATAATGAAAATCTTGTAGTTTTTACACAAGAGAAAGACCATTCTTGCTTATATGCTAATCACAGATCTTTTGGTTTTGAAATGTATGATGCTTAAATATCACACAAGGACACACCATCCTATTGTCCATAATTAGTCTAGAGATTACACAAAAAATTAACAAGTAATCGTGAGTGTGGTCCGTCAGGACTATTACCATATACATGTGGTAGTGATGTGTGTGAACACGCTAGGACCTCCGGGGCATTTTTTCCCTCTTTAGGAGGTTTTTTCCCCATGCATTGTACATACACCCATCACTCTAGGGCTATCTATCTTTCCATTGCACACTAAGTAACACACTCTCTATTGTGTGCCTTGAGCTTCCTTCGTCTTCTTCAAGATGAGTGTATTTCTCTGCAACCCTAATTCCAACAATTGGTATCAGAGCAGGTTGCGTCCTCCTGGGCTTAGTCTCTAGCTGTTCTAGCACACGCCTGCTCACTTTCTCCAAATTTCAATGAGGTTTGGCGAGCATTTGCAGGTCGAAAAATATTTCGGTAGTCTACTCAGATTTATGATTCGGGCTCGTTTCGGCCTCCATTACGACTACAGGCGGGTCTGCACAGGTAATTTTGTCATTTTGTGCAAAATTTCTATGAGTGCCATTTTCTGCATAACAGGTGCCTTATAGTCTTCTACGGTTTGTGCTATATAGCACGTGTTGTTTTTGCTCCATTTCTCCTGTTTTTGGGTAGTTTTCACATTAGGTGCAGCATTTACCATGGCTCACAACAACACATATGTGTTCAAGATGTTTGCTGTTGAGGATAGGTTTGATGGGGACAACTACCCTATGTGGGCTTACATGATGCAACATGTTCTTGTGTCAAAGGGAGTTGGAGAGGGGGAATGGGGGAACACGCCCGGCACAAACACAAGGGCCTCTCTATAGCTCAGGGTATTCACAGCACCCCTATCCTCTCGAAAAACACCTCGAACACACAACTCATGTAGCAGACCACCGCCTGCTTGATTGCCACTGCTCACACACTCCACAAATCCACCACACAAGGCACACCTACTACCACTACGTGTCTCCACCCTTACACACACTCACAGCAAGTCAATCTTACTCTCTCACTCAAAACACCATCGGTCCGGGGGGGCACACACTCCCACACAACCGGCACCGAGGAGAACCATGAAAGAAGGAGAAACAAAAGGGGGGAAAGGGAAAGAACAACACAGGAGGCAGCCGTGGCTTGATTGCACTTCAAAAAACATATACACCGGCTTGCAGTGCCATCACCATGGCCATTTTCAAGCAAAAGTTACAAAGGGGCTAGCTTGCTAGAGAACTCCACTTTGCAGACTTCAAACGGCACTCAAAAGGCTAGGAAAAAAGCCCCTAATTTGATCCATTTTTTACTTTTATAGGGGGGGCCTTTAATTTGGGAATTTACAATTTAATTGGTCCACTTGGCACCTTGAATTGGCATTTTTGGGAAGGGAACCGCCTTGCTCTATCTCTCTCTTCTTCACTTTTTGCACTTGGGGGGGGGGGGGGGGGGGGGGGGGGGGGGGGCGCATTTGGGATGTCGCTATTGCCCCTTGGATTTTTTATTTATTTTTTACCCCTTTGTGGCCTCAACCTTGCGCTACCCTATATGCTTGACTTTGACTCTCTCTCTCTCTCTCTCTCTCTCTCTCTCTCTATATATATATATATATATATATATCGGACTCCTCTTTGGATCCCTTTTTCTCTTTGGTCCACTTGGCCCTTCACTTTTCTCGAACAGTCCTCGAATTGGTTTCTTTGCTGCCCTCAAACTCTCTTTTTCTTTCTCCCTATGCTCCTTACCGCAGGAAATCCTCCCTTTACACCTAACCCCTTGGCCAATGCGGCCCGAGCTTCACCTTTGTGGGACCGCAGGCAAGGGGGGGAAATAGCGAGGTCGCTATTGCCCTCCTCTTGTTGTTGCCGCGGGAACTGCCCCTTACTGGGCTTGCCACATCATCATCGTTGCCACCTTCACCAGTGCCACCCCCGGCGCATGGCACCTTCCCCAGTTTCCTCACCCAAAACCATCGCGGGCATGCCCATTGGCCGCCTCGTGCCGCACGCAAAGCCGCCAACAATCTACCATAGCCAACGAGCTCACGCGGTTGCCTTGCCTCATACATCTCCAAGAGGGCGCACGCCCTAGTTGAAATACTGCTGGCTTCTGATGCCTCACGACGTATGTGGGACAAAATCCTCACCATGTGGCAGCGACCATTTCCATGTCCCTCAAGCTTAAAAAAACTCCCCAAAAGGCCATAAAAAAACTTCCTTTTTGGATCTTCTTTCCCCGTGCATTCGTGTACTCCCTCTTTATCAGACCGCCAAGCCGCAAAGCCTAGCCGAAAGCTTGCATTTCCGGCTTGCTTTACCATAATCCCCTTTACTTCATGACTTTTCCAGGCCCTCCCAACAAGGCCGCGAAAAACCAAGAAAGGCATCCGTCATTGCATTCTCGAGTAATGGCCCTCAGATTTGAACCACCGTATTTTGCTGACCAAGAACCCGATTGATGAGCTGTCGATTTTTGTTGGCTCCACATGATGCACACTAACACCAAGAACCTTGGCTTGGCCGAAACAATTCCAAATGGTGCATTCTCGAGTGCAGGAAAGTGGGCTTCAGACCTGGCCCCAGGGAAATCTTCTAACGGCCATAACTTGCTATCCAGAGCCCCGATTCGCATTTCGAAAAGACAAGCATGCTCCGTAACTTGAGCATTACACATGTATATACTGAAATCAGCCTGGGTCACCTGTCCCCAACTTCCCTGTCCGTCGGGGATGTGCTACACACTCGTCCTTTAAACTACAATATCTTGAGCACCGGGGCTCCGTTTGACGAGCCGTCTGGACCGGTTTCTAGAGCACACTAAATACCACTTCAAAGAATTAACTTGGCATTTTTGTCACCTTCATCTTCCATCCCATCTAGACTATCCTGCAACCCTTTTGGCCTAAAAAGCCGCTTTAAGCATACATTCCCGCTACCCTTTGGCTGCCCAGGTCCTTGGCACCTACCCTAGCCTTCTGCACTGCACTCGACGGCCACCTTTGCCTGGCTTAGACCATCTCCTAGCTTTGACCAAGTTTGGTTGCACCAGCGTCTGGAATATTGTGAAGGGCATTGATGTATGTCCTGGTTCTGAGGATGTAGGCGATGTTGAGGATGTTGTAGGTCTTGCTGCAAGGATTGCTGCTATTAGAGTTGTTTTGCCTACGGTAGAACAAGCTCGTTGGGATGTAAATGATGTGCAGGCTCATGCATTGATTGTGTTTTCTGTGAAGTGCACCATTGTCCCTCACATTCGTTCAACAAAATTTGCAAAACCGGCTTGTGATATTCTAGCAGGTCTTTATGCAAGGTGAAATGAGCCTAAAATTTCTTTGTTGCGTAAAGAGCTGGAGACAAAGATTATGCATGAGGAAGATGATATTGACACTTTTCTTGCTGGTGTCAAGGATATCAATGAGCAACTTATTTCTGCAAGTGAAGTCATTTCAGACAGTTATCTTGTGCAGATCGTTCTTGATGCCTTACCAAATTCTTACCAGAATTTTGCTAGTATTTGGAGACTTATGACCCAAGGAAATCCATAAGTTGTCAAGTTTGATGTATTATGCACATTGCTGTTGCAAGAGTCACTATCCAAAAAAACAGGACTAGACAGCGTTTTCGTGTCGTGGCACG
This sequence comes from Adiantum capillus-veneris, assembly GCF_014529385.1. NCBI lineage: Eukaryota > Viridiplantae > Streptophyta > Polypodiopsida > Polypodiales > Pteridaceae > Adiantum > Adiantum capillus-veneris. Next base: position 85,087,492 of record NC_140940.1, on the reverse strand, counting down.
TACATAGTGTGAAATAAAAACATTCACGTCACTCTTGACACTTCTCGATTTATGAAAATAAAAGAAATCATGTACATATTGTGATATATGTTGAAGCGTCTACTACGGTTAGTACCATGTACATACCTACCCGGGGAGTCGTGGCCCTAGATGTCGCGCATTTGCATTCTTTTCCACTTGATAAGGTGCTTAATTTGGTTTTACAACGTATATTCTCTAAGTGTTTCATGGCGGCACACTCATCTCGCCTATAAAGATTGATGCGGACAAAAACTGCAAAAAATAGCAGTTAACAGGCACCGTTGCAGAATTGCATGGAAAGTGACCCAAAATGGTATATTGATGGAAAATGATGCTTATCTATTCTTTTTATTCTTATGCGAGTGATCCCATAAATTTAGGGATTTTTTTGACTTCGTTTGGGATTTTTCGCATCAAAAATGGCATTTTTTGGGTCAAAAATGACCTAGTTTTGGTCCAAAGTGGCAAAATGGCCCAAGAATTGACACATTAGATGAAAATTCCATGGGTAAGAGAGAGATGTCTGCTTTTTATAGAAAATACCAGCAATTTTTCACTACTATGTAATAGCTTCCATGGTTGCCCAATCTATGTGTGCTGCAGTCCCGCCTCTCCGCAATCTTGTATCTGAGCTTGTGAGGGAGTGAATTAGGGTTTCCCCTTATCAAAATGGTGTTTGGGATTCAATATAGAAGCTCTTAAATCTCTTCAAAATCAGAAAATGGTTGCCAAGAAGGTGGAAGCTCGAGCATTCCTTTCGATTGTTTCAGGTTACGACTATGTAATTGGGGGCAAGGCTACATGATACCATGAAAGAGGCTTGGGTTTTGATTGAGGATTGTGCTTGTATGAGCATCAAGGTTTCATGGTTGAAACATTCATGTTTTTCAATAGTCTTTTAAAGTGAAATTGAATGTGATTTGGTGATCCTCTCATCATAATCTCGACTACAAAAACAAGCAGACTCCAAGCAGGATAGGAAAGAGGGTTTGTGACTTTGCTGTCACGAACACTCTTAGATTTTCTGTCACCCTTAGAAAGAGGGTTGGTGATTCTCCACAAATGCTTTTTCACAAAGTGTTTGTGACTCTCATCACGAACTCTCACAGCCAGAGGTTTTGCACCTTCCCAGCTAGACCGCACACTTTCCAACATTTCTGGTGAACCCGAAGCGAAGCAGTTGGGGTGGGGGTTCAAATACTTGTTTTGAAAGGTTTAATTACAAATAATCAAAGCTGTGGATCATCAAGAGCAACAAGGCATGTGTTTTGATCAAGGCACAATGCAAATGTTTCAAGCATTCGCCATGTTATGCAACAACAACAGGCTGCAGAAAGAAGGGAGGTGTCAGCAACCAAAGCCCTTCAAGCTATTGTGAACAAAATGGACCGATTTTAAGGGAAATATGTCACAAAGTTTCTTTGTGGTTATGTAAAGGAGATGGAGCTACAACGGGTTCCAGAGGTAGACATGATTCATAGTTTTGAGCTTGTTGTGGTCCCCGAGATTAGAGACCATGTAAGGGGAATCAGGGAGGAGCATGGAGAAGGTTGGGAGTAATTAAAATTACCCATAAAGGAGGAATACTTCGTGGAGGACTCTGAAAGGGTTACAAAAAGGACCTTTTTGGAATGGGTTGCAAAGCCAAAAGAAGGACTTTCCATCACCGAACTATTGAGAGAGTTTGAGCGGCGCTATGCTCAGCTATTAGGAACAGAGTGAGCCACTTTGGATAGTCAAAATATGGAATTGTTCCTTCAAGCTGCAGGTCATGATCTCCAAGAAAAGCTAGATCTAGTACTTGAAGACAAGAATACAAAACAGGGTCTTAAGGCTGAGTGGAAAGAGGTTGAAGACGCAGTCTCATTGCTTGCTAAGAGGCAACAATGTAGGGACAAGATGGTGGTGAATGGTACCTCTCCTCCTATCACGTCAAAGATTACACCAAAGCCTACTGTTGTGAGTCCAAAAGGTGATAATTCAATGCTTGATGAGCTTGTTAAGGGCATGTGAGAAATGAAGTTAAAGCTAACAAGTCTTGAAGAGAAGGAACAACCTACTGTAGGGCAAAAATCCCAAAGCAAAGAAGGATTTTTGCACAGATTCATATGGTTTGATGGCACGGACCATGGCAAAAGGGATTGTGATAGCTTTCGTGATGCCTTAAAAAGAGATCTTGTGTTTTTTAAGGATGGCAAGATCCATCTGCGGGAGACAAGTATGCCATTAGAAACTAACTTTGGAAAAGAAGGTATGCGGAAGCTGGTGAAGGATATGGAAACTAGTCATGCTATTTTTTGTAGTGGAGGCAGTTACCTATGGGGCAAAGATAGAGCTAACTCCAGATGATTTTGAGGAGGTTGATAGCTTGTGGCCATATGCAGTAGCCTCAACCGAAAAAGGTAAGGTAACTAAATAGGTATTAAATGAAGCTGGTGATTGCATACTCCATACAACATGTTGGGATGACCTTGTGGACTCTTTATCAGTGCATGCATATATTGAAAAATGCTATAACAATGAAGCAATTGTGGAAGAGAAGCGCAGACTTGAGAATGGAGATGCGGGTCCTTCTACTTCAAAGAGGGTTACAAGAAAGGATCCAGGACCTTCTTATGAGGCTCCACCACATGTGACTCCTCCTCTTGAGATTCCTATGCAGGAGGCATCTATAGGGAAGAAGAAAGAGCAAGTAAAAGCTAAAGCAAAAGGCCCTGCATACAAACTACAATCTGACATTGAAGCTTCCACAAGCTTAAAGCAGGTATTGGAGGAAAGGATTTTGAATAACAAAGTTGAGTTTACCTTGGGTGAGGTTCTTGGCATTTCTAAACGCGAGTTTCATGAAGAAATTATAGATATCATAAAAAGAAAGAGGCAAACTCTCACTGAGTCTATTCCTCCACAGTATGAGGGTGAAGAGGAGTCACTTAAGGCACATGGAATACATGTCCAAGAGAGTGATTGTGATGAGCAGGGATTTCAAAATGACGTGATCACACTACAATTTCAGGTTAATAACAATAGAAATGCAAAATAAAAAATATTATGTTAATTGACATTCATCTTTTTTGACCTGCAAGGAGACTTGGAGACCGGCTCGAGGCCCGCCGAGCTAAGTAAATGGCCCGCCGGGCCTGCCGTGGCTATATAAAGACGACGCCGGTGCTTGTCTTTTTCACAAGAGAGGTACATTGAAAAGTCTTCTTCACCATACTTTCTAGTAGCTTTCCACATTCTCAAAGTAGTGTAGCAGTAATTTTTTAATCCCTTCCTTATTTTATTGATGGTTTTTTGAGTTTTTTGCGTTAAAACTTAAAGGTATAAAATTTATTATATCAAATCATCGTATGTGGATGCACTGGCATATGGTTGCAATTGCGGCTAGGTGTGTCATTGCAAAAGCGTACGATGATTGTCTTTTATATTGCTCCTAGTCATTCATGCTTCGACACATGGTTGCAATTGCGACTAGGTGTGTTGCTGCTAGAATGACAGGACCATCTGTTTGAAAGAAGTCACCGTGCGTGGATGCACTGGCACATGGTTGCAATTGCGGCTAGGTGTGTCATTGCAAAATCGTAGGGTGACTATGTTTTATGTTGCTCCCAGTCATTCATGCTTCGGCACATGGTTGCAAATGCGACTAGGTGTGTTGCTCCTAGAATGACAGGAGCATCTGTTTGAAAGAAGTCACCGTTGTGGATGCACTGGCACATGGTTGCAATTGCGGCTAGGTGTGCCATTGCAAAAACGCAAGATGACTATGTTTTATGTTTCTTCCCGTCATTCATGATTCGGCACATGGTTGCAATTGCGACTAGGTGTGTTTCTGCTAGATTGACGGTAGCATCTAATGCATGAATGTGTGCTCGAATAATTTCATAATGTTTCATATGCTTGAATCTTGAAAGAAGACCTTGTGCATGGATGCACTGGCACATGGTTGCAATTGCGACTAGGTGTGTCATTGCAAAAGCGTAGGATGACTATGTTTTATGTTGCTCCCAGTCATTCATGCTTCGGCACATGGTTGCAATTGCGACTAGGAGTGTTGCTGCTAGATTGACGGTAGCAACTGTTTGAAAGAAGTCACCATGCGTGGATGCACTGGCACATGGTTGCAATTGCGGCTAGGTGTGTCATTGCAAAAGCGTAGGATGACTATGTTTTATGTTTCTCCCAGTCATTCATGCGTCGGCACATGGTTGCAATTGCGGCTAGGTGTGTCATTGCAAAAGCGTAGGATGACTATGTTTTATGTTTCTCCCAGTCATTCATGCGTCGGCACATGGTTGCAATTGCGACTAGGTGTGTTGCTACTAGAATGACAGGAGCATCTGTTTGAAAGAAGTCACCGTGCTTGGATGCACTCGCACATGGTTGCAATTGCGGCTAGGTGTGTCATTGCAAAAACGCAAGATGACTATGTTTTATGTTGCTTCCCGTCATTCATGCTTCGGCACATGGTTGCAATTGCGACTAGGTGTGTTGCTACTAGATTGACGGCAGCATCTAATGCATGAATGTGTGCTCGAATAATTTCATAATGTTTCATATGCTTGAATCTTGAAAGAAGACATCGTGCGTGGATGCACTAGCACATGGTTGCAATTGCGACTAGGTGTGTCATTGCAAAAGCGTAGGATGACTATGTTTTATGTTGCTCCCAGTCATTCATGCTTCGGCACATGGTTGCAATTGCGACTAGGTGTGTTGCTGCTAGATTGACGGTAGCAACTGTTTGAAAGAAGTCACCGTGCGTGGATGCACTGGCACATGGTTGCAATTGCGGCTAGGTGTGTCATTGTAAAAGCGTAGGGTGACTATGTTTTATGTTGCTCCCAGTCATTCATGCTTCGGCACATGGTTGCAATTGCGACTAGGTGTGTTGCTACTAGAATGACAGGAGTATTTGTTTGAAAGAACCCACCGTGCGTGGATGCACTGGCACATGGTTGCAATTGCGGCTAGGTGTGTCATTGCAAAAGCGTAGGGTGACTATGTTTTATGTTTCTCCCAGACATTCATGCTTCGGCACATGGTTGCAATTGCGACTAGGTGTGTTGCTGCTAGATTGACGGTAGCATCTGTTTATAAGTTGTTGTACGGTGAGGCATTGGCACATGGTTGCAATTGCGATTAGGTGTGTCACTGCCCAAGCGTACGAGATCTATGGTCTATACTGCACTTTTTCTTTCACGTAGAAAAGATCCAAATGGAGTGGCACATAGTTATATTTCGCAATGTGTTGTTTGCAATAATACCATTGTAGGCAAAATGGATCCTTCTGCTACTTCAATGATAGAGTTCAAAAAGAAAATTAGACAATTGTTGATTACAATCATCAGTGCACTAGATCCCGACGATATAGCGCAGATTGTTGCAGATGAGTCTAGATTGCAATCATTATACAGTGAGATTGCCCACAAAATTTTGTTGTTATATCCAGACAAAACAACTGAATCAATAATCTCGTTACTGAGAAGTTGGGTGGGCAATTTTCCCAAGGTGGCCTCTGATTTTAAAGAGGAATGCCCTCAAGAAGTAGACAAGGGTAAGCTAGAGCATTGGAACGCGAGATGGAGAGCTGAAAAGGAGAGGTCAAGGCGAGCATCCCACATAGACACACAGTTTGGCCTAAGCAAGAAAATGCGAATGGCTATCACCAGAGTTATGGGGAGCAGCAAAGTTGGAGAACCGTTTATTGAGGAGGCTGCCATTGAGGGAACATCGGGTTCTACTGCTTCTGCCAGTCACCTGGAGAGCAGTATATACAATTTGAATGTAGTATGACTTTGGGCATTCCAAATAAGTCCATTAAGAAGATCAAGAAACTTGGGTCACGGGCTTATGTCACAGGGTGGCAAGTTCAAATCAAAGGGATCAGTTTCCTTCCTGCAACGAATACTTATTGTGCCAAGGAGTTCAAAGGACAAGCCAAGCATGAGTGGAAAAGCTTTGCATCAGAAAGTGGAGTAGATCTCAACCATAGAGGGATTGTGAGGAGTATTGCCCACTCTGTAACGTTTCCATGGTTTCTGATATTCCCCTACTTCAATGGGGGAACTTTAGGTGATCTTATGGAGACGGTGTCCCTTCTACATGGCTCTTTGAATGGAAAGATCCTTGAATACTTTAAATGGGAGCAGCCCTCTGAAGACAAGAAAACACGTATCAAGAGCCTGTGCAATCATGCTCCTTCGTTGATCCATGCCTTGGTGAAGGCATTGTGATTCGCACATGACGAGGGAGTGATCCACAATGATCTCCATCCATGGAACATCATGTTGGACTTTACCAAGGATCTCACTCCCCGTATTGGAATAATTGATTGGGGATTGGCTCTGCGTGTTGGCTTAGAGACATAAAAGACCAACAATAACGATGAAAACTGCAAAAGATTCATCCTTGGCGAGCTCCTGAGTTACTAGATGGCAAGAGTTTATGCCCATGGACCAAGGCCATAGATGTGTACGCCATAGGATGGGTGATATGGCAATTTTGTAAGTTTTGTGGAGATTTCTCTGACTACTACAACACAAATTGGTTCAAACATAAGGTTTCAGTGGAGGTTCAAGCCATATCTAGGATTGTTGTGGAAGGTTGGTTGAGGAAGAAATCCACAGACAGAAAGACCTTGGCACTTTTGGACGAAGAATTAGAAAGATTTGAAGCCCAGCCAGAACGATGCTTATGCCCTCCCTCTGAAATGAGTGTAGCCTTTTTTTGATGGATATATGATGTACTTTATGAAGCAGGGTTTTCTGAGACTTGTGACTTATAAAAGCACTCTCTAAAATTGGGTTTATGTGCCATGGATGATGTATGAGTAATAAAAACACTTTGTTATATCTCAATAGACAACAAATTTTCTATGAGTTTTGTTTTTTCTCTTAAGTTTCAAGCAATAAGCCACGTGGAGTCATTGATTGTCATTCATTGATTTAAAAAATGGTGGTTACTCTTATATCAATTGATTGTCGTAAGATGGTGGTTATTCTAATATCAATTGATTTTCGTAAAATGGTGGTTAAAATTATAGCAATTGATTGTCGTAAAATGGTGGTTACTCTTATAGCAATTGATTATCATTAAGTTTGTATGCCGTAACTGAAGTATAATGTTTAATCAGGATATGGATAATGATAATCAAAGGGCTAAGCGCGCTTTTGAGCATCTCAGATCCATGTGTCAAGGCGGTGGAGTGAACGACACCGCTCGAATTGCTGCTCGTTGCTCTCAATGGGCCAACCCAGTGGGTACACAATGGAAAGAGGTGAACACTAGGATTGACTGAGAAATGGTGAAGTCCATATGGCCAGGCGTTTCAGATGACAACATCAAGAAAGTCCGACTCAAGCTCTCACAATGCATTAATGCAGACATACGAAACAATGGAGAGAACAGATATCTCGATGTTATGGGTCATCCTATGCATCATATGGATTGTCCATTGTGGTTTGCCAAGATGTTATACATGCATTATGTCTTGGGTGAAGCAGTGGACTTTAGCTCAAGGACACCTCACATGACGGTTGAGGACATTTGCAGTACTGCAATCACCGTCACACGGCAAGAGATGTCATTGGCACTAGAAGGTGCATCAATGGAAGTGCACCAAGTGAAGGAGGAGCTTCAAACTCAACTCAAGCAAGCATCACAAGCTACACAAGGCTCTCATGGAGAAGAAACCCTAAATAGAGACTTGCAAAGGGAGGTGAAGGTGCTATCTCGCCACGTAAAAGAGTTAGAGGCGACTATAAAAAAACAAAATGCTGCCACATTGATTAAGCACCCAACATCTATTGAGGCCCCTCCAGCTTCTGGTGAGCACGGTGGTCCTTGCCCCATATGTAGATCATTCTTTCATGAGTGGTGTGGTCATGTCATAATAATCAATATCTAATTCTCCTAAATGATTTTCTCATATTAAACTGATCATCTAATGTGGGGAAGGCCAGGGGAGAAAAATCTAGAATATTGGTTAAGCTAGCAGACCGGCCACAGTAGGGATCCAAAGGAGGGAAAATAGGGATCCAAAGGGGGGTCCATCTGCAAAAGAGCCATGTGCAACAATGGGCTAAAAAGACCCTAAGGTTCAGCCCATTAAGACTTCCAAAATGCTAAGGTTCCAAAATTCAAAGGTTGTGTCCAAAGGTCAAACCTAGGGAAAATTGAATGCTTTGTGTGTGCCCTGAAAGTCTTTGCACATCCCTACATGGGAGGGGGCGAGCCCTAAAGGTAGGGGATGAGAGAGAAAGCCACACACACACACACACAGGCTGCCTTTACACAAAGGGAATGAGGGACACATGTCAGCTCCCTAGGCCAGATGCCCACAAGGTGTGCCCAATTTCTATTGGATGACCCTTGAAGTGGACCAATGAGAATTAAGCTAGAGTAAATCTAGTTTGATTAATTTAAAAACATTGAATAAAAGAAACCAATGAGAATTAAGTCTCCTAGAAGACTATTGGGCGGTCTCCCAAGGGGTCCAATGAGCATTCAAGAGCCCCATGGCTTGCCTGATTCCTATTGGCCACGAGGCAAAGGGGTCCAATGAGAGTTTAGTTTAATTATTTATTTACCTAAAGCTCTCACAAAAGGGGAAAGGGGGACACATCTCAGAAGGCTATCACTTATGCTGCTTAATTGTAATTGGCTTTTGACTTGGGGAGGGCCAATGAGGCTTCAGCAAGAGCAATTAGCAAGAGGGCTCGCCCAAGAGAGAGAGGGGGCTGATTTTTGCAATGCATTATCACACACACTCACACAAGCTCATGTGTGAAGAAAGAGAAGACTATCTCTTCCCAAGCTTTAATGGAGAACTCATCACCTACTCCAAGCTTGTGAGATAGAAGCCTACATCAACACTCTCTTGGCACGTGGATGCAAATCCAACCAAGAGCCAAGCTTCAATGCATGCTCATCTCCTCTACCAAGCTAATTACTAAGCTAAGCTATGCTACATATGAGTGATTATGTGAGGAGATGTACATCTTTCTTGTAAGATACTCCTTCTTCCTCTCAATCTACTCTCATACCCTGCTAGCTCTCACCATCTTTGAAGGTGTGTGAGGTCTTGGGTCTGAGAACGGGGATAATTCAAGTTGTGTTTGTTAAGTGTTTTGCTTAGTGCATGAAGTTTCCATCTTCATTGCACTAGCTAGTCTTGAAGGAACACAAAGAATTGTATTGTACAATGTCTCTCTTGATGGGAGAAACCATAATACAAAGCCTTTTGGAGGGGGGACCGGCTCCATGAAAATCCGGTCCTCAACTGTTGTCAATAGCTTAATTGCTCTCTCTTTTGAAAGTATTGTCGATGCTATCTAACTAGGTGTTATGCTTTTTGTTGCTCTCTCCACCCACGCACTCTTGTAATTCTCATTAGGAATCTATTCTAATGAAATGCCCACTATGTTCATGCTAATTTCCGCTACACATAAGTTATTCGGCCATTAAATGTTACATTGGTATCAGAGCTCAAGGTTTCTCTTTTCTTGCTCAAGAAGGGAGGTCCTCAAGCTAGCTACAAATGGTTGGTATTATTAATTGCGTGTGAGTAAGTAGAATAGGGATTTTTCAGCGTTGCAGTGCGCCTGCCTTCGTGCAGTTAACGGGGCATCACCGTCGAGAGATATGGTCTTAATAGTGGAGTCCTACGGGGATTGCCTACGGCGTATTTGCCTACGGCCTAACCACTATTGAGCTATTAGAAGCTTGACAGGAGCCGGTGCTGTTTTGGTGTCGAAAGACCCTCTCTTCTATTCCTTGCAATTAATGGTATTCGAGCCGCGGGTACAGTAGCTTGAGTGCTTTTTCTAAAGGGATAAAGAGGAGTAGCAACTAGGGCTTGAAGTGCCAAAGTACACCTAAAAAGTTTACACATAAAAGTTGTTAGAATGGCTGACAATAGTAAAGAGAGTGAAATTAATGTTGATAACTTTGATTTTGCTCATGAGCAAGCTACTAATGATGCTTCAATGCTTGTTAACTATCTTGTTTCTAGGCTTCAACAAGCCATGGGCAAGCCATGGGCAATCCATCTCTCCAAAGTGAAGTGCAATGGCAACTCCGTGCTCACAGGATTCTCCAAGCTCATCACCATGACGAGAGAACACCTAGGAAGCCTCCTTGTGAGACTACCAAAAGAGGTCTCTCTCCGATTCGGGAAGAAGAAGAGAATCCATATGAAGGGCTCAAGAATTTACTTCTTGATGATGCATCTCCTTCCCAAAGGAGAACTGAAGAGCCTCCACCGAAGGAACGAGAAAGAAGCGAGTCTCCCACCACCTCAACGGAGATGGCTCCACGAAGATGGTGGGCTAAACGCTCTCCATCACCACCAAAGCGGAGAAGACCATCACACTCTTCTCCATGCCATAATTCAAAGAGGGATGATAAAAAGCAAGAGAAGAAAAAGGCGAGAAAGAGGACACCCTCTTCTTCATCCTCTTCCTCTTATGAAAGCTATGGTGAGGACGACAAAGATCAAGACAAGAAAAAGGCGAGAAAGAGGTCACCCTCTTCTCCACCTTCTGAAGAAAGTGATGGTGCAACCTTTGAACCATCAAAAAGAAGAGGCCATAGGAAATCCTATGCCGCATGGAAGAGGTCGTCCAAGTTGAAGAAATTCAAAGAGGGAGGGAAGAGCATCTCTTTCCTTACCTATGATGGTACCTTTGGTGCTACGGACAAAGTCTTGGCCTTTATCCAACAATTCGATGCTGCATTTGGAGATGAGGGCTTCACGGAGTCCTCTAAGCTATGCCATGTAGCTATGCACTTTCAAAAGTCCGCCAGACAATGGTGGTCTAGCTTACGAGCCAACGGTGAAGCTCCACGAACATGGAAAGCTTCAAGAGCTTCCATTATGAAGCAGTTTTTGGCCACCGATGCCAAAGACAAAGTACTCACCGAATGGCGAAGCTTAAAGATCTTTCCCAATGAATCTATCCACAAATATGTAGACAAGTTTTGGGACCTATAACTCAAAGCCACTGTCTTCAAAAAGTTGGATTTTGGAGAGCAAAAGCAACAATTTTGTGCGGGCTTAACCGAAGAAATGGCGGAGTATGTCAACTCCCAAAGACCACATACCATATCGGCGGTGATACACCACACTATGGTCGCATCTCGAATCAATTTCCAAACAGGGGCAAAAAGAAATAATAAGCCCCCGGAAAACAAGGGTTCCAATGAGCCTAAGGGGAAGGACAATGTCCAAAAGTCTCCTAAAGGAAACTCTAACAAAGCTAAAGAGAAGGGAGTTTACAAAGGTAAGAATAAACTCTCTCCTGAAGAGCTTGAGCGTTATCGTAAGGATAATCGGTGTTTCAAGTGTAGTAAACAAGGGCATGCGTACCGTGCTTGTCCCCAAAAGAACAACCGCCAAGATCCTCCTAGAGCTTCCTTGGTTGAAATCCAAGAGGAGGAGACTCACCAAACTCACCACAAAGGATCTCCTCTATGCCATGCTTGGGGAAAGGTAAGAGAACATGATGCTTTTATTCTCTTTGACCCTGGTTCTACTCACAATTTTATATCTATAGAGTTGGCCACCAAGCTAGGAATACAATCCTACGAGATGGGAGATGTCCTACCCGCAGACAGTGCCTTCAAGGGGCAAGAAGCTTCAGTCACTCCCTTAATCGGGAAATTGAGGCTTCATGTCCAAGGCTATGTGGACAAAGAGGACTTCTTTATCTCTCCTCTCAAGCATGAGGATGTAATCCCAGGGGCACCATGGTTTGACCGCCTGGTTGCCGATGTTAAATTTCCTAAAAGGAGAATCTCCTTTAAGTTCAGGGAAAAAGACATGTATATAGATGCTAAGGAAATGGGTAACACCATCCCCATTGTACATACACCAGCTTTCAACAAGTCAATAAAGAGCTCTATTTCCGTGTACATGATTTTTGTTAAAGACTCTCAAAATGAACCTAATGCTTTAGCAAAAGAAAATAAAAGCAACCAAAATGAATTAGAGTTATCCAATTTTCTCAAGGGGTTTCAAGATGTTTATGGCAAGAGACTCCCTTGTGAGCTACCTCCTAAACGAGGTAATGCATTAGGAAAAATATGAACCCTCTAGGGGCCCTTTGGGATTAAGGTTAATTAGAGGCCAGCCAATAGGAAGAGGGTGGTGGACACACTCGATTCCCTCAAAAAAGTAGGGGGACAAGGTAGCCTTACACCTCTTAATGGCCCCTTACCTAGTGAGAAGGTAAGGGAGGTGGCTAGGGGGGGGGGGGTAGGGGGGGACCACTTTGACCTTTTTTCCCCCACTTTTTGGCCCGGATTTAAAATACACTAAAAATTTTAAATTTTCAAAAAATTTCAAATTTCAAGTTTTCCCTCCTTAAAAGGTCCCCTAACCTATTTCATGGTCAAAAAAGTATTTTTGACATCCAAAAGTCAAAAACGTGCACTTAAAAATTCTAAAAAATTAAATTTTTTCAAAAAATTTCAAAACATCATTGTCCACCATCCAAAGTCTTTCCAAATCTATTCTATAGCTGAAAAGTGATTTTCTCTCTCTACAAACCCTTTTCCAAGCTCTCCATGGCTGCAACAACCACATGCACCCCCTATAGTCCAGCATTATCTCTCTACTAGCTTTCTCCCATCTCCATTGTAGCACCAAGCAAGCTTCTCCCCCATCTCTTCCCCTTGCCCACCACATAGTTCCACACCAAGCTAGCTCCTCTCCCTTCTCTCACCTCCATTACAGCCCTCCTTCTACTTTCATTCACTCGCACTACATGGAAACCTCTACTCCCGAAGATGGAAAAAGAATCAACTCACATGACTTGCATACCACAAGAACAGGAGGTGTGAATAGTGCGTGGGCATTGCAAGGATTCATCTCCAACATAAAGGTAGAATGGTGAGAAAACTACCCCTATATCTTACATTCAGAGCTTAAGATCATCTCCATCTTTCAGTTTATCATGCTGGAGGGAATTAACCTCTTTATGGCTTTCAATGTTTAGGCTTCACACCTCATAACATTGGGTGGTGCTATTTTGTTGATGGCTTTGGTGCGCCATCTATAGTTTTGTAGCATGTGATTGAGTCTCACAATGTAAGTAAGTTGTGCTATCTATGGAGAGTCATCAAAGATTTTTCTTATAATTTATTCTTTGTATAGTTGTCATTAGATTATTTGAATGATATCATTTTGTACTTTATAACTTTGTGCTCACATAATCTTTTGTTTACTTACAGAGTCAACGTTTTTTGAGAGGACATGAGCAAGCAACCATGTGCAGAGATGGAAATCACCCTATTTTTGTTCCGTGAGGAACCTTTCACTACCGTGTTAAAAGATTTTGATAAGAATAGTAGGATTTTTGTAGAATCTTGAACCAATAGGTACTCTCTAGGAGCTCTTAGAAAGCCATCCCTATAGTACTACTATCTTCCCTAGTGTCATAGACACACAAATACTCGTGTATATGAATCTTTAGATGAGAAAGACAAATACTTGTAAGAGAAGCCTAACAGCAACAACATTGTCTCCATTTGTAATTATTTTTATGAGGCTGGATTCCTCTATAAATGCAATATAAATATTTCTTTTTGTTAAATGGTGTCGCACTGAGTGAGAGTATTTAATTTAGATTACTGGAGTTTCATACAGATTTGAGAAATATTATTGATTTTTTTGGATATTCTGATTTGCCTATAAGATGTTTGAAGTTTCAAGTCTTAATCATTCCACCATGAAGAAATCATGCAATATTTTGATTTCAGTTTAATCATTAATGGTTATTCTAATTAAGTGGATCATAACCTTTGTCAAGATGTCCTCATTTGGAAATGTTGAATATATATCAATAGCAACATTTCAAAAGTTGAGAAAGCTAAATTATTGCTTTCCAAAATGTTATTGTTTCCATACTATGCCTATGCCAAGCTTGACTTAAAGAAATGACAACTTGAGATGGAGGTGTAGATATATAGGGGTGACTTATTATTGATTCTTTTTTCATCATATATATTATAAAACCTTCGAGTTTCCACCTTTTTGAGTAGTGTTGACAAGTTTTTGGTATCAAACCTTCTTAAATATCCCTATTCATTCGCTATTGGTAGCTATTTATTTGGTATTGCTAAAGATCATACCAATAGCTATCACCTTGTGAACTTAATTGTTGAATTGCGGATTTGATTTTTACTATGTAGCTCATTTGGATAGAGAAAGTGTAAAAATAAATTATAGATACATGTATTGTTAACATAGAACATATGTATCACTCGAACCTATATAACTGCTAATCAAGAAACCTTTGGTTGGATACTATAACAATAGGGGTTACATGTGATTTCAGATACCAAAGAAATGGCTTAACCAAAACATTCCCAAGAACACGAGGTGAACACAACGAAGTAAAAATTGGCTCCTTGTTTGGTTGATTTCTAGTGCTAAATGTTCTGAGTGCACAAAATTTGTGAGGCCTTTGACCTTGGGAGTTCACTAAAGTATATGTAACATAGCACGTGTTCAACATAAGAGAATTTATATTCTTGTAAAGTTACAGAAACATGTGTAGGTAAGGCCTATAAGGGCTACTTTCAATCCATTGTGGTGAACGCAAATGATATAGGAAAATTTTACATAGTGAATACTCCGGACATCAAACACTACAACTCTATCTCATGGCCATACATTAAAACAAAGCCCCTATTTGTCATTTTGAAGCCCCAGGGATCCTCAACAAGAGGGACCACAACGGCGCGTAGAATGGCCATCCAGGCACAAATAGGGACCAAGATATTTCCAAGAACAGGGGATGGACACAAGGAAGTAAAAAATGGTTGATAAGCATGATACAAGGTTTAGGTATCTGCCATTTGGGGGGGGGGGGGGGGGGGGGGGGGGGGTTTGCTATGAACACATTAAACTACGCACTTCTATCTCATGGCCATGCATTAAAAAAATCTTGTACTTGTCATTTTAGGGCCCCAGGGACCCTCAACAAGAGGGGCCACAAGGGCGCGCAAACTGGCCATCCAAAAATTTAGGGCCCCAGGGACCCTCAACAAGGAGGGCCACAAGGGCGCGCAAACTGGCCATCCAAAATTTTTGGATGGCCAGTTTACGCGCCCTTGTGGCCCCTCTTTTTGAGGATCCCTGGGGCCCTAAAATGACAAGTACAAGCTTTTTGTTAATGCATGGCATGATACAATGTTTAGCTATTTTCCATTTGGGGGGGGGGGGGGGAGGGGGGAGTTGGCTATGAATACATTCAATTTCCCAATTCTACCTCATGGCTATGCATTAAAAAAAGCCTGTATTTGTCATTTTAGGGCCCCGGGGACCGTCAACATGAGGGGCCACAAGGGCGCGCAAATTGGCCATCCAAAAATTTTGGATGGCCAATTTGCGCGCCCTTGTGGCCCCTCATGTTGACGGTCCCCGGGGCCCTAAAATGACAAATACAAGATTTTTTTTTGATACATGGCCATAATTCAATTTTTTAGGCTGTTTTCAAGAGCTTCTAGTGTTCAATTGGCTCCGAATCTGTCTGGGCTTGTCTCACATAAATTTGTTCATCTCGTCGCGCTCTTCGACCATCGTGTGATGCAAAAAAATCATATCCTACTCGGATTCTCCAAAAAACAACGTGCAAGTTAGCAATTTCTTAAAAAATGATGTAAAACAGACATTTCTTACTTTTTTCTTAATCTACGGGCTCGAACGAGCATTAAAACCATGGAATCTGAAAATACTTAGAGAACCAATGTTTTTTATTGTGTTAACACTAGGTTGGTAATGGGACACTTTTACGTCCTGGGACACTTTTATGTCCTGTTAAGTGACCATTTTCCATGAATTATGTCAAGAGTTTCAAAATGTATTTTGAGGTGCTATCTATCTAGAAAGTTGTCTCATGAGCTGAAAAAAACTCGACATTTTTTTGGAATATCAATTCCATCTTTAACCTTGTCCTTGCACAACATTTCACAACCTAAACTGTGTGAAAAAACGGGTCCTATTTTTTGCTTTTTTCAACTTTTTGCAACTATACCACTCTAGAATTCATGTTTGTGAGATCTATAATGCTAGAGAACTATCTTTAGTAGTCCTCAAAATGTCCTGATGCTTCTAGGGAGAAATAAATGTTAAAGTTGTAAGTTATGACCAAATTACAAAAATTATCAAATCCTGTTTTTTAGCCAATTTTAGCTCTTCTATGATTTTTTTGATGGCTTTCATGATATCCAAATGTAGCTTTGATTTTCTATATCGCATATTGTAACATAAAGCTAATATTCCTTGAGTTTTGGGGCACCTAATACCCTATTTTGCATAGTAAACAACGATGGTTGATTTTTCAATTATAGAAGAAAACGAAACATTCTAGTATATCAAGTATGGCTTTTTCAATATTGTTAGTTTCTTGTGACATCTACATGCATTTTGTAGGTAGTAACCATATCTAGTCATAAGGATCAAATTTGGCTAGATATTGAATAGTTTCTATGGGATTCTTCAACTCATAATGTTGAACCCAGTTTTTTCATGTTTGTTGTATTTAGCACTTCATCTTTGTCCCCAAGATTCCCCTTGGTAAGAGATGTATTATTCTTTTGACATGCTCCATGGCTCCTTATGAACCTAAAGGACAATAGGGAACTAAGAAAACATGCATATATTATTTGTATTGAGCGTGGCTATAGAAACTTTGATGATAGGTTTGCAGAATTGTAAAAATTCAACTTTTTTGTACCTATTTCTTTTGGCAAAACAAAAAATA
Source organism: Adiantum capillus-veneris (assembly GCF_014529385.1). Lineage (NCBI taxonomy): Eukaryota > Viridiplantae > Streptophyta > Polypodiopsida > Polypodiales > Pteridaceae > Adiantum > Adiantum capillus-veneris. Next base: position 85,070,699 of record NC_140940.1, on the reverse strand, counting down.
GTGAGTGAGAAGTAATCATATGTTCTGATCACCAACCCATTGAAGTTAACTAGGGAATTTATCTCAGGTCCTACAAAAATCCCTAATCTTAAGAAATCACTGTTTTGATGAAAATGTACTGGTCCATCAACTTTGGAGGCTTGGTGTGACCAAAAGATGAGAAATTTTACAAGTTTCTTATTTTTTCCATGTGTAGTAGGCCTTGAGATATAATCTCATGAAAGGATTTTACAAAATGAGTGGATCTACTATGGTTTTGGAGGTTTTTTTCAAAACCCTGAAAGGACACTTTTATGTCCTGTTAGGTTACCAACCTAGTGTTAAGGACTGCATTTCCTATATACAAAACTTTCTCAAAATCTCACCCTAACACCTTCAAGAGTGGCTTCCAAGGAGTGCCCTCGATCAAAAATTAAAACTGAAGGAAAACAATCAGAATGAACTCCTAGACTGTGTACAAACTTTAAAATAACCAAAATTTCTTTTTAAAAAAATTTATTGCTAAAAATTTGAAAATAGACCACCCTTGGACTTCCGACAATGCTAGAAATCAAAGGGTTCAAGGAGAGGTATGGTGTCACAAGTGCATGGTAGGAATCTAATCAAGGTTTATTCTGTCAAGATCTCTTATACTTTATTATGTCTTCTCATGTACAATCTTACCAACAAAAACAAACTTACACTTTAAATGACTACAAATTTTATTTAACTTATCAAACAATCTAAAATATGGTAGAACTAGAGTGCTCTTACACATCAACAAACAAAAAAGTCCAAATTTCTTCTCATTAACTTTGATAAACATACATCTGTGAACAACTTCCAAGGAGTAGTGCGGTCATAGTTCCTACATCCATTCCATGACATGGTATGCTGCTGGGGTGACCTATCACATAAAAATATCTTTGGTAGGAGTGCCCTCATGTTAGGAAAGGGTGTGTTGCTGTTGATGAAAAGTTTTTGCATTGTCCTACTAGGGATCTCTCCATGTTAGCATAATGATTTTTGGTGTAGTGGGAGCCACATTGCCGCTGAGAAGAGCTTTGTGCCACCGTAAAAGCTTCATGTTATGCCAGTTCCTTGAGCCATTCTTGCAAACAACGCCACTCAACTAGCATAGCAAGAGGTCACCTTGTAACAAAACCATGTATGAATTCAACATTTGCAAGCTATATAATGAAGACACTTGTTAAGTATATGTTGTACAAATTTGTAAGTATTTCTATCTAACTGGGAATAGACAATCCTAAAATATACATTAGGATGACATTACCACCCCTAATAAGCATGGATTTGAAGCACCTACCTGCAAGATGTAACAAAGAAGATTGTTTTAGAGGAAAAGTGGTGACAGTTGGCCTCTCTAACCTGCAGCCTTTCACTATTTGTGCATAAAAGCAACTTTTGTGCTGATAGCCGTTTTTCGGCTCTCCATAATTGCCATAGTAAGCTACCTCACCCTACCAAAATCACCCAAACACTATGGCTATCCCTACCATTTCACTGTAAATAGGCGTGTGTGAATTAGGGGACTTTTTCCATATCTTCTTAAAAAAAACCCTCAGCTAGCTAGTCACTGGGCTAGGTGAGCCAAAAAAAATAAAAAAAATAAAAATAAAAGTATATTATGGCCTCTTTGTGTGTAAATATTTCATTGTATATATGGCCCAAATATAGGGATTTCTTATAATTATTTTGGTATTTTATTTAAATATTTCTACTTAGGTGTGTGTTTTATTAAACCTATGTACACCTTTTTTCATCCTCTTACACCATAATTATATTTTTTGCCAATATGTACATACTCTAACCTCATATTTTTCCTTTATACAAATCACTCCCACATTTTCACCCTCACCCTCGTGAAAACAAAAAAAATTGATTTCTACTCATTGGTTACTTTTATTATATTATTTACTTGCATACCTTTTCCTCTTTCACCCAAAATAATTCAAGGAGGGACCATATCATATGATTCCAATATCTTTCCATATCCATAACTCCTCCATATTTTTATTATTATTTTTACTCATTATTCTAGCACCATGTGCTCATTGAGGTAAAGTCCATGAATAGTCCATACACTAGTCCCACCATGTATATATTTCTTATTTCACCAATAATCCTCCTCCATGCATGGGTCAAGGGCAACTTGAATGCTTTGTATTATAATATGACAAAGGAGGGGCTCACTCTTGGATGCATTGTACAAATTCAACAAAGGAGGGGGCCACTAAAAGACTTTTGCAGGCATAAAAAACAGGCTTTTTGATGAGAATTTTGGCACCTATCTCCACTCTGAATTTGGAGCGGTGTTCAAAAGAGAAAATGTAGCGCACACTCTGAATAATCATCTCAAATTTTTTCATGATTTTTGGAGCTACGAGCGGTGAGCTATGATTTTTTGAGTGGACCCCAATCTGCCCACTTTTCTCACTAGTAGCCCTTAGTCTTCTCTCACCCTTCCACACACCTACTCACTCTTACACATCCCTCCCTCTCCTTCCCTCACTCAAACCTGCAATTTCCATGGCTTCTCCCACCCTCTTCACCATTACCCTTCTCTCTCATCCCTATAGTTCTTTTATGAACCTCTACATACATACACCCTCTCCATGTCTCTCTCTATTGCTTCTATGTTACAATTTCATTTACCTCTCCTAAAATATCTAAAATTCAGCATCTTAACCATGATAACTTCTGCAAATTGAGTATTTTTCATCAACAAATCCTCTTTTCATCGTGGTGGTCAACCGTGGCGGCGGCGTAAAGAAGCGAAGAAGAAGAAGAAGACCAGCGGTCATTTTTTCCACAATCTACACAAGGGTGAGTTCAAGCTTCTTCAAAGCTTCACCATCTCAATGATTCTCTTTTAATTCACCCCTCTTCCTTCATCAAATCAACTCACTCTACCCATTGTAAATGTAACATTAACTTTCTAGTGATTACTAACGACTAACATACTAACACAACATAGCATTGACCTAACCATAAAAGACACCTCACCTCAAGACATGTATAGTAACTCTCTCTCTCTCTCTCTCTCTCTCTCTCTCTCTCTCCTTCCTTAAAACTTACTTTCACCTTATCTACCATCAATAATGCTCTCTTTTGAGCCCACACCCATGACTCAAGCAGACAAAGAAGGCCCGCAATGTTTTGATATTCAAAAAAATCATAATCCTGATTTGTTAGCTTGTAAATTAGGATTTCCAATAATCTTAATGAGGGGTCTCCAACCTATAAATAGGCCCCTCTCCTTCTTGTAAAACAACCTCCAACATCTCACATAGCACCCCAACACTGTAAGCGTGAGGAGAGACTTAGGTGTAGCAACCACTTGTGAGCTTCACTCTTGGTGTGAGAGAAGCCTTCGAGCTACACATTGCAAGTGAGAGAGCGTGAGTTCCACAAATCTCAAAACCACTATTGTATATGCTCCTTCATCATCAATAAATTGAGGTTTGGTGCATCAAAGGCGTGATTCGACGTTCAAATCTTCATCCTTCCATTTGTGCAATACGGTTCGGTGAATTCAAGGTGACTTGTGTATTTTGAGTTTTTATCGGTTGATCTTGATTTTAGAAAGTGTTTTAGTGTGTTTTTCATTGCCATTTTTTTTGTCCATTGTAAGAGGGTATTGTGGTGAGAGGTCTCCCACACCCTAAGACAGTGTGTGTGTTTTGGCAATGTTTAGCAATCACTAAGCACTGAGTGAGTTTTGTACAAGTTCTATGATAGCATCATAACGAATCATCTCCATTTGCAAGTCACAAATAAGGTATCACACAAGATCCTTTCCTCTCTCTCTTCCCTTTGCTCTAGCTCTCTCTGATCCATTTCATGTGTGTCTCGGTGTGAGGTTGCTTGTGCGTGTTGTGTGGTGCATCTTCTTGGTTGTGCCAAAATCTCTCTTGCGTCCTAGTTCTCATACCATAACTAGGTGGTGCCCCTATCTTGTTTGGGTATGGCTGTGGGTTTGTTGTTGTGTTGTGCTTGTGGTTGCCCCAGCTCCGATTGAGTAGCACGGGAGCCTTGAGGGGTGTTTAGAGGTCGCCTCTCTTGTTGCCCGCCCCGGACCGCCTCAGTGCCAAGCACTACAAAACAAGTAGAGGCAACACCTTAGACTTCAAAGTTTATGATAAGAAGAACACAATCAAAAGTAAGAAGTATATTGTTACCTTGCATAAAGGGGTGTTTTATTCAAATATGTGATGGTATTGGCAAGATATTGAAGAACCATCAACATTCATCTCATCGATGGTACGACGTTCCTGGGATGACCTCTGCTCACCCTCACGTGCGGCCTTCGGTGCAAAGGTTGCGAACAAGCAAATATGTATGCATACGATTTGTGATGTCTTTGAGCACCATGGTAGTTGTTGCATGAGGAAGCAAAGGATGAAAAGAGAGAGGGGGGAGGGAGAGAGAGGAACATGGGAGGAGACAAGGGGATAGTGGGGGAGAGAGAGAGAGAGAGAGAGAGAGAGAGAGAGAGAGAGAGAGAGAGAGAAAGAGAGAGAGAGAGAGTGGAGAAGGAGGAGAGAAGGGGGCAGAGAGGGAGAGGGAGGAACATGGGAGGAGAGAAGGGGACAGTGGGGGAGAGGGAGAGAGAGGGGAGGAGGAGGAGAGAAGGGGACAGGGAGGGAGAGGAGAGGGAGAAAGGAGGGAGAAGGCAGAGAGAAGAAAGGTTTTTTTTTTTGGGAGTTTTTTTTGAAAAATTGGACTTTTAGTGCTTATAAGTTAAAAAAAATGTCAAAAAATACTTTTTTTGATATGGATATATGTTGGGGGGGAGTTTTTAAGTCAAAAATAAGTAAAAATAACTTTTTCAAAAAAAAGTCAAATTTTGACTCTTAGTGATCCACGTTTTTGATGATGTGGCCACACCTCTTTACTCCCTTCACTTTCAAAAAGCTAGAGAGAGAAGGTGACCTCTTAGGTCCACATCCTATATGTGTCTTAAAAAAAAGCTAGAAAAGCCTACTCAAAACTAGCTTCTTGAATGCCCTTGTCCCCTTAACCCTACACACCATTAGCCTTAATCCCTAAAAATTAGGATTCCTTACAAGGCCCATGCAAAGTTCATATTTCTCCTAATGGATGACCATGCAATTGAACTTCTTCCAGGAAGTTCACCGCCTAATAAACCTCATTATAGAGTTTCTCAAGATCAACAAGAGGAGATTATGCGGCAAGTGCATGAGTTAGTTGAGAAGGGTATGGTTAGGCCAAGCTCATCTCCATTTTGCTCACCTGTGCTATTAGTGCAAAAGAAAGACGACACATATTGTGTGTGTGTCGACTATAGAGCACTAAATAGGATCACTATCAAGAATAGGTTTCCCGTTCCACGGGTAGAAGACCTATTTGATAAGCTACAAGGATTGACCTACTTCAGTAGGGTTGACCCTAAAAGTGGCTATCATCAAATAAGGATAGTTGATCAAGACATTGTAAAGACCGCATTTCGTACTACATTTGGTCTTTACGAATACATTGTCATGCCTTTTGGCTTGACCAATGCACCAGCCACATTCAACCGCTTGATGGAGAAGTTGTTCAGGCCTCATCGAACCTTCACTGGAGTGTTCTTTGATGATATTATCATCTACTCTAATTCATTGGAGTAACACAAGCAACACCTCCAGGTAATATTTCAAGTTTTAAGAGAGAATAAACTTTATGTTAATCGAAAGAAAAGTGATTTTTTTTTGCAAGAGATTCAGTATTTAGGTCACATTATCTCTCAAGATGGCATCCAAATGGATCCATCCAAGTTAGAGGTAGTAAAAGGATGGCCTAAACCAAGGAATCTTTATGAACTAAGAAGCTTCATAGGTATGTGTGCATACTATAGACGCCTCATAGAAAAGTTCTCACTAATTGCGGGACCATTACATGACCTAACAAAGAAAAGCGTTAGGTATACATGGTCTGCTAAGGAGAACAATGCTTTCGAAAAGCTTAAAGAAAATCTTATCTCTCAACCTGTGCTTACACTACCGGATCTCTCAAAACCATTTGAGGACCAATGCGATGCTTGTGGTGATTGCCTTGGAGCTGTTTTGCTCGAAGAAGGGCACGCCATAGGCTATGAGAGTCGAAGGCTCGACACTGTTGAGCAAGCTCTAGGCATATAAGAAAAGGAACTCCTTGCAGTTCTACATGCCTTAGACTCATGGAAGCACTATTTATTGGGGACTCCTTTCATTCTGCGAACGGATCACCAAAGTCTTAAGTACTTCATGACGCAGACCAAGCTCTCTGACAAACAAATGAGGTGGGCAAATTTCCTTTCGCAATTTCATTTTCATATTGCTCACATTGCTGGCAAGCATAATCAAGTAGCTGATGCACTCTCAAGATGGCCGAGAGTGAATGCGATTTCCATAGCAACTCACAATGATCTATCTTCAATGATAGATGAGTATGCTATTGATCCCGATTTTAGAGATGTGATTTCAGCCCTTGCATTAGGGAAGAAACAAGAACCATTTACTTTACAAGATGGTTATCTTCTCTATGGCAATAGACTATGCGTTACTAACTCACTACATGAGAAAGTAATGTATGAATCTCATGCTCCACCTTATGCGGGGCATAGAGGGATTCAGTCTAGCTTAAAGGGAATTGAAACATATTTCTATTGGCCTACCATGAAAGTCAGCATACAAGAGTATGTTTCCAAATGTGTGGTATGCCAAAAGACAAAATTTGATAGAGGGAGTCTATCCATGGGAATACGGGAATATGGACGATAGTAGACAGGTTTAGTAAACAAGCTCATTTTATACCTGTCAAAAAGACTATCAAAGCCCATCAAATGGCAACCCTCTTTATTTCACAAATTTTCAAGTACCATGGCTTGCCCATGTACATAGTGTCGGATAGAGATCCTAGAATGACCAGTAATTTCTGGAAGGGTCTCTTTGAGAATTTAGGAACAAGGCTAAACTTCTCTTCGGCCTATCATCCACAAACTGATGGCCAAAGTGAAATAGCTAACCTAACCATTCTCAATCTACTAAAAGCCTATGTAACGGAAGTAAATCAACGATCCCAATGGGAGAAGTACTTACCCTTAGTGGAGTATGCTTACAATAACACTGTACATACTTCCACAGGAAAAGCACCTTTTGAGGTAATTGAGGGAAGATCAAAAAGTCCCTTGCTACTTAAGGTACATGGGAAGATCTTCGCTGCAGATGAGTATAGCCGAGACCTACAAGAATCTTTCCAAAAGATTAAGGATGCTATCTCTATGTCACAGCAAAGGCAAAAGGCTGCTGCTGACAAGCACAGAAGAGCCCAAGCCTTTAAAGAAAACGATTGGGTCTTGTTAAAGTTTCCCAAGGCTCGATTAAGGCACACAATGGGCAAGAATCCTACGGGTCACCAAAAGTACTATGCTAAACTAGCAAAAAGGTACTATGGTCCCTTTCAGATTCTTAGGCCAATCAATGAGATGGCCTATCAACTCAAGTTGCCCAATCATTGGCTCATACACAATGCTTTTCATGTAAGCCTATTAATGCCTTACAAAGGAGAGCCACCTCAAGAACCAACTATTGAAGACCCACCGGAGATCGAGGACCAAGAAGAGGTGCTGTAGCCCGAGTCCATTCTCCGACATGAATCAAGGTACTAAGAGGCGGTAAGACTATCCGACGATATCTTATTAAGTTTAAGAATTATCCTTTTGAAGATGCTAGATGGATGCAAGGCATACAATTAAAGGATAACATAAACCTTGTCAATGGATACAATGCTTCCCAAGAGTAAGCAAATGTACAAAATGTTAAAAAATGAACAAAATTTTTGTCTTATAAGACTCTCTTTTTCTTTATTTGTGCATAAAAATGAAGTAGTATGCATCCTTAGATCAAGTTTGCGGAGACGACGTCTCCCAAACACCAAGTAGAGCTTGTCACTCTATTATGGAAGACTGATAGGACTAATGTGCACACATGCTTGCGGCAGCCTCAGGCTCTCAAGCGCCAAATGGACTAGTCATCCATTGTGGAATGATGTTGTAGGGTAACATAGGGATCCTCTACCCGCTAAGAAAAGGACTCATAAACATGCTTTATCTTCTCTACACCATAGTTAAGGACGACTATGATTTCAAGAGAGAGGTAATCTCATAATAATCAATATCTAATTCTCCTAAATGATTTTCTCATATTAAACTGATCATTTAATGTGGGAAAGGCCAGGGGAGAAAAAGCTACAATATTGGTTAAGCTAGCAGACCGGCCACAGTAGGGATCCAAAGGAGGGAAAATAGGGATCCAAAGGGGGGTCCATCTGCAAAAGAGCCATGTGCAACAATGGGCTAAAAAGACCCTAAGGTTCAGCCCATTAAGACTTCCAAAATGCTAAGGTTCCAAAATTCAAAGGTTGTGTCCAAAGGTCAAACCTAGGGAAAATTGAATGCTTTGTGTGTGCCCTAAAAGTCTTTGCACATCCCTACATGGGAGGGGGCGAGCCCTAACGGTAGGGGATGAGAGAGAAAGCCACACACACACACACACACACACACACACACACACACACACAGGCTGCCTTTACACAAAGGGAATGAGGGACACATGTCAGCTCCCTAGGCCAGATGCCCACAAGGTGTGCCCAATTTCTATTGGATGACCCTTGAAGTGGACCAATGAGAATTAAGCTAGAGTAAATCTAGTTTGATTAATTTAAAAACATTGAATAAAAGAAACCAATGAGAATTAAGTCTCCTAGAAGACTATTGGGCAATCTCCCAAGGGGTCCAATGAGCATTCAGGAGCCCCGTGGCTTGCCTGATTCCTATTGGCCAGGAGGAAAAGGGGTCCAATGAGAGTTTAGTTTAATTATTTAATTACTTAAAGCTCTCACAAAAGGGGAAAGGGGGACACATCTCATAAGGCTATCACTTATGCTGCTTAATTGTAATTGGCTTGACTTGGGGAGGGCCAATGAGGCTTCAGCAAGAGCAATTAGCAAGAGGGCTCGCCCAAGAGAGAGAGGGGGCTGATTTTTGCAATGCATTATCACACACACACTCACACAAGCTCATGTGTGAAGAAAGAGAAGACTATCTCTTCCCAAGCTTTAATGGAGAACTCATCACCTACTCCAAGCTTGGAGATAGAAGCCTACATCAACACTCTCTTGGCACGTGGATGCAAATCCAACCAAGAGCCAAGCTTCAATGCATGCTCATCTCCTCTACCAAGCTAATTACTAAGCTAAGCTATGCTACATATGAGTGATTATGTGAGGAGATGTACATCTTTCTCGTAAGATACTCCTTCTTCCTCTCAATCTACTCTCATACCTTGCTAGCTCTCACCATCTTTGAAGGTGTGTGAGGTCTTGGGTCTAAGAATGGGGATAATTCAAGTTGTGTTTGTTAAGTGTTTTGCTTAGTGCATGAAGTTTCCATGTTCATTGCACTAGCTAGTCTCGAAGGAACACAAAGAATTGTATTGTACAATGTCTCTCTTGATGGGAGAAACCATAATACAAAGCCTTTTGGAGGGGGGACCGGCTCCATGAAAAGCCGGTCCTCAACTATTGTCAATAGCTTAATTGCTCTCTCTTTTGAAAGTATTGTCGATGCTATCTAACTAGGTGTTATGCTTTTTGTTGCTCTCTCCACCCAAGCACTCTTGTAATTCTCATTAGGAATCTATTCTAATGAAATGCCTACTATGTTCATGCTAATTTCTGCTACACATAAGTTATTAGGCCATTAAATGTTACAGGTCACTTCAGATTTCCATGCGGACATATGTATCATATATCATGCTTGATGCAAAGCATGATGAATAACTTTCATTGTGCTATATGTGAGTTTGAGATATCCAAAAATCTATATGCAATGTTCAAAATGTTTGAAGACTATAATAAGCTTAAAGGTCAGTGTGAACGGAGAATGAAGATATTCTCACAAATATTTCACTATCACTTGGATAGTTTTTGTAACATTTGAAAACATTTACTCGTTGTCTCGCGAGAATTTATTAGTGAATTGTGAATTGTATTCACTTCAACTTCAATTATGATATGTGATAATGCAACGATTTGTTAGGGCTTTGTATATTATGAAGCTTTAATAGTGATTTGTGGCCTTGTAAAGGTTTTTAAGGGCTTCGTTTATTATTAAGCAAATGTCTAAACCTTAAACTAAATGTAAAAAAAAGCTTATAAGATAAACAGTTTCTGACCTTAACTAGAAGTCACTCAATGGATTCGATAATCTATTAATTAAACCACCGTCGCTTGCTGCGACAGGTCAAAGTTGGTTCAATTTCCAAATTCTCTTCAATCTCTTCTAAAGTTCATGTAGTTTCTACTTCATGAGATTCCCCTTGCAGCTCACTGTCTTCGTCCACCTCATCATTGGTTACATCATAAGTCCAGCGTGGCATCTCCTCTTTGTAGTTCTCAGCTTGCACTCTTGCCAATAGCCGATGGTTGCAGTACATATACACCAATTTTTTAGCTCTTGAATTTAGAAGGCGGTTTCTGATGGTGGAATGTACATATTTATATGTACTCCAGTTTCTCTCAGAACTTGAATTGGATGCACATTGGGCTAGGATTCTAACATCTAGGCGTTTAAGGGTGGGTACACTACCACCATTCATCATCCACCACTTCCAGGCTGGTTGCTCCGTGGCAAGTTTCTGCACAAATTCTGTACCAAACTTACCCTCTTTGAGTTTAAACTTCGTAAGATCAGTAACAGCTGATGCATGCTCATCAGGATCATCATAAAACCTGCCTATCACATCATAAAAGTCTTCCATCACCTCCTCATCAAGTTTGTCTATTTCCATTGCCCAATACTCTAGATCCAATAAGAAAGCTACGTTGTGTAGTGGACTATGTGCTCCAACCCATCGACCATGCACATACTTTCTCAAAATTTCTCTCCTCTTTTGAGTGAATGGTGTCTTCCAAGGCTTCACAATTGGCTCCTGGGGCTCCTCTTGATTTGCAAGGCTTTCTTGAACAGTCCACGAAGCCATCCACACCTTACCTATGTTAGGCAAGGCAGAATCCAGTTGGCGTAATGCGAGCATAATTGGCATCATGACATTGTGCATATCCACCACATCATCCCAGAAGTGGCGATCAGCTAATAGATCTCTGATCACACCTATTTTTCTTTTTATCTTCTCCCTTTGACCAGCCTCCCATTCTGAAAAAGTGGCACAAACAAATGTCTCCATCACAGCATTCTTATTTTTTATTAGTGATTCTACCGTATAGCAGTTGCTGCAAAATCTAGTTTCGCACGGCAGTTTTAACATAGTAGACATCCTCTGACGGTACATGTCAAGAACCCTCTGCTGCTTCAAAACAAACTTGACTATTAAGCGAGCATTGTCTACTATCCATTTGAACCACTCTGTGTCCTCCCTCTTGTACCAATCTTGCAATACCAAGTTCAAGCTGTGTGTACTGCAACCAGCACTATATAGGTGAGAGAAGCGACTTTCAAGTATTCTACCTGCAGCCCTGCAATTTTTGGCATTGTCCATGATTACTTGGAAAACATTTTCTTTTCCAAGTTCCTCAACTGCGTCGCCAATAATGTCAGCTATAAAACTGCCAGACTTATTTGACTAGAGCTATCCACAGCTTTGATAAAAAATTCACCACGAGTACATACAAGCATGATGTTGATCAATGGCCGCCTTTGAATGTTGGACCAACCATCACTAACTATGGTGTATCCAGATTGTTCTGTTGCATTTAATATTACCCTTTGAATATCCTGTGGTGTGCTTGTGTAACATTTATCCAACAATTGGTTTCTCATATGGTGATATGTTGGAGGGGTAAATCCAACACCATACTCCCCAATGCGTTTCCAAGCTGACTTCCATGCATCACGGGTGACAATGGCCAATGATCCCCTAGTGAAATAGACAGCTTTATCTAGTGCAAGTTGTGCTTCTTCTAAGGCAAGTGTTTTGAAGCTCTAACCTGTCTACTTTTTGATGATCCTACCTGAAATTCAGGAGATCCATGGTTTGGAGGTGTACTTCCATCGATATGAGAAGTTGGTTCCCTACTTTGAGTGCTTCCATTGGTGGGCGTTACACCCAATGATCCCTCATACTGGTTTGATCTTATCGATACACGGGTGTGATGGTTGAAAGTAGAGAGTTTTGATCTTTTGCTCGTGGAAATTAGCTTACCAATTAAAGCTTTTAAGCGCATAGCTACTTCTTCTGCATCTAAGCCCTTGCACTTTCCTCCTTGGATTCTGGTATTGCCACCTAGAAAATGATCCCTTATTCTTGGTGCTCCTCCAGATTTCTCTTCGCCACAAAAGTTACATTTCCAATCTTGATACTTATTTAAATTTGTGGCAAAATTCCACTCGGGTCCTGGACTTTTTCCACCTGCCTTTCGCTTGCCCTGTGAAGTGGTGCCCTGCGAAGCAGGACCTGGCATCGAGGTAGGAGGTCTCCTCAAGGAAGCCAGGCTTGAGACACCAACATCACTGCTCACATTCCCGGTGGAAGACATACTTATTGGATGCCTACAATACCAATAAACATAGCTCAGTATGATATCTCTTCTTTCAAGTATTATTCAAACCAAACATTAGTGTTATAATCAATATCACACACAAGCGTAGTAGTGAAGCCTGAAGGGAATAAACGTCAATCGACTCAAACATGAGCAAGCAAATACAACGGTGAATCAAATATGTGATCAGTCCATCCCAAAAGTAGAGATATCGACCCAAAGATTCACCTTCCTACCCCTTTCATGAATCCGTCCTGTCCAAAAAAGAACTACTGACCCATGATTGGAGCTCTAATCGAAATAGCAAGAAAATACAATGGTGAATCAAATATGTGATCAGTCCATCCCAAAAGTAGAGATATCGACCCAAAGATTCACCTTCCTACCTCCTTTCATGAATCAGTCTAGTCCAAAAAAGAACTAATGACCCATGATTGGAGCTCTAATCGGAATAGCAAGCAAATACAACGGTGAATCAAACATGTGATCAGTCCATCCCAAAAGTAGAGATATCGACCCAAAGATTCACCTTTCTATCTCTTTTCAAGAATCAGTTCAGTCCAAAAAAGAACTAATGACCCATGATAGAAGTTCTAATCAATATAGCAATCAATTTAGCAAATATAACGGTGAACCAAACATGAGATTAGTCCATCCCAAATGTAGAGATACCGACCCAAAGATTCACCTTTCTACCTCCTTTCAAGAATCAGTTCAGTCCAAACAAGAACTAATGATCCATGATCAGAGTTTCATTAAGTTTTAATTTTTTTTTAAGACTTCTTTTTTTTACCTTTAGTTTTTCTTCTAAATTTTAAAGGATGACCAAATTTAGAGGAAGCGGTGATGTGATGTGATGTCTACTACAGGGTTATATAGAGCGGCCAAATATGGAGGGGGTACATGACGGGGCCGGCGGGATTCTTGCTTTGCCCACCAGGCTCACCGGGATTTTTAATATGCCCGCCCGGCCTGCCGGGGTTTGTTGGTTGCCCCGCCGGTTTTACGTTTTCTATCGGTTTTCGTAAGTCATGACATTAGATATGTTATTAAACGGTAAAAATAGTGATAATAACAAAAATAATTAACATTTAACAAAATGCATCATCGCGTAATTAAAATCCCTGGTGATGAGAATGTGGTAGGATGCTACCAGTCTTCTCGAAGAGATGCACATGCTTGATTTGCAGATGATGATGATGACCATGAAGCCTCCTATAAAAGCCACTACTCCAAAATTCATTGGGCAAGAGCTGCAACAGAAACCTTAGTCAAGGTGGGTGATCTTGAGGAGCCATATGTTGCATTGATAGATCATGGCTCTGGGATCAATTTTATGTCCAAGAGTCTTTACATAAAGGGTAAGTGGCCGATAGACACAGACCATGGATGGATGATTAGAGCTGCAAATAACTCATCAGGAGATTTGTATGGGACTTGTACAAATGTGAAGGATGAGCAAAATTCTTTGTGCAAGAGATGTCTACCTATCCTCTTATCCTTGGATAGCCATACATCACAGCCGTTCGCATGGAAACAAAGGTCTTGGATGATTGTTCTGTTTATGCTAGGGTAAAGAGCAGAGATGGGAAGTGAGGTGTGCAATTTTTGACTGTGTGTGTGAATCACAAGAGGAACCGCAATAGTCTTTGTGAGTATCGTCTACCAAAAGTGAACAAAGAGTTCAAAGAGTACAGGGAGACAAGGGGTTTTGGCCATGTACCATTGTGAAGCGGGATTGCAATGGTACAAGAAGAAAAAGATTCTCATCTGACCCAAAGTGAGAAGAAGCTTTTTCTACAGGTTTCCTGGGATTAACAGAGCATGGGTCAGTATGTTTTATGAAGCTTAAGGATATGAAAAGGAGTGCGCGACAATATGTATATAGTGTACAGAAATACATGAAAGAAAATGGTTTCATAGAGGATAGTGAATACATTTCAGGTTTCTTTGAACAAGTTCTCATGTAGATACTGGATTCTAGGATGCAAGATGGAACTCACATTGTGGAAGTATGCTCTATGGAAATGTATGACGTGATTGAGGCTTTTGAAGATAAAAAAGAATTCAATGCTAATGAAGGATCTAAAGTGCGTGTGGAGACCAAGTACAAAATGGTGGCAAAGAAAGTGAGACCAGTGGCCTTACCTTCACCATTAGATTGCAAGAAAAATCAAGAGCAATCTTCTTTGCAGCCGAGTCTCAAAGATCCTAAAAGAACTGGATACAAGTTCACAATGGAATCCCTAAATGAGATAAAAGTTGGTTGTGAAGAGTTTTTAGCAGAAGAAGAGTTTTAAAGAAATGCTTTCAAGACATGGTAAGGTTTTTGCTTTCTAGCCACATGAGATAGGGTGTGTTGATCCTAATATTGTTGCACCTATGGTGATCTTCACTATCCCTCATGTACCTTGGAATCTACACCCAATTTCGGTTCCGAAAGCACATTTACCAAATTTAATAGAACTACTCAATGAAAATATTAGCATGGGTATCTGGATCCTTCTTGTGCACCATATTCAAACATGTGGTTCACTGTGCCTAAGAAGAATGGAGCTTTGCGGTTCATACAAGATATGCAACCTATAAACAAGGTTACAATCAAGAATGTGGGTACGGGACCTATAGTGGATGAATTTTGTCAGGACAAGGGTAGGACAGACATGCAGTCAAGGGGTCCCTATATTTAGAAGGCCAAGGGCCTATATAGGGCATGGCTGGGTGGTGATGAGCATGTTCAGTTCCCCTGTCCTTTCACTGGTATCAGAGCTGGAGGAGGGGAGAGCTATGGAGGAGGGAGGAAGGTGTTGCATGGAGGCATGGCGCTCTTTAGCACTCTTTCTCTCTCTCTCTCTCTCTCTCTCTCTCTCTCTCTCTCTCTCTCTCTCTCTCTCTCTCTCTCTCTCTCTCTCTCTCTCTCTCTCTCTCTCTCTCTCTCTCTCTCTCTATGAGGAGGGTCGTGGGCAAACTCCATGAGGAGACCCTGCTGCAAGGCGGGCATGGCCCCTTGAGTAGAGGAAACAAAAGTCGGCTAACCGCGCGGGAGTAAGCCCTTGCATGAGGGCGTGTGAAGATGACCATGATAGAATCTGTATCCCTTTCTCTCGTTGTGTTTGTAGCAGGACGTGGAGTACTTCTCGTCACAGGTGCACTGCAAGATGAGCTATGCCACGGTAGCGGGGGCGCATCCTTCTCTACGCAGATGGCCAATGCTGTCTTTACCCCTGATCTAGGCTTTCTTTTCCAATTGGATCGCCCATGGTGACCTTTGGACAGTCAATAAATAAAAAAAAGTTTATGTGGGGGTGCCCATGGTCGGCCCCCCCATCATCTTCTTGGGTGGTTCGACGAGGCTAGCAAAGTACACGGTTGCAGAATTTCTGCAGCACAGCCACTTCCAAAAATTTCACAAAATTATAGAGACTGATTCTTGAAAAACCAACAACAATTTTACCGCATGCACGGAAGGCGCCATATGCAACACAATTTTGACAAGGCTATGCACCAACATGCATGCAAGGTATGGATGGTGAGGTGCGTCAAGAGAAACAAACGGTCTTGTAAAGGATATAATTGCCAAGGGCCATTTCGTCACGAATGCAGCAAGGGAAATGACTGTGCTGGCACGAGGTTAGCATGCAAGCATAAGGCAACGACAACTGACATCGAGGTTTCCTCAGTGTTTCCTTTGATTAGTACGATGGTAAAACTGGGTGGTAGGAGCACTTACTGAGGTAAGCATTAGCTTTGGATTTTCCCTTTACTTTCAAATTGGTTATGTCATCATCTGCATTTTGTTAGGTTTGTGAATACCAATTTATGCCATGATGGCCGCCTAAGGGGTAGGTTGGACTTTATCAAGCAAGGCTTGATTGTCAGTCCAACATGGCTAATATTAACTTTAGTCACTTACATTTCTTGGCATGGAAGATTAGCTAATATGCCTGATCATTCATGTACAAATTGCATGCATACGCCTTCAGCATATGGGACATATTTATCATTGGAAAAATTATTTTATGCATGCCATGTTGCATCCATTATTGGCATAAGATCCATGCTTCCCTTTCCAACTTGAATCAAGAATGGCTTGAGTATGACATGGTTATGATGTTTCTAATAGCAAGGCTGTGTATTGCTTAGGAAGCGTATTCTTCAGATAGAGGAAGTATCACCTCTATTGCATATCTCTACATGCATCACAGAAAGTGCATCTTCTACACTCCAAGCACAAGCATGGCTTGTGACAGTTATCTGAAACATTAAATTTTGTTGCCTACATTGTTGGTAAAAGTACAAAGGTAAGCTTGAAAACTCGAATCAAGCACGGCTTGACTCCCAACCACCTGGCTCTGAAGCACGACTTCTCAGTGGTTGACTTTGATGCAAAAGCATAGCAAATTTGCGATGCTTTAGAATCTGAAGGAGATGATCAGCAAAACCTATTGCTCCACTTGATGAAGGGTGCAACGTACTTGGCATGGCTGACTGATGGTCACTGCTTGTAGAAGTCAACAAAGGATGCTTGCCACACAACACTAACCAATTTTGGTTGAAATTGCTCGACAAGGTTGATTTTCCTTTGCTACGACATCTGTCTATTAGCAGGAGTCTCCGTTAGCTACGAGCACAGAAACTCCATAAGTACTTATGTGAAGCAAGGCTTAAATTTCTACATCTTTCATTGAAGTTGTCCACGTTTGGCATATACTATGAGCATACACGATGGGTAAGTAATAGGCAAGGTGTTTGCAGGTGGATTCAATTTTGCAGGTTATGGCCTTATGTACCAGATGCGTCTATAGGACATACGAGGGCGTCTGTGTAGATATGTCTATGGGCCATTTTGGAATGAGTTTTTCTCCGAACTTTCATGACAACTGGTTGCAGCAACAACGACCAGGTTAGCCAAGTTTAAGTTTTTCCTGTTTCTTCTTGTTTACACTTTACTTGGCAATTACTGTCATTGTGCAAAGCAAAGTGCTTTGACAATTTTATAGGAAGCACGGCTTTAGCGAACTGGCAAAATAGGGGATATCAGCTCGCAGAATCCCTATCAGTTTAAATTGTGAAAGATACTTACAGTTTTGGTCCTCACGTTTGAGGCCATCACTTTGTGCAAGGGCTTACCATTCTTTATGCAAGGCATGCTAGTGACATGAATTCAATTCTGCCGCTTCATGCATTACGCTTCCACTAACACACTCGCAACTCTATCAAAGACAGAATCCGGATGGATTGTTGGTTGCTATCAACACTCAACAATACTAAAAATAACCTAAAATTTCGTCTAGATTCACTGACAAGGTGCCCCTTTCAAGTCATCCTCATACAGTCACGATCCTACACGGTAGATGGTCAAGATTTAACTTGTATTTTTTGTTGCCTCTCTCGATGATAAGCTGCAATTCAAGCATACGATGTCTAAGAGCACACATTCTGGGCACACACTCTACAAATTTAAGGAAAGTTCCTCAGCCCAACATGCTCTTCTTTTCTCTCTTTTTCTTATTTCTTTCAAGAATAACCAAACTCTTCTAAGAAGCTTTTGAACATGTTTGTTTGGGAGTCAGCCTGAGCCAAGGTGCTCTAACTCTCAGCTAGACATAGGGCAAGACACTTGTGAGATCTTGGGTAAGACCCAACTGTTGGCATTCCTTGGATGATTGTTTGTAAGATCGAACAAATCTACTGAGTGGAGTACACATCGAACGCATCAATGTCAATGGACAAGCAAGAGTCTTGTGATTACGGATGTTTAGAGTGTAATTTTTGCACTACATGTTTTTAATGCGACGCTCAAGTTGAGTTTTTGATAATCTTAAACTCACATCAGCTGATCTATACCATGGAGTCTAGAGGCAGCAATCAATTGTGACAGCCTGGTTGTCCATAAGAGGTCGGCAGTTCACTTGTGTGGATTTCCTACTCTCTCTATAGCACTACAGCATGTCTATGGACATATAGTTTTGGGGTAAGACCCGGCGGGTGATTGTTACATTACCCCATAGGCATTAAGGATCACAGTTTGATCTGCACTGAGGATCACAGTTGATCACTCCCTATTATACTTTCAAGGAAAGAATTCCTCAATCTACCGCGGTAGCGGGCGGACATACTTTTCAAGTTGTTTCCAATCATTCTGCACACGGTTGACTATGTTGGTTACCGTTATCTGCTAGTTGAGCAATTTCTACCAAGAGTCTTACCAAGGGGTTTGACTATGTAGATTCTAATCCATGGGATTGGATTGCAAAGGCAACACCCAGAGTTCCCAGTGCAATGTTGTTTGTTTTTTTAGGTAGGGGACGTGCTCCTCTCCATTTGAATACGGGTAAGTGAACATTACATTCAAATCTCCAGGTATGCATCTATTGATTTGGTGTTATTCCATTTTTAGTATGCTTTGCTTGGTTTTTCAAGACGTATAAGTACGCTTGAATGTTACAGAGTCATGCCAAGGGCATGTCGGCACAAAGTATTTTGGGCCAAGTATCCAATCTATCTTTCTGCCTTATGCTGTTACGAACCTACTTGTAGGGTGCAATTTCGCACTTGTTGTCACATGGGATACAACATGGTCTAGGAACTCAAGGAGTTCGGTTTAGCTAGTGTGGAGCAATGAATGAGGGTCCCTCTCACTCTTGTCGTAAAGTGTTTAGAGCTACCTCCGTACACAAGTACATCTTGTACTTGTAGGATGTTCTTTTTCAGACATCTTTAGTTGAGACATATTCCACATGTAGCGAATATGAGTCTCTCGGATTGAAATTGGCGCCCCCTATTTCAAATATGTGTCACGAAAAAGTCCCTAAGTGCTGGTCACATCTGTTTTCTCGACCATTTTTAGCACGACGTATTAGGAGAAATTTCGTCGCAAAAAAATGTCGTGTACTTAGAACGACTTGTTAAGGTACAAGTATTGCTAAACAACATTACAGATGGTTGTTTATACATATAGCATATGAAAAAGTTTCATTGTTTGTACCTAGAAGTGATCACTGTTTCACCTTCTATTATGGTTTAGACAATTAAGCAAAGCTTGCAAAAGATTGCAAATGAAAGTATTTAGTTTCTTTTCAGAACTATTTACATTCCTGTTAATGTGTGCTAGGCGCATCACATTTGCCATAAGTATTGGCAACAATTACCATGGAAATACAGGTTCGGATCTGTTTTTTGCTAAATGCATGCACACTAGGTGTTATGGGCCCTAGTGTTTAGCAAAGGATGATTTGGAATGGCATGTATATTCCTCAAGTTGTTGTTATGAAGAATTTTGCACTTTATGTGCACTATCTCTATGAGATTACCTTTGAGTCTACTAATCACCAATAGAGGTCATGGCTTGGTTTGGGTGTTTGTGGATTTTTTAAGTTAACCACGATGGTTATTCCGCACATTGTTGATTCCTCAACAATGTTATACGCTATTGTGATTTCTCGTTTACCAGTCATCTGGAAATACTGTCTGTAAACCGTGGGGGAAACACACGTCAGTACTGTCAGTATCCAAGGGGGTTGACAGATTACAAAGTGTAATCTTGGGCTAAAGGATATGCAAAGTGCGTACATTAGCTTTATAATCATTTATTGCTTTTTTTGGAGTTAACTTACTATCAGTTAACGCATGTTGTGACTAGGTAGTCTCTTCATGTATAACTCAGGTTCTCAACCTTGAACACTCGTTAGGGTGGGGTTGTTTACTGATGATGAAAATTGGGACCAAGTCAAGGACTTAAAATTGGCTGATGAGTTATGTCAGCAAGTTACTTTCATGGAAAGTGACAAGAGGTACTCTTTTTGGTACACGTGTGTTGTGATAAACTCGTTTACCATGCTCCTGAGCATTCTAAATGGAGTCTACACACTATGTTTGGATAGGTGTTGAGATGTAGAGAGAAAGAGAGAGAGAGAGAGAGAAGAGACAAGAGACACACCATATACGCTCCCAAAGACTGATTCATATTGAGGACAAGATACAAATATATAGGTGAGACCAAGTTCAGTAGAGTGAGCCATATATAGCTCCAACACCCCCACTCAAACAAAGGTCTCTAGCTTTGGATGAAAAAACCCTCGGGGAGTTCAAGGGAAAAACCCAAGCCCCTATACAATGTGAAATATGAACCAACGGTGATGATGTGAAAGTGAATTGTGCATCTATGTACAAATATTCAAGTGACTTAGATATCACAAGGTGCAAATGTGGAGTGTGCATAGTGCATGGTACCTAAAAGATTACAATGTCATATGTACAAAGCTATTACAATAGCAAAGAAGCTAATCTAGAAAGAGTGAGGCCAAAGCAACTCCAAGCTCCGAGCGCAAGAGGATGAAACGTGACTCGTTGAGGCCTTTGATCAAAATGTCTGCAATCATCTAGTCACTTGGACAGTGTTCAACCATAATGGTTCCTTTGCGTACTTCATACCTGACATAATGATAATGGACAGCAATGTGCTTTGACTTATTATGTTGAACATAGTCTTTTGCAAGACTAATAGCACTTTGGTTGTCACACCACAAGGGTGTGCTAGAAAGAGGAGAGTGACCAATATCAACCAGCATTTTTCAAAGCAAAATCAACTCACGAGCTACAAGTGATGCCGCAACATATCCTGACTCAGTCGTAGAAACTGCAACACAACGTTGTTTCTTGCTTTTGTACGGTTCCGTTGGATTTGAATGCCAAGACAACAGTGAATCTCTCCAAGATCCACCATATCGAATTCAAAAGACAATAACTTTATTCACTTGCTGAAGAGATCCCAAATCATTGGAAACAAGGATGGTATCATCCACATAAAGAGCAAGAATCACAAAACTGCTACCTTGGCGTTTTATGTATAAGTTGGGGTCTGACGAGCAAGAGATGAATCCTTTAGAGGTGAGAAAAAGATCAAATTTTGTAAACCAGGCTCGCGAAGCTTGTTTGAGACCATATAGTCCGTTATGGAGTTTGAGCAACAAGGTCTTCTTTACCTGGAATAACAAACCCTTCTGGTTGTTCCATATAAATTTCCTCTTCCAAGTCACCATTAAGAAAATCAGTTCACATATCCATTTGATGAGCTTCTAAATCAAATTGAACAGCAAATGCCAATAAAACTCGAATACTTGTAATGCGAACAACTGGTGAAAAAGTCTTTTGATAATCAACACCAGCTACTTGGGAGTAACCTTTTGCAACTAAACGCGCCTTGAGCTTGTCAAAAGATCCATCTGCTTTTACTTTTGTCTTATACACCCACTTACATTTAATAGTTGTATGACCAGGAGGTAATTCAGTTAGTATCCATGTACCTTTAGAGATAAGAGAATCGTACTCTGCTTCCATAGCCTCTTGCCATTGATCCTTTTGTGGTGAAGAGATAGCTTCATCATAAGTAACGGGATCTTCAGAAGTAGAAAAAGCATTATCAGCAATATTGTCATCATAAACATGACATGAGCCATGTTCAAAATCAATAGGCAGATCAACAAAAATATCAATATCATCATTGGCAACATTTGGAATGGATGGTTGTGAAGAGTAAAGTTGCTCTATAGGAAGAGTTTCATCTTCTGAAAGAAATGGAAAAGCTTGAAGCAATGATTTAGTATCATCAGAATCATCCATGGAGCATGAGCCTCCCATAAGCTGTTCGTTAAAAGTAGCATCACGATTCACAATTACTTTCTTGGAGGAAGGGTCATAGAATTTGTAGCCTTTGGAAGTGTAAGAATATCCAATAAAAATAACTTTAAGACCAAGAGCATCAAGCTCTATTCGTGTTTCCTTGGGAACATGAATATAAGCAATACATCCAAAGGTTCGAAAATGAGATACAGAAGGAATGTCACCTGCCCATGCCGTGATGGTATCTTACCAGAGGGTGCAGTAGTAGAAAGATGATTCTGAATAAATGCTGCTGTCAAAGTAGCTTCAGCCCAGAAAACACGAGATAAGCCAGAATGAATCAGCATACATCTTACAGCATTGAGAATAGTGCGATTCTTTCGTTCAGCAACACCATTCTGTTGAGGTGAATATGGAATAGTGTGTTCATGATGAATTCCACTGTCAGCACAGTAACTCATAAACTCTCGAGAAACATATTCGCCTCCATTGTCACTACGAAGCTTCTTAAGGCGACGATCAGTTTGAAGTTCCGCAGCCTTGTGAAATTGTTTGAAAACAGATAAGGCCTCAGATTTTTGTCTAAGTAGAAATAAGTCGTATACCTTGAGAAATCATCAATGAAAGTAATGAAGTAGCGATATTGTGATCTCGAAGAAGGTAGAGGTCCACATATATCAGTATGAACAAGATCCAATATGTCATGAGAATGAGTTGTATTTGAAAGAGGAAAGGGTTTACGAGTGTGTTTCCCAAGAGCACAAAATTCACAAATTCCCATATGGGGATGGGCTTTAAGATCCATGCCATGAACAAGATCACGACGTTGAAGATCAAGGAGTTTTGAGAAATAACCATGAACAAAACGGTGATGCCATACTTTGCAATCATGATCACTTGGAGCAGTGATAATATTTTCTACAGTATCGTTGAGAGAGAGTTCAAACAAATTACCATTTCGAGGAGCAGTGGCTATAGTCTGTCCATCTTTCTCAATTCGGCATTTGGTATGATCAAATCCAACAAACAGACCAAGATCAACAAGTCTAGCAACTGAAAGAAGATTACGTTGAAGATCAGGTGCATGTAATACTCCTCGCAAAATTCGAGTGGAAGAAGATAAGGTACCAAGATATAAGTCTCCAATACCCTTTACTTGACAAGTAGTATCATCAGCAAGATAAACAACACGTTGAGCTGGCAGTGGATGATAGTTATGGAGCCACTTAGACTGATATGTCATATTTCCTGTAGCACCAGAATCGACAATAAAAAGTGATCCATCACGTACATTAAGTATTCTGTCTGGAGCAACTGAACATAGGACGCAGCTTGTTTCTGGTACAATGTTGTTTCGATGTTCAGTAGCATATGCTCTATTCCGATCTGTGTCGAATCGACGCTTATAGCACATATGAGTGGGATGATCAGATCGTCCATAATATTCACAAGAAGAAGAAGAAGAAGAGTCTCTAGATAAACGTGGTTGTTTTGTGGTAATATTGTGTTGTTCATCATATTGACGTGCCCAACAATCATCTTCAGTATGGCCATTTCTGTTGCAGTAAGAACATTGCTTATTAGGAAATTTGAGATGAGAGAAAATATTACTGCGACGGTCACCTCTGCGGTTTCCTCGTTGAAATGGACGCCTTCGAGCGTAAAAAGCACGTTCCATCTGTTGTGACTCAGTCTCCTCTTGTGAAATCATAGATGTATTGTGACTAGCATTCCGACGTTCTTGACGTTGAGAGTATTCAATCAAAGACATGCAAGCTTGATCGAAATCAAGACCATCTTTATTAGAGAGATTAGTAACAATGTTATCATAAGAAGAGTCCTTCACCGTATCAAGGAGAAGTGTAATCAGTTGCTTTTGTGGAACAGGATCACTGGCAGCAGCAAGTTGATTAATAATAGATTTGAAAGATTCAATATGTCCCGTCATGGCAGTACCAACTTCATATTGTAACTTATTACGCAACCCTCTCAAATAAAGTATTTTTGTAACAGATTTCTTCTGAAAGTTTGCAATAAGGTACTTCCATACGTCGTGGGAAGTAGGCAGTTCATACATATCAAGCAAAAGGGAATCAGTAAGAGTAGAAAGAATATACCGACGAGCTGCTTTATCACGTCGTTGCCAATCCGTATAGGCAACATTCCAATCTTCAAATATAGGTCCTTTAGTGATAAGCACGTTATCATTATCCGTATCAATAGGCTGAGGCGGACAAACACGATTTCCAAGAACAACATCGGAGAGTTCATCGCCTTCAAGAATTAACAACATCTTTGCTTTCCAGCCTGGAAATCCTTGACCTTGGAAAGGAGGAACAGAACGCTGGCTAGAAGGAAAGCCGTTGACGAGAATATTCATAGCCATATCTTGTTGCGAGAAGACGTATAAGATAAGATCGC
Organism: Adiantum capillus-veneris; assembly: GCF_014529385.1. Lineage (NCBI taxonomy): Eukaryota > Viridiplantae > Streptophyta > Polypodiopsida > Polypodiales > Pteridaceae > Adiantum > Adiantum capillus-veneris. Next base: position 85,046,117 of record NC_140940.1, on the reverse strand, counting down.
AGAATCTGCGCACCATATATGGTGAAGGCCGCAATTGAGAATGAGAGAGATATGAGTAGTGCGTTCTATCAACAATAAACGTAAGAAGGATGCTCAAGGAACGTCCAAAGATGTGAGATACGTCACCCAAAAAGAAAGCCAGGGTAAAGGAGACATTAATAATAAACGAGTCCTCAAAATAGAGTGGCGTGAGACGCAAGATTGACAACCACAATACGAAAAGCAAAAAGCTAAATCTTCTCAAAAAAGTTAACGCCAAAATAAGAAAAACGATCGCGAACGCTTTACGAAGAAGTAGCACAAAGAAAGCTGCGTCAAGCTCAATTGCAGTAAAAACAGCATAACTTTCTGCTGCGAACTCCGATTGACGCAAACCTAGAACTCAAATCGAAGAGCTCGAAGAGACAAACAAGTTTTGGATGAAAAGTGCCATTGCGCTACGCTCCATTGCGCTTTTCCCGTTGTGAGCGGGATGAAAACACACACAGCACCTCTATAACGACCTGCTACACACTCTTGGGAAGATACACACACACACACTGTGGGGCACCACTCGGCTTACACAACAGACCTGGTCGAGACAGGGAACACACCTATGGAATGGGAGGAGAGAGACTATCCACTTGCCCACTCCACACAGAGACACACACACACACACACATCCAAAAAACTCAGCTCAAAAGAGGAGAACTTCTGATAATTAGATACAAATGAGCTTGGGCCGAGCTTGGGCCAACACCAATGGGGCAAATAGCTCACACAATATGGGTAAAAGATACCAGATACAATCACAAATTGGAGAAGAAGCTTCGCTCACAGGAGAAACTTACACAGCCAGAACAGCAGAAAAAGAGGGAGGAATTTGGAAAAATGGATAGTGCCATCGCGTCCAGAACGGCCCAAAACCCCAGTCTACAATGTCAAAGTGCTCAAATCCGACCTCGGATGAGCAGTTTACGGCCAAAACAGGCTCCAAAAACCCCAAACACACCTGCCGCTGTTCCTCCTCTCTTCTCCACGTTTTTTCTGGTCTTCTCTCTGTTTTTTCAGTTCCCACACTTAGCTTTATTAGTTGGGCACCCGTGGCCTTTTAGATGACCTCAAACAGACCCAGAACAGGCCAAAAACTGACCTCGCAGTGCATAGTTTTCACTTTTTTGCATCATCCGCACACCTGGCACTCAGATTTTCCAAATAATGTATCCCAAAACCACGTGAAGTGGTCCTTAGGATGACCTTTCTGCATAAGTATCACAAGAAAACACCCACGTCGTGTCCATACTTCTCCGCGTGCAAGTATTGACCCCGTTCGACCTCCTGACGCCACTCGATGCCATCTGACGCACCTGCTTACCTCATGTCTTCGGCCCACGGATAGTTTCCTCGAGAATTTTTATGCGCTATCAACTCCTTATTGTAGAAAAAACACACTGGTACTGATAATAGTGAAAATCATTGCACTATGTACACCCTGTCTTACCTATACACACGTGGGCCCCACGTAACCACCTGGCTATGGAAATTGGGTAATCCTTTATTCGATGCACCATGCATGTGTATGTACATATGTGCAACCCCTTGCTCAAGAAAACTCCTGACATAATTTGCCCATCCCCTAGCCTGCTAGATCATTCATGATCAGCAGCAGCAAAGAGAGATATGAGACTCGCCACATCACATGTATCCTCATCTTTCACCAACATTGCTTGCTCCAGAGACAGCTTATCTTGCTCCACCATCATTAACCTGGCATGATATAATTTCAGACGCAATCCATTTACCCTTGACTTATGTAGAATCCCATCCAGGTTGGCCAACTGATATGTACCATTTGGAAAACACTCCACTACCTTGAAAGGGCCTTCCCACTTAATCTGAAACTTCTTTTGGAAGGTGTTGTCTAGCTTACTGTTGTAACGCAAAACTAAGTCATGCTTCTTGATACCCTTACTTTCGACCTTTTCATTTATCTTTGCCAAAGCCTTATCCTGCATCTGCCCATAATGCTCCAATGCGCTCATCCTATCCAACTGAACCTCCTGCAACTGTAAGAGCCTCTCTTTGAATGCATTACTAGATGGCCCAAGTAGCTTCTCTAGCATCTTTACTGCAGGCAACTCTACTTCCACAGGCAATAGTGCTTCCTTTCCATATACCAAATGAAATGGAGTAAACCCTATACCTATCTTGACCGAAGTACGGTAAGCCCATAATGCACTAGGCAATTCCAAATCCCAATTCTCTCCTTGGTGCTCTGTCACTTTCGAAAGAATCTGTACCAACTCACCATTGTATCTTTCATTTAAGCCATTACATTGTGGGTAATAAGGAGTGGTATGCTGGTGCCTAATCTTCATCTTTGCGCATAAGAAGTCTAGCAGTTTAGCTCTAAATCCTGGCCCCTTATCTGAAAGTAGCTCTAATGGCACCCCAAACTTGCAACATATTTCATCATACACAAATTTTGCCACATCCTTTGCAGTGATCTGTTTTACTGTTATAGCCTCTGTCCATCTAGAGAGATAGTCCACCGCAGTCAAAATATAGCTTTTGCCCCTGCTTGTGATAGGTAACGGGCCTATTGCATCAATCCCCCACTTTTCAAACACATCAAACGCCATAATGGTTTTTCGTAGCTCTGGCTTCAACACTCTCTTCCCAAATGCTTGACACCTATTGCAAGACCTACACCAATGGTGAACATCCTTGTGCAAACTAGGCCATACATACCCCTCTTGCAAAATCTTATGCAAGGTGATCTTTAGAGCAAAATGGCCACCACATGATTCTCTTCCAACACTCTATAAAGCTCCTCTCGCCAAGGTACACGTCTCAACACGAGATCAGCCCCTTTCATGTATAAGACATCACCAATCAATTTGTACCTGTATGCTCTACGCACAAAGCCATACTTCTTAGACTTCTGAATCTCCTTTGGAATGATTCATGTTAGCAAAAACTCCTCTTCTTGAGCCAAACTTTCCCAGCCATGATAAAGAGGTAAAGTGGTCCTCAACACAAATAGCTCCCCAATCATGCCTTGAGCTGCTCATGTGGCCTCTCCATTTAGAGCACGTTCAATGTGTCTGATGATCCTTGCTTTGAACTTTTTTAACAGGCCTTTAATTCTGAAGCACATTTCCTTCAATGAGGTGTTCTTGCTCTTCCACACACCCAACACTTGCTTCACCACTAACAAGGCATCACCTTTTATGCTCAACCTTCGAACCCCATGCTTCAAACAAATGTGTAATCCGGCTTCCAGAGTAGCATATTCAGCCTCATTGTTACTATGAGCATCCAATTTGAACCCTCTCTTGCATACTAGCTTCCCCTCTCGATCATAAAGTGCTATACCCCCTGAAGCTGCATCATGGCTCTTTCTGTATGAACCATCAAAGAACAACACATGTGCATTGCTGATCTGTGGCACTTCTTCAACTACCTTTCTCACCACCTCTTCCTTAACAATAAGGGGATTCTCCTTGTAGTTCAACAAATCAGCTAGGGTAGCCCTTGTACTATCTTCCACTAGAAAAGAGAACTCAAACTCCTGCTGCTCAATTACCCCTTTCTTCACCACATTTGACATGTTAGTACCATTAATTAACTGTGTTGAAAGGGCATAACTCGTCAAGAAAACAAAAGGCCGTGGTAACAAGTAATGACGAAATTGTCAACAAGAAAATATTACACTGGCCATCACTAGCTCTACTTCTGAGAACTTTCTCTCCGCTACTAACTTCACTCAGCTTGCACAATACACTGGCCTCATATAATGGCTGCCCTTCCCCTTTTGCAATAGCATGGCTCCAATGGCATCATCCCCTACTGATGGATTTACATAAAACACTTTCTCCCAATCAGGAGCCTGCATGGCTGACAACCCCCCTGACACCTCTTTCACCTCTTGAAACAGTTCTTCACACTTGTCATCTCATTGCAATGGATCATGCTTTGCCACTTGCTGTAATGGATAAAGAAGCTGGGAAGACAATGGAATAAACCTTGCCATGTACTTCACTTTGTGTATAAAAGTTGCCAATTGCTTCGTACTCGTAGGTGATGGAAGAAGAATAATAGACTTAACCTTTTCTGGATCAGCCTCAATGCCATTTTTTGACACCATATGGCCCAATAACTTCACCCTTGGCTGTGCTAGATGACATTTCTTTGGATTTAGTTGTCCTCCACATTCATCATATTGAGCCAATACCATATGCAGCTTCTCATGGTGTTCAGCCCTACTGCTATAAACACAGAAGTCATCCATAAAAGCTTTAACACAACTACCGATGAATGGTTGCAACACCCAATTTGCTCTCTCTTGATAGAAGGAAGGTCCATTTGACAACCCAAATGGCAATACTATGTAGCAATAGCAGCCCCATGGCGTAATAAAAGTGGTCTTTGTGCGGTCTTTAAGAGCAATCTTCAATTGAAAATAGCCTAAAAAACCATCACACACACTGTACCTCTCATAACCTGCCACTGAATCCAAGATCTTATCGATGAACGGAAGAGGATATGGGTTCTTCTTAGTGGCTACGTTTAAGGGTTTAAAATCTACACAAATTCTCCACTTCCCATCCTTCTTTGGACTGACTACAACTAGACTCACCCATTCTTTGGTCTCCACAGGGACTATGAACCCTGCCTTCAACAACTTGTCCACCTCTTTTCGCAAGGCTTCCATTTTCTCTTGACCCATCCTTCTTAGCCTTTGCCGCACTGACTTAGCACCTTCTTTCATATCTATATGCATCTCTTTGCCCTTGAACCCTCTGATCTCTTCATATGAAGTAATGAACAAATCAGGAAAACTAGCCAGCATGTGCAAATATATATCCTTCTCCATAGCTGAGAGGTCTCCACTGATCATTTTTGTCATCAATTCCTGCTTCTTTGACAACTCAACCTTGGTTTGCATCAGCCCTTCAATCACTTCATAAGTGTTGGAGCTATATATGGCTCACTCTACTCAACTTGGTCTCACCTATATATTGGTATCTTGTCCTCAATATGAATCAGTCTTTGGGAGCGTATATGGTGTGTCTCTTGTCTCGTCTCTCTCTCTCTTTCTCTCTACATCTCAATATGGTATCAGAGCAGTAACGATCATGCGCCGATTCAATTCATGGTGACAAAACAGTATGTGTATGTGATTTGCATGTAAGATTCAAAAATTGCTATAATTATTTTTTTTTGAGCATTGATTCTTGTTAATTGTGGTTGTTTTGTGTTAAGAAGAATATGATTAGTGTTTTGTGTGACATTTATTGCTAATCAATCTAATCGTTGATTACGTTTTCTTGTTGATGACACCCTGAACTTCATCTCAATTTTTCTTGTTGTTCTGCTCAAAATTTGGAGAAACGGGAAAAGCGCGATGGAGCGTAGCGCAATGGCACTTTTCATCCAAAACTTGTTCGTCTCCTCGAGCTCTTCGATTTGAGTTCTAGGTTTGCGTCAATCGGAGTTCGCAGCAGAAAGTTATGCTGTTTTTACTGCAATTGAGCTTGACGCAGCTTTCTTCGTCCTACTTCTTCGTGAAGTGTCCGCGATCGTTTTTCTTATTTTGGCGTTAACTTTTTTGAGAAGATTTAGCTTTTTGCTATTCACATTGTGGCCGTCAATCTTGCGTCTCACGCCACTCTATTTTGAGGACTCTTTTATTATTAACGTCTCCTTTACCCTGCCCTTTTTGGGTGACGTCTCTCACATCTTTGGAAGTTCCTTGAGCATCCTTTCTTACGTTTATCGTTGACAGAACGCAGTCCTCATATCTCTCTCATTCTCAATTGTGGCCTTCACCATATATGGTGTGCAAATTCTGCGATCTTATCTTATACGTCTTTTCGCAACAAGATATCACTACAAGAGGTTGTGTGCTCTTGTGACGCTGTTAGTGACGGAAATACATTGGGTTTTTACGGCATCGCTAAAAGCGTCGCTACGAGCGTCGCTACGAGAGCGTCGCTATAAGCGTCGCTATATGCGTCGCTATGAGCGTCGCTATATAGCGACGCATATAGCGACGCCTATAGCGACGCTTATAGCGACGTTTACACAGAAGACTATAGCGACGCTCATAGCGACGCTACAGAGCCATAAATAGCGACGCTTATAGCGACGCCCGAGAGAATATTTTTTTGGTGGCAAGGCATTGAATGCCCTGCCACCCATCAACCATATTGTACTTGATTCACTTTTTAAAAAAAGTGCAAAGGTAGATAATAGACCCAAAATAGTCACCCACAAGACGCATTGTTTGCAAAATTGACAATTGTACACATCATAGGCAAAATGAATTGATTGGCAAATGTAATAATGACAATTGTACAACATCATAGGCATAAAGAATTGATTGGCAAAAGAAACTGCGGTGACAAATGTAATAATATACATGGTTCAAAAAGACGTATAAAATCCGTCTCATGATACATAAGCTATGAGAAACCCTAAACTAATGCTATCTAGCTACGGCTAAACTGACGTCGTCTAGTCAGACGTCTCATCGCGTCCAAGCGGCGTATCTGTCGGATTCTGCAAAAAAAGACAATAAGACAGCTTTCAGTAAGTATAAACATATAACGACATTTATAAAACAATACAAAAAATAAAAAAGAGTAAACCCTAATACTAACCATGCCGCCGCGAGAACTGAGAATGTCCATCAGGGCGTTTAAGCCCTTCCTGCCTGCGTACTCGCGCTCGTACGGTGTGGGATCACGTCCTGTCATTGACCACTGTCAAAACATACAAAGATCTCATTATGTTAGAATTAAAAAACTCATAAACCCTAAACTATCGAACATGCATAAAGAGCAATGTGAAAAGACTTACAAAATCGGCCTCAAATGATGCCCATCCACCGCTCCCCAAGTGGTGCGAGCTCCCTGCCTCTACTCGCGCTCTGGCTGCATCCTTTTGTTGCTTCCACTTGTCGGGATTCTCGCGCGCTGCTTTCTTCGCATTCTTCCAATCTTCTTTGGCCAGCCAATCTGGCCTATTCCACCCATTCTTGATTGCTTTTTGCACTTCGGAACGCTTGTGTTTGCAGTATTCGCGCATTCGAATCTTCATCAGGTCTTCATTGAAGCGCTGATCCCGTGTTGGAACGGGAAACTCATCATGAAGTATGCTGATGACTCTGTTTTTTAAATCACTTGGTACTTCACTCCATTTGTTTAGTATATAGTGTCTAAACAGCTGAGAGCAAAGACCACGAATGCGCGAGATCACCTTCTTGCCGTCATCATCCATGATGATGCCGCCGCTGATGTCGACGGAGTAAGGCAAGCCCTCTGGCCGGTGACGCGTGAACCTGGGTGTCCCGGCAGGGGTCTCTAGCGGCGTGTCGATGGGGGTACGGACGTCAGGTGTCTCCACCGGCGTCTGGGCCCCGAAGCGAGGAGTGTCGAGTGGGGTGGCTCCTGGCGGAGTAGGTAGAGGTGTGTAGCTTCTAGGAACAGTCAGCCGTGCAAAACCTGGCGTAGATGGCGATGCTGTGGCTGGTGTGGGGGCGGGCAAAGAAGGGGAGGGTAAAGAGCCTCGTCGAACACGAGGCGGTGTGGAGGCATCGGTGGCGGAATCCCCACAACAACCGCCACCGCCACCACTAGAGCGCCGATGTCTAGACGAGTGTGAAGCTCGTCTCGTCGACGCCGAAGCTTCGGAGCGCGCCGAATGCTCCGAAAGAGAGGGAGATGCGGATGGTGTAGGAACGCGCGATGATGCGCCAGAGCGATGACGCTCCACGTACCACTGTCTCTGCTGCGGTGACAAAGAAGAAAGAAACTCCTCATCATCCATACCTGCATTAAACACACGAATATTTAAACTTAATATTGAATGAATAGAGTAGACAATGACGCAAAGACCATTAAATACAATGACGCAATGAATCGAGTGATAGAAGAGGCAAGTCGAAAACTCAGAATTTTCAATCAAAAGATGTGAGCGCGAGTAGAAAAGAGCGTTATACACCATGGAAGGTTTAGGGTACACTTGCTAGTCGTACATTGCAAACTTACCTTGGTCGCGCAACCCCGAGAGTACTCCCACTCTTCTTCAGTCACTTCGTCACCGCATTGTTGTGCGCTTTACAATTGGTTGTGCAACCATCTTAAGCTCATGAAGGTTGGTAGGCTCTCCAGAACCGCTGGATAGTGCATCGGTGGTCGTCTTCCCCGTCTCCACTCGATTCGTGCCCTTTGTCGCTCTTGTTTTGCATCCTCATATTGTGAAATCCACTTTTGCATCACTGGATTGTGAAGCATGCAAAATCGGTTGATTTTAGCCTCTAGATCTTCCGTCATCTTCTTCTCAACACCGAGATTGCACATGACAATCCCAGATATGCGCTCATCATCTATGGTTCGCCATAGCGTGTCCCGGGATTTATCAAATCCGTCTAGCCACTCTCCAATGTACACTAGGGACTCTGATACCAACCAACCTTCTGCCATGCTACCCTCCGGACGTGCCTTTTGACGCACATATCCCTTAAGCGTTTTCATGAAACGCTCTAAGAAGAACATCCATCTGGAATGAACTGTGCCAGCTATTTTCACCTCATCAACTATGTGAACAAGAAGATGCACCTGAATGGTTAGCATTGTAGTAGGAAAATGTTTCTCAAACATGCACACAAGCTCCGCAGCATTTAGTTTGGCGAATGGTATGGAGTCTACGTTGATCTCCTTTTGTGAGATCCATTGCACCAGCTTTGCAAGTTTGTAGATTGTGTTACGGATGTCGAGAGACAAACATCCCTCAATGGCAACCGGTAAAATAAACTGTAAAGTATGTGCAGCAATGATATTAAAGTCCACATTTTATGCAATGATATTAAAGTCCACTATGAACGTACCTGACACATTTTATGCCAATCGTGTGACTTCAAACCGGTAAGCTTTCCTTCTTTAGTGAAACACGTTCGGAGCTAGTGCATTACGCCAGTGGGGGTCCGCAAAGATCGAATGGCCTCTTTTACTTTGCGTTCTTGGGCTCCTGTGAAAATCCATGGTGCTTTAGGGAGTTTTATCGATCCATCTGACGCTGTTTGCGGCCAATATTGCTCCAGCTGATCCACATTTCTAAGGTCAACTCTGGCTCCCAAAGTATCTTTCTTGCCGGTCAAATGGTCCCATAGATTACCCACATTCTTGAATATGTGCATTGGATCGAGCAAGTGATTGATCATGAGTCGGGGCCAGTATGGTAACTCGTACCATAGAGATAGTCTCTTCATCCCTGGAGGCAATCCGTCATCGCACATCTCCTTCTGCTCTAACCATGCTTGTGCAGACATCCTTGGTGGCTCTCTTCCCAAAAAGCCGTCGCGTAACACATGATTCTCTGGAAGATACGCTTGATGACCTTCGTAGATTTGCTTCTTCAGTGAGGGTGCCCTACGTGCATTCAGTCTAGGTCCACATGTGACACATGCTCTATATCCGCTTGTTTGAAGCCCTGCATGTATACACATGATAATAGATCAACTATGGGAAAAAAAAATATTTACAGTGTCTGAGTGAGGAGTGTCAATAGATCACCTGAGCATTCTGTTAGCCCGGGATAGTCATGCATGGTCCACATTAGAATGCCTCTGATCAAAGCATTCCGTCGTCCTGTGTGTCGGCTCATATCCACCACCTCTATGCCAATCCACAATTGTTGTAGCTCTTCCAATAGTGGACGAAGATACACATCCATATTCCCCACTTTATATCGCCCTGGCACAATCAAGCTTAGCCATAGGTGCCCCTTCTTCGTAGTCAACCACGGGGGGATGTTGTAGTTGACGATGACAACGGGCCATACACTGTAAGATGTTGATCTTTGACCAAATGGATTTACGCCATCCATAGCCAGGCCTAAGCGCAAATTTCGAGCTTCCCTGGCAAAATCCGACCATGTTCCATCTATATGTTTCCAGGCTGCGCAATCTGCAGGAATTCGTAGCACACCATCCGAAGATTTATTCTCCTCATGCCATGATGCTAGGGCGGCCATGGACTTACATTCGAAGAAATGCTTGATGCGAGGAAGCAAAGGAAAATGTCGCAAAACCTTTTGTGGAATTTTTGTCCCGTGGAGATCTACTCGATATCTTTCGGAATCACATTTCGGACACTTCTCCATGTCTGTGTATTCCCCTCTGAAAAGAATGCAGTCATTAGGACAAGCGTGGATAGAATTGTAATCCATTCCCAAGTTTCGCAAAATCTTTCTTGCTTCATCTCGGGAATCTGGCATCACATTGTCAGCTGGTAGTATGTGCTCTTTCAGCAATCTACACAACATAAAAATATGATACAGTCGTGTAAAAATCTATCAGATCATTATACATTTAGAGTTCTATTAAAGTAAACTAACTGTAATAGATCACCTGAAAAGCGTTGTGACGCTAGTGTCACTCCATCCAAACTTTGCCTGCATGTTGAGAAGAACCAGGAGTGCTTTCAATCTAGACATACGTGCTCCATTATACAATGACGTATCGGCTTCACTTTTCATATCATCATAGATAAGCCTTTCTGAATCCATGATCGTCTCGATCATTTCATCAATCTCGGGCTCAAACATTGCCTCGTTGGGAATGTGCTCTGCATAATCATCCCCCGAGCTGTCAGAGGCTACATCTTGTGGCCTCACATATGCTGCTTGACCAAAGCGCCTGCGAACACGTCTATTGGGTTGCAAGATTGCTGCTTGTTGGCCAGCGTCAGAGTCCGACGAGTTATAATTGGCAACAACTCGATCTATAATAGATGGATCGAACTCGCCAAATTCGCGAACGTGCTGCAAAGAAACACGTCTTGTCCGTCGCACAGCATGCTTGCATTGATTACAAGGACATAAGACCCTCGTTGAGAGATAGGTGTTTCGGTTGGACGGTCCCACATCCTCGTCGCTACTCATAATGAGGATAAAAAACTTATAACCTGGACAACAAATTTAATATTCTATTGGCATTCTTCGTCTTATCTCTCTCTCTCTCTCTCTCTCTCTCTCTCTCTCTCTCTCTCTCTCTCTCTTTACCTCACATTCTCTAGTCATGTCCAATCCCCGCACACCTCGGTCTAGAGGTGCACGTAGATCAGAACCACCGGGTTATAATCTCGTCTTTATTGGTCAATACCTATATTTGTGGGTACAAGAAATCTACACACCCACGTCTACATGATACTGCATGTAGTGGACAAAATCCCTTTGCCTCTTCTCTAGCTGTAGCACTTCACTTCATCTTAACATCTTTTCACAGTAGATCTTTTCACTGTTCGTCTAACTCTAAACCCTAAACCGTAAGTAATTCTTGCGTGGACTCGATCTAACGTAAATAAGCGTAAATCTAAATAAACGTAAATCTAACTAAAAATAAAGCTAAATCTAATTTAACGTAAGTCTAATGACTAGAGGTTGTCTAGATGGTCATTGTGTCGGGGATGTAGTGACTCTTGCCGCCCTGAAGATCCACCTTCCCTATCTTCTGAAGACATTTCACCAGTACTTTTGGATCGACGGAGCCCACCATGAGTGAAGGCAGCAATACCCTATATTCCATTGAGGGCTTTCTTCACCCGCTTCATGCAGGCATCGCAGTCTATGGAGACCTAAATCTAATCTCATATAACGTAAATCTAAATCTAGCTTAAATAAATGTAAATCTAGTTAAAAATAAACCTAAATCTAATTTAATGTAAGTCTACATATAACCTAATCTTTAACGTCTTTTAAGATAGTTTCCTACGACGTTATAACTCTCTTCTTCTTGTGTGTGTGCGCGTGTGTGGATGTATGTGCCAATAAAAAGAGATAAATGGTATAACCTTTCTATCACCCATGCCAAGTATGATCGATTGATTATGCCATTTCCCTCTTGAATAATAGGTCTTCAGTTCAACTCCTCGTCGGCTAGATCTTTAGGTCTTTTAATTTTAATTAGTTTCCTACGACGTTAAATTAGTTTCTCTCTCTTTCTCTCTCAATGTGTGTGCGTTTTTTTGGATCGTATGCATGTTTTCTCTCTCTCTTTTCCTCTCTCAATGTGTGCGTTTTTTGTTTATGCATGTTCTCTCTCTCTTTTCCTCTCTCAATGCATGCGTTTTTTGTTTATGCATGCTCTCTCTCTCTTTTCCTCTCTCAATGCGTGCGTTTTTTGTTTATGCATGCTCTCTCTCTCTTTTTCTCTCTCAATGTGTGTGTGCATTCTTTGTTTATGTATGTGAGTGTGCGTTTTTGTTTTTGTTTGTACTCTCTCTCTCTCTCTCTCTCAAAAACACTATGTGTGTGTGTGTATGTGTGTGTGTGAGAGAGGGAGAGAGAAAGAGGGGAAGGGAACATGAGAATGAGGAGAGGGAAGGAGCATACCTGGCTCTCCTTCCTCTCCTCGTGTGTGTGTGTGTGTGTGTGTGTGTGGAGAAGAAAAAGAGAGAGAGAGAGAGAGAGAGAGAGAGAGAGAGAGTGAGGGAGAGCGTTACCTGCTCCTTGCTTGAGGGCGCCGAAAAACTCAGATCTGAGATCTGAGTTTTTGGGCGCGCTCGGTTATTTTTTTACCCCAGCCGGTGTCGCTATGAGCGTCGCTATAAGCGTCGCTATAAGCGTCGCTATAAGCGTCGCTGTGTGAGCGTCGCTAATATGAAGAGCCTCTTGTAGTGTATGGCTATGAATATTCTCGTCAACGGCTTTCCTTCTGGCCAGCGTTCTGTTCCTCCTTTCCAAGGTCAAGGTTTTCCAAGCTGGAAAGCAAAGATGTTGTTAATTCTTGAAGGCGATGAACTCTCCGATGTTGTTCTTGGAAATCGTGTTTGTCCGCCTCAGCCTGTTGATACGGATAATGATAACGTGCTTATCACTAAAGGACCTATATTTGAAGATTGGAATGTTGGCTATACGGATTGGCAATGACGTGATAAAGCAGCTCGTCAGTATATTCTTTCTGCTCTTACTGATTCTCTTTTGCTTGATATGTACGAACTACCTACTTCCCACGACGTATGGAAGTACTTTATTGCAAACTTTCAGAAGAAATCTGTCACAAAAATACTTTATTTGAGAGGGTTGCTTAACAAGTTACAATACGAAGTTGGTACTGCCATGACGGGACATATTGAATCTTTCAAATCTATTATTAATCAACTTGCTGCTGTCAGTGATCCTGTTCCACAAAAGCAACTGATTACACTTCTCCTTGATACGGTGAAGGACTCTTCTTATGATAACATTGTTACTATTCTCTCTAATAAAGATGGTCTTGATTTCGACCAAGCCTGCATGTCTTTAATTGAATACTCTCAACGTCAAGAACGTCGTAATGCTAGTCATGATACAGCTATGATTTCACACGAGGAGAGTGAGTCACAACAGGCGTCCATTTCAACGAGGAAACCGCAGAGGTGGCTGCCGCGAACACAATATTACCACAAAACAACCACGTTTATCTAGAGACTCTTCTTCTTCTTCTTGTGAATATTGTGGACGATCTGATCATCCCACTCATATGTGCTATAAGCGTCGATTCGACACAGATCGGAATAGAGCATATGCTACTGAACATCGAAACAACATTGTACCAGAAACAAGCTGCGTCCTATGTTCAGTTGCTCCAGAAAGAATACTTCATGTACGCGATGGATCACTTTTTATTGTTGATTCTGGTGCTACAAGAAATATGACATATCAGTCTAAGTGGCTCCATAACTATCATCCACTGCCAGTTCAACCTGTTGTTTATCTTGCTGATGATACTACTTGTCAAGTAAAGGGTATTGGAGACTTATATCTTGGTACCTTATCTTCTTCCACTCGAATTTTGCGAGGAGTATTACATGTACCAGATCTTCAACGTAATCTTCTTTCAGTTGCTAGACTTGTTGATCTTGGTCTGTTTGTTGGATTTGATAATACCAAATGCCGAATTGAGAAAGATGGACAGACTATAGCCACTGCTCCTCAAAATGGTAATTTGTTTGAACTCTCTCTCAACGATGCTGTAGCAAATGTTGTCACTGCTCCAGGTGACCATGATTGCAAAGTATGGCATCACCGTTTTGTTCATGCTGATTTCTCAAAACTCCTTGATCTTCAACGTCGTGATCTTGTTCATGGCATGGATCTTAAAGCCCATCCTCATATGGGAATTTGTGAATTTTGTGCTCTTGGGAAACACAATCGCAAACCCTTTCCTCTTTCAAATACAACTCATTCTCATGACATATTGGATCTTGTTCATACTGATATATGTGGACCTCTACCTTCTTCGAGATCACAATATCGCTACTTCATTACTTTCATTGATGATTTCTCAAGGTATACGACAGTATTTCTACTTAGACAAAAATCTGAAGCCTTATCTGTTTTCAAACAATTCCACAAGGCTGCGGAACTTCAAACTGGTCGTCGCCTTAAGAAGCTTCGTAGTGACAATGGAGGCGAATATGTTTCTCGAGAGTTTGTGAGTTACTGTGCTGACAGTGGAATTCATCATGAACACACTATTCCATATTCGCCTCAACAGAACGGTGTTGCTGAACGAAAGAATCGCACTATTCTCAATGCTGTAAGATGTATGCTGATTCATTCTGGCTTATCTCGTGTTTTTTGGACTGAAGCTACTTTGACAGCAGTATTTATTCAGAATCATCTTCCTACTACTGCACCCTCTGGTAAGATACCCATCACAGCATGGGCAGGTGACATTCCTTCTGTATCTCATTTTCGAACCTTTGGATGTATTGCTTATATTCATGTTCCCAAAGAAACACGAACAAAGCTTGATGCTCCTGGTCTTAAAGTTATTTTTATTGGATATTCTGACACTTCCAAAGGCTACAAATTCTATGACCCTTCCTCCAAGAAAGTAATTGTGAATTGTGATGCTACTTATAACGAACAGCTTATGGGAGGCTCATGGTCCATGGATGATTCTGATGATACTAAATCATTGCTTCAAGCTTTTCCATTTCTTTCAGAAGATGAAACTCTTCCTATAGAGCAACTTTCCTCTTCACAACCATCCATTCCGAATGTCGCCAATGATGATATTGATATTTTTGTTGATCTGCCTATTAATTTTGAACATGGCTCATGTCATGTTTATGATGACAATATTGCTGATAATGCTTTTTCTACTTCCGAAGATCCAATTACTTATGATGAAGCTATCTCTTCACCACAAAAGGATCAATGGCAAGAGGCTATGGAAGTAGAGTACGATTCTCTTATCTCTAAAGGTACATGGATACTAACTGAATTACCTCCTGGTCGTACAGCTATTAAATGTAAGTGGGTGTATAAGACAAAAGTAAAAGCAGATGGATCTTTTGACAAGTTCAAGGCGCGTTTAGTTGCAAAAGGTTATTCCCAAGTAGCTGGTGTTGATTATCAAGAGACTTTTTCACCAGTTGTTCGCATTACAAGTGTTCGAGTTTTATTGGCATTTGCTGTTCAATTTGATTTAGAAGCTCATCAAATGGATGTGCGAACTGCTTTTCTTAATGGTGACTTGGAAGAGGAAATTTATATGGAACAACCAGAAGGGTTTGTTATTCCAGGTAAAGAAGACCTTGTTGCTCAACTCCATAAGGCACTATATGTTCTCAAACAAGCTTCGCGAGCCTGGTATACAAAATTTGATCTTTTTCTCACCTCTAAAGGATTCATCTCTTGCTCGTCAGACCCCAACTTATACATAAAACGCCAAGGTAGCAGTTTTGTGATTCTTGCTCTTTATGTGGATGATACCATCCTTGTTTCCAATGATTTGGGATTTCTTCAACAAGTGGAAAAGTTATTGTCTTCTGCATTTGATATGGTGGATCTTGGAGAGATTCACTCGTGTCTTGGCATTCAAATCCAACGGAACCGTACAAAAGGTATTTTATTCCTTCGACAGTCAAAGTTTATTGCAGATACTATTCAAAAATTTGGTATGGAATCTGCACATTCAGCCAACACACCTTGTCTTGCAAGCTCTACGAAGAACACTTCTGACAATGGCGGTCAACTTGTCACAAATCAACCTTATGCTAACTTGATTGGATGTCTTCAGTTTGTTGGCATGAACACTTGTCTTGATATTCTGTTTGCTGCTAATTATCTTGGACAACATCTTGCATGTCCTTCTCTTAAGCATTGGTCTGCTGCAAAGCGTGTGTTGAAATACTTGAAAGGCACTACAGATTTTGGTTTAGTCTATCGACGACAACTCACATTGGATTCTATGCAATCTCTTTCTCTTTTGGGTTACACAGATGCAGACTGGGCAAGCTCACATTTATCTATGCAATCTACTAGTGGAAATTGCTTCTTTATAAATGGTTGTCTTGTTTCTTGGACTGGCAAGAAACAACGTTGTGTTGTAGTTTCTACGACTGAGTCAGAATATGTTGCGGCATCACTTGCAGCTCGTGAGTTGATTTGGCTTCGACAAATGCTGGTTGATATTGGTCACTCTCCTCTTTCTAGCACACCCTTGCGGTGTGACAACCAAAGTGCTATTAGTCTTGCAAAAGACCATGTTCAACATAATAAGTCAAAGCACATTGCTGTCCATTATCATTATGTCAGGTATGAAGTACGCAAAGGAACCATTATGGTTGAACACTGTCCAAGTGACCAGATGATTGCAGACATTTTGACCAAAGGCCTCAACGAGTCACGTTTCATCCTCTTGCGCTCGGAGCTTGGAGTTGCTTCGACCTCACTCTTTCTAGATTAGCTTCTTTGCTATTGTAATAGCTTTGTACATATGACATTGTAATCTTTTAGGTACCATGCACTATGCACACTCCACATTTGCACATTGTGATCTCTAAGTCACTTGAATATTTGTACATAGATGCACAATTCACTTTCACATCATCATCGCTGGTTTATATTTTCACATTGTATAGGGGCTTGGGTTTTTCCCTTGAACTCCCCAAGGGTTTTATCCAAAGCTAGAGACCTTTGTTTGAGTGGGGGTGTTGGAGCTATATATGGCTCACTCTACTCAACTTGGTCTCACCTATATATTTGTATCTTGTCCTCAATATGAATCAGTCTTTGGGAGCGTATATGGTGTGTCTCTTGTCTCGTCTCTCTCTCTCTCTCTCTTTCTCTCTACATCTCAATAATAAGGCCCTTCACTTTCATCTTCAACCTCATTCGCAAATGCAACTAAACCAAACTCCTGGATTTCTTTGTCCATCAAAAGAAATGCAACATCAGCATCCTCATCACTGCTGGTAGTGCTATCATTGTCCTCATCTGTCACCGTGGAAGAGTCTTCATCACTAGACTCATCCTCATCTTCATAAAGCTCCTCTAATCGTTTCCTTGTGTCCATATTATAAAGCTTCTTGGTACATGTCTTCCCATAGAAGCTAATCATACCATGTCGCCAATCTTGAACAGCTCCCACTGCACGTAACCATGGTCTACCCAGTATAATAGGATATGCTCCCAACCCTGCTGGCATCACATGAAAATCAACCATTGCCTTTGCATCATATGCCTCCACTTCTAAGCTTTTACAACACCCAAGCATTTTAGTTTTTGCTGGTTTGCCAATCTGATCCGAAAACCTGACACCCCAGCCACTGTGAGACCCATCTTCTCAACGCATGAGTGCGTTATGACGCATATTTGGGCTCCGCCATCCACATAACCTTGTCCCAAATTTTTCCTTTTATTCCACACATCTACTATTGGACAAATGTCTGGTAGCTCATCCATTGCCAACATCTTTACTGGACCTCTCTTTGGCTCTTCCTCCATTGGGTTAACCATCCTCTTCCACTGTCGCTGTAGCTTAGGCACCATCTCTATAAGCTGCTCAAAAGTAACATCTTCCTTCCTGCTCGTCAGATCCTCCTTCAGGTCATAGCTTAATTGCCCATCCCCTAGTGGAAAATCTGAAACATGAAACTTTCAACGAGCTCTCCTTTTCCTCTTGGCCTTGACATCCTCCCCTTCATGGCTCTTTCCTTTCTTCTTACTAGGACCTGGGGCACTTCTTCCTTCCTTATCCTCTGTGGTCCTCTTCCCAATAGGCATCACTAATGTATCCTCTAGCTTTGATGCCTTCTCCAAGGTGACTACACTTAACACTTTTGTCTTTCCCTTTTCCTCTTGGGTTAATCCACTAGTTCCTTCATCTCCCTTAATTTCGATGCCATAATCATTTGACCTAGTTAACACCTGTCTTGGTAATGGAATATACATGTCTCCCCCCATCCTTGGTGGCTTATCACATTGCGGGCTGATGTGACCCAACTCTCCACAATTGTAACATATTGGCGTCTGCCTCCAAAACCTACCATTGCTTTGTCCAACACCATTCCTAGGTTTTTCTTCACCTCCTGGCTGATTTGCATACCTCCCTCAACCTCGATTATTTCCCACTTGACCTAGCATGTTTAGGCTGAGATTCTTCATTAAATCTACCAATTGCCTCATGTCTTGCCTTAGCCCATCATCTTGCACCGATGTAGTGACCAATGTTGGCATAACCTGAGTAGTAACAGGAACCATTGGTTCATGATGAACCCCTGATATGCGACCTTGTAAAGACTCTATAGGCTGAAATTCAGACCTCATGGGCAAAGACTCCACCCCTAACTAGCTCATTTTCCTCAACTTCCACTCTTTGTTCCTTGCTACCTCTAGTGCATCTTCATATGTCCTAGGCTTCTTTAGCTCCACTCTCCAATGTATATTCTCCCAAAGACCAGCCAAGAACCTGTCCTTCTTCATCATGTAAAGCAGGGGTACCTGTGGTGATAAGGCCTTGCACATCCGCTCCCATGCCAATGAGAACTTACGTATGTACGCATCTACTCGCTCACCTTCCTTTTGCACCAAACCTTGTACTTCTTGCCACACTTTGTCAGGATCTTCTATCTTCACAAACTCCGCTTCCAACCCATGCCTTAGATTGTCCCAACTCAATCTTACAGGTGGATCCGCTACACGCAACTCCTCTTCAAATTCTTTGGACCAAACTCGTGCATCACTCTTCAAACAAATTTGGAGAACACGTAACATCTGCGCAGGGTCATGAATCTGGTTGCTAATGCAGGCAACCTCCATCTTTTCTAGAAAGTCTTCCACATCTTCATCACTTCTTCCATGAAACTCCGGATAAGAGAAAGCCATGGCTACCCAAGTTTCAATGCTTTGAGAACCCCTTTGAACACACGTGCAAGAACCCAAAACATTTATTGACTCAATTCCCAAAAACTTCAATGGAGCTCAACTTTAGATAAGGACAAACACATGCACATCAAATGAGTTTTCATAGTTGATCATCGGAATTACAACAGGCAAAGGACATTCCAGGATCTCTCTTAATCTTCTTGGCCCGAACATAAAGACTACGCGCTGCTGGAAAAAAATCTTCCTGGACACATGAAGCATAACCATGTTAAAATGGAGTGAATTGAGGGCCATTTTGATCATCCATTAAAGCCAACCATGAAGCTCCCAAGAAGGCACACCTGACTTAACCTCTGACTTTGCCAAAATTTCAGTAGCATAACAGCATAAATGGCTCAAAAGACCAAAAACCCAGCCATCATAACTTGGAAAAATCTTGGCAGAGTTTCCCCAGAAATAGAGCAGTAGGAACCCAAAATATAGACTGTATATGTATGCATAAACTGTTGACGAAGGAAATTTGGAATGGCGGCCTCTACACCAAAACAAACTCCATTGCGCCACAAGGGAAATGAGATAAGGGCACCACCTAGTCTTGGAAGCGTGGGCTAGGACCGCTACACAAAGAGAGAGAGAGAGAGAGAGAGAGAGAGAGAGAGAGAGAGAGAGAGAGAGAGAGAGAGAGAGAGAGAGAGAGAGAGAGAGAGAGAGAGAGATCACTATGAATGAAGCATTAACCTTAGTGTGTGTACAAGGAATGGATGACTTCAAACACTCCCAACACAAATAGTCATGTAGATTACCAAACAACCACTCAAGGATTAGCCAAGATCACATCAAGCACTCTCACACACATATAAAAGATTTCTCTTAATTAACATAAGTAAGAGGAGGAGAGGTTACTAGCATGAAACAATTTGCACTCTAGAATGTGCAAGAATAGAGTGAATGAATGAGCTTATGGGCTCATGGTGAGTGATACAAAGACTCAATGGGGCTGAGGGAGGCTTGAAATTACAAAGGGGAAGGCCTCTTTATATAGGAAAGAGAGTGATTAGGAGTGAGGTTAAGATCCAAGTGTAATTTGTACAAATGAAGCTTGATTACGGACATTCAACCAATGAAGAAGCTCCTTCCAAGTGATTTGTTGACCAATTAGCTCCATCATCACTTGTGTTGTCTTCACTCCTTCCTCCATAGCTTGAGTCCAAGAGCTTCCTTATTTTAAAATGTAAAGAATCTACATAAAATCAATACATATCTAGTAATAATAGAAAGGGGTTGAATGAGAACTTATGAATTACAACAAGATTAAGCATGACTTGAGAGGTGATTAGAAGAGGAATTTTGATAGGTTTTTGAGCTTGAGAGAGAGGAGGAAGGAGAGGAGGGTGAGAAGACTAATGGCTGATTTTTAGAGAAGGTCTCAATGTGGAAAAGGAAGGGTGTGTGTGTAAAGGTAGAGGGGGTGGTCTCCACCACAGTTGAAAAAACTGGCGTCCGCCATTTTGGCCATATCTCCTAGACCATAGATGCAAAAATTATAAAACAAATATGGCCAGAATCTCCAGCTCATCAGCTACAACTTTGATGAAGACAACTTTTCTTGGATCGGAGTGGAAGTATTTTTTAAAAATTCAGCAAAAGCATGTGTCTGGTTCCTTCCTTTACCAAGTCTTCCACTTGGGTCCCATTTGTTTGAATCATCATATGGCTCCAAAGACATGATGATATGAGCCACTCATGACCCTTGAATCATGGGTACATGGCTCCACAACCACATCATATCTTTTCTTTTCACATTTACATATTTTCCCTTCCCTTTACCACTAGGTTCTCCCTCTACCTTTCACCTCCGGTGAACTAGTCAAGAAAAAATTCCTATCAAATCATTTTTTCTTAATTTTTCCAAGAGGTTGTTCTCACTCTTTCTTTTATTGTAAACCTCTAGAAGCAAGGAAAACCAACAAAATATGATAAACAAAAATTTGTGATAGGCTCGGATCATAGCCCCCCCAAACCTGGCTAGGGGTATTTATGCCTCTAGCCTACTTTCTTTGATCTTGAGCTAACCTTATCCTGATGTGATAAGGCTTTAGACGCCATCCATTTGTCCTGGTCTTGTGCACTTTACCATCAATGTCTTGAAGTCTGTAAGAGCCATTTTTGAACTTTTTAGTGACCAAGAACGGGCCTTCCCATCGGAAAAGAAACTTTCCATCCTTACGAGTGTCGAAGCGATTGTCATATCGAAGCACCAGAGATCCCTTTTTGATGTCTTTGGATGCTAGCTTTTTGTTGAACTTTTCTCTGCGCTTCTCTGCTTCTTGAGAATAGTGGTTGATGGCTTCTTCACGATCCAATTGCAGCCTCTCTAGATCCATGATCCTTTGATGTACTTTCTCCTTTTGAGAGCCTACCTGGCTACCCAATATTCGAAGACTTGTTAACTTCACTTCAATGGGCAAAAGCGCCTCCTTTCCATAAACCAAATGAAAGGGTGTGTACCCTAATGTGGTTTTGAAGGAGGTTCTATAGGCCCATAGAGCTCCATTCAGGTGTTTGTCCCAATCTTGGCGCCTGGCATGTACCTGTTTGGTGAGAATTTTGCAAATGATTCCATTTACCTTTTCCACCAAACCATTGCACTGAGGGTAGTAAGGAGTAGAGTGTTGATGCTGAATATTTAGCTTCTTCATGAGTTCTCCTACCAAGTCTGCTCTAACCCTGGTCCTCTATCAGATAGTATTTCAAGAGGGGTGCCAAACCGGCAACAGATGTGGTCAAAGATGAACTGACTCACATCCTTAGCAGTAATTCTATTGGTCGGCATCTAGTCATGTAGTCTACTCCCATGATGATGTACTATTTACTTGACTGAGTGCGTGGTAGAGGCCCTATGGCATCAATTCCCCACTTCTCAAAGGGCCCATATACCTTTATTGGGTTCTGAGGTTCAGCTATGAGCCTTCGTGGTCCTGCTTTCTGACATTCATCACATGTTTGACACCAGTATTTGACATCACGATGAAGACTAGGCCAAGTAAACCCAGCTTGTAGAACCTTTCTACTAGTGACGTCGTGTGCAAAGTGTCCTCCGCACATATCATCGTGACAAGCTTTTAAAATCTCTTCAATTTCACTCTTCAAAGGCACTCTCCTAAGCACACCATCCTTACCAAGACAATACAAGTCATCATTTACTATGCGATACCTGGTAGCCTTCCTAGCTAACCATCGCCTTTCCCCTGCATTCAAGTGTTTAGGAGCTTCTCCTTGCTCCAGAATGTGCATAATATCTTTCAAGTCCTCCTTGCCTTGCTGAAGTGGAAGTTTGATGGCCACTGCTCCCACTATTGACTCATTTAACTTTGATGATGCTAGGTGGTCTGCATCCTTGTTCTGGTCTCTTGGCACATGATGTACTTGTGCCTCCCTAAATCTCCTCATAAGAGCTTTTGCTTCTCTCATTTTAGTAGAGAGACGGGCATTTTTGCAAGCCCATGTACCTTGCATTTGCCTTACCAAAAGCATGGAGTCACCAAAAGCGTTTAATCTCTTAATTGAATTATCGAGGCACCAACAAAGGCCATGAATTAGAGCATGATATTCTGCTTCATTGTTGGAGTGGACATCTTCTAGAGTGATTCCTTCACCATGGATCCTCTCTCCCAATGGAGATAAGACCACGATTCCTGCAGCTGCCTTATCCTTGGTTCTCTTGTATGCTCCATCAAAGTAGAGGCTATAAGCATTGACCAAAGCCTCTGGAGCTGGAGGTGGTGGAAGTTCCTTTCTCTTCAAATGGAAAACTTTTTCATAGCACTTGTTTGTTAAAATGTCGGCTAAGCATGCTCGAGTTGTTCTTTCAACCTGTATTGTATAATCGAACTCTTGAAGTCGCACCACCCACTTTGCTATTTTGTCAGAGATTTCCATATGTTGTAGTGCATAGGGAAACATATCCTCCACAGTGATAATTACAAACCTCTTCGGCAGCAAGTATGGCCGAAATTTGGTTATCGCAAACATGAGAGCTAACACTAGCTGTTCCATCAGGGTGTAGGCCTTCTCTGTGTTTTCCATGAGGCGGCTAGCAAAATACACAGGCCTCATAAAGGATGTTTTTGGATCTTTTTGTAGGAGGGCAGCACCAATGGCCTCTTCTCCCACACTAGGGTTTACAAAGAATGTTTCTTCCCAACAAGGTTGGAGGATTACAGGGAGTGACCCTAACATTTTTTTAATCTCTCTAAAATGCCCATCACTTTCTTCACTCCAAACAAGCATCTCTTGACGAGTCAGCTGTTGTAGAGGAAATATCACTTGGGAGAGTAAGTGTATGAATCTACTCAAATATCTTAGCTTTTGCAAAAAAGAGACTAATTGTTTGATGGAAGTTGGGGAAGGTAGATTTAGCAATGTTTCTATCTTTTCAGGATCTACCTCGATTCCATCAATGGACACTACATGCCCTAATAGTGTAACCTTGCTTTCCCCAATGTGACATTTGTCCTTGTTTAGTTGTCCACCCAGCTTAGCTAAACGAGTAAATCCTTCATCAATCTTGCCGAGATGCATACTTTTGGAGCTGTAAATACAAAAGTCATCTATGAAAACCCTTATGGACTTACCAAAGTAAGGTTGGAAGACCATGTTCATAAATCGTTGAAAGGTGGCTGGAGCGTTGGTGAGACCAAAAGGCATGACTCGAAATGCAAAACATCCCCATGGTGTGATGAAAGTAGTCTTTTTCTAGTCCTCCTCTGCAATGCGTATTTGAAAGTAGCCAGAGTAGCCATCACACACTGTGTATCTCTCATCGCCTGCTACTTCATTTAGAATCTCATCTTGAAATGGGAGAGGGAAGTGGTCCCTCTTTGTTGCAGCATTTAGTGGCTTGTAATCCACGCACACTCGCCATTTACCATTCTTCTTTGGTCTCACCACTACTGGGGAGACCCATTCTGAATCTTCTACTGGGTATATGAATCCTGCTTCTAAGAGTCTCTTCACCTCAGACAATAGTGCGTTTTGTTGCACAACTCCTAATCTTCTTAGTTTTTGTACTACTGGCTTGCTCCCTTCTTTTAGATGGATATGATGCTTCACTGCAGTGACACCTGTAATGTGAGTGTAATCAGAAATAAACAATGATGCATGCTTCTTGAGAACATTTACATAACCCTCCTTTTCTTCTTCCTTTATATCCTTGGATAACATCTCCTCTAGGCTGGCATCCCACACATTCTCCATTTGGATCCTTGGGTTGTCTTCTGATGAGGTAGTTTCCTTTATGGTGACGCCCATGACTTTGAGAGTGCTATCACTCTCTTCACTTGAACTCTCTTCCTCATCCATGTATGAGGAGCATCCACTTGAGCTCCACTCATCAGCTGACGTCTCTAGTTCAAGGTTCTCTTGTCGCCCATTCTTTAGGTTATAAACCACCTTCCGACTATGGACACCCATGCGAGGCCTCAGCTCCAAGTCTCCTGTTGCCCAATCTTGCCTAGCCCTATACCCATGAGCCAAGGTCGTCCTAAAATAAGGGGATATCCTTCTCCCTTTACTGGCATCACATAAGCATCAACCTCTGTAGTGATTCCAAAAACAGAAACTCTCAAAGCTTTCACTACACCCACATAAGTGACAGAGACATTATTGGCCATTTTTGCCCTAAAGTTTGATGATTCCATTACCTCTAAACCCAATTGATGCATTAGCTTCTCTGTCATGACACAAACCTCTGCTCCACTGTCAATGTAAGTTTTTGGAATCCGTTGTCCCTTGATTTGAGCCTCCACCAAAGGCACTATATCCTTGAGACCATATGCTTTGATTACACTTACTAGCTTACTTCGCTTTGCCCTCGTGCTCACCATTTTTTACCATTGTCGTCGAAGCTTTGGGGAGATATGAAGTAGTTGTGGCCAAGTAATCTTTGGTCCTTGAGAACTCACATCAGCTGTCAAGTCATAAGGTTGTGTCCGAGATCCCATAGGGAAATCAGAGATGTCAATTTGAGACCTAGTACGGGTCTTTATCTTCTTGGCTTCATCTTTAGTTGCCCGAGATGTACTTGCTTCATTGCTTGCATCCTTGCTTGTTTCTTTACCTACTTCATCTTGGATACGCACACGTTTGATAGGCATTTTAGCCACTTCCTCTATCTTCATCTTCCCTTTAGCTATTTCTTCCTGGTTGCTTCTGCCCTTGAGGACCTCCTCCATCCTTATGATGCTTACATTTGGTTGAGTAGCAGGGGCTTGAGCTTGAGCACGAGGTGGCTGCAAAATTTGAGGTTGCGGTTGCTCTTGTGCTTGAGCTCTAGCACGGGGAGGACTTACTTGTTGTCGAGGACCTCTGATAGGGTAGTCATATCTTCTGGGATGAGGGCAATTATACATGCCGTGGCCATTTTCCCCACAATTGTAACACAACATTTCCCTTGCTTGACGTCGCATTGGTTGCCGATTCCCACCATTTCCCTCAATAGGCCTTCTTGCACCCTGCACAAGATTTACTCTCAACCCCTCTAGCTGGTTTGTGATATTGTTTATTTGTTGGAGGATATCTTCTTGTTGACCTCTAGTGAGGTCTGGTGCATTAGGCACATTTGGAGGTATGTGAGAAGCTTCCATAGTTGTGATATTGCCTCCCAAAGCTAGCTGGCCAGCTTGAGCTTGATAGAGAATCTTTCTATTCTTTTCCCTTGCAATTATTAAGGCATCTTCAAAAGCATTTGGAAATTTTCTCTTTACCTTCTCCCTTAGCAAGGGGTACAAACCCGAGATAAATCGATCCTTTTGGAGGCAATTGGGAGCTTGCTCACCAGGGTTTAGTGAGTCTGACCATTGCCCCCAAAGTTTCAAAAAACCTTCCTCATAGGTTGCATAACCATGAGGGTCAACTTGATGAAGGGCCAGAAGCCGTTGCCATAGTTCTTCTGCCAAATTGGCTCGTTGAAATCTTCGTAGGAAAGCCGCCTTCAATCCCTCCCAATCAATTCTTTGGGTTGCATCTAGAGCCTGGAACCATACCCTAGCTTCTTCTTTGAGCACCAAAGGAAAAGCTCTCAATTTCAATGCTTCTTCATCCCTCCCAGAGACAAGGAAAGCCATCTCCAAGTTATCTAAAAAATCCCCAGCATTTTCCCCACTACGCCCAAAAACATTTGGGAAAGCAATCATAAAAGTGGGTTGCCTTCCTCTCAATACAGCACAAAGATGAAAACGTCTAGGCCCAAATCATATCTTATTAAGGGTAGAATAAATGGATTGATAGATGCATTAATCTTAGCTAGACGACGAGGGCCTAGTAAGTTCCTTATGATGTTTTGGAACCTACGCTTTGTGCTAGCTATTATATGCACAGTTTGTCTAGCAAGAGGTTGGAAAGGTCCATATAAATCCCTATGGTTCATGGAGTATGCTTAAAGCAAGATGAATATGTGAACATCAAAAGATACATTATACTCCAAAATAGGAAATATTATAGGGTCAAGGGACAACAATATCTCTCTCAACCTCTCAGCTCCAAAATAGAAGACCAATCTTTGTTGGAAAAAAATCTTTCTATCAATGCGCACATTCACCCTAATATTCTGAACTGATTGAAAGTTGTAGAAAATGGGATTATTCATTGGTGCATTAAATACAAACTTCCATGAAGCACTTCATTGAAGTTGAGCTCTCTTGGATCCCACCATTTGAGAGATGCGAAGAATTTGCTCACCAGTGATTAGCCTAGCTTTGGTGTGACCATCTTCAGCTTTGTAGAGTTCATAGGGTTCGATGGCTACCCTCTCAACCACCTTGAGCCTTCTTGCTAGTAGTAGTTGGAGTGCATCACCATATGTAGCCTCTTGCCAATACCGCACCCCATTGATGTGTAGCTCCCCCTCCAAAAACTTGTTAATACCCGAGTTTGAGAGTGCTTTCACCACCTGAAGTCGAGGCTTCAAAGGAAGTGTCTTCACACTAGCCACAAAGCACTCAACACAATTTTCTGACCTAGGGACTTGATGACTACAAGATTTTCCTTGAAGCAAAGAAGGGTGTGTGTAGTTAACTCTATTTACCCGCATACGTGCCGTTTGTCGATAAAGACGTTTCTTTTCTCGAACTTCATGGGGAGACCATAGTGGAAGTCTCGAAGAATTTGATGGATCTTCCTTCATAGGATTCACAGAGCACTGCTTGAGAACTCCTCCGTGGGGGCACCAATTTATGACGAAGGAAATTTGGAATGGCGGCCTCTACACCAAAACAAACTCCATTGCGCCACAAGGGAAATGAGATAAGGGCACCACCTAGTCTTGGAAGCGTGGGCTAGGACCGCTACACAAAGAGAGAGAGAGAGAGAGAGAGAGAGAGAGAGAGAGAGAGAGAGAGAGAGAGAGAGAGAGAGAGATCACTATGAATGAAGCATTAACCTTAGTGTGTGTACAAGGAATGGATGACTTCAAACACTCCCAACACAAATAGTCATGTAGATTACCAAACAACCACTCAAGGATTAGCCAAGATCACATCAAGCACTCTCACACACATATAAAAGATTTCTCTTAATTAACATAAGTAAGAGGAGGAGAGGTTACTAGCATGAAACAATTTGCACTCTAGAATGTGCAAGAATAGAGTGAATGAATGAGCTTATGGGCTCATGGTGAGTGATACAAAGACTCAATGGGGCTGAGGGAGGCTTGAAATTACAAAGGGGAAGGCCTCTTTATATAGGAAAGAGAGTGATTAGGAGTGAGGTTAAGATCCAAGTGTAATTTGTACAAATGAAGCTTGATTACGGACATTCAACCAATGAAGAAGCTCCTTCCAAGTGATTTGTTGACCAATTAGCTCCATCATCACTTGTGTTGTCTTCACTCCTTCCTCCATAGCTTGAGTCCAAGAGCTTCCTTATTTTAAAATGTAAAGAATCTACATAAAATCAATACATATCTAGTAATAATAGAAAGGGGTTGAATGAGAACTTATGAATTACAACAAGATTAAGCATGACTTGAGAGGTGATTAGAAGAGGAATTTTGATGGGTTTTTGAGCTTGAGAGAGAGGAGGAAGGAGAGGAGGGTGAGAAGACTAATGGATGATTTTTAGAGAAGGTCTCAATGTGGAAAAGGAAGGGTGTGTGTGTGTAAAGGTAGAGGGGGTGGTCTCCACCATAGTTGAAAAAACTGGCATCTGCCATTTTGGCCATATCTCCTAGACCATAGATGTAAAAATTATAAAAAAAAATATGGTCAGAATCTCCAGCTCATCAGCTACAACTTTGATGAAGACAACGTTTCTTGGATCGGAGTGGAAGTATTTTTTAAAAATTCAGCAAAATCATGTGTCTGGTTCCTTCCTTTACCAAGTCTTCCACTTGGGTCCCATTTGTTTAAATCATCATATGGCTCCAAAGCCATGATGATATGAGCCACTCATGACCCTTGAATCATGGGTACATGGCTCCACAACCACATCATATCTTTTCTTTTCACATTTACATATTTTCCCTTCCCTTTACCACTAGGTTCTCCCTCTACCTTTCACCTCCGGTGAACTAGTCAAGAAAAAATTCCTATCAAATCATTTTTTCTTAATTTTTCCAAGAGGTTGTTCTCACTCTTTCTTTTATTGTAAACCTCTAGAAGCAAGGAAAACCAACAAAATATGATAAACAAAAATTTGTGATAGGCTCGGATCACTGTCAACAATAGAACCCGAGCATCAAGTAGGACTCACTAGTACATAGCCTATGGCGAGGTCACAAAAAGGGTTCTCTAGCTACCTGTATCACCGAAAGGATCTCTACATTTGAGAATCCCCTAGCTCAATAAAAACCTCACGTTATCGACCCTCACACGAAGGCTAATGCAAATCGTGTATAGTCAAGTCTTAGAAATGACTATCTTCCAGACCAAGTCTCAAAAATGGCTGGGACTGCCAAATACAACCAAGTATGGCTCCACAAATGCGTACAATGGCAGTTTCCACAAGTAACGTACAATCCAGCAGACAATGCGCTCAAATAGGCGCCAAGTGATGCATACCCACAACAACTGTAAGTGACATCACTGCTAGTATATCACTGTACTCCAGCTATCTGTACCTGTGTTAATCACCTGTACCTATACCTGTACCTGTCCCTATAACCTGTAACCTGTAACCTGTAGCCCTGAATCTCGAAGCTTGAAGCTCGAACCAGAAGGTACTCGAAGATCCTACGTGGGGGCTCTAAAAGAATGTGAGCGGGATGAAAACACACACAGCGCCTCTATAACGACCCGCCACACACTCTTGGGAAGATACACACACACACTATGGGGCACCACTCGGCTTACACAACACACCTGGCCGAGACAAGGAACACACCTATGGAATGGGAGGAGAGATACTATCCACTTGCCCACTCCACACAGAGACACACACACACACACACACCCAAAAAACTCAGCTCAAAAGAGGAGAACTTCTGATAATTAGATACAAATGAGCTTGGGCCAACATCAATAGGGAAAATAGCTCACACAATATGGGTAAAAGTTACCAGATACAATCACAAATTCAAGCAGAAGCTTCGCTCATAGGAGAAACTTACACAGTCAAAACAGCAGAAAAAGAGGGAGGAATTTGGAAAAATGGATAGTGCCATCGCATCCGGAACGGCCCAAAACCCCAGTCTACAATGTCAAAGTGCTCAAATCCGACCTCGGATGAGCAGTTTACGGCCAAAACAAGCTCCAAAAATCCCAAACACACCTGTGGTTGTTCCTCCTCTCTTCTCCATATTTTTTCTGGTCTTCTCTCTATTTTTTCAGTTCTCACACTTAGCTTTATTAGTTGGGTACCCGTGGCCTTTTAGATGACCTCAAACGGACCACGAACAGGCCAAAAACTGACCTCGCAGTGCATAGTTTTCACCTTTTTGAATCATCCGCACACCTGGCCCCGAAAAGTGATCCTAATGATGACCTTCTTGCATAAGTATCACAAGAAAACACCCACGTCGTGTCCATACTTCTCTGCGTGCAAGTATTGACCCCGTTCGACCTCCTGACGCCACTCGATGCCATCTGACGCACCTGCTTACCTCATGTCGTCGGCCCGCGGATAGCTTCCTCGAGAAGTTTTACGCGCTACCAACTCCTCCTTATTGTAGAAAAAACACACTGGTACTGATAATAGTGAAAATCGTTGCACTGTGTACACCCTGTCCTACCTGTACACACGTGGGCCCCACGTAACCACCTGGCCATGGAAATTGGGTAATCCTTTATTCGATGCACCATGCATGTGTATGTACATATGCGCAACCCCTTGTCAAAAAAAACTCTTGACACCGTTTCTCGAAATTTTGAGCAGAACAGTAAGAAAAATTGAGATGAAGTTCAGGGTGTCATTAACAAGAAAACATAATCAACGATTAGATTGATTAGAAATAAACGCCACATAAAACACTAATCATATTCTTCTTAACATAAAACAACCACAGTTAACAAGAATCAACGCTCAAAAATAGAATTTGTAACAATTTTGAATCTTACATGCGAATCGCATACACATACTGTTGTCACCATGAATTGAATCGGCGCGTGATCATTACCGCTCGAATACCATGTTGAGATGTAGAGAGAAAGACAAAGAGAGAGAGAGACGAGACAAGAGACACACCATATACGCTCCCAAAGACTGATTCATATTGAGGACAAGATACAAATATATAGGTGAGATCAAGTTCAGTAGAGTGAGCCATATATAGCTCCAACAATAGGAACCGGTACCATCAGATGGTTACAAAGGGACAACAATGTAGAAAATCAAGATGTTACTCTTGGTTTCATTGAACCTCCTACTGAACCGGGTTCCGCTCAAATGAACCGTTGGATCCATGTGGGATGTTACGTTAGAAAACATTAGTGTTCTTATGAAGATACCATCACTTATGTTTTGGTGGACGAAAACGCTTCTCCAAGGGGAAATTAATGTCAGGACAAGGGTAGGACCAGTCCGGGCCAAGGGCCAGGACGGACATGCAGTCAAGGGGGTCCCTATATTTAGAAGGACAAGGGCCTATATAGGGCATGGCTGGGTGGTGATGAGCATGTTCAGTTCCCCTGTCCTTTCAAATTCACAGAGGCGTTTGTAGGAAGGTCAATTTTACTCAATGGGAGATCTCTATTCATGGTATGATTAATTTCAGTTAGATGTTGAGAGTACAGATCTGACAGCTATGAAAAGACCTTTGGGATTGGTAAGGATGTGTACCTTACTCTAACCTAGAAATAACTTAGAGAACTCTAACCCTAACACTCTAGCTTAGAGCACTCTAACAATTACACACTCTAAATTACTACTAGCCTAGAGCAATCTAACCCTAATATTCTAACCTAGAGTACTCTAATCTTAGAACTATAGAGCAACACCACATGCTAATTTAGATCACTTTAATCCTATATCCTAGAATAGAACACTCTAATTTAGAACACTTTATCTAGGGCACTCTAACCTAAAACACTCTAGTCCTAACATATCTTAAAATACTCTAAACTAAAACACTCCAATTTAGAGAACTCTAATGTAGAGGACTCTTAACTAAAAAACATTATAACCTAAAGCACTCTAATGATTACACTCTAACCCTACTTTTATACACCTTAAAACTCTAGAGCAACATGACACGCTAACTTAGTTCACTCTAACCCTAAACCCTAAAACACTCTAACCTAAAACTCTCTAGTCTAGCTCACTCTAGCACAAATTTAGAGCACTCTAACCTTAGCATCAACATTAACTTAACATATAGTGTACATTAATTTTAAAGTAAAATCTCTAACATAAAACTAAAGCTAATTTAACTACTAATTTCTCTTCTGAAACTTACACTTAAATTAATGAAATAGCATAAATTTAAATTAATTAAGTCTGTATCAAAACATAAGCAAACCAACAACTGTTCTTTTTTAAACTAAACACTCATGTTAAATAAGTCTAAATTACTTTACTTAACTAAACATCCATGCTAAATTTAGTAAATGAAGAACCTAATATAAAACTTCATTATTATTTACAACATTTTAGGTGTAAATATATATGTGTGTGTATACGTAGTGTGCATATTTATGTGTAAATATGTGTGTGTGTGCATGTGTTTATGTGTGTGTAAAAATATGCATGTATATGCAATTACCTATCTGTGTATGGATGCATAAAACAAAGGAAAGAGCATCCGCACTTGAAAGATGTGAGAGCGCAAAAATTCCTAAAGATTGGAGTAAAACCTGCAAAAACAACAAACAAACACTTTGTTATGCACACACACAAACACACCCTTACTTTAACAAAAACTAAGAAAAACACATACATTTCTTCTCCAAGAGTGTGGGTGATCATGAATAGAATGTTGTATGAAGCCAACCTTATCAAATCTACAAGTATGGAGTCAATAGGAGTCGGTCAGAGATAAGCGCAGAGGAGAAAAATGAGAGGCTAAACTAAAAAATGAGCTTGTGGGTTCTGATTTATAGTAGGGTGTGGATATACCTGTCAGTATGGGCATTGGCAAACACATTGGTATGGGTGTTGGTATACGCTATGTTGACTTATGGTAGAGAAAACCCTGCATCTCTATATCTCGACCCACATGTGGATCAAACATATCTAGCATCAAGCAAAGAAATGCTTCAACAAAGAAACTTTCATCAATTTTCCTATTGTAATGTGCATGTATAGGAAGATTTCCATGAAAATGCAAGGAATCTTCACCTAGGATTTGATACATGAAACTTGCTTTATCTTCATCATCATAAACTCCAATCTCCGAAAGAAAATCATTAGCTAAACCCAACCATGACTGTACATATTCACATTTCCTTCCATTGAAGAAAACCTGGTAGACCTCACTTGCATCCATTCTCACCTGATTAAGATCTTCATTAGCTTGTGAGCTTTTGAATGTGAAACTATCTTCCAAATCTCTATTTGAAGATACTTGAACTAGTTTCTCAATGACAGGCACCAAAACCATGTGAGGACTTTTGGTAGAGCAAATCCTGCCTCTCTATAACTCAATCCACATGTGGATCGGACATATCTAGCATCAAACACAGATAGACTATGATAAATATAAACACCATACCTCCAATGGTAAGGTAGGCCCATTTCACAATACTTGAAGTCCTCACATGAATTATTCGTGCAAGTCCTCTTCTACTAGACTTGCACCAATAATTTCTACTGTCATAGGCAACCTTTAGCATTCCGACATACTGAGGTGGATCATATTCTCTCAAAGGCCTTTCAGTAGGCACGTCTATTATTTGATGCTCAAAAACCAATTGCCACGTCCTCACCTAGAGCTCCATATCATGCCCCTAGTGCACTCAATAGCTGCATGGCCAATTTTTCTTTTAAAAAAACCATCATACTTCAAGACTGCTCTCTCTTTTACATACAATGACCCCTTATTGCTAAAAACGTATACATGCACCACCCCACATCGTAAGTTGTGTGCATTCATTTTTATAACCCACAAGCTAGGCTTGGAAGCACACTATAGAATTTCCCCTAAAAGAAAGTAAAACTCCAAGAGCTTGAGGCATAGGCTGGTCAATTGAACTTTGAACACTGCAAATGCCCCTAAATAGTGAGCAAGGGTGTCATATGGAATTAACACATGGAAATTATAAAATCCGTAAAGCACAAACAATCTAAGCTGTGATTGTGCTCGAGTTTTCATGAAGTGGGATGAAAAACGGCTACAATGAGCATTTACACACCACATTTACATTGTGCATATGCTCGGCAACAAACATAAACAAGGATTTGTGATGACATAATTTTCCACCACAAAAACACCTAACAACATGTGGGTATAGGCATTGATATTGGCAATAAAATTAATAAAATTGAATTTTATTCAAATTTAGACTCCCTCCAATCTTACCCATGCATATATTGATGCCCGCCTGCAACTTTGGAAATTTGGTGTTGGCCATCGATTGATCTCTTTTAGTGATAGAGAGAGATAGATCAGATAGTTAGGTAAGATAGATTTTATTATCATCTTGGGAGGTCAAATATGATGTGTGGGGCCAAAATTACATGTGATGTCGTATGTGTGTGGCTAATGAGTGATTCTTGATGCTCCAAAATTGTGGTAATGAGAGTCGCAATGGAGAGTCCACAATGTGACTGGGTGAGGAAAGTGTTAAGGCATAAGTCATGGCTGACAATGTGAGGGAATCAATGAGTTTAAATGTGACCAAAAGATGATCACTCTAGTAGTGTGTGGTACTCATACTCTCAAACTTGTAGTGAGCATAATGCGCACAATTGATCTGGCTCTTCTCCATTGGCCCAATGCCCTTGCATCAAAGGGAGTGGGAGCTAAGCCAAATGGCCTACAATAGTGTGTATTGCTGACAAGAGAATAGTTTCAAGTATGGAAGGGTGAGTAAAGTTTTCTCTTTGAGTGAAGAATACAGTTTTATAGTTGGGGGCAATATGGTCGGTTTAACGTATAACGCATGACCCACCAGATTCCTCCCAAGCTGTCGTACATTGGCGTAGTAGAAAAGCTTCATTCACTTGGGAGTCTATTGAGTCATCATGTAGCAAGTGTAATGAATCCCATCTCCCAAACCACTTCTTTATGTCTTGCATCTTGTGCTGAAGATCTTGCTTTTATATATCTTTTGAACTTTTTTGCTTGCCTCCCGGTGCAATTGTAGGAATTCAATGTGAGGGGTTTTGATGCATTTTTATCGTGTACTCCACAAACCTTCGCATGCCCATTACCTCAATTGAAAGAGGTCCAGAGTCAAGAAGTGGGAGCATATTGTAATAGAAATTGATATTTTGTTATTTTATTGTAGCTAGCAGGTGGAAAAAGCATGACCGCGATATGGGATATGCAAAAGGACATCACATATGTGTATATTTTATTATTCAAGTGCTCTTTATGAGCTATGGAAATTTAAGTACGGCTAGCCAATGTGTATTCATTTTTAGCATTCAAGAAATAGCACTCTTGCACGGGGGAGATTGCACACAGTGCATGTGTCTATTCTTCTATGCTATCCCCTCTTCTCTCTTGCCATGCCGGTGTAGCACTTTTCTCTATGAGGTGCATCTGTACGTGCTCTCTTACTTTCTCTCTCTCTCCATTCCTATGTACCTCTTTGTTTGCATACGACTTTGACTCTATGCTCAGGAGATTATCTAGGTATGTAGATTTGTCAGTTTATGGCTTGTAGTATATTCTTTGGGTATTTTTCTAGGGCTCTCTACACTTCCATTTGTAGTAGTGGTATGAGAATAAAGGCTACGCTACAAGACTAAAGGTTTTTTACAAGTAGCAGCTACGTATTTTGTTTTCTTATGCTGGTATATTTTGTTATTTTCTTCCATTTGTAATATTTAGTGTTGATTGCATGAGATAGTTGGGGATTTTTGGAATTAAAGATAGTCCCCTTTTTCTTTTCATGATATCAGGATTATTAGTCTAATCATGATAATTAAACATAATAATAGATTAAACTTAATCATATGAGAATACTCAATAATGAGAAGGGAATCGTTTGTGGCCTTATAGGATGTTACAAATATAGTGTTTCCTTCATGATATGAAGGCTCCGCCACAACCCACATCATAGACTGAAGCGTGAGGGAAGATTATTATTGAATAGTGACATCTTAATTAGAAGGTCTCCATGTAGTATTACTAGATTTCAGTTGTTTGTTCACTCATAAAAAATCCACCAAGGAATTTGGCACAAGAGAATAAGAATTAGGAAGAGGATGGGGTATAGGAGAGCCTCTTTATTTGCCATGAGATTATGGAGGTGATTAGATTTTTGACGAATAGATGAATGCCATGTGTGCAAGAATGGTGGGTGTGTAAGAGAGGTGTAAGAGTGGTCAAAGGATACACGTTCCCCCCCAGAAAGGGGTTAGACAATTGTATGATGTTCGGCCTTCCATAAGTCCTACATATATGATCTCCGATTTGAGCGGAGATTATAGATCTATAATCTACATGACGAGCTCTTTCCATAGATATGCTACATGCTATACTTTTGCTTGAAAGATTGTAAATTTTATTTTGGGAGGAAAATTTGAATTCAAATAAACTAGTCAATTTGCCTATTTGAATTCAAAAGCTGTCCTTCGATTACTTTCTTAATACTAATGGTTTGACTCCCTTAAACTGTCAAATAAAGAGGCCCTCCTAGACTCCATTCTCTTCCTAATGAAGGAGTAGAGGTAGCTGGAGTTTTTTCAGAATAATGAGAAGCGGAAGGATAAATTATTAAAGCATATGAATAATCACAAGGGAAAGTCCAGAACACTTGACAGCAGAACATGGAGAAGGAGAATGGATTTTAACACTAGAATGGTAACAGGACACTTTTATGTCCTTGGACACTTTTGTGTCTTGTTAAGTGACCATTTTTCTTGAATTATTTGAAGAGTATGAAAATGAATTTCTAGGTGCTATATATCCACAAATTTGCCTTATGAGCTGAAAAAAACTTAGCATTTCTTTTTGAGTATCGATCTCACCATTAACCTTACTCTTGCACAACATTTTTGAACCTAAAGTGTGTGAAAAAAAGGGTCCTGTTTTTGGCTTTTTTTCAATGTTTGGCAACTATACCACTCTAAACTTCATGTTTGTGAGGTTTAGATGGCTAGAGGTTAGGCCTTCATAGTTCTCAACATGTTTTGATGCTTGCAGGGAGAGCTAAGTGCTAAAATTGAAAGTTATGACCAATTTACAAGAATTGCATAATCTTGTTTTTTGGGCAAAATTAGCACTTTTATGAATTTTTTGGTGGCTTTCTTGATATCCAATTCAATTTTGATTGTGTAAGTGTAATGTATAACATAAAGCTAATCTTCCTTGAGTTTTGGGAGACCTAATATGCTATATAGCATAGTATATGATGATGGTTGAGTTTTTTGATTGCTGAAGAATACGATACAGTTTAGAGTAGCAAGTATAAATTTCTCAATATTGCTAGTTTCTTAGGCCAATTGTGTGTATTTTGTAGGTAGTAACCATATCTAATCATAGACTACAAACTTGGCTAGATATTGAGTAGTTTCTATGGGTTTCTAGAGGTCATAATGCTAAACCCAGTTTTTTCATGTTTGCTGTATTTAGCACTTTATCATTGCCCCCAAGGTTCCAATTGTAAGAGATCCATTATCATTTTGACATGCTCCATGGCTCCTTTTGAATTCAGAGGCCCAAAGGGAACTAAGAAAACATGTATATAGTATCTGTATTGAGTGTGACTATAGAAACTTTGATGATAGGTCCGCAGAACGGCAAAAAATGCAACTTTTTTGTACCTTTTTTTTTTGCCCAAAAAAAGAATTAGTGAGGTAAAAGAAACCATATGTTTTCGTCACCAACCCATTGAAGTTAACGAGGCATTTTATCTCACGTCCTACAAAAATCTCCACTCTTATTTATATGCAATCAACCGTAAGAAATTGTTGTTTTGGGCCAAATGCACTGGTCCATCAACTTTGGAGGCTTGTAGTGACCAAGGGATGAGAAAAATTACAAGTTTCTCATTTTTTCCATATGTAGTAGTTATTGAACTATAAGCTCACGAAAGGATTTTTCAAAATGAGGGGATCTACTATGGTTTTGGATTTTTTTCCCAAAACCCTGAAAGGACACTTTTATGTCCTGTTAGGTTACCATTCTAGTGTTAAGTTTGGTAGAAAGAACTGACAATCCCCTGAGAAGTCACCGATGTGAAGCAAGGATGGGAGGTTTCCCATAGCTATTAATAATTGTATTTTAGATTTGTCGGAGATAGCATAGGGCAAACTAAATTCTTGAAGTAGTTCGGAGAGCCAAAGTGCTTCGCGAGCAGCAAGAGCAGCGGACACATATTCCGCCTCAGTGGATGAGCAAGCAATATAAGCGTGTCGCTTCGTTTTCCATGAAATGGGGCCTCCTGCAAATAGAAATATATACCCCCCAGTAGAGAAGCAGCGTGGATCATCACCCGCCCAATTGGCATCCACATAGCTAGAGATAAAGAGCGGTGTAGTGGGATCAAAATAGTATGTGGTGGCATAATGCTTACTGGTGTTTAAGTAGCGGAGAGTGCGCTTAGCAGCTTGTTTATGGGCTTTGCAAGGTTTAGCCATAGAGCGAGAGAGAATGTGGCCTGTGTAGCAGAGATCAAAGCGTGTGCAGGAGATTAAATAGCGTAGTTGCCCGCAGAAGCGTGGAAAGTGAAAAGAGGGCAAAACAGATGAGTCAGCTTGTGTGTAGGCATGATATTGTGGAGCTAGGTTGTGCTTGAGTGGTAGAGGAGCAGCTTCAGGAGAGCATGAGCTCAAACCATAGTATTGTAATAATTCCTCAATATATTTTAGTTGAGAGAGTTTTATCCATTTACCTGTAGGGTCCCTGATGACTTCAATGCCCAAAAAATACTCCATGGGCCCTTTGTCGGTTATTGGGAATTCTTGTTGTAGGCAATCAATTGCCCGAAGAATCATAAGATCATTTGTACCTATAAGTGGAATATCGTCGACAAATAGACCAAGTAAAGCAAGACCTTCATTACATTGCCAAAGATAGATGTTGTAGTCGACGGAGAGACGTTGCCAGCCACAACTTATGAGGTATTCATGTATGCGGGTGTACCATTGGCGAGAAGATTGCTTTAAGCTATAGATGGGATGCTTTAATTTACAAACATAATGTGGGTAGTCTGAGTGAGCAAAATGGGATGCACTACAAGAGGCTCTTCATATTAGCGACGCTCACACAGCGACGCTCAAAAAAAATTTTCCCGGCGTCGCTATGAGCGTCGCTATGAGCGTCGCAAATTTACAAATAAATTTGCGACGCTCATAGCGACGCTTATAGCGACGCTCATAGCGACGCCGGCTGGGGTAAAAAAATAACCGAGCGTGCCCAAAAACTCAGATCTCAGATCTGAGTTTTTCGGCGCCCTCAAGCAAGGAGCAGATAACTCTCTCCCTCACTCTCTCTCTCTCTCTCTCTCTCTCTCTCTCTCTCTTTTTCTTCTCCACACACACACACACACACACACACACACACACACACACGAGGAGAGGAAGGAGAGCCAGGTATGCTCCTTCCCTCTCCTCATTCTCATGTTCCCTTCCCCTCTTTCTCTCTCCCTCTCTCACACACACACATACACACACACACATAGTGTTTTTGAGAGAGAGAGAGAGAGAGAGTACAAACAAAAACAAAAACGCACACTCACATACATAAACAAAGAATGCACACACACATTGAGAGAGAAAAAGAGAGAGAGAGCATGCATAAACAAAAAACGCACGCATTGAGAGAGGAAAAGAGAGAGAGAGCATGCATAAACAAAAAATGCACGCATTGAGAGAGGAAAAGAGAGAGAGAACATGCATAAACAAAAAACGCACACATTGAGAGAGGAAAAGAGAGAGAAAACATGCATACGATCCAAAAAAACGCACACACATTGAGAGAGAAAGAGAGAGAAACTAATTTAACGTCGTAGGAAACTAATTAAAATTAAAAGACCTAAAGATCTAGCCGACGAGGAGTTGAACTGAAGACCTATTATTCAAGAGGGAAATGGCATAATCAATCGATCATACTTGGCATGGGTGATAGAAAGGTTATACCATTTATCTCTTTTTATTGGCACATACATCCACACACGCGCACACACACAAGAAGAAGAGAGTTATAACGTCGTAGGAAACTATCTTAAAAGACGTTAAAGATTAGGTTATATGTAGACTTACATTAAATTAGATTTAGGTTTATTTTTAACTAGATTTACATTTATTTAAGCTAGATTTAGATTTACGTTATATGAGATTAGATTTAGGTCTCCATAGACTGCGATGCCTGCATGAAGCGGGTGAAGAAAGCCCTCAATGGAATATAGGGTATTGCTGCCTTCACTCATGGTGGGCTCCGTCGATCCAAAAGTACTGGTGAAATGTCTTCAGAAGATAGGGAAGGTGGATCTTCAGGGCGGCAAGAGTCACTACATCCCCGACACAATGACCATCTAGACAACCTCTAGTCATTAGACTTACGTTAAATTAGATTTAGCTTTATTTTTAGTTAGATTTACGTTTATTTAGATTTACGCTTATTTATGTTAGATCGAGTCCACGCAAGAATTACTTACGGTTTAGGGTTTAGAGTTAGACGAACAGTGAAAAGATCTACTGTGAAAAGATGTTAAGATGAAGTGAAGTGCTACAGCTAGAGAAGAGGCAAAGGGATTTTGTCCACTACATGCAGTATCATGTAGACGTGGGTGTGTAGATTTCTTGTACCCACAAATATAGGTATTGACCAATAAAGACGAGATTATAACCCGGTGGTTCTGATCTACGTGCACCTCTAGACCGAGGTGTGCGGGGATTGGACATGACTAGAGAATGTGAGGTAAAGAGAGAGAGAGAGAGAGAGAGAGAGAGAGAGAGAGAGAGAGAGAGAGATAAGACGAAGAATGCCAATAGAATATTAAATTTGTTGTCCAGGTTATAAGTTTTTTATCCTCATTATGAGTAGCGACGAGGATGTGGGACCGTCCAACCGAAACACCTATCTCTCAACGAGGGTCTTATGTCCTTGTAATCAATGCAAGCATGCTGTGCGACGGACAAGACGTGTTTCTTTGCAGCACGTTCGCGAATTTGGCGAGTTCGATCCATCTATTATAGATCGAGTTGTTGCCAATTATAACTCGTCGGACTCTGACGCTGGCCAACAAGCAGCAATCTTGCAACCCAATAGACGTGTTCGCAGGCGCTTTGGTCAAGCAGCATATGTGAGGCCACAAGATGTAGCCTCTGACAGCTCGGGGGATGATCATGCAGAGCACATTCCCAACGAGGCAATGTTTGAGCCCGAGATTGATGAAATGATCGAGACGATCATGGATTCAGAAAGGCTTATCTATGATGATATGAAAAGTGAAGCCGATACGTCATTGTATAATGGAGCACGTATGTCTAGATTGAAAGCACTCCTGGTTCTTCTCAACATGCAGGCAAAGTTTGGATGGAGTGACACTAGCGTCACAACGCTTTTCAGGTGATCTATTACAGTTAGTTTACTTTAATAGAACTCTAAATGTATAATGATCTGATAGATTTTTACACGACTGTATCATATTTTTATGTTGTGTAGATTGCTGAAAGAGCACATACTACCAGCTGACAATGTGATGCCAGATTCCCGAGATGAAGCAAGAAAGATTTTGCGAAACTTGGGAATGGATTACAATTCTATCCACGCTTGTCCTAATGACTGCATTCTTTTCAGAGGGGAATACACAGACATGGAGAAGTGTCCGAAATGTGATTCCGAAAGATATCGAGTAGATCTCCACGGGACAAAAATTCCACAAAAGGTTTTGCGACATTTTCCTTTGCTTCCTCGCATCAAGCATTTCTTCGAATGTAAGTCCATGGCCGCCCTAGCATCATGGCATGAGGAGAATAAATCTTCGGATGGTGTGCTACGAATTCCTGCAGATTGCGCAGCCTGGAAACATATAGATGGAACATGGTCGGATTTTGCCAGGGAAGCTCGAAATTTGCGCTTAGGCCTGGCTATGGATGGCGTAAATCCATTTGGTCAAAGATCAACATCTTATAGTGTATGGCCCGTTGTCATCGTCAACTACAACATTCCCCCGTGGTTGACTACGAAGAAGGGGCACCTATGGCTAAGCTTGATTGTGCCAGGGCGATATAAAGTGGGGAATATGGATGTGTATCTTCGTCCACTATTGGAAGAGCTACAACAATTGTGGATTGGCATAGAGGTGGTGGATATGAGCCGACACACAGGACGACGGAATGCTTTGATCAGAGGCATTCTAATGTGGACCATGCATGACTATCCCGGGCTAACAGAATGCTCAGGTGATCTATTGACACTCCTCACTCAGACACTGTAAATATTGTTTTTTCCCATAGTTGATCTATTATCATGTGTATACATGCAGGGCTTCAAACAAGCGGATATAGAGCATGTGTCACATGTGGACCTAGACTGAATGCACGTAGGGCACCCTCACTGAAGAAGCAAATCTACGAAGGTCATCAAGCGTATCTTCCAGAGAATCATGTGTTACGCGACGGCTTTTTGGGAAGAGAGCCACCAAGGATGTCTGCACAAGCATGGTTAGAGCAGAAGGAGATGTGCGATGACGGATTGCCTCCAGGGATGAAGAGACTATCTCTATGGTACGAGTTACCATACTGGCCCCGACTCATGATCAATCACTTGCTCGATCCAATGCACATATTCAAGAATGTGGGTAATCTACTATGGGACCATTTGACCGGCAAGAAAGATACTTTGGGAGCCAGAGTTGACCTTAGAAATGTGGATCAGCTGGAGCAATATTGGCCGCAAACAGCGTCTGATGGATCGATAAAACTCCCTAAAGCACCATGGATTTTCACAGGAGCCCAAGAACGCAAAGTAAAAGAGGCCATTCGATCTTTGCGGACCCCCACTGGCGTAATGCACTCGCTCCGAACGTGTTTCACTAAAGAAGGAAAGGTTACCGGTTTGAAGTCACACGATTGGCATAAAATGTGTCAGGTACGTTCATAGTGGACTTTAATATCATTGCATAAAATGTGGACTTTAATATCATTGCTGCACATACTTTACAGTTTATTTTACCGGTTGCCATTGAGGGATGTTTGTCTCTTGACATCCGTAACACAATCTACAAACTTGCAAAGCTGGTGCAATGAAAGGAGATCAACGTAGACTCCATACCATTCGCCAAACTAAATGCTGCGGAGCTTGTGTGCATGTTTGAGAAACATTTTCCTACTACAATGCTAACCATTCAGGTGCATCTTCTTGTTCACATAGTTGATGAGGTGAAAATAGCTGGCACAGTTCATTCCAGATGGATATTCTTCTTAGAGCGTTTCATGAAAACGCTTAAGGGATATGTGCGTCAAAAGGCACGTCCAGAGGGTAGCATGGCAGAAGGTTGGTTGGTATCAGAGTCCCTAGTGTACATTGGAGAGTGGCTAGACGGATTTGATAAATCCCGGGACACGCTATGGCGAACCATAGATGATGAGCGCATATCTGGGATTGTCATGTGCAATCTCGGTGTTGAGAAGAAGATGACGGAAGATCTAGAGGCTAAAATCAACCGATTTTGCATGCTTCACAATCCAGTGATGCAAAAGTGGATTTCACAATATGAGGATGCAAAGCAAGAGCGACAAAGGGCACGAATCGAGTGGAGACGGGGAAGACGACCACCGATGCACTATCCAGCGGTTCTGGAGAGCCTACCAACCTTCATGAGCTTAAGATGGTTGCACAACCAATTGAAAAGCGCACAACAATGCGGTGACGAAGTGACTGAAGAAGAGTGGGAGTACTCTTGAGGTTGCGCGACCAAGGTAAGTTTGCAATGTACGACTAGCAAGTGTACCCTAAACCTTCCATGGTGTATAACGCTCTTTTCTACTCGCGCTCACATCTTTTGATTGAAAATTCTGAGTTTTCGACTTGCCTCTTCTATCACTCGATTCATTGCGTCATTGTATTTATATGCGTCATTACGTCATTGTATTTAATGGTCTTTGCGTCATTGTCTACTCTATTCATTCAATATTAAGTTTAAATATTCGTGTGTTTAATGCAGGTATGGATGATGAGGAGTTTCTTTCTTCTTTGTCACCGCAGCAGAGACAGTGGTACGTGGAGCGTCATCGCTCTGGCGCATCATCGCGCGTTCCTACACCATCCGCATCTCCCTCTCTTTCGGAGCATTCGGCGCGCTCCGAAGCTTCGGCGTCGACGAGATGAGCTTCACACTCGTCTAGACATCGGCGCTCTAGTGGTGGCGGTGGCGGTTGTTTTGGGGATTCCG
The DNA here is from genome assembly GCF_014529385.1 of Adiantum capillus-veneris. Lineage (NCBI taxonomy): Eukaryota > Viridiplantae > Streptophyta > Polypodiopsida > Polypodiales > Pteridaceae > Adiantum > Adiantum capillus-veneris. The sequence continues at coordinate 85,002,033 of NC_140940.1, read as the reverse complement.
CCACCGATGCCTCCACACCGCCTCGTGTTCGACGAGGCTCTTTACCCTCCCCTTCTTTGCCCGCCCCCACACCAGCCACAGCATCGCCATCTACGCCAGGTTTTGCACGGCTGACTGTTCCTAGAAGCTACACACCTCTACCTACTCCGCCAGGAGCCACCCCACTCGACACTCCTCGCTTCGGGGCCCAGACGCCGGTGGAGACACCTGACGTCCGTACCCCCATCGACACGCCGCTAGAGACCCCTGCCGGGACACCCAGGTTCACGCGTCACCGGCCAGAGGGCTTGCCTTACTCCGTCGACATCAGCGGCGGCATCATCATGGATGATGACGGCAAGAAGGTGATCTCGCGCATGCGTGGTCTTTGCTCTCAGCTGTTTAGACACTATATACTAGAACAAATGGAGTGAAGTACCAAGTGATTTAAAAAACAGAGTCATCAGCATACTTCATGATGAGTTTCCCGTTCCAACACGGGATCAGCGCTTCAATGAAGACCTGATGAAGATTCGAATGCGCGAATACTGCAAACACAAGCGTTCCGAAGTGCAAAAAGCAATCAAGAATGGGTGGAATAGGCCAGATTGGCTGGCCAAAGAAGATTGGAAGAATGCGAAGAAAGCAGCGCGCGAGAATCCCGACAAGTGGAAGCAACAAAAGGATGCAGCCAGAGCGCGAGTAGAGGCAGGGAGCTCGCACCACTTGGGGAGCGGTGGATGGGCATCATTTGAGGCCGATTTTGTAAGTCTTTTCACATTGCTCTTTATGCATGTTCGATAGTTTAGGGTTTATGAGTTTTTTAGTTCTAACATAATGAGATCTTTGTATGTTTTGACAGTGGTCAATGACAGGACGTGATCCCACACCGTACGAGCGCGAGTACGCAGGCAGGAAGGGCTTAAACGCACTGATGGACATTCTCAGTTCTCGCGGCGGCATGGTTAGTATTAGGGTTTACTCTTTTTTATTTTTTGTATTGTTTTATAAATGTCGTTATATGTTTATACTTACTGAAAGCTGTCTTATTGTCTTTTTTTGCAGAATCCGACAGATACGCCGCTTGGACGCGATGAGACGTCTGATTAGACGACGTCAGTTTAGCCGTAGCTAGATAGCATTAGTTTAGGGTTTCTCATAGCTTATGTATCATGAGACGGATTTTATACGTCTTTTTGAACCATGTATATTATTACATTTGTCACCGCAGTTTCTTTTGCCAATCAATTCTTTATGCCTATGATGTTGTACAATTGTCATTATTACATTTGCCAATCAATTCATTTTGCCTATGATGTGTACAATTGTCAATTTTGCAAACAATGCGTCTTGTGGGTGACTATTTTGGGTCTATTATCTACCTTTGCACTTTTTTTAAAAAGTGAATCAAGTACAATATGGTTGATGGGTGGCAGGGCATTCAATGCCTTGCCACCAAAAAAATATTCTCTCGGGCGTCGCTATAAGCGTCGCTATTTATGGCTCTGTAGCGTCGCTATGAGCGTCGCTATAGTCTTCTGTGTAAACGTCGCTATAAGCGTCGCTATAGGCGTCGCTATATGCGTCGCTATATAGCGACGCTCATAGCGACGCATATAGCGACGCTTATAGCGACGCTCTCGTAGCGACGCTCGTAGCGACGCTTTTAGCGACGCCGGGGGTTATAAAAACCTAATGTATTTCCGTCGCTAACAGCGTCACAAGAGCACACAACCTCTTGTAGTGGTGGTTGCTTCATGTAGACAGCTTCAAATAAAAATCCATGCAAAAAAGCTGTAATAACGTCAAGATGGTGAAGAGGCAAACCAAATTTTACGGCTATGGCCACAAGTAGGCGGAAGGATGCCATGGCTAAGACTGGCGAATAGGTGTCGAAATAATCGACGCCGTGTCGTTGAGTGAAGCCACGAGCAACGAGACGTGCTTTGTAGCGGTCAATGCGCCCAGTAGGATTGTACTTCTTCTTGAATAACCATTTGCAGCTGACAATATTGAAGTGTGGCAGTGGAGGAACTAGCTCCCAAGTGTCGGCCATAGTGAGGGCGTGAAGCTCTTCTAGGATTGCCGCATGCCATAATGGACCCTCAGAGGAAGAGAGTGTGTCTTCGACCGAGAGTGGTAATGCATCTTCAAGCGGTTCTGTGAGCGGATCTGCTGAGTATTCCTCTTCCATAACTGCGGAAAAATTGGTGGCAGCATAGATGTCGGCGAGGGAGCGCGTGCGAACATTGCGGCTCGTGGCCAAGCTATCAAGATTCGGAGCTCCTGGAGAAGAGTCCGTCGAAGACATTGTGCCGGGAGAGGTCGCCGATTGAGAAGATTGTGATTCGACTTCATCGATGTAAGAGGGAATGCCATAGTTGAGGGGTGTGTCGTGGGAGTTCGATGATGAAGGGGGAAGCACATACATATTTAGGCAGTAAAGAGATGCGGGAGGATGTTGAAATGCCGGGCTCAAGAGGTGGGGCTGTATGTAAATGCCATGGGTAAGATTCTGTTGGTGAGTGGGGGCGAGGCATTGTTAATGGGTTTGAATGGGGCGTGAGAGGGCTCTTTTGAATAAGCTGAGGGTTTATAATTTGAGGTCTAAGAGGTAAAGGTTGGGAAAAAATCGGTACTGAGGGAGTTTCTGTTTGTGCCAGAGGATGATTGGGAGTGCAGCTGGGCTCAGAAAAACTGTGGGAACTGAGGTGAGTGAGTTGAGTATTACCTCTTTGCTCATGAAATGAGCTGCAAGGGCGAGGTGATTGCAGACTAAGGTAGTGCTGCGCAGGTAGTGGGCTTGAATGAGGAGCACTGAGAGAAGGCGCAAAAAAACGTTTTATAGGAGAAGGAGAGCTGCCAGGCGGTGATTGCCGAGGGTAGACAGCAGTGGCTGAAATCATTGGCCTTGATTGAGAGTGGGTCTGAGAGGGTGCCGAAAAAAAAGGTGGTGATTGAGGGCGGCCGACACAGGTTGCATGGGGCAAGAGAGGGCTGGATGAGGCCCTGTGAGTGTATTGTGGTGGCGGCAGGGTAGCGCTAATGGGGGATGGTGAAGCGGCCATGCTAGGCTTGTGAGTAGCACCAGGGGATGCGGAGGCAGTGATGCGGATTGGAGCCAAGGTGGCGCAGTGATTTCCGGTGGCGAGACCAGGGGCAGGGGTTTGCGAAGGGGCACGCGAGGAGATGGCGCCACTGGCTTGCAGGTCTGCGCGCGAGGCAGGCGGGCGGCAGTGTGCTAAGAGGGTAAGGTGGTGAATGTTTGAGGTGTAATAAGGTTAATGATGGGCTTGAATAATTAAAATGAATTTCACTTGGGGAAGGTTCACCTGCAGAAATTTTAAAAGAGTTATTATTGGGTACCTCATGTGAGTTGGGGATGAGCGATGGCGAAGAAAATATGCGAGGCGGAGGCTCAGGCGGTTGGCCGAGAAGCGCGCCTTCATCGAAGATGACGGAGCGAGAAAAGATGAAGCGGCGGTGCTCCGGTAAGTGGAAGCGGTATGCTTTGACGCCGAAACGATCGCCATAGCCTACAAATAGAGCGCGATGGGCACGGGGAGCTAACTTTGAAGCAGGATGTGTGTCGAGAGGGTATGCCGGGGAGCCGAAGATACGCAGGTGAGCGAGGTTTGGAGGGTGGCCATGCCAGAGGGTATAAGGTGTGGTGCCGGGATTCCGTGAAGAAGGTATGCGGTTTTGTAGATAGCAGGCTGTAGCGGTTGCTTCTTCCCAATAAGAATCTCCCAGATTTGCTTGAAGTAGCATGGCCCGTGTAGCATCAAATAGTGTGCGATTTTTGCGTTCGGCACGGCCATTTTGTTGTGGATGATCTGGGATAGTAAATTCATGGCGGATACCGGCTTCATTGCATAGCTGTTGAAATTCGTGAGAAGTGTATTCGCCGCCATTGTCTGTACGAAGAACCTTGATGGTGCGATTGATGTGATTCTCGACTAGAGCCTTAAAATGCCAAAAATGAGTGATAGTTGCAGATTTTTTTGCCATATAGTATGTTACTCTGTATTTGGAGTAATCATCAATAAAGACCAGCATGTATTTGTTGCCAGTAATGGATAAGATAGGCAATGGGCCACAAACATCAGAATGGATGAGATCAAGCAGGGCGGAAGCTTCTGAAGTGGAGTTTGGAAAGGGTGTGTGGTGAGCTTTGGCAAGAATGCAGCCTTCACAGAGTGAAATGGGAGTGATGTGGGTAGGGAGACCTAAAGCGAGTTGGCGGTGTGTGAGCTCATGTAAAACACGGTGAGAAATGTGCCCTAATCTATAGTGCCATTTGAGAGTGTTTTCTTGTAAGGGGATATTAATGGTAGAGGATAAGGCTTGTGCATTTGAGGAGTGACCAAGCGGGTAGAGGCGACCAGTTTTAGAAATATGCAGACTTACTGGGTGACCATTTGCATCTCCAGCTAGAAGCGTGCAACCTTCGTTGTTGAATTCTACTTCGATACCTGTAGAGGTGAGCTCACTGACAGAAATTAGATTTTTCTTGAGTCCAGGAACATAGTATACCTTTGAGATGGTTGCTGGAGACCATTTGGAAGATCAATGAGAACATCTCCATAAGCTTTGGCATGTTGAATGCTATCATCTCCGAGGCAAACTTCAAGTGGATGATCAAGATATGTGAGATTTGATAACCAAGAAAATTGATGGGTCATGTGATGTGTAGCTCCAGTATCTAGTAGCCATAGGTCGTTAGGTGCATAAGAGATAGTGGTAACATATAGCTGCATAGGGTAATGAGGGGTACTATCATATGTGGAGATTTCAGCATATTGGGCTGACCGGGAAAAGATGTGGAAGGAAATGAGGGCCTGGCCCCCCCTTGATGATAAGATTCGTGATGGGGTATGTAGCCATGAGATATAATAGGGGGCCGTTGATAGACATTACCTTGATGCTTGGGTTGTCGACATTCCTTTGCCTCATGCCCGAGGCGATGGCAGTTAGAGCACTTCTTGTGCTTGTTGTTGTGATTACGACTTTGCGGGTTGTTGTAGGACTTCTTTCCTTGACTTGGATGTTGAGGTTGTCGAGGGTGCTGAGGGTTATATGGTTTCCTTTTAAAATGCTTCTGATGCTTTCCAGTAGTGATAAGAGCCATAGGCTTATGAGAACCAGAGGTTTGCTCTCTAAGAGTTTCCTCTTGTTTTACCTTTGCCACAAGATTATGTAGTTATAGATTTTCGATTGTTGCTTGAGTAGTGATAAAAGCTCTCCAAGATGACGGGAGAGATGCTAACAAAAGCATAGATTGCAGTTGCTCTGGGATTGATAGTCCAGATATAAGGACTTCATCAAGCAAGATTTGCCAAGATTCTAAAAACTTGGAAGATGATTGACCTTCTGACATAGTAGTGTTTACGAGTTTCTTGATCAGGGAAACTTGGTAAACAAGGTCAGTATGCTCATAGCTTTTTTCAAAAAAATTCCAAATAGCATGAGCAGTAGGAAGGGTTCTTACCATTTGAACCTACCGATCTTGGCAATGCAAAATCAACTCCATCTTTGCATTGGTATTTTTGGTTTGCCAAGCATTAAAGGCATCTACGGTGCTCATAGGGGCCTTCTCTTTGGGTGGGTCAGGTTGCACCTCTCCTCCTGACGTGATATCCCAAAGTTGGAGTTGTTGGAGATAGAGCTCCATTCTAATCTTCCATACTTGGTAATTAGTGCCATTTAGCTTGTCAATGACATAGCGGGTTTTGTAGGTAGCTGTAGTAGCGGATGTAGAGGCAAGCTCAGCCATCTTACAAGGTTCCGGATCCCTTGAAGATGATTTGGAGATTAGGCACTAAGTAGGAAGATAAGCTCGAGGAATTAAAGCTTCAATAGCTCTGATACCATGTGAAGATTTAATGAACACACAAGTACTGAAATATGACTAACTTAATAACATAAGAGAGAGAGAGAGACTGATGCGAAATAGAGACAACTAGATTGCTAATAACATTGAAACAATACAATGAATAGCAGCTATGCTCAAATGGAAAGACGAGTTGAATGGCTAGGGGCTGAGTGGCCTTTATATAGGTTGTAGTGATCAATCAGTGCCTAGACTAGTGGGTGGTTGGTAGATCAGTGGTAGGTGAAATTGGTTGCTAAATCTATGGGATGATTATTGGTGGGAATTCACCCTTACAGAATAATAAAGTGAATTTGTTTCTAACATGGATGGCCTTGCATACTTTGTATGCTAAAGTCCCACTCTCTCTTCTTTTCTCTACATGCCTGTCACGAGTCTTCTCCTATCGACCCTCTTGATTACCCACACTCCATGCAGGGTAGAGTTGCCTAACCACGTCACCAAGTTTGGAGTGCCCGCACTGCTGCATACAATAGTGCAAATTGATGTGAGGCAACCTCTTGGGGATCTAACAGTGGGCATGTTCATCATGCTTGTCCATATGATAGGAATCAATCCACTGGAATTTTCCTCACTAGAGGTGCGTGATGGCAATGGGCAATGTAAAACTCGGGTGTTAGACAACAACAATAGTAGTTAGACATTCTCACCATGATATCACACCAAATGAGCTGCGGATATGTCATGTAAAACTATCAAATGATCCTCAATACCACGCTCTGCAATTCACTTCCAAGATGTCTTGGTTTTATTAACCCCCCCAAAACCTTACTGCTTGCTTGGGATCATTCCCAGTCGGTGGTGAACACATGGGCATATAGCTCAGGGACTCTCAGGGTTTAGAGCTCCACACTCCTAATATTGAACACCATACCAACAAATTTGAGGGCAGAATCTCTCGGAAACCTTAACAGTTTGAAGGCACCATACCAGCAGAGCTCGGCAACCTTTTAACCTGATCGCCCGCATACGTGTGGCTCGTATCACTACCAACAAAGCAGTAGATTAACGTGTCATAGGGCACTTGCAAAACCAACTAGCACGTTTCAGCATGCAGTAAGCAGGATTTGAGGAGCAAAAGGAGGCCTTCGCGGGCTGAGGGTTGGTCATTGATGCGAGTTGAAGAGCGGCCTTAGAGGGCTCAGGTGGTTGGCCATGAAGAAGGTGCAGTCAGCTCTAGCACAGTTGAGCGTGTCGTAAGAAGGATTTAAGGAGCAAAAGGAGGCCTTAGAGCGCTCAGGTGGCTGGCCATGAAGAAGGTGCAATAAGCTCTGGCACGTTTGAGCGTGCAGTAAGCAGGATCTAAGACAAAAAGCATTGTGCTGTAGTTGTATGATGAGCCGTTGCTAGTGCCGCGCGAAGGAATAGTGCTATATTTAGCGTTTAACTTGCATGCTATTTTAAGAAATTACCACACTATTTTAATAGGAATAAGCATCAACATAAGCATGTCGCGACTTGTGAGTAGTGCGGAGACAACCAATCTTGCTTGGTGGGCGTTTCTTAGAGGACATACGTAGATTGAGATCAAGCATCTAGCACTGAAGTAAAGGAATTACAAAGCCAATTGATGAGTTTTAAAAAATATTGCGTATATGATGATCAATTAGCTCTATAGCGGTCTATAAAATGGTCTAATTTCATAGCATTGATGAACTATAAAAAATGAAATGCATGTGTATTTATTTTCGAAATCAAGCATAGTCAATTTTCTCTTATTTCTCAAAGAACCTATGAGTGTGAGAGAGAGAGAGAGAGAGAGAGAGAGTTACATGTTGTCGTAGTCGGAGGGTGCAAGGAGTCTTGACTGTTGATAACACAATCTATTGCACAACATATTTGAGGAGAAAAGTGCTAGGAGAAAGGTTTGTCCTCGTGCTTCAAAATGGATATGCAAAGGACAACATTGGGTTGCAGTATATAAGATGCATTACCAAGCAAGGACGTGTGTAGATTCACATCAATCATCTAAGAATAAAGTAAACATGTATAGAGTGCATTGAGTACTGTCATACCATACTTGAATTGCCGAATTGTGAGAAAAGAAGTGTATGTCTATTTGATATATAGATTCAATGATAAAGATTAAGCATATACTACGGAAGAAAATATGTGGCTAAACTAAACTTAAGGAAGCATTGACAAACTTAGAAAGTACGGAGAAACTAAAAATGGAAGTGCACCACTTACCTTGCAATCGTGTATGGGTGTCACCCAATTGTGCAAGCCGGAGGCCGGAGGCCAATGTTTGAATCAAGCTACATAAAATAAATGTGAATAGTTACACATTTCGTCTTGAAGTTAAGCGCAAAGTGACAAGCACATTTTGTGCTTTACGAAGTGGTGTGCATTTGTCGTACGTGTCAACCAAGACAATGCTAAGCACGACATTTTTTGTCAACAGCCCCTAACCAACAATATCACTATGAACTCTTTTGCCCATAACAACATCTTGCATGATGCCAGATGCCCTCAAGTTGCACATGTAGGTCATTGTATCGGGAGCTCAATGACACATGCTTTCAAGATAGAAGCGTAGGTGATTGCAGATGCTCTCTTTGCATCTGTTGATGGACAAAATGGGTTGATCTTGACCATCTCAGACAACTACCCCTTTCGTCTATGTTGGGCAAAGGGCTCAACTCTGTGGCTTCTCCACGTCAGCTCACTTCTCCTTGTACAGAGAGCGGATCCCGTGCGAGCACGCATATTATTTTTTTGGTACAACCACGAGAACATGTGGGCTTTTTATTTTTGGTTCTAATTATAGCATGCTCACAGGTTTCTGGGTTGCAGAGCACTGTGTTTACTTGTTCCTATGAGGCTCCTGGCCATGCAACTCGAATTGTGGGCAATGGCTTGGATCTTTCCAAGTGGTCACTTATGGGTTCAAAGATTAAAAAAATGCTCTTTGGCTCACCATGTAAAAAAGATTTAGAGAGTTGAGATAGTGTCATGTGTGTAATTCATGCACTTTTTCTAAGCTAGTGCAGTTGCCGACGTCCATGTCCAGCCGCCATACTAGCTACTACCTCCAAGATGAGGAATAATTTAAAAGTGATTTCTTGGGGATATTTCCCATACTGAGGTGGAAGTAAGCGGTAGACCGAGTGCCTTCAACATATCTTGTAGCTTTTATACAATTATTGTTGATAGTTTTTCCTTCTTATTGCCGAGTTTAGATTCGCTTCTATAAATATTTGGCTTATAGTTCTTTAGCATGGAATGCGATAGCTAGCCTTAACTTCTATTCATTTCCGATTCGCTTTTCCAAATAGTTGGCTTAATAGTTTATGCTATCAAGCTTTCAAATAAATAAGTTGTTGATGAAACTTACTGATTTTTAGTTAACTTGCGACATGTTTATGATTAGGTGGCATGTAAAATAGCATTCACAGAAAGCTTTGTGTATATAGATCGTCTTGATTATATAATTTTTGTCTCTTCATTCATGTATTTTGACACTTATGCTTTCTACATCATGACTTTACTAATGATTTTCTTATTCATGCTTTTCTTGCTGATGTGATAGATGAGGGATGTGTCAAAGTTTATGCCTACTTGGGAGCCTCGTGTCTTGATTTATAGCAAAGACCTTGTTCATGAGAGCTTGGTGCCTCGTACTCACCATTGGTGCTATGTTTGTTTCATCATATTCAACCCTCATAATTGGTATTTCATTAACGTCCTCTTGATTCGTGCTAGGGTTGTTACCGTCTCATTGCACCCTCCTCGTGGAGTTGTGGTTGTTATCATCTTATTGCACCCTCGTCGTCGTGGTGCTATGGTTGTTATCATCTTATTGCACCATCATCGTCATTGATGTTATGGTTGTCATTGAAATTTGGTAGTTCTGACTATGCAACACTAGTGTTTCATAGTATTTGTGTGTCGGCTAATGTTTATGTGTGCACATGTATTGCATTCTTGTCATATGTACCCAATGCATCATTATTTGTTTCTCTGTCGTCTCTAGAGCGGCGTCGGGAACCGTCTTTGAGGAAATTGTGATGTGATTATTTCTAAGCTTCACATATTAATATGTTTCCTCAGCTGCTATTGTTAACAGGATAAAAGTCACATCAAGGAGCATATACGAGGGATCAAAGACGCTAAAGCTCCTACAATTAAAACCTTCAACTTGTGTCGATTAGAATTTTTATGAGCCTTCATGGCCATTGTTGTATATTATGAAGTGATGTAGCTCCTTGTGATTATATTTTGTAAATTTGAAATTTATTAATACAGAAGTGCATCTATATAGTGATGTGGGTTTTCCCTTGTACCACCATGGGTTTTTTTATCCAGAGTTAGGGACTCCTATTTGAGCGGTGGTGTTGGAGCTATATAGAGCCCCCACACCTATGCTATATATAGCTAGGAGTCCCCACTATATAAGTGTACTCAATGAGTGCTCTACACATACTTTTAGGGCTTGCAGATGATTGTGTCGTCTCTCGCTTTGCTCGTCTACCTGCACTCTCTCTCTCCGGTTCAACAATCCTAGTGTTGATTTGCCGATTTAGGCAACACTAGTTGTACGTGCTGATCTGCCGGTTTGGATAGCACGAGTGTAAGAGTTGCTGATTTAGGCTACATATACTACAGGAGATTCTTCACAATTGCGACGGCTGTAGCGACTTAAAATACACGGATATATTTTTTCCCCCCCGGAATCACTATAATTGTCGCAAAGAGGACGTTGTTGTATGCGTCGGTATTTGCGTTGCTATATGCATATAGAGATGGATATAGCAATGCAAATAGCGACTGCAGTTCCTAGTTTAGCGATGTATATAGAGACATTGTAGGTCCAAAAATAGCAACACATATAGCGACGTCCGAGAATATATTGTTTTGGTGACAGGGCATACATTGGCTCGGTACCCCATCAACCATATTGAACATAAAGTTTCTAGAATAAAGATGCAAAACTGACAAAAGTATATCGGCGAAAGTGGATTGTAAAAAGTAATACACTAACAAAATTATACACATCATAGGGAAATCGCTTGATTGCTAGGTTTTGACAAAAATGTACTAGTTACAACACAATTGTCATGAATGAAAAAATACATCATTGACCAATAGTTACAAAATTGACGTATACACTTCATCTCCTTATACATGCTATCAAAAAAAAAAAACTAGTGCTATATGGCAACGGCTAGATTGACATTGACTAATCTGACGTATCATTGCGTCCCAACAACATATTTGTTGGCTTTTGAAGGAAAAAAATAAGACTTTCTATAGGTATAAACATATAATTACAAAACAATTTTTAGTTGATTATTAGAATACAACAAATGTAAGAGAGTAAAGTTCAATACTAACCAAGCCAGAGCAATAACTCAAAATGTCCATAAGGGTGTTTAAGACCTTTTTATCCGCATACTCGTGCTCGTATGATGTGGAGTCACGTCCAGTAATCAACCATTGTTCAAAACATACAAAGAAAACGTTATGTTAGAATTTAAAAGTACAAATATCCATCACTACCAAATCTAAAGGGAAATTAAAAAATACTTACAAAGTTGGCCTCAAATGACGCCCATCCGCTGCTCCCCAAGTGATACAAGATCCCTGCTTCTACTATCGCTTTGGCTGCCTCCTTTTGTTGGTTCCACTTTTCAGGATTCTCACGCACTGCTCGCTTTGCATTCTTTCAACCTTCTTTGGCCAGACAATTTTGCATGTTCCACCCATGATTTATTGCTTTTAACACTTCAAAGTGCTTGTGCTTGCAATACTCCCGCATCCGCACCTTCATCAAGTCTTCATTGAAGTGCTCATCATGATTTGACACGGGAAACTTTTCATGCAGTATGTTGATGAGTTTGTCTTTTAACTCATTGGGCACTTCACTTCAGGTGGTTAGAATGTAGTGTCAAAACACCTAAGATCACCTTCTTGCCGTCGTCATCCAAGATGATGTTGCCACTGATGTCCAATGCGTACAACAAGCCCTCTCACCTCTGACGTGTAAACTTGGATGTCATTGTAGGCGTCTCGATAGGGGTCTCAAGTGGGATACGGGCTACATGTGTCTCGAGTGGAGCATGGACCCCAAAGCGAGGAGTGTCGAGTGGGGTGATTCTCGAAGGAGAGGGATGGGCAAACAAGGGGGAGGTAAGGAAGTAGAAGCATCATCGGCAACTCCTCCACAACAATTGCTGCCACCACTAGAGCATCACTGCCTAGAGGAGTGTGTAGATTGTCTGGTCAACATCGAACTAGCGTGCTGGTCGCTCCAAAGCAGATGGAGACTCTGAATAAGTGGAACAACACGACTGTATATTGGAGCGATGGTGATCCTCATACCACCTCCTCTGCTTGGGATCAAAGAAAGCAAGAAACTTATCATCATCCATAAATGCATCAAATATACGAACATTAAATCTTAATGATGAATTGAGAAGAAAATATGAAGAAGTTATAATTTGATTCACAAGTTTAGCATACATACAATAATGGAAAAAACTCCACGTGAATATAATATATATGATAAAAGGGAGAAAATAGCCTAAATAACTTCTGACTGTAATTTTGCTTGCCTGATTTGGTCAAGTCTACACAAAATGTCTTCACCCCCTGTGTTGTCAAAATATTCCAGCTTGAAGACCTTGATCTACTTGATGTAAGATTTCTGTTGGCATGATGGATAATGGTAATACCATTTATGAGTTTCCTCCTTCAGAGTGTGAGGAAATTATTCTCCCCATTTATCCTCATCAATGTGTTTCAATTTAGCATATTGCTCAAAGGCTTGTATATGGACATCATGATCATCTCTTTTCTTGCCCTTGAATATGGGGAAATAAATATTCATATTTCTAGAATGATCATTGCTTTTACTGGTTTTGTGTTATGAATTGGCTTCCTATCTTTGGTCTTCTTATTGTAATGATCTGTGTCTGTCTTCCAATCTTCTGATCTGTTTCGGAAACTATGTATTCTACCTACTTAGGCGAAGGTTGATGGCTTGTTCTGCTTCCATCACTTCCCTCATTGTGCTTACAACCTCGTTAAGTCGCATGAGACCTAATTCTTTGTTTAGCCCGCCGTTCATCTTTCCTACGCCTGACATGATTGAAATGATGAGAGTCCCTTGATTCTTTAACATTGCCCCTCCCTGGTAGCCTCATTCACCATTACAAGGGTGGTCATCAGTATCAGAGCCTGGCGTGAATTCGTCTGGAACCGAATGACCCAATATGTGTTCTCCATGAATCTAGTTGTTGGTCATCCACCTCTTGTGCTCATCTTGGGTGTCTTGACTGACCTGCACTAGCTCTAAAACCATCTCGGAGGTAGTTTTCCTGTCCTACGAAGATTTAGCTCAAACCATCATGATCCCCAATATTGAATGAGATATATGTGTTTGGATAGTTATTCCAAGTTGGTACTTAGAGTTAAAGATGTAAAATTCAGAGAATTTAGATAGCACTTCAGACTATTGAAAGACAAAGTGGAAAATGAAATTACAAGACAATGTGACTGAAATTGAACTGGAATTGTATTCAAAATAGTCAGTGTATGATTGGTGAGCATTAAGCATGCCAGTAAATGGACTTGGAATCACACACACACACAAAGATAGATAGATAGTTCTATTATCATCCTCAGAGGTCAAATATGACCTATGGGACCAAATGAACATATCACGTGGTGTGAGTGGAGGTCATAAGTGACTCTCGATGCTGAAAAATGGCTGAAATGAGAGTCGCAATAGAGAGTCCACATTGTGGTTGGGAGAGGAAGGTATGTAGGGAGAGCTCATGGCTGAATATATGGGGAAAAGAGGACCTAATGTGGTCCAGTTGAGCACTCAAGTAGTGTGTGGTACTCTCTCTCTCGCACTTAACGAGGGCATAAGGTGCAAAGTCGATGAGACTCCTCGCCAGTGTCCCAACGTCCTGTCTCGTAGCATAGAGAATGTGAGCTAAGACAAATGGAGGCAATGGTGCGGATCGCACTCAACGCGATGGGCTCAAGGATGTAGGGATGGGCTTGGTTACCTCGTTCAGAGAAGAAGAGAGATTTGTAGTTTGGGGCAACGTGTGTGGTGTAATGGCTGAAGTGAGAACCTCCAGATTTCTCCCAAGCCGTGATAAACTGGCGTTGTAAGAAGGCCTCATTAACTTGGGAGTCGATCAAAGCATCCTTGAGCAAGTGACATGCATCCCATCTTCAAAACCATTTCTTGATGTCAAGCATCCACCCCGAACTTAGTATTTTGCTCTTGCATGTCTTTTGGAACTTTTGACTTGCTTCATATGAGATTCTAGGAAGTCAATGCAAAGGGCTATGTTGTGTCTTAAGCATGTACTCCACAACCCTTTGCATGCCCAAGACCTCAATGGGAAGCAATCCGGACTCAAGAAGTAAGAGCATGTAGGGTGTTTGTGTCTTGACTTGGAGAAAGTTGGTGAGAAAACGCTTTTGAACATTCTCAAACTCTTTCCAAGTAGACTTCCCGATGCTTCCACCCCACACCTCCACTCCATAAAGAAGCACTATTGTCACCATTGTGTCAAAGAGGTACGTTTTGAGAGCCCAACACTTGATCTCTCCAGCATTGCACATGTCCTCAAATGCATAATAAGCCCTCTTTGTGGCTTCTAAGCGACGCATTGCACAATCCTTCCATTTATGATTGGATGGAACCTCAAGGCCAAGGTACTTGAAGTGATCTACCACTTGAAGTTGCTCATTGTTGTATACAATGCATGAATTTTTGTCATTGAGGGTCTTTACAAGCATAACCTTGGTTTTGGATCCATTCAAGATGATTACAAAGTAAGACACAAGTCACAAGAGTTCCAAAAGCCCAAGAGTCAAAAGACCGCAAAAATGAATAGTGGGTCATATTTATAGGCTTCTAGATGAGTGACTGTGCACTTTTAAGTAATTGACTAGCTACTACTTTTAGAAGACTTGTGATATCTACTAGTCCTGATAGAGGTGGATCCTGCCTTCTACATCCCACGTGCAAGAGTGAGAAATTTCCTCCAAACACGTATTTATTTATAGATTTCTTGAATGCTCAAAATGAATACACATCCTTTGGACGGGCATAAATGGCCATATCTCATAAAGAGCACCTGAATAATTAAAAAATATACAAATATGATTTCCTTTAGCATAGCCCTTAGCTTGGTAATGATTTTTTCACCTGCCAGCTACAATAAAGTAACAAAATATCAATGTCCATTACGTATCTCTCCGTTAGAAATCAATTGTCCTCAATTGTGAAGTTAAGAATTTATAAACCATAATTGTAAAAACAATGGTTAGTATTATGTGTCAGAAGTATCACACATTGAAAGAAAAAGTTCATAAAATTACACAAATACATTTTCTTATGCCTTTCGTCATCCACATACTATATATTCTAGTGTCCCATAGCACTAGAATAAGTAGTATATATCATACCTTGATGAATCATGATATTATTGATCACACTCATCATTTAGTAAACCGATTCTCATAAATCTCGAGTCCAACTCCATAAACATTGTCGTGATAGGAAATCATCGTATACCAAGTCAAAAACCAATTCCAAATCCAAAATATTAGTCCAAATCCTAATCACTTTTATTATATACTTGAGTAACAAAATCATACTAGGGACAATGGTGGCTAGCCACTCCAGCATGGTTTTGTGATTGGTGTTGCCTCAACCAGCAAATCTACACCAATGAGATGTGCTGCCTAAATCGGAGAATATGCACTTGTGCTCTCCAAACCAGCAGATTTGCACTTAATATTGTTTAAAATAGTAATTTTGTAGTTTGTTGGTGTCACTAAGATCTTCAACATAGTGAGACGCTAGTAGGGCAAGGCTAGTAGTGGGGTGCTCAAATGTGGAAAATTCACAATGTTACTATAGTCTTTGTTGTATAGGACGCTTATAGCGACAGCTATAGCGATGCCAACCCTCTATAAAAAAATCCACGAGTGCCAAAAATTGAGATCTATAGATGTGAGTTTTGGTGCTCTTGCAAAGCAGGTATACCTGTGCCCCCCCCCCCCCCCCCCCCCCCCCTCTCTCTCTCTCTCTCTCTCTATATATATTATACTGAAGATATATAATTTGACAAAGGCATTCAGCTTGGGAGAGCTATAAGTCCACGAGATTGACCGAGGCTCTATCATGGGATCAAGACTACTCTAGCATGACAAGAAAGATGCCCAATATGTCTATTTACAAAGATGAACATTAACGAAGCTCTTCACCAACCGATGCACTACTTTCTCGGACAACGCAAACAATAACTTAGATTCAGAAGGAGTTTATCGGATTGGTCTCTTTTGAAGATGTTTAAGATAACATTTAATTTCTCTCTCTCTCTCTCTCTCTCTATTAAAGTTACCAAGTGTGTGTGTTAGATATATCATAGTTACCGGGATCGGGAAATTGGATTTCGGAACACGGAATGACAACGGGCACGCAATGCCATTCCATGTTACGAACACTCACGTTTGAAACATGGAAGGGGGATTTGGAACAAGAATTGAGAATGGAGACCTGGAAATTGCCATTCCCAATAACTCTGACATATATAGATAAACAGAGAGAGAAAGAGAGATAGAGAGAGAGAGAGAGGGTCATAGATTTAAGATTTAGTTTTTATATTTAAGTTAGATTTTAGGTTTAGATTTAATGTTAGAGCTTTGGGTTTAGGTTTAGGATTAACTCTATATTTATGGTTTAGAGCATAGCTAGGGTTATTTAATGATAATAAGGGTTTAACTCTATATTTGAGGTTTAGAACATAGTTAGGGTTATGTAATGATGGCAAGTGATGAGAGCTTAGGTTTAGATTTTAAATTTATTTTTATATTTAAGTTTAGATTCAAGATATATCATGGTCTAAATTTAGAGTTAGGTTTATGGTTATGTTCGCAGTAGTTTTCATGTAGCTCACATGAGCTTAGGTATGTAGTTGTTTGCAAACTCACATGTGCAAATGGTTTGCGGACAAGGCATTTGTGCATGTGGTAAGTAAAGAGCTTAGGTATGTAGTTGTTTATGATATTTATTTTACGTCCCCAAGATGGAGTTCAAAAATGAATTTCTACTCTCTTCTCTCTATTTTTGTCTATCTCTCTCTTTCTCCATCTCTTCCTCTTCAAGGATGCGGCATTAGGTTGGAAATCTTTCAACACCACAGTACCTCAAAATGGAGGCAGACATGTAATGTGCACCGTAATCCCTCAAACAAGGAGCTAGTATGAAGATATGAAGAGCAAGATGCATAATAAAGAAGCTCTTCTTCATAGAATTCTAGAGAAGCGGGAGCACTGTTTCACTAGCGCACATCACAAAACGGTGGCTTCACTTACAACCATAGTTCTTCAGGTAGTTTACACTAGGGAATGGCTACAACTGAACAAGAGACAAAGGGGTTTAAATTTGTCCACTACATGCATTGTCATGTAGACATGTGTGTGTAGATTTCTCATACCCATAAATATAGGCATTGACCAATAAAGACGAGATTATAACCCGGTGGTTTTGATCTTCATGCACCTCTAGACCAAGGTGTGAGGGGATTTGACATGGCTAGAGAATTGGAGGTAGTTTACGGTGTGATCTATGGTTTCTTGATTGAGAGAGAGAGAGAGAGAGAGAGAGAGAGAGAGAGAGAGAGAGAGATAAGAAGCGAAGGAGTGTAAGAGAAGATTAAATTTATGTTCAAGGTTCAAGGTTTATATGCTCATTATGAGTAGTGACGGCGATGTGGGGCCGTCCAACCCAAACTCCAATCTCTCAACAAGGATCTTATGTCCTTGTAATCAATCTAAACATGCTATGCGACAGACAAGACGTGTTTCTTTGTAGCACGTTCACAAATTTGGTGAGTTTGAGTGATCTATCAAAGATTGACTTGTTTCCAATTAAAAATCCTCAGACTTTGACGTTGGCCAACAAGTAGTAATCTTGCAACCCAATAGACCTATTTGTAGGCGCTTTACTCAAGCAGCATATGTGAGGCCACAAGATGCAACCTCTGACATCTCGGAGGGTGGTCATGTAGAGCAGGTTTGAGCCCGAGATTGACAAAATGATCGATATGATCATGGATTCACAAAGCTTATCCATGATGACATGAAAAGTGAGGTAGATACACAATTGTATGGTGGAGCACGAGTGTCTAAATTGAAGGCGCTCCTAGTCCTTATCAACATGCATGCAAAGTTTCGATGGAGTGATACTAGCATCACATGACTTTTTAAGTGATCTACTACAATGTGTCTACTTCAATAAAAAACTATACATGTATAATGTACCAGATTACCTACACAAGTATTTACCGTTTTTTCTCTATGTAGATTGCTCAAAGAGCACATACTGCCGGCTGATAATGTGATGCTAGATTCCAAAGAGGAAGTAATAAAGATCTTGCAAAACTTGGAAATGGATTACAATTTCATTCATGCTTGTCCTAACGACTATATTTGTTTAAAGGGGAATACATGAATATGGAAAAGTGTCCGAAGTGATTCATAGAGATCATTAGGAAGACAATGGAATCTAGGAGGACCTCTTTATTTGGCAATTTAAGGGAGTCAAACCTTTAGTATTAAGAAAGCAATCAAAGGACAACTTTTGAATTCAAACACGCAAAACGGCTACTTTATTTGAATTCAAATTTTCCTTCAAAAACGAATTTTAAAATCTAGCAGACAAAAGTATATCATGTAGCATATCTATGGAAAGAGATTGGAGTGTAGATCCCAGATCTATAATCTCCACTCGAATCGGAGATCATATGTAGGAGTTATGGAAGATCGAAAATCATAAAGCTGTCCACCCCCTTTTTTGGGGGAAAAGTGCATCCTTTGACCACTCTTACACCTCTCTTACACACACACCATTCTTGCACACATGGCATGCATCTATTTGTCAAAATGTTAATCACCCTTAATCTCATGGAAAATAAAGAGACCCTCCTACACCCCATCCTCTTCCTAATGTATCGAGTAGATTTCCACGAACAAAAAGTGCCACAGAAGGTGCTGTGACGCTTTCCTCTACTTCCTCGCATCAAGCATTTCTCTGAATGCAAGTCCATGGCCACTCTAGCATCATGGCACAAGGAGGATAGATCTTCACATGGTGTGCTATGGATCCTTGCAGACTGCACGGCATGGAAGCATATAGACAACACATGGCCGAATTTCACCAGGGAATCTCAAAATTTACGCCTCAGCCTGGCTATGGATGGTGTAAATCCATTTGGTCAGATGTTCACGTCTTACACTGTATGGCGAGTTGTCAATGTCAACTACATCATTCCCCCATGGTTGATGACCAAGAAGGGGCACCCATTTCTAAGCTTAATTGTGTCGGGGCAGTATAAAGAGAAGAATATGGACGTGTATCTTTGTCCACTATTGGAAGAGCTACAACAATTGTGGATTGACATAGAAGTGGTGGATAGAAACCGACACACAGGTCGCCCCAATGCCTTGATTGTAGTCATTTTAATGTGGACCATGCATGAATATCCCGGACTAACAGAATGCTCAGGTGATACTCAAACTCAAACACTATAAACCTTTGTTTTTGTCATGTGGATTTATTATCATGTCTATACATGCAGGGCTCCAAACAAGCTGATACAGAGCATGCGTCACATGTGGCCATAGACTTAATGCATGTTGGGTGCCCTCACTCAAGAAGAAAATCTATGAAGGTCATCAAACGCACCTTCCAAAGGATCACGAGTTACGCGATGGTTTTTGGGGAAGAGAACCACCAAGGATGTATGATCAAGCATGGTTAGAGCAGAAGGAGATGTGTGATAGAAGTTTTCCCCCAGGGATGAAGAGATTTTCTCTATGATACAAGTTACCATATTGGCCAACCAATTGACAAGCGCACAACAGTGCAACAAACAGGTGATTGAGGAGGAGTGGGAGTACTTGCGGGGTTGCACCCGAAGGTATGTTTTCAATGTTTGACTCGTGGATTTCTAGATGTTTGGATGGCCACTCATAATAATGTTGGTTCTACTATAAGTCATACACGTCATCATGGTGTAAAGGTCGACATTCCAAGGTGGAATGGATCAACAAAAAGAGTTTTACACAAGATTGTGAAATCATGAAAAAATTTGAACAATCTAGATGGTCCTCTAATGCAGATCCTATGGTGGCTGAATTCGCTTACTTCGGCACGCTACAATTTTTTTTGAGTATAGACTATAGAGGATTTTTTGTGGATTTGTTCCAATGTTTGAAGATAAACATGGAGGGTTGCAACACTACTATGCACAGAGGAGAATTTAGGTGGACTCAACCAAAAATTGGACCGAGTTTTGAGACACTTTCGTACTACGCAAGCATTGTGAACAAGGTAGTTTGTAGATATTTAACATCCAACTTTAGAGAACTGGTGGTTTTAAAGCACTTATGTAAGTTATGTGGCTCTTGCAGGTGGTATTCCATCCTACAACGTCTACACCAAACTAGTGGTATGTCATAGAGGTAGCCCCTCATAGTGCACAAATGTATGAGGGCTACGATTTGCTGATCACCTTGGCATGTGTGGAGGAGATCAGAGATGATACTGATTTTGAAGCCCTTGAGTGTTGCCAGGAAAATGCATGCGAAGGACCTACATAATGAAACGGAGGACATTTGGCTAAACAAAGGGCTATATAGACATAGTGAGTTATGATGAGTTATGATGAGTTATGCGAGGATGAGAGAAATACCTCTTAAAGCCATAGATATTGTTAGGTAGAGAAGATCAAGGAATTGACTAGACAACTTCAAGAGCCTCCCTCTGAGAAGAAAATGAGAGCCTGATTTCTAAATGGTTTTCGTAGGAAGAAACTGAGAGAGCAGTAAGTACCAATGCCACCTAAGAAATTTGATGATCTGGTACAGTGCGCATTAAAACTGGAGCAACAAGCCAATAAGGAAAAAGTCCATAAAGAATACAAACCACTGACAATGAGTCCTTAGGAAAATTTGGGGTCCACTTCCAGCACCAGTTATTTTGACAACAAATCAAATGAGAAAGGCAAAGCCAAGAAGAAGGGGTCTTGGACGGGGGTCTTGGACAAAGAAGATTGAAGAAATGTCCAGACATATTGTTGAGATAGCAAAGACATAAACATTAGTGAGGAAAGCAAAAATATGATGTTCCAAATGTCGATCAAAAGGTCATATCATGAAGGAATTCTCCCATTTTATATATTGTAAGGCCTTTGAATATGTTTGGAAAAATTACATGATCAAAATTTACCATTTTAAGAAGTGAAGGGACTTGTTGATGATCACAGTCACCAATTTGGAAGTACCCAAGGCTGATGGAGCTAGTGGGTCTAAAGAAAATGAAGCCATCATGAACACTAGAGTGGGTCAGGGACATTACCATAATGGATCTACCAAGGGCAGGGTAGAGAAGACTTATCCAAGAGGCACATGAATTGCTATAGGTGTTGCAACTATGGACACTTTGCATCTCAATGTCTAGACACTCTGAAGCCAGAGGTAGCTTACTAGAATCCACCAGAGCTAGTACCAAATGAGAGTGGTCACCAAAATAAAGGGAGTAATTACTTAAGATATTTCTATCAAAGAAGAGAATCAGACTGCTGAAGTCAAAAAAATGGGAACAGTAGAGAAAGACATGGAAGGGAGGGTAAAGAGAAGATTGTAGATGAATGGCACAATCAAAGGGAGCTTGCAATGAAAATTACTAAGAATTTTTCAAGAAAGCTGCCAGAATGTTTAGAAGCTCAAACTTTTCAAAAGTTACCACCTAATCTTTGGAACCAAGAAAAGAGAAGGCAACAGATAGTCTCAAGGATTCGATGATTTTTGTACACAGTTTGGTAGATGAAACAAGGCAAGTCACAACACACTTGATCGACGTTGAAAGACTAGCCTAGGGAAGACTCAAGTGGATTCATCACAGAGTAAGCCAACACCAAAATTAAAACAATGAAGTGGAACTATAAAGATACTCAAAATGTAATGGAAATGGCCTATGAACTTTTAGAGTAGTAAAATTAGGAAACTAGTAAAGAAATTTTGTGAGATTACTTTGTGAGCATAAAGGGTGAAATTAATTGATGGTAGCAACATAAACATAGTACTTAGTTAGCTTGGCATGAACAATACTTTTTCAAGAGAGAGTTAAGAGAACATGACAACAGTTGAGGACCAAATTTATGTGGATCCCCGCCCCCCCTCCAATAGGCATTTGTATTATAGATTCTCCCATCAAGAGACACTTGGTACAATACAAATCTTTGTGTTCCTTGTGACCTAGGTGATGAAATTAAGATGAAAATATTCACGAAACACAAGCATAACATAAAATTTGAAAAAATCATTAACTCTCCCAAGCCTCAGTCCCAAGGCCTCAAACAGCTTCGAAGGTGGAGAGAGCTAGCGGAGGAAACGAGGGTAGAAAAGAGGAAGAAAAACATTCCATAGGTGAAAGAAGTAGTTCCTCAATTATCATCACTCTTCTTGGTAGCATACATAATAGCATAGTAATGAAGATGGAGAAGATGCATGGAAAGCTTGAGCATTGAATCATGACTCTTGGTTGGATTTGCATTCCATAGCCAAGAGTGTTGGTGTAGGCTCTCAACCTCTCTACTTTCTTGGAGAAGGAGAGGAAGCTCTTGCACTTTGCACTTCACACAATAAGAGTGTGTGTGAGTGTTTGTGGGAGATTATACTCCCCAAGCATGCCCCTAACTTCCTTGGTCGACCCCCTCTTGTAGCTCATGCTTGAAGATCATTGGACCCCTCCACGCCTACCAAACACAAGCTATACGTAAATCAAGTAACAAGGGTAGCCTTGGAACAAGGAACAAGTGTCCCCATTTCTCCTTTGAGAGAGAGGACTTGATTAAAAAAAAAATCAATTAAATTAACTAATTTATCATTGGACCCCTTGGGAGGCCAACCAATAGGCTTTATGAGGGCAACTTGAGGAGGATCTTGACAAGTGTCCTATTTGCTTTCTTTGTACCAAGCTTGCCTTGTGTGAGTGTTTGTGTGTTCTCTGTCTAGCCCCCTCTTGTAGGGCTCGCCCCCTCCTTGTTGCGATGTTTTTGACTTTGTGAAACACCTCACCTTCAAGCACCTTAGTCAGCAAGCATGACAAAGCACCTCAATCATTGGTAGTGCTCCCACAAGGACCTCAAGATCCCTAGTCGTCAAGCACGAAAACACCTCAAGCATCTTAGTCAGCAAGCACTTCAAGCACTTCAAGCACCTTAGTAATCAAGCACGACAAGCACCTCAAGCTTGGGCCGGGTTCCCACCTCAAGCTTAGTCCTAGCCTACCTTAGGTCAAAGGACTTTTAACACTAACCTTTGGAGGTCTTTAATGAATCTAACCCTAAGGTATTTAAGCTCCATTAGCTAGCCTTGGTCTTTGATATATAATCTCTCATTTGGACCCCTTTACCATTGGCCTTGTGTCAAGATAGACCCGAAAGCACATGTCTATATTCTAACCCTTGTTCTCATTTATTCTCCCAAATTAAATGATCAGTTTAATATGAGAAAATCATTTGGACTGGTTAGTTATTAGATTTTTATGACATTACCTCTCTCTTGAAATCATAGGCGTCCTCGACTACGAGATAGAAGAGATAAAGCCTTAGTTATTAGTCAATGTTTTTTAGCAGGTAGAGGATCCCTTTTTACCCTACAACATCTTTCCAAGATGGATGAATTATCCATTTGGTGCTTGGGAGACATAGCTGCCCAAGCATGTCTTCTCTTTAGTCCATTTCATTCTCCCAACTAGAGTGACAAATTATGATTGGTGTTTGAGAGATGTCGTCATCACAAAGATGATTCTAAGCATGCATGCTATTTAAATTTGTCCACATTAAAAAGAAAGATAGTATTATAATAAAATAACATTGGTCATTTAAAATAAATTTGTACATTTGCTTACTCTAATCCTTAAGTTGTATTCCTTGCATCCATCTAGCATCTTCAAAAGGATAATTTTGAACTTAACAAGATATCGTTGGATAATATTACCATGTCGTAGTACCTTGTCTTCATTCCAAAGGATAGCTTCAGTTTGTAGCACCTCTTCTCTATCTTCGATTTCGGGAGGGTCTTCAATAATTTGTTCACTTGGTGGCTCTCCTTTGTAGGGCTTAAGTAGGCTCACATGAAAATCATTGTGTATGAGATAATGTTTGGGCAACTTGAGTTGATAAGCCATCTCATTGATTGGGTTCAAGATTTGAAAGCACCGTAGTATCTTTTTGCTAATTTATAATAATAATTTTGATGGCCCATAGGATTTTTTTGCATCTTTTGCCTTAGTCGACGAGCCTTGGGAAACTTAAGTAAGACCCAATCATTTTCTTTGAATGTTAAGGCCCTTCTGTGCTTGTTAGCAACATTTTTTTGCCTTTGTCAAGAAATGGATATAGCCTCCTTAGTCTTTTGAAAATATTCTTGTAGGTCACAGATAAACTAATCGGCCAGCGAATGTAAGGTCTCTGACCCCAACCAAAAAGAGCACCCTTGTACCATGAAATGATCATAATGGAAAAAAGTTACTATTTTTAGCAGTTTTCCGAATTCTGTCAGTGCCATGATGTTTAAAATGTCATAAAGCTTCGAAATGTGAATTAAAATAATTTTTGTGAAAAATTTCTAAAAATAGTAAGTTTTTAGTCACCCGAACCGTCCAGTCTCGACCGTCTCGAAAATCTGCACCCGTATCCCGAATTTGAAAAAAATGCATTTTCGGACCCCGGGGGGGGGGGCTGCTAAATATGGCAGGTACTCAGACCCGTACGTATTAGTTAGAGCTTAGTATAGCAATTTACGGCATCAAAATCCGACTCGTATGGCCCGTTTTAGCCTAGAACCAAATTTCCTAAAAATTGTCCGGGGAGGTACCGGGGGCCCGAGGTTGTGTGGGAACAGGTCCCAGCCCACTTCAGACCTACTTTAGCAGCTAGGGGGCGCCCTCTTGCTTTGTGGGAGTCTTGGAGAAGCTGCCAAGCCTGCAACTCAGTGTGAGAGTCAGTTTACTGAGCCAACTGCACACTTGGTGGGTAGGCAACTGGACTTGCCATGCAAGGACTGAGTGCTCATCCAGATGCATTTAGCAACACAAATCGATTTCCAGCCTGTAGGAGCCTATTTAAAGGCCCACACACACACACATAGACATACATGCTCACACACACACATTGCATACTCACACACCTACACACTGGGAAGGTGCTGCCGGCACACACACAGCTTTTGAAGGAGAAGCAAGGAGGGAGGTGCTGCCGAAATTCCCATCTTGAGGATTCATTGCATCAGAAATTTAAGAGGATTCTCAGCCCCTAATCACAGTAATTATGGTTTAATTACTGCTCCTCTTAATCTCATCATTACCCACTCATAATTCTTGTCTACTATGCCTACTTTTAGCTATAATTCTCTATAGCTGCTCTCTAAGTTTTCATAGCTATACTTCATTACATAATTATCATTCATTTAGTTAATTTATTCATCCATTCATCATCCTTAATCAAGGATTAATGCATGATTAGGAAAGATTCTCTCTCTAGGCGGTATAGTCAATAAATTGTCAGCTAGTAATAGTGTAGATTTGACAGAATTCAATCTTTCACTACTCAATAGAGTTGTAATTAAATTATACTTAATCTTCTACCACATTTAGATGCGATTAAGGCTGAAAATTAATCCATCATTAGTCCAATAAGAAGAAGGTTTTTCCATCACACATGCCTGCGGTATCTGCACCTTCATATTGCTCTAGGAAAATGAATGAGCTTGCTTACTTCATATCTTTCGTGAATCAATTAGAAAAACTATGAATTTCTTAATCATCTAAGCCAAGTAATTAACCTTATGGTCGTTTCCCATAGGGTGGATACAGAATTACCCTTAAAATTGCTAGGGCAAAAAGGGAAAAATCTAACCTCGTGCATAAGGAGGAGTCTTTAATAAATCTAATCTGCCGATTGGTTTGTCATGTTACTCTCGGACCTTAGCTCTTTTTTTTTCAAGTCTATCATTTAAGTAGTGAGAAAAATGGCCCCGGTTAAGAGAACTCGCTTCGGTGGAGCTCACGACCGCGAGGCGGGAACAAGCAATGTCAACGAAAAAGGAAAGGCTCCCATGGACGATCAAATACCGGCCATCTCACGGGCTATTGACGAAGAAATGGAAGAGGTAGGTCCCATTTTCTACTCAAGTTGTTTAATTAACATTGCATACGATTAGTTAGGAATGAACATATCCCCGAACATGTTGGAGGAGTCCGACAGAAACCTCGGCATTGAAATTCATTGTACATTAAGTTCTAAAGTAGGAAGGAAATGATTGATGGGTATGCTGGTTGCAATTAGAAAAGAATGTCTGCTAGGGAAAATTTAGCTCGGCATGTTTATTCTATTTCCAATGTTGAATTAGTCATGAACCCCCTCCTGATCACAGGGGCAGAGTTCCTAGTTAAGGGCTCTTGAATCCACGAATGTTGGTTAAGCGGTGGATACCCACGACTGCTGGTTAAGCGGTGGGAACCCACGTCTGCTGGTTAAGTGGTGGGAACCCACGTCTGTTGGTTAAGCGGTGGGAATGTTCATGTCGTGCTTTCTATGCGGTGGACATACCTAGTTGTATGGGCAGCTAGGCGACAACGGGAGGAGTAAACTCTCGCTGGAGGGGAGATGTTGTACCTCCAGAACATTGGAATTTTAATGAATAAGTGAGAGTAGAATTTTTACTAGAATACTGTCTTGGTGCCGCTTGCAATATTGGTTGAAGGGCTGTCTTAACGAACATTGTGAATCGGAATCTAATCAAGGAACTTTTATGTTGAACAACTTTTGTGGTAGGAGTTAGGACACACAAGGAAGTGTGAGTGTGGGGGTGGAAAGTGGGGGCTTGGCTCAGGTTGCCAATGCCTATGAGAAGGGTGGTCCCGATTGGTCGGGAACTCTCTGTCCCCATAGTGCTTACTCGATATTGGTATTACTCATTGCCCCTAGAGCGGCGAATCCTCGAGAGTACGTGCCTTTGAAACATGAGGAAAAAGGAATTTGGGGTTTCTCTCCTCTTGGAAGGTGGGTCTTAGGATCGCTAGATAGTTAAGTACGCTTCCCCTGCGAGGTGGAGCTAGATCTCATTGCTAGTAGGCTCGAACTCGACTCACTTTGTGATGAGAGATCGTCCGCTAGTTGAACCCTGAACCATTTTGTTTGCTTCCGCTATAGATCTAGTGGCCACCAGGTTTACCATCAGATCCGTTGTTTGATACGGCGGGGTGGGGACCTCACAACGAAGATCTTCCCATGTACTTTGAGTAGCAAAGGACTTTTAGGTCTTCCCCGAATGATTTCAAAAGTTTTTTTCCCCATAGAAGTATGCACAATATTATTGTATGTATACTCTACAAGAAATAAGTACTTTTCCATTGTGAGCATTGATCTCCTTTGGTGAGATAATTCTTTAGCAGATCAAGTATTGTAAGACTGGCTATCTCACTTTGGCCATCCGTTTGTGGGTAATATGCCAACGAGAAATTGAATCTTGTACCTCGATTTTCAAAGAGACCTTTCCAAAAATTATTGTTCATTCTAGAATCTCTATCTCACACGATGGATGTTGGAAATCCATGGTGTTTAAAAATCTGAGATATGAAGAGAGTTGCATCAGATGTGCCTTAATAGTCTTTTTTATAGGAATCAAGTGTGCTTGCTTGTTAAAACTGTCAACTATTGTCCATATTCCCATATTCACATATTCCCATGGATAGACTTGGGTAATCCAAAGATGAAATCCATGGATATACTCTCCCATGGTTAATTTGGGATAGGCAATGGCTTGAGTAATCGAACTTACTTTCCTCTATCATACTTATTCTTTTGGCATACCACACATTTTGAAACATACTCTTGTATGTACACTTTCATGGTAGGCCAATAGAAATACGTCTCTACTCCTCTGAGAGTAGGTTGAATGCCTATATGTCGTGGATAGTGATAGTCGTTTTTTTGGCTCTTTGTAATTGCCACAGTGAGTTACCTCACCCTACCAAAATCACCCAAACACTGTGGCTATCCCTACCATTTCACTGTACATAGGCGTGCGTGAGTCACGGGACTTTTCCCATATCTTCTTACAAAACCCTCAATTAGCTAGTCATTGGGCTAGTTGAGCCAAAAAAAAAAATATAAGTATATTATGGCCCATGCGTATGTAAATATTTCTTTGTATATAGGGCCTAGATAAAAGATTTTTTCATAATTATTTTGGTATTTATTTAAATATTTCTACCTAGGTGTGTGTTATTTATGCTCTGTACATTGCCTCACCATTACCACAATTTTTTCTTACCATTTTTCATACTCTTTATTCCATAGAGAAATATTTTCATGTAAGCTTCTCTTATATTTGGTGTAACTCCATCCCAACAAAAATCCAAAAAAACTAGTTTTATTTATGTGTATATTTTTTCACTATTTTGATTTTTCCCTTCCTACATCTATTTTGCTTTTTTTTTTAAATTAGAACACCAAAAATATTTATCTTTTTATGGTAGCCTCATAATGAGAGAGATTTCTTTTGACCCCTTTATATTTTTTCCACTTATATTATTTATATTTGACATGTACATATTATTTAGACCCCTCAATATTTGATTTTCTTAGTTGTACTATTCACTTATATCCTAATCTCAACAATATCTTCAATTATAGACCTACCAAATAAAGTCAAGGGTAGGTGGCATGCATACATGCACTATGGAGGGCTCACTCTTGGAGGTATTCAAAAGAATCATCCAAAGAAGGACCCCACAAGGACCTTTGCAGTGGAAAAAAACGGTCGGTTTTGCTGAATTTTTAAAGTTCTTTTGCTCTCCGAATTTGAAAAGGTGATACAAACAAAAGTTGTAGCTCGTGGGCTGAACTTTTGCCTCAAATTTTTTCATATTTTTTTGAGCTACGAGCTGTGAGCTATGATTTTTTTAGTTGACCCCAGTTTTCCCATGCTATGCAGCCACACTCTCTCTTCCACTTTATCATTTTCCTCTTTCACACACTTCTCCACTCATCATCCCCATCTCTCTCACCACTCCTCTCTGCACACTACTCACCTTCTCCTCAACCTTGAAGAATAAGAGAAACCATGGTGAACTCATACCTCCCACACACAATTCCATTCCAAAATTGACCACCTAGTCTCATTTTTCCTCATCCAATTTACCCATATCTATCAAAAAAACCACAAAATTCAGCCTCTTCTCTTAAAAGACAGCATCATGGTGGTTGATTACTCAGCTTCAATTACCTTGTCTCTCAAGGAAGGTCAAGAGTGGAGAAAAAATGTACCGTCAAAGCTAGTGGACCGTCAACAGGCGTCAAAATTGGCCCTACTCAAGACACTTGGAGCATCAACCTTGTAAGAAATCCACCTTTTCTTACCTCTTAAGAGTTTTTCTTCCTTATTTGTATCCTACATGGATACTCCCATTGTAAATATCCAATTCCATTTGTAAATTAATACTAACTCTACTAACACTAACCCACTATGAAAAGTCCTATCACCTCCATTTTTCTCCTCTCTCTTTCCTCACCAACTTTTTGATAATTCCAAGCAAAAGAAATTAGATAAATTGCTGAAAATCTAACCCTCCAACCATGGTTAGAGGAGTAACCCTAGCCTTCAAAATTGCTATAAAAGGAGGGTGTAGCTAGCACAAAAAGGGGAGCCATAAGCAAGAGCACTATGCTATAGCTTGAGAAGCCAAGCTCAACCTCTCTAGAAGGAGCTCTTGAGTGGAAGCTCATTGTCTTATGCATGTGCATGTGTTGTAATAGGGGATTAGCAAGGGAACTCTATGCCATTGTAAGAGAGAGTGATCATTCAATTGGGAGTAGGAAATCTATCATTTCTCCTACTAGTGTAAGCCCAACATTTGCTGAATCAAGGAGGGTGGATTTGGACTAAGCTTGGATACTTTGTCTCCCTTCCAACGTGAAGTAATGGACAACAATGATACGTAAGTGTCTTGGTGTTTTTTGTTAAGTTCTTGATAGCTTGTCTCTGGTGTTGTCATCAATCTAGCCATAAATCCCACATACTGTAAGAGGGCGACAGGGTGGAGAGGACTCCCCTGGCTTTAAGATAGTGATTGGGGTGGTTTTTTTTGTGATGTGTTGTGGTGAAATTTACGCAAGCTATGTTGAACAAATACTAATCTCACTTTGATTTGTCATGACAGATTTGTAAGAAGGTATTAATGCAACAAGCACCCCCTCCCCCTTTCTCTCTCTTTCTTAAATATATAGTTGTGTTTGCTTGATCATTGCCGATACGTTTCAAAGCAGCCCGAGCACTCTCTCTCTCTCTCTCTCTCTCTCTCTCTCTCTCTCTCTCTCTCTCTCTCGTGTTTTAGTGTGTGAGAGTGTTCCATTGGTGTTAGGGTTAGTGTAAATTCATTGCTTGTTGGTGGGTTGCTCTAACGATTCTCCTCTTTTGCGTCCTAGTTCGCTCTTAAACTAGGTGGTGCCCCTCATGTAGTTGGGATTTGGCTGTGGGTTTGTTATTTTGGTTTGTGTTGTGTTGTACCCCAGCCCCATTGAGCAGCACGGGAGCCTTGAAGGGTGTCTAGAGGTTGCTCTTCTTGTTGCCCGCGCCCCGGACCGCCTCAAATTGGTGCCCCCACTGAGGACAGGCTTGTGTATGTTTTGTGAAGGCTCAACCTTTAGCATAATCAAGTAGCTTGCATGAATCATGAGAATTTGTACGATCCCTTCATTCCCATTGCAAGGCAAAAGGTACACATAATTGTTAGTACTAAGTTGCAATTTCAGCGAGTAATTCATAGAATTTTAGGTCCTCTTAGGTTAGCTGAGATAAACACTTCGGTAAATCCTTTTATTTTGTCTCTCATTAGGTACGATATTAGCTTGGACGTCTATATTTTTGTGTTATTTTAAGAATTAGGACATGCATAGGCCATGGATAATGGCCCAGGAATAGAGGTTTTTCCCTTTCATTTTACTCCACACATTAGAATAAACGTTGCAATTAGTAGGAAAATCCATTTTCAACAACGTATGGTGTTCATGTTTGGTGCCCAAAGAGCAGGAGAAATTCTCGCGTCACCAAACCCTGTCATTCTACCTCTTATTGATTATCATAGGTCATTTGATGTGAATATTTTTATTTTGTTGTAGAATAGATTGCAATTTAGAAAATATTATTGTGTAAATCTTTTAAAGAAAGAAAAAACAAAAACGCATCACTTTGAAATCAATTCAATGGAGAGCCAATGCCAAATGTCTGGATATCCTCTTTTCTTTGGAGAGCCTGGAGAGGATGCAGAATTATTTTTAGCAAATTTCAAGATGTCTTACCGTATCAAGAGGATAGTAACCGATCAAGAACGTGTAGAAATGTTTGAGGTGGTCCTTAGGAAAGATGCTAGTACTTGGTTTGACTCTTTGCCTGAGGAAGTTAAGGGGAATTACACAGAAGTTTTGAATCGTTTTAAGAGATACTTCTTTGATCCCCAAAACACTCAAAAACTATGGCAAGACATTGTTTCTCATAAGCAAAAAGACTTAGATGACTACTACTTGTACAAGCAAGAGTTTCTACGTCTTTGGGCTCTATGGATACGAAATGTTGCTAACCCTGGTGATGGTGCAGAATTTCTAAAGAAGGAGAGGTTCATAGCCGGACTCTTTCCTGACCTTAAGGTAAAAGTTGAGGCGGGTGCACCTCCTACCTTTGATGCAGTTGAAACTAGGGCTGCTGAGAAATATAGGAAACTCAAGTGCTTAAGGGGAGAGGTTCCAATAGAAGGTCTTAGACCCAAAGGTAAGTCACAAGCATCAACATTGAGGGAGCTTCCTGAGGTAACGGCGGAAGTAATTGAGAAGTTAAACGAATCTTTAAGCAGCTTGTCAATTCACCTTGCACAAGCTGTAGGTCCAAAGGGACAAGCAAAGAAGTCTGAAGAGCGAGATCCACGACCTAGGAGAGTCTTGCAATGTTGGAATTGCGGAGAGTCTGGACATGGGATGTATAATTGTCCTTGGCCCCGTGGGGAGCCAGGGAGACCTAACTTGAATTACCCAGTGATGAATGCAGGTGAAGGAACTGGTCAACAACCAAGGCTTCTACAAAGACCAAATGGACCAAGACCACCTCCACAAGGGGTAGAAGGAGTTCCACCTTTGCCAGATCCAAATGTGCATGTGGTAGAGGTGACAAACTCAAATGAGGTTGACATGGAAGCAAATGGCATTAAGCGTGGCCGAGGAAAAGGTAAAGAGAAAGAGGGTGTCCCATCACAGAGTGACCATGGACAAGGCAAGAAGGCAAAGGAGACCAAGGAAGCTAAGAGGACTCGACGTCGTATCAATCTCCAAGACTTCCCTCTTGGACATGGTATGGCTCCATACAACCTGTTGGAAGATATGCGAGGTAAGGGTCCTGATATCTCATGGCCTCAGTTTCTTGCATTATGCCCACAAGTTAGGAGGGATTTAACAAAGGCAGTTAACACTAGGAGAAATGTAAAAGAGAGTGTGCCTATTGTAAAAATTGCACAAGCTGAAATGAATGAGGACATTACACCGGTGCTAGACTGTTACATCAAAGGAAGATTGGTTAGGAAAGGTCTAGTGGATGGGGGTGCGCAAATTTGCATCATGACAGAGGGACTCATGCAAAGACTAGGCATGCACATCCAGGAGACACCTGAAATCAAAGTCAAGATGGCAAACAATAGCAAGGCTAGGTGTGTAGGCATTTGTAAAAATGTCTTTGTAGAGGCCTTTGGCATTAAGAAAGCGGTGGATTTTTATGTTATGTCGACCAAGGGAAGTGGTTATCCATTTATCCTAGGAAGACCATGGCTAATGAAAATGCGAGCTTTGCAGGATTGGGAGAGTGGGAAATTAATTTGCAGGAATGAAAATCATAAGAAGGTTGTCTTTGACATGAAGGAGCAACGCCAAGAGGAGCTTCATGAAGAATCATCTCAAAGTGAGACGGAAGAAGGTTGGACCGATAGCACTTCAGAAGAAGAAAGTAGCGGCAGCATTACTGAAGAGGAGTCTTCCATCGAAGTCATGGGGGTAAGGTTTAAGCCAAGAAACCAAGAGACCTCTTGTCAAGGCTTGGAGGAGGTAGGTCCTCAAGAGAACGAAGGTGTTCAAGATGAAGGGATGCTAGAAGGTATGCTATCAACAACACTTACAAAGGATGAAAGAGAGGAGTTCAAATGTGTGCTAAGGAAGTTTCCTAGGCTTTTTGCTAAAGACTACACCGATGTGCGTGGAGTAGATGCTGTTCAACACAAAATTGAGTTGAAGCCAGAGGCCACACCTAAGGCTCAGAAGCTACGAAGGCTAGGAGTCATCAAGGAGCAGGCTTTACTCAAGGAGGTAAGAAAGCTTCTAGCAGCAGGGTTCATTTATCCAGTGGAGAATTCAGAGTGGGTCTCTCCTGTTGTTGTCACTCCTAAGAAGAACGGCAAGTGGAGGGTATGTGTGGATTACCGTCCCCTCAATGAGGCAACAAAGAGAGATCACTTTCCCCTCCCATTCCAGGATGAGATACTAAATGAGGTAGCTGGTCATGAGAAGTACACTGTGTGCGATGGTTACTCAGGTTACTTTCAAATAGGGATTGCACTGGAGGATCAATTGAAAACAACCTTTATCACTCCTTGGGGTTGTTATGCTTTTAGAGTCATGCCATTTGGTCTGACAAATGCTCCTGCAACATTCCAACGTTTCATGAATATGGTGTTTCAAGCATTCTTTGGAAAGTCAATTAGGGTGTTCATTGATGATTTCTGTATTTATAGCTCAAAATCATTGCATCTACAAAGGGTAGAAGAAGGTTTAAAGAAGCTCTACGACATGGGAGGTCAACTCAACCCCGACAAGTGCCATATAGGTGAGGATGAAGTAATCTTGCTTGGTCATAAAGTTTCTTACAAAGGCATTGAAGTGGATCCTTCGAAGGCAAAGGCTCTTATTGAGCTACCATCACCCAAGAGTCTTAAGGAGGTCATCTCATTCATTCAAAAGGTGAAGTATATGTCACGCTTCATTCACTTAGCCTCGGAGTTACTTCACCCTTTGCAAAAGTTGACACAACAAGTAGAATTTGCATGGTCTGATGAGCTTGAAGAGTACTTTTGTAACATTAAAGTCATTTTGTCAGAGCTACCAACACTCATGCCTCCTTGTTGGGAGTACACATTCTTTGTTAGCTCTAGTGCTGGGAAAGAAACAATTGGTGTTGTGTTGCTACAACAAGATCCCCACAGTACAAGGATGCGACCCATCTACTTTGCTAGTAGGGTCATGAATGCTTTGGAGAGAGAATACACAGAAGCAGAACTCATGATGCTTTCTCTCATGTTTGCGGTGAGAAAGTTTAGATCCTACCTGCTACCAAAACCTTTTGTAATTCTCACTGCAGAAAATTTGTTCCCTTGGGTCTCATCTCAAATGAATCTTAGTACTAGGATCTCAAAGTGGATTATGGAGTTGCAAGAGTTTCAATACTCTTTCAAGGTAGAAGATAGTGTGCGTGCACAATTGGCAGGGATTCTCACTTATAGGGTGCACGAAAAGGAGATTAAGGTGCCTGAAGTAAAGACCCTACCATTGCCACCACCAAAAAGTATTCCTAATGATTTTACCTTGTTCTTTGATGGAGCTTTTCGTCGAGCCACAGGAAAAGCAGGGGGAGGGCTAGTGTTGCTCAACCCAAGTGGAGAGGTGGTCATGAAAGAGAAGTTCAATCTACCAAGTTCAGCTAGCAACAATGAAGCAGAATATGACACTCTACTTCATGGTTTGAAGATGTGCATTGGCCAAGGGATACAACGTCTCATGGTAAAAGGAGATGCACTTCTCATTGTTAAACAGATTTTAGGCATTTGGGCATGCAAGAATGAAAGCTTAAGGACAAAAGTTCATGCCATTCGTAGGCTATTTAATCAATTTGAGGAGGTGCAATTATATCATATTCCTAGGAAACAAAATGAGGATGCTGATTTACTTGCACGACAAGCCGTTGCATGTGTAAATAAAGAAGTGCAGGTCATCATGGTGGCGGCTGTTGTGAAGCAACCGAGGTACCAGGGATTGGAGTCATTGGCTCCCATCATTGGCTACATTTTGGAGGGTGAGTTTCCACCAGACTTCACAAAAGCTTAGAAGAGGAGACTCATGAAGAAGGCAAGCATGTATCTCTTCCTAGAAGGCTCCCTCTATCAAAGAGGGAAGGATCAAGTGTGCAGAAGAGTACCAACTATTGAGGAAATTCCAGCCATTCTAAAAGGTTTGCACGAAGAAGCATGTGGTGGTCATTTTGCCCAAGAATTAACTGTGAAGAAGATTTTGCTTGCGGGGTATGTTTGGCCAAGCTTGCATGTGGATGTTCAACATTGGTGTAAAAGCTATCACAATTGTCAGATAAATGGAAATAGAAGGTTGGTGCATGGCCCGAGGCAAATAGTGATTGCAAATGGACCCTTTGAAAAGTGGGGCATTGATGCCATGGGTCCTCTGCCTAGGACAAAAAATGGTAAACTCTACATTCTAGTGGCTGTAGACTATATGACTAGGTGGGTGGAAGCTCAAAGTGTGGCAAGAGTGAATGAGAGGACAGTTAGCAAGTTTGTGTACAATCACATTTGTTGCAGATTTGGCACACCTTTGGAGATTGTTTCTGATAATGGTCCAGGGTTTAGAAAGGGATTGCTCACAGAAGTCTGTGAAGAACTTCACATTCTACATCGTCACAGTACACCCTACTATCCCCAATCAAATGGTTTGGTAGAAAAAGCTAATGGTGTCATTGCAGGCATCATTAGAAAGATGGTGAAAAACAAGACAAAGTTGTGGGATGACTTCTTGGATGGTGCCTTGTGGGCGTATCGAACCACATATAGGGAAGCCACGGAGTTCACACCATTTCACTTGGTCTATGGTCAAGAGGCTTTACAGCCAATTCAGCTAAACATTCCAACAATGCGACTTCATGGCAAATCAGCACAAGATGATCAAGAAGCATGGATGGATCGACTTCTTACCTTAGCTGAGCTTGAGTGGAAAAGAGAAGCAGCATACGAGTGCTATAAGAGGAAATCCACACAGACAAAGGAGAAGCTTGACAAGAAACTGAAGGACAAAGGCATCAATGAAGGAGATCTTGTGCTAAGGTATGACAACCGACTCGATAATCATTTTGATGCCAAGTTTGAAACTAGATGGCAAGGGCCATACATAGTCAAGAAGGCTTTCAATTCTAGTTACTATCAGCTTATGGACTTGAATGGTAAAGAGCACTCCAGGAAGGTAAACGGGTATCGCTTGAAGCCCTATTTGAGTCGCCTTCTACCAAAGGATCTACCAAAGATCTGTCCAAAGGCCGCTATCTCATGTAAGTATTGTTACATGAAGCATGAGTGTAACTCCAGCCAAAATTCTGAGGGGCCAAACAATAAAAATCTCGTCAAGGACTCTGAAGCACTCTCTTTGGAAAAGATGCTATATGATGGTACATGAATATACCATCATCCAGGGGGAGGGCTAATGATAGCCATTTTTTCGGCTCTTTGTAATTGCCACAGTGAGTTACCTCACCCTACCAAAATCACCCAAACACTGTGGCTATCCCTACCATTTCACTGTACATAGGCATGCGTGAGTCACGGGACTTTTCCCATATCTTCTTACAAAACCCTCAATTAGCTAGTCATTGGGCTAGTTGAGCCAAAAAAAAAAATATAAGTATATTATGGCCCATGCGTATGTAAATATTTCTTTGTATATAGGGCCTAGATAAAAGATTTTTTCATAATTATTTTGGTATTTATTTAAATATTTCTACCTAGGTGTGTGTTATTTATGCTCTGTACTTTGCCTCACCATTACCACAATTTTTTCTTACCATTTTTCATACTCTTTATTCCATAGAGAAATATTTTCATGTAAGCTTCTCTTATATGTGGTGTAACTCCATCCCAACAAAAACCCAAAAAACTAGTTTTATTTATGTGTATATTTTTTCACTATTTTGATTTTTCGCTTCCTACATCTATTTTGCTTTTTCTTTAAAATTAGAACACCAAAAATATTTATCTTTTTATGGTAGCCTCATAATGAGAGAGATTTCTTTTGACCCCTTTATATTTTTTCCACTTATATTATTTATATTTGACATGTACATATTTTTTAGACCCCTCAATATTTGATTTTCTTAGTTGTACTATTCACTTATATCCTAATCTCAACAATATCTTCAATTATAGACCTACCAAATAAAGTCAAGGGTAGGTGGCATGCATACATGCACTATGGAGGGCTCACTCTTGGAGGTATTCAAAAGAATAATCCAAAGAAGGACCCCACAAGGACCTTTGCGGTGGAAAAAAACGATCGGTTTTGCTGAATTTTTAAAGTTCACTTGCTCTCCGAATTTGAAAAGGTGATACATACAAAAGTTGTAGCTCGTGGACTGAACTTTTGCCTCAAATTTTTTCATATTTTTTTGAGCTACGAGCTGTGAGGTATGATTTTTTTAGTTGACCCCATTTTTCCCATGCTATGCAGCCACACTCTCTCTTCCACTTTATCATTTTCCTCTTTTTCACACACTTCTCCACTCATCATCCCCATCTCTCTCACCACTCCTCTCTGCACACTACTCACCTTCTCCTCAACCTTGAAGAATAAGAGAAACCATGGTGAACTCATACCTCCCACACACAATTCCATTCCAAAATTGACCACCTAGTCTCATTTTTCCTCATCCAATTTACCCATATCTATCAAAAAAACCACAAAATTCAGCCTCTTCTCTTAAAAGACAGCATCATGGTGGTTGATTACTCAGCTTCAATTACCTTGTCTCTCAAGGAAGGTCAAGAGTGGAGAAAAAATGTACCGTCAAAGCTAGTGGACCGTCAACAGGCGTCAAAATTGGCCCTACTCAAGACACTTGGAGCATCAACCTTGTAAGAAATCCACCTTTTCTTACCTCTTAAGAGTTTTTCTTCCTTATTTGTATCCTACATGGATACTCCCATTGTAACTATCCAATTCCATTTGTAAATTAATACTAACTCTACTAACACTAACCCACTATGAAAAGTCCTATCACCTCCATTTTTCTCCTCTCTCTTTCCTCACCAACTTCTTGATAATTCCAAGCAAAAGAAATTAGATAAATTGCTGAAAATCTAACCCAACCATGGTTAGAGGAGTAACCCTAGCCTTCAAAATTGCTATAAAAGGAGGGTGTAGCTAGCACAAAAGGGGGAGCCATAAGCAAGAGCACTATGCTATAGCTTGAGAAGCCAAGCTCAACCTCTCTAGAAGGAGCTCTTGAGTGGAAGCTCATTGTCTTATGCATGTGCATGTGTTGTAATAGAGGATTAGCAAGGGAACTCTATGCCATTGTAAGAGAGAGAGTGATCATTCAATTGAGAGTAGGAAATCTATCATTTCTCCTACTAGTGTAAGCCCAACATTTGTTGAATCAAGGAGGGTGGATTTGGACTAAGCTTGGATACTTTGTCTCCCTTTCAACGTGAAGTAATGGACAACAATGATGCGTAAGTGTCTTGGTGTTTTTTGTTAAGTTCTTGATAGCTTGTCTCTGGTGTTGTCATCAATCTAGCCATAAATCCCACATACTGTAAGAGGGCGACAGGGTGGAGAGGACTCCCCTGGCTTTAAGACAGTGATTGGAGTGGTTTTTTTTGTGATGTGTTGTGGTGAAATTTACGCAAGCTATGTTGAACAAATACTAATCTCACTTTGATTTGTCATGACAGATTTGTAAGAAGGTATTAATGCAACAAGCACCCCCTCCCCCTTTCTCTCTCTTTCTTAAATATATAGTTGTGTTTGCTTGATCATTGCCGATACGTTTCAAAGCAGCCTGAGCACTATCTCTCTCTCTCTCTCTCTCTCTCTCTCTCTCTCTCTCTCTCTCTCTCTCTCTCTCTCGTGTTTTAGTGTGTGAGAGTGTTCCATTGGTGTTAGGGTTAGTGTAAATTCATTGCTTGTTGGTGGGTTGCTCTAACGATTCTCCTCTTTTGCGTCCTAGTTCGCTCTTAAACTAGGTGGTGCCCCTCATGTAGTTGGGATTTGGCTGTGGGTTTGTTATTTTGGTTTGTGTTGTGTTGTGCCTCAGCCCCATTGAGCAACACGGGAGCCTTGAAGGGTGTCTAGAGGTTGCTCTTCTTGTTGCCCGCCCGGGACCGCCTCAATAGGTAGGAGCGTGGGATTCATACATGACTTTCTCACGAAGGAGTGGGTAACACATAGCCTATTGCCATGGAGAAGATAACCATCCTGTAAGGGGAATGGTGCCTATTTATTCCCCAAAGCAACGGATGACATTTTATCTTTAAAGTCAAGGTGAGTAGCATACTCATCTATCATAGAAGGTAGATTATTGTGAGTTGCTTGTTGTCCCTTAGTGCTTGAAAAATCACTTCGAGATGTTTCTTGTGTTCCTCCAATGACTTGGAGTAGATAATGATATCATCAAAGGACACTCCAATGAATTTGTGTTAGGGTCTAAAATGTTTCTCTATTAATTGATTGAACGTGGCTGGTGCATTAGTCAAGCCAAAAGAGATGACTAGATATTCAAAGACCAAATGTTGTACGAAACATGGTCTTTAGGCTATATTTATCCACTATCCTTATTTGATGATAGCAACTTTTAAGGTCAATCCTATTGAAGTAAATAGAGTCTTGCAGCTTATCAAACATATCTTCTACCTAAGGCACGATAAATTTTTTTTTGATAGTGACATGGTTTAGTGCTCGGTAGTCCACACACATACGGTACGTACCAAGTTTCTTTTGCACTAAAAGGACTGGATAACAAAAGGGAGAGGAGATAGGTCTCACCCTCCCTTTGTCTATCATTTTTTGCACTTGCCTCATGATCTGCTCTTGTCGAGCTTGGGAAAATTGGTAAGGAGGCTTCTTAGGCGATGAGCTTACTAGTAGAAGCTCAATTCGATGGTCAACATCCACTCGTTTTGGAGCTAAGTCCCATAGGGATATCATAGTGAGGCAGTCCGGGGCGGGCAACAAGAAGAGCAACCTCTAGACACCCTTCAAGGCTCTCGTGCTGCTCAATGGGGCTGGGGCACAACACAACACAAACTAAAACAACAAACCCACAGCCACCAAATCCCAACTACAGAAGGGGCACCACATAGTTTAAGAGCGAACTAGGACGCAAAAGAGGAGAATCGTTAGAGAAACCCACAAACAAGCAAGGAATTTACACTAACCCTAACACCAATGGAACACTCTCACACACTAAAAGACGAGAGAGAGAGAGAGAGAGAGAGAGAGAGAGAGAGAGAGAGAGAGATGGTGTACAACTTAGCTTCAACTTTATATTTTGCACAAAAAGGAACTTAGAGCTTGCGGAATCAAGTGACAAGATTTGGTTATAGCATCGCTAGCACATTGTCTTAGGGTTATGGGAGCCCTCTCACCATCCACCCTCTTACAATGGTAGCCAAACAATAGCCAATGAATCACAAGCAACAAAACAACAACCTTCAATGAAACAAGTCACCTTATGAAGCTGAATGAGTTTGCCAAGCCAAATTGGAGGAGAAGCGTGAGCCTTTGGACATGAATTGCACCCAAAACTACCAATTCATTGTTGTTGGGGTAGATACAACAATGGTAGGAAGAATATCTTCTACTCGCACTCACTCAAACTAGCTCAAGCTTTTCTATGCACCAAGGTGATGGTGTATAGAAAGCTTACTCTCTCTTTACAACCAAGATAGAACTGGCATGTGGTACGCTCAATCTAGTGTGCAATGGTATAGTGATGTATTTTACAAGGAGGAATGGGTTCCATTTATAGGTTTTAGAAGCCTTGATTAGGATTAAGCCTAATCAATTTTATTAGGAAAGATCAAGGATTATGAATTTTTATGAATTTCAAATGAGAACGGGGTCTCTCTTTTCTCTTGAGTCACATGGATGTGGGCTCAAGTAAGAGAATTATTGATGTGGTGAAAGGAGAGAAACTTCCATGGGAGTGAGTGAATTTGGTTTACTTGTGCGGTTGCCTACTCCATATGTTAATAGTGTGGGTGCATTTTTACAAGAGAAGTTAGTTGTTAGAGGTAATAATCACTAGAATTGTT
This sequence comes from Adiantum capillus-veneris, assembly GCF_014529385.1. Lineage (NCBI taxonomy): Eukaryota > Viridiplantae > Streptophyta > Polypodiopsida > Polypodiales > Pteridaceae > Adiantum > Adiantum capillus-veneris. Next base: position 84,960,937 of record NC_140940.1, on the reverse strand, counting down.
AGTGATACATTTGCAATGGGTAGGATGAGTTGATTTGATGAAGGAAGAGGGGTGAATTAAAAGAGAATCATTGAGATGGTGAAGCTTTGAAGAAGCTTGAACTCACCCTTGTGTAGATTGTGGAAAAAATGACCGTTGGTCTTCTTCTTCTTCTTCTTCGCTTCCTTACGCCGCCGCCACGGTTGACCACCACGATGAAAAGAGGATTTGTTGATGAAAAATCCTCAATTTGCAGAAGTTATCATGGTTAAGATGCTGAATTTTAGATATTTTTAGGAGAGGTAAATGAAATTGTAACATAGAAGCAATAGAGAGAGACATGGAGAGGGTGTATGTATGTAGAGGTTCATAAAAGAACTATAGGGATAAGAGAGAAGGGTAATGGTGAAGAGGGTGGGAGAAGCCATGGAAATTGCAGGTTTGAGTGAGGGAAGGAGAGGGAGGGATGTGTAAGAGTGAGTAGGTGTGTGGAAGGGTGAGAGAAGACTAAGGGCTACTTGTGAGAAAAGTGGGCAGACTGGGGTCCACTCAAAAAATCATAGCTCACCGCTGGTAGCTCCAAAAATCATGAAAAATTTTGAGGTGATTATTCAGACCGTGGACTACAGTTTCTCTTTTGGTCACCACTCCAAATTCAGAGTGGAGATACGTGCCAAAATTCTCACAAAAAAGCCTGTTTTTATGCCTGCAAAAGTCTTTTAGTGGCCCCCTCCTTTGTTGAATTTGTACAATGCATCCAAGAGTGAGCTCCTTCTTTGTCATATTATAATACAAAGCATCCAAGTTTCCCTTGACCCATGCATGTAGGAGGATTATTGGTGAATAAAGAAATATATACATGGTGGGACTAGTGTATGGACTATTCATGGACTTTAGCTCAATGAGCACATGGTGTTAGAATAATGAGTAAAAATAATAATAAAAATATGGAGGAGTTATGGATATGGAAAGATATTGGAATCATATGATATGGTCCCTCCTTGAATTATTTTGGGTGAAAGAGGAAAAGATATGCAAGTAAATAATATAATAAACGTAACCAATGAGTAGAAATCAATTTTTTGTTTTTACGAGGGTGAGGGTGAAAATGTGGGAGTGATTTGTATAAAGGAAAAATATGAGGTTAGAGTATGTACATATTGGCAAAAAATATAATTATGGTGTAAGAGGATGAAAGAAGGTGTACATAGGTTTAATAAAACACACACCTAAGTAGAAATATTTAAATAAAATACCAAAATATTTATAAAAAATCCCTATATCTAGGCCATATATACAATGAAATATTTACACATAAAGAGGCCATAATATACTTTTTTTTTTTTTTTTTTTTGGCTCAACTAGCCCAGTGACTAGCTAGCTGAGGGTTTTTAAGAAGATATGGGAAAAGCCCCCTAACTCACACACGCCTATGTACAGTGAAATGGTAGGGATAGCCATAGCGTTTGGGTGAATTTGGTAGGGTGGAGTAACTTACTATGGAAATTATGGAGAGCCGAAAAATGGCTATCAAGAGATGAACACATCTTGGAATCCGTTTAGAAAATTAGACAAGTATAACTCTTCTTGATTACTACCATTTACTTTTGTTGAAACATTAGGACCCTTTAGGGACTCTTTGACAAAAATCATATACGCAAAAATTGAGCTCTTCATTGATTTATCAAAATCAAGATGATTTACAAGTGGTATAGTACGACTAGACTCACTAGAATCTATATACATGTTCTTTTCCCTGTAGGTGAAGTAGATTCTCCTTTCAAGGAACTTCATGTTGGCAATCATGCGGTTGAACCATGTGCCCGTAGGATAGAATCCTCATGTTAGAGAGGAGAGATAAATAAATCTTCTTTGTCCACATACATTTAGACATGAAGACTCAACTTCCCAATCAAAGGAATAATGAAGGCTTGCTATCCCTTCAAAGCGGTATCGGCATCTATAGTATCTCCCATCTAGAAAGCTTGAATGCCCAACTTAGTGGCCAACTCCATTGATGTGATGTTATGAGTAGAGCGAGGGTCAAACAAGATGATGGAATCATGTTCCCTTATGTACCCTTCCCCAAGCATAGGAGAGATGTGATCCTTTGCAATGAGCATCCTCCTTTGGAGCTTCCATGGTGGAAGCTCTAGGAGTTTCGTTGCGGGCATTTTTCTTGGGGCAAGAATGATAGCCATGTCCTTTCTCCCTACACTTCAAAAATCTATGGTCCTTGCGAAAAGATTCAAGCTATTCATGAGAGAGTTTGTTTTTGCCTTTGTAAACTCCCTTCCTTTTGAACCGGTTGTTGTTGTTGTTGGAACTGCCTTGGGAAGAGTTCGGGCATTGGTTTTCTCCTTTGCATCACTCTTGTCTTTGTTTTCCATGGGCTTGGCATTTGATCTAGCCCTTTGTTGGAATTTGATGCACGAAGAAACCATGGTGTGTTGGATTACTTCGGTGATAGAACTAGGCCATTGAGAGTGGACGTACTCAGCCACCTCTTCAGGTAATCCCACAAAAAATTGTTTTTTTTTCTCGGCAAAGTCTATCTTTTGAAAGATGGTAGCATTGAGATGTAAATCCCAAAACTTTTCCACATGTTTTTGAATAGAGTCATGGGAATAAAGCTACAAACTGCATTCGCTAAGCACTTTGGGGCTTCATCGTCTCCAAGAAGGCTAGCCAACCATTGACGAGCTTATTTCTGGAAGTGCATAGCTACATGGTGTAGCTTGGAGGACTCTATGAATCCCTGGTCTCCAAAGGCCACATCAAATTGCTAGATGAAGGCCAATACTTTATCGGTAGCACCAAAGGTGCCATCATAGGTGAGAAAAGAGATACTCTTCCCTCCCTCTTTGAACTTATTGAGATTTTGTGACCTTTGCCATGTAGGATATGATTTGTGATGTCCTCCTCTCTTGTAATCTCTAGGAGAATAGCCATAGATTTCATTGGAAGACGAGGAAGGTGAAGAAGAAGGAGAAGAGGGTGACCTCTTTCTTCATCTTTTCTTCCTTTTTTCTTCTCTTTCCTTTCGGAGTGATGAGGAGAAGGACTATGGGTTGCTCGTTTCCTCTTGAGAGGAGTTGGTGGTCGTCTAGACCACCGTCTTTATGGAGCCACATCTTGAGATGAACTTAAAGATTCATTACATTCTTGCTCTTTGGATTCCTCCTCTCGTATGGGAGAGAGTCTTCTTTTGAGGGTCTCTTCAAGAGTCCTCCTAAGCTCTCTCTCCTCTTAGAGAGGAAGGGAAATCCCATAAGCGTGCAGCTATTGAATAACTTGCGATTGCAAAGCAGGCTTGCCCATAAATTGCTGCAACCTAGTAAAGGGATAATTGATGAACATGGGGGCATCATCATTAGCACCTTGATGTGAAAAATCAAAGATATTAATGTTCATTCTACTCTCTTGGTTATTGTCATCCATGTTAACAAACTTTGTGTACTCACTTAGTGTATGCTTTGGCAATTCAAAACCTTAGTTGCCACTCCTCTTAGCCTTTAGGAATTGGACCTTAAGTATCTACACCCACGACTCGAAGTGATTAATTATAGAGATTAGTGGAGTGGGTCTAATATTGTAGAGTTTCTGAGGGCTAGATCTTTTTGGACTTCTTATGGCTCAATAATGGTACAGCCGTAGGCAAGTCTAAAAAGACCCCATTATTAAGATCAAAGCTCTCGAGGTGTGCACCATATCTCACATTGTAGGCTCAACAAAACTTATAATAGATCCGAGTACCACTTACCCTAATATGATCAACAAAATTACCATTAATAGGCTACTTAAGAACCTCTCTGCTTAAGCAATAAATTAGAAACCAAATGCTCTGATACCAATGTAATGGAAATGGCCTATAAACTTTGAGAGTAGCGGAATTAGGAAATTAGATAAAGCATTTTAGTTAGATTACTTTGTGAGCGTAGAGGGTGAACTTAATTGATGGTAGCAACATAAACTTAGTACCTAGCTAACTTGGAAATAACAATACTTTTGCAAGCGAGAGATTTTAGAGAACATGAAAGCAGTTGAGGACCGGCTTTATGTGGAGCCGGTCTCCCCTCCAATGGGCATTTGTATTATAGATTCTCTCATCAAGAGAGACTTGGTATAGTACAATCTTTGTGTTCCTTGTGACCTAGGTGATGGAATGAATATGTAAATCTTCATACATCATGAGCATAACATAAAATTTGCAAAAAGAATTAACTATCCCGAGCCTTAGTCCCAAGGCCTCAAACACCTTTGAAGGTGGAGAGAGCTAGCAGAGAATGAGGGTAGGGAAGAGGAAAAAAGAAACATTCCATAGGAGAAAGAAGTAGTTCCTCACTTATCATCACTCTGGTTTCTAGCATACATAATATCATAGTAATGAAGATGGAGAAGATGGCAAGCTTAAGCATTGAATCATGTCTCTTGGTTGGATTCCATAGCCAAGATTGTTGGTGTAGGCTCTTAACTTCTCTACTAGCTTAGAGAAGGAGATGGAGCTCTTGCACTTTGCACCTCATAAAATGAGTGTGTGTGTGGGAGAGTATATCCCCCAAGCTAGTCCCCTTTTTTCTTTGGTCGACCCCCCCTTGTAGCTCATGCTCTAAGCTCATTGGACCCCTGCAAGCCTGCTAGCCAATCACATGCAAGACTCGTAACAAGCAACAAGGGTATTCTTGGGACAAGTGTCCCCCTTTCCCATTTGAGAGAGAGGACTTGATAAATGAAAAAAAATTTAGTTAAATTAACTAATCTATTATTGGACCCCTCGGGAGGCCAATGATGTTCTTCTCCTTGAGAGACATCCACAATTATAAGCCTTGACTTCTAGAGTTACACTTGTCTGCAGTGCCCTGACTCCATTCGGAGTACGCCGTAAGGCTTAAATTCTGTCCCACTTGCTGAGAACAATATTCATTGCATCCTTATTGTGCTCTCAATACTCTTCCTTAAAAGCAGATGGCTTTGTATTTTTCAACAACTCATCCACCCCCTTTTTAGTGAGAGAATACATAGAGTCCAGAGGGGGACATTGTCCCTGACCACGATGGCCCTGTCCCTGGTTAGTGACGTGTTCATGCATGTGTGTTTCAACATGACCCTTGGCCTTCTCTTACATCAATTATACCACTAAAGTGGATAATTTACTAAAATTTTCATTTAGTGATGCAAAATTAATTTCCATCACCGACATATGTGCTTGAAGTGTTGAAAATTCTTGAATATCAAGCAATTTGTAAGTGCCATCTCCTCCCGTGGGTACTCTTTGTGAGAGTATCCGTCCGCGAGCCATCATTGGGAGGATCGGGTGTATGGTGCTCGAAATTAAAAGTCATGTTGATATCTGAATCCATGGGGATTGTGCAGTGCTAGGGAAAAAAAAACTTGATTCCAAAAAAAAACTTGATTCCAAAAAAAAATTGTAACTGTATAATGCACCACAGGCGTCAATAATTAGCCATTCTAATAAGGCCCTGCAACCGCCTGGGGCAGTCACTTATCAAAAGACCCCTATATCACGTGCGTTCAAGAGGTAATTAATAATACCCCAATATACATACGATACTTACACTGTGAGCCTCTTTAAAAAACCCCCACCCCCCTCTATATGTATACATTTTTATACATTTTGGTCTTTTAATAATCCTCTCCGGTTAACTCATGTGACATCATACACATTCTAAAAAGTGACCGCCCCGGGTGCAACCGCAAGTTGAAGATGTATGATTTTTGAGAAACCAAACCATGTTGGTATTGTTGAATCTTTCTGATCTCCTCGTCGCTTTTGGTTATCAACAATGAAAACCTTTCCAATTGGGAGATTGCTGTCAAAAAAACCGCAGCGTATGTGATCCAAATGAATTTCCAAAGCTGCACTTCTTGATCAGTTGTTAACTAATTGGATGCCAAGTTTTATGTCGAACTTGTTGCAACCGATGCCTTTGTTAGATGTGACGGCCACTTTCAATAAAAATCTTGGAAATTTGATCTCAAATCAATAAGAAAAAACCTGCATGCTATGCAAAAAACACGGTTTACCTGAAATTATGTCGAACCTTGGTCGACAATCTGCACCTTGCCGATTGCTGATGGGAAACTTGTGTACGGGGTGTGTGCTAGGATGGTCATGCACCCTTTCTTGAGTAAATTTCCCAAGTCCAAAGGCCTTAAGGTATTTTTACTTTGAAAAGGCGCCTTCTCTATCAGCTATCGCAACCAGACAATGCTGCAAGACAGAGAGAGAGAGAGAGAGAGAGAGAGAGAGAGAGAGAGAGAGAGAGAGAGAGAGAGAGAGAGAGAGAGAGAGAGAGAGAGAGAGAGAGAGAGAGAGATCTAATGCCTGTGTGAAGCTTCCCGGGATTCACAACTATGACAAAAAATACTCCTTAATGCAGCACATTTTTGCCAAGCCGGGCCACACAAGGTATGGTAGAGGTCAAGTTCTCTCTCCTTGGGAAGAAGCCCCTCTACACATGCCACTTGGCTTCACATTTGTCCCTTAGTAGGCGACCCTACATGCCTTCCTTTGCATGAGCATGTAATGAATTAGAGGCTTCGTGCCTTCCCCCTAAAATAGATCATGCTTTGATACCAGTGTAAAGCCAATAGGACTGCCTGGTCCGGATTCACCACCCAATCTCCCATATATAGCCCTTGGTCCTTGAATCCCTATCTCACACTAGCAGTCGACGTCGGCCACTTGACATGAAGGAGAGGACCTAGGAGCATAGTGAAAGAGGAAGAGGAATATCCACACACACTAACACACACACCACCATAGCCACACACCCATGTTCGAGGGGGAGAGCCGACACACACTCTGTGTCCCCTTTCTTTCTTCTCTATCTTATGCTCTTAAGCACAATACACACTCTACTTAGTGTTAGTGGCTCACACAAGTGTATAGTTGTACACTTAGGGTTAGTAGCTGTTAGTGATGGGCGGTCGGCCACATGGCCATTAAACTTAACATTCTCCCACTTGATGGCTAGTGTGGGAGACCACAAAAAATGAAAGAAAACCACTCTTCACCCAATTCCCATCAACTCACAACGGTGCTAAAGTCGATGGTTGGAGAGACTTTTAGTGAGTGCATCCAATGTGTTCTCTGATCTAGGAATCTTCACTAAATCAAGGCTCTTGTTTGCAAAGCAGTCATGACTAAAGTGATAACACACATCAATGTGTTTTGTTCTAGAATGAATCACTAGATTGTTAGACAAGGAAATAGCACTTTGACTGTCACAATGGAGAACTCGTGTACTGTGCTCCAATCCAAGATCTTTCACTAGGCGAGCAAGCCAAATATCTTCTTTGCATGCCTCACTCAATGCAACATACTCTGCCGGGCTGTGGTAGAAATTGATGTATAGTCTTGAAGACCCCATCTGCAAGAAGTAGCAGAATGAGAAAATGTGTAAATCCAAGCTAATGTTGATCTAGGACTGTCAACATAGCCTCCATAATCACTCTCTACAAATCCTTGAATGGAGGACTCTTCACGACCATAACATAACTGTCTATCTGTAGTGCTAGTTAAGTATCTAAGAATTGACTTGACAACATCCCAATGCTTTTTACCAGGGCTAGACATAAATCTACTGACAACTACAACTGTATGTGCAATGTTAGGTCTTGTAGCCACCATGTCATACATGAGACTACCACAAGTTGAAGCATAAGGAACCTTAGCCATCATAGCTTTTTCGTCAGTAGATTTGGGATAGTCTTTCTTGCTAAGATTCAAATATGGAGGCAATGGAGTACTCAAAGACTTCCCCTTTTTCATGCTGAAAGGATCAAGAACCTGGTGCACATACTCTTTTTGAGAAAGGTATAACAACATCTTCTTACAATCACGAGTAATGCGCATACCCAAAATGTGATTGGATTTGCCCAAATATTTCATATCAAATTGAATTTTTAGCTTGGTTTTTAAGTCAACAATGTCCTTCTTGGAATGACCAGCAATAAGCATGTCTTCTACATAAAGGTTAAGCATAACAAACTCTCGATTGGGTTGTCTTTTCACGTAAAGACATGGATCCTCATTACTGCGCTTATATTGTAGGTTACGTATAAATGCATCAAAGTTTTGATACAATTTTCTGGATAATTTCTTCAAGCCATAGAGACTTTTTAGAAGCTTATAGACCAAAAGTTTCGTGCCCTTTAGCACAAACCCTTCAGGTTGTTGCATATAAATCTCTTCCTTGTGATCACCATGTAAGAAAGTTGTAATGAAATCCATTTGATCAAGATCCATATCTTCCATGGCAACCAAAGAAAGCAACATTCTCAGTGTGGTCATCTTTACCCACTGGAGAAAAGATTTCCTGGATATCGACACCATATTCTCGCTTGAAAGCTTTGGCCACTAAATGATCTTTGTAATTGCCAATCTTATTCTTGTAAACCTATTTACAAGACAATCCTTTCCTACCTTTTGGCAATGGAACAAGTTTCCATGTCTTGTTCTTTGCAATATTGGACAGCTCCCTCTTCATCGCATGTTTCGACTGAACCTTATCATTGGCTAGCATAGCCTGTTTGTAACAAGAAGGCTCACCACTATCTCTCAACAAAATGAAATCCACACCTAGAACAAAACGTTCTAGCGGATGTGAGACTCTTTGAGATCTTTGCGGTTGATCAGACTCGTACTAGTCTATGTAGTAATTCTCTCTGGACAGGAGGTCATATATCAAAAAATGTCACGTTTTGGAATTCAACCTCTTTCACTGGTTGTCTATGCATCTTAGTCTCATTAAAGACAACATCAATGCTAGGGATCACTCATCAAATTTCCGGATCCCATAAACGATAGCCAAATTGACCATCTACACCATACCCAATGAAGATGCATTTTGTGGACTTAGGATCTAGCTTAGCACGCAACTCCTTGGGTACATGTGCATAATATTTATAGCCAATGTGTGGAGTTTTCATAAGACAATTTATGTCCTGAATATAACTTCAAAGGTACACGAAATTGTAATGAAGCATGTAGTGAACTATTGCTCAAGTACACGGCTGTGTATAATGCTTCAACCCAAAATGCTTACGGTAAATTAGCATGTGATAGCATAGACATAATCTGCTCGTGAATGGTCCTATTCATTTGTTCTACAACAACATCTTGTGCATGGGTATAAGGAGATGTAAACTCACGCTTAATTACCCTACTTGAATAGAAGTCTGTAAATTCTTTGGAGACATATTCTCCACCATTGTATGAGCGCAAAGCTTTCAACTTATGTTCAGGTTGAGTTTCAACACTAGATAAGAACTTCTTGAAGCAAAAAAAGGTCTCATCTTTAGACTTCATGACATAAACCCAAACATGTCGTGTTGCATTGTCAATGAATGTAACATAATAGGATGCACCACCATGGGATTTAGAAGGCATAGTCCCACATCAATCACTCTACACAAGCTCTAAGGGTTTTCTTTCTTTGTCAAAAGAATGTGTACGATGTCTTTGTGTTTGATTTCCATATTGACAGTGCTCAGAAAAGGCAAAATCAAAAAATGACAAAGGCGGTAAGTAGCCCAAACGAGAGAGTGTCTCCTTTCCCTTCTTTGACATATGTCCTAACTGGCTATTCCATAAAGCAACGGTTGGCAACTCAGTTATGGAACAATCACTGTTTTTATCAGATACATAAAGAGGATAAAGAGAACCAACTTTAGAACCATGGGCTATAATAAGATGACCCTTTGCAACACGCCAAGACTGCTGATGAAAAGTGATTTCATAACCCAAGTCATCAAGACATCCAATCGAAATCGGATTGCATGTCAAAGTTGCACCATGACACACATTATGGATGATAAACTTCACCCCATTTGCCATAATCATGGCAATATCACCTATGCCAACAATGTCACAAGAGTAACTGTCACCAAGTGTAAGAGAGCCAATGGTTTCCTCGTATGTAATAAGCCAATTCCTATGAGGTGTGACATGCAACAAAGCACCCAAATCAAGAATCCATGTATGGGATACTTCACCACTAACAAGGAGTTCATCTGCCATAGAACCGTACAAAGATAGAGTTTCATGTGCATCAAAAGTCATCATTATTTTCATTCAACATATTAATGTCTTGCGCATCACTATCATCCTGAACTATGTTCAGTTCTTCAATCTTAACCGAACTCTTTGGTTTCACCTCTTTATCATCATGATTGTTGCCTTTACCTTTGCCCATCTCTTTGCCACGCTTCCAAGCATAAAAATCCTTCTTTATATGACCAAACTTATCACAAGATGGCATTGAACATTGCAACGACCACAAGACTTTGATCTACACTTTGATGCATCTCTATTTCCCTCTTTTTTGGACTCACATTGCAAAGAATGGCCCTTACATTGCTTATCATCCCTTTGTACATAATGAGCTTCACCATAATGTGAGCTAGTCATGGTCTTCCGACGCATCTCCTCTGACAAAAGTGCACTAATAACATCATTGTATTTTAGCGTACCATTAAAAGGAGAGTTATTGTAATGGAACTCGCCTATTAACTTTGAGAGTAGCGAAAATTAGAGAAAGTACTTTTGTGAAATTACTTTGTGAGCATAGCGGGTGAACACAATTGATGGTAGAAAAATAAATATAGCATTTTTAACTTGGCATGAACAATACTTTTGCAAGAGAGAGATTTTAGAGAACATGACAACAATTGAGGATCGGATTTATGTGAAGCTAGTCCCCCCTCCAATAGGACTTTGTATTATAGTTTCTCCCATCAAGAGAGACTTGTTACATTACAATCTTTGTGTTTCTTGTGACATAGGTGATGCAATGAAGATGGAAAGCTTCATGCATAACGAGCATAACATAAACTTTGTGGAAGCATTAACTATATCAAGACCTCAAACACCTTCAAAGGTGGAGAGAGCTAGCCGGGAATGAGGGTAGGGAAGAGGAAGAAGAAACATTTCATAGGAGAAAGAATTAGTTCCTCACTTATCATCACTCTTTTTGATAGCATACATAATAGCATAGTAATGAACATGGAGAATATGGCAAGCTTAAGCATGTAAGGATGGATCTTGGCTCGATTTGCGTTACATAGCCAAGAGTGTTGGTGTAGGCTCTCAACCTCTCTAATTTCTTGGAGAAGAACAAGGAGCTCTTGCACTTTGGATTTCACACAATGAGAGAGTTTTTGTGTGTGTGTGTGGGAGAGTATACCCCCCAAGAATGTCCCCTACTTTCTTTGGTCAACCCCCCTTGTAGCTTATGCTTGAAGCTCATTGGACCCCTCCAGGCCTAGCCAGTCACAAGCAATAGTCATACCAAAAAGCATGCTAATCTTGGGACAAGTGTCCCCCTTTCCCCTTTGAGAGAAATAAATTTATAAATGCTAAAAAAATTCAATTAAATTAACTAATTTGTCATTGGACCCCTTGGGTGGCCAACCAATATGCTTAAGACACAACATAAGGGTAACATGAAGAGGAATTTGACAAGTGTCTAAAATGCTTTCTTTGTACAAATCTTACCTTGTGTGAGGGTGTGTGCGTTCTCTCTCTACTCCCCTCTTGTAGGGCTTGCCCCCTCCCTCTAGGGATTGGTTTTGACTTTTGCACACCTCATCCCAAGTACCTTAGTCAGCAAGCATGACAAATCACCTCAAGCTTGGGTGGTGCTCCCACAAGCACCTCAAGATCCCTAGTCGGCAAGCATGACAAACACCTCAAGCTGCACCTTAGTCATCAAGCATGACAAGCACCTCAATCACCTTAGTCATCAAGCATGCACCTCAAGCACCTTAGTCATCAAGCACCTCAAGGACCTTAAAAGCTTGGGCCGGGCTCCCACCTCACGCTCAGCCCTAGCTTACCTAAGGTCAAAGGACATTTTAACACTAATCTTTGGAGGTCTTTAATGAAGCTAACCCTAAGGTCTTTAAGATCCATTATCTAGCCTTGATCTTTGACAGACCATCTCTCATTTGGACCCCTTTACCATTGGCTCTGTGGCGAGATAGATCTGTAAGCACATGTCAATATTCTAACCCTTGTTTCGTTATTATCCCAAATTAAATAATCAGTTTAATATGAGAAAATCATTTGTCTTGGTTGGGTATTAGATTTTATGACAATTACTAAGAGTTGTGCAAAAGATATCCGAAGAGTCTGGCAGCGGCGAACAAAGCAAAAAGATTGCTTTCATCTCATCAAAAATGGTCATGCGATGTGCACAAATCTGGGAAAAAAGAGAATCAAAATCATTGATATGGCTAGCAACGCTAGTTGACTCCTTCAAACGGAGGTTGAAAAGTTTTTGCATCATGGAAACCTTATTGCGAGCCGTATCCTTTTGGTAAGTTTCACATAATTTTTTCCATAATGTATGAGTAGTTTTGCTTTCTAGCATTAAAAAGTACATCGACTCACCAAGGTGCAGTCTAGTTATAGACCGGCATAGCTCATCAAGACATTCCCACTGAAATCGAGTCATGTGCATATCTTTAGTTCTAGCCTCATAGGCAATAGGCAACTTTTACTTCTTTTGGACAAGCACATCATGCATTTGGTTCTTCCAAAGCTAAAAATTAGTTCCATCAAACTTCTTAATGTCATAAATGTCAGAGTCTTTGCTACTAGACATGGTGGAAAAACTACCAAAAAATTATAGGAAATTTTGACAGAGTCTCCTTTTGTATTTGGGACTATGTCAACCATAATACGAGACAGAATGACCAAGTATGTCACTCACAAAGAATAAAAGAGAGCATTACCTCTCAAAAGCACACTTTATAGAGACCAATTGTGCCACATAATTTGTCAAACTGACCATAGACCGCCAACTCAATTTCAAAAGCACCTATACCACTCTATGCATGTCCTATGGCGAGGCCTTGTAAGGGATGCTCCAGCTACCTGCATTACCAAAGGTATCTCCACATTTGAGAAAACCCCAGCTCAATGAAAAACTGAATGTGTGTGTACGAGACCACGTGTATACGGCCACTCCGAAAGAGGCTACACACTCCAAAATGAGCTATGGGCTCTCATAGATGGAAGAGACTACAACAATGGTAGAAGAATGGCTATGGAAGTTATGTAGCACAAACTACCAAAAGAGAGCTAAAAAATGCAGCTCCTAAATCGTAAGCTGAAACGAGGTTGCTAATGGCACAAATGGCTCCAAAAGGGTGGTAAAATCGTCGGACACCTATTGGAGATGCTCTCGGAATGCTGAATTTGCCGATGCAGAATTCGGAACCCAGTTTTCACTCTAAAAAGTGTACATTCGTGCAAAAGAAGCTAAAGGAGTTAAACAACTCTGATACTGGATGAAGGAGAGGATCAAAGAGCAAAATGGAAGAGGAAGAGGAATACGCTTACACACTCACACACATACCACCATAGCCACACACTCAAATTGGAGGGGGAGAGTCGACAAACACTGTGTGGCCCCTTTCTTTCTTCTCTATCTTATGCTCTTAGACACGATACACACACTACTTAGTGTTAGTGACTCACACAAGTATATAGTTGTACACTTAGGGTTAGTAGCAGTTAGTGATGGGCAGTTGGTCACATGGCCATTAAACCTAACATGACACAGGTCCGTGACCCCCCTGGGTATGCCCTTGGCATGACTCATTGTTACCCTTTCTTTACGCTTTTTCTTCTTATTCATTGGGCTAGCTAGACAAAGATATGCTCGAGCATGGAAAAATGAAGGCTATGTAAGATTATGCTAGTAAGCTTTGTTTACAACATTTTGAAGATGACAAGAACACTTTCGTTGAAAAAAAGATACACGGTCTATAGATAATGTTTGGGCGTGCCTTAATGTTTAATTTTCCTAGCTAATGGATCTATCATCAACCATGAAAAAAAGGGTTTCAAGGTATCTAAATGTGTATGCCTTACAATTATCACCCATGCATTGTAATATGAGTTTCCATTAAATCTATCATAATCTTTATCAAAATCAATTTAGACAAAGATAAAGTCTTGATTTGACTCAGCTACATAATCCATTCCTTTCTAGAGACAATGATAGCCTCCAAAGTAACCTCCCTTTGAAAAACCCCTTCTGTTCTTTATAGGTAAATGGATCCATCCAAGGGTTGATCCTTCTAGCTGAGAGAGAGAGAGAGAGAGAGAGAGAGAGAGAGAGAGAATTTTATGAAAAAATTCAGATAGTTAATAGGCCTCCAATTAGATAAATACTCCTAGGAGCCTCTCTTATGAATCAACTTAACAACACTAGAATACATATTGAGGGAGAGAGCTCCTGAGCTCATGGCTTCTTGCAGGACCATCACCATAAAAGGTAAATTCTTCTCTTTAGATAAACTTTTCTGAGTGTTGTGTCACTCATTAGAGGAATGACCAAAGATCCTGGAAATCTCTCCTCCATGGGGGCACCATGTAACGAGGAGTGAAAATCAAAGTCGATGGCCTCTACACAAGGTGATGCACGACGACCTCATCATGGAGAATAGAAAATAGGGACACCAACTACTTGTGGGAGTAGGGATATGATGCAATTGACCTAACAAGAGACACTAGAAACAATGTAATCGTGAAATTTTGTGACAAACCAAACACCTACTCACTATGCCTAGGAATGTAGACGTATTGCAATTGAGCTAATCTTGTTGTTGACTATGAGGGAAATAATACATGCTAGACATGTTTTATGAGGCACATCACAATGGTAGAAACAACCATAATCTACACGTGATCTATACACAAAATCAAGCTTGCACTGATAAAATCATCGTGTTGTACAGTGTGGTGAGCTAGAGCATGACAGGTGTAAAATCAACCACAAGAGAAAAGTAGGATCATGCACAAGGAGAGGTATTGGCACCGATTCAAATATGTGCTAGAGAGAGCACACGAAAGACAAGTATATGAAAGAAAACTCACAAGGTCTCTTTCCATTTGGTGCATGGTTAAGACACGGGCTGTTATTACATTACAATAGGATCCTCTCTTACAAAAAACATGGTGCTCAAGGTGCAAGTGTGTGCTAAAAGGGGTAGAGAAAGAGAGAGAAATCTAGAAAGAGATATCACAGCAACCTCATATTCACAATAGCAACAAGATGAGATGGTAAAAGATGATGGATATTTTTTTCATGCATTACAAGTGCTCCCCTGTCATGGATGGTGCTCAGTACGGCATGGTGTAATATGGCGGTGCTCATAGCTTGTGGAGTGTGATGGCCTTATGCTATACATAGAATTTTGTATGTGCGTGCCATGTAGAATGTTCTCCCTTTCTCGTAAACTAGGAACTAAATAAGATTATCTTTACCTAATGATATGGAGACCAAGAACATGGCCCTGGTGCCCACCAAAGGACCATTGTGTTGTCGTTACTTTGGAAGGAGGTGCACTTGGATGCCAGTTCTAGTGCATGGGTGGCCATCACATCTAGAGAGAAAGATGTAGAATATCCAGAGGTTTCGAAATTACAAAATCAGGATTTTGACTCAAGCGTAGAGAGAGAAGGTAAATAAAATGCATGAATTTATATAGGGTGGGCACTCAATCACACTTTGGGTATCTCAAAAAAACACTCGAAAAATTTTTGCCAGTTGAACTACATTGTGGTTGCTTGCCAAGGAATGCCTCTAATAACCACAATGGTTCAGTGCCTATTGTTAATTTTGTTTGGACTTCTACTTGGTGTCGTTGTCGTCATCATCGCGACCCTTCGTTTTATTATTTTGTGCGTAGTAGCATTGAGTGGTGGTATTCTCAATCAATTTAATGTGTATGTGTGCATGCATAAATGCATGTTCTTTTATGCATTAAGATTGTGTGCAAGGATACACACACACACACACACACACACACACACACACACATATATATATATATATATATATATATATATAGAGAGAGAGAGAGAGAGAGAGAGAGAGAGAGAGAGGGGGGGGGGGATGGAATTGATGAAATGAGTGTTAAAGGGTGTATGTGTGGGTGTGGGTGTGGGTGTGTGTTTCCATGAAGAGATAAGATAAGGAAGAGGAATCACTACTCTCTGGCTACTCGAAACCAACAAGAGAGAGAGAGAGAGAGTTTTGGTAGCCATGAGGAAGCAGCTTATCGGTGGAGGCGGAGGAAGTTGAGGGGCCCCATCTTGGCACCATGCATGGGAGGAGGTGGTGGTGACCCCATAAGGAGAAAACAAAGAGATCCTTTCCGCCCATCGAAGTATCCCCAAGAACTACATGCCTTGTGTGGACATTAGCTATCAATCTCATGGTCAATGCATGCGTCCTTGTAATATTTCTAAATAAGATAAAGTCCCCTTCTATAAGGGGTTGATCCAACAGTTTAGCCAAGTGGAGAGTCACTATTTTCTTTCTAGCAGCAACCATCCTTGCTCTAGATTTTGTTATATCCTTGTTTCTCAAGGGGAAGGAGAGAAAACATTGGAACAAAAAGTCCTAGCATTGTCAACATTTTTATTATGGGAGGTGGCTTGGCACCCATGTTTATTGTACAAGAATGTGAGAATTAGGCTCATCAAAATTTCTAGCCTAAAAATTACTTGATCCAAGCCAGGTCACACTAGACTTCTAGGAGCTCCTCCTTTATGAGTTTTTCCTTTAGATTACTAAACTCAAGGGAGGATGAGTCAACTAAGGTATTTGCCTCAACAAGCAAAGAAATTTGCTTGCTTATCATCATCCTTTTAATAGACCTAATGTCCCTTGAGGCCTTTCTCTTGAAGTGAATTAAAGCATTTTGAGTTTGCTTGATGGAAACATCCCATGCAATGCATTGCTATGAAGAGAAACTGCAGTTTCAAATATATTCTAAACTTTATTGCTAACAAAAGACAGCTTAGACAATGAACTATCCTAATGTGGCCAACCAGATTCAAAATTATGCTCCCCTTTATGTAGTTCAAAGATCAAAGGTTTATGATCAGACAACAAAAGGGAAGAGTCAAACCTGCAACTCACCAACCAGTGCTATTGAAAAATGTCTACAGTCATATACATTCTGTGAAAATCTAGAAGAGGTGTAGCAGCTGCCCTGTTGATTCTTTGACCAAGTGAAACTAGAGCTTTTTGAAGCATCCACCAGTGTGGCAGCTGGTGTAGCAGCTGCCCTGTTGATTCTTTGACCAAGTGAAACTAGAGCTTTTTGAAGCATCCACCAGTGTGTGTTTGTCAAGATATTCTTAGTTGTCCTTTTCTTTCTTTGAATGACTTCACCCAATCCCTTCCATCCATCATTCAGAGAGGTAAATGTATAAAAATCACCTATGATCAAAAGAGGGTTAGCAAGCTCACTAATTCCTACCCAAGTGGAGATCCTTTCATAAATAGACTTAGAAGCATAAATGCAAACCACTAAATAGTTGAAAAGTTCTTTGAGAGTAACGACTATCCAATGAAACTTTTGTCCATACTAGATGTTAGTGATCATATGATCACACTTGTGAGCTATTCCAATGACATCACCACCTTTCCATGTAGTATGGTTAGTGAAAATCCATTTATGGGACTTGTTAATCCTTTAATGGGTGACATCCAATGAGAACCCTTTTGATTTTAACCTCCTGTTAATCCTTTGGAGGTTGACATCCAGTGAGAACCCTTTAACTTTAACCTCTTGTAGGAAAATTAATTCAAACTAAAATTGCTAATCACCGAACCATTCCTTAATACTAATAACCCTCACAAGGTCAGTAAGACCCTTGTAATTGAGAGAAAGACCAAAGATTTGACTTTATTCTTTAGAAGCTTTGGAGGCTTTGATTAAAGAGACTGAGGCCCTGTTAGGATCACAAGATTTCTCCTTCTTCCTTTTGGACTTGTTGACTTGGAGAGGGAGAGTTTTGTCTTCTGACTGAGTCATAAAGATGTCAATTGAGTTCAAAATCACTAAGTAATCTTATTTATTTCCTCATTCTCATGCTCTCGCAGATCTTTATTCAACTCATTTCCTTCAAAAAATTTATTGAGATTTCCTTCCCCCAATTTAATAGTTTCGGAATTGATATGAGTAGTAGAGACACAATGTCCGCCCTCATCAAAGTTCTCTGAGATGGAGGACATACCCTTGGCACTTTTTGAAAGACCATCAAGAGGAATAAAGGTATTAGTATGAATAGAAGATTTGATAGATTCAAGATGAGGAACTTCAGTGCCCTTTTGTGTTTCAAGATTGCGAGGTGGAAGCATGATCATTTGCATCATCTTCCATTTACAATGGAAGAATTAAAAACTTCATCTAGCAATGCCCAAAATCTGTCAACACAAATGTTGCCATCATTCCTTTCAAGAGGGTTTCTTATGCAACTTTCCATGATTGATGTCCATTGCATCCCTACGCTTATCTATTTCCTTGTGTACTTTTCTTTCAAGATCTAGACAATCCTTGATAAAGTGACACCACCTAAGGCAATGAAAATACGCTTTAGGCAAGTTCCTATAAACAACTTTTTGAACATGTACTTCGAGTCTAAAACATGGAGACGATGAGGCTCGCAGCTGCTCCTGCGCGTTCCCCTCCCCCCCCCCCGCCTGCTCCTGCTCCCCCGCGCCATAGCCCCCCCTTCGCCCTTGCCCTCGCCCTCGCGCTGCCCCTGTTGCGCGCTGCCCTTGCCTGCGCGTTGTCTGTCCACGCGCGCTGCTAAGCTTTGCACGCAGCCCACAGCCAAAGTGCAACAGCCAGAGTGCAGCCCCGCCCGCTGCCCCCCCTTTTTGTTCGCTGCCCGCTGCCTCGCCGCTCCACCCCCTTATCCCCACGCCCCCCCCCCCCCCCCCTCCTCCGAAGGCCTTGTTTGAATTGCCTGGCAGTGGATTCTCAGTTGGTTTCTCCTTGTCGAGCTCTCAAGCGTTGGCCTTCTCGTCCGCCCTTCTCCTTCAGAGCAGTAGACACTAATGGAGGCTCATGCTCCACCTCAGAGGGACTCCTCCGAAGCCCCCTCGCCCGACACCACTGAGCCCACCATTCGACTTTCTCTTTCACCGACAGAGCAAGCGAGCCTAGCCGATGAGGTAGAGCGTCTGCAGGCAACCTTGGTCATCTGCAAGATTCTCAGAACCCTACCCAACAGAGGAGAGTTGCGTGACCTTCTCCAGGCCCGCCGCCTTCTCGCAGAGGTGGGCAAGATTTTGGATGTCCAGATCCTCGGACGGGGGTACTACCAGATCAAGTTCGAGACTTTCGAGATGGCCTCCAAGGTCATACCTATGAGTCCACTGGCTATCCGAGCATCACGCGTCCACTTTCGACAGTGGCGACACGGTTTTGACCCGACTTCGGATGTGCTCGTAGAGGAGGTAGACATCCCCATCTCAGTCTGCTTTCCGAGTTTACGGAGGGAGTACCTTCCACTGCTCTCCAGGATTGGCTCCGCCATCGGGACTGTTCTGGAGACACCTCGTACGGCAGCATCAGTAGCTGCCAAGGCGGCCGGCATCCCTTCAGTTCGAGTTTTGGTCAGAGATACCCACACGCTCCCGAAGGTCATCCTTTTGCCTCGGGTGAGTGGGGGTTGGTCTAGGTAGAGTGTGGAGTACTCGGGTCTCTCGAACCAGTGCTTCATTTGCAGAGAGATGGGCCACCTAGCGAAGGCCTGTCCACGGAGGAGACCACGATCTGCACCTCAGCCTCAGCCCCAACCTCAGAGCCAGCGACACAGCGCACAGATTCTGAGCCACCCTCCGAGCCTGGGCTTCCACCGGAGGAGGGGTGGTAGCAGGCCCGTGGTCATCGACGCCAGGGGCCACAGCAACAGCCTGGCACTCAGAGTGGCCCTCAAGTGCCTACTCAGCAGTAGTGGGTTCCCACGGGGAACCGCTTTGGTCCTCTTGAGTAGGAGGAGCCCCCTACGCCAGCCTTCTCTTCCGTTTCACCCTCGCCAGCCCCTCCACCTTCAGATTTCCCCTCTTCCTCCTCATCCCCTCCCCCGCCCTTTGCTCCCGCCCACTCCCCACCTCGGCCCCCTGTCTCTGTCGTCCTGCCCCGCTTCTCTTCTCCTCCCCCCCCCCCCCTGTTCCTTCTCCCCCTCCTCCTGCTTCAGTACCACAGTCGACTCAGGAGACTGGTCCCTCGCCGGCGGCTAGGAGATCTCTTGGCAGCGCTTTTTCCACGAGTCGCCTAGCGAGAGAGGGTCAGCACTTCTTGCGGCCCCCTTTGCAGATTCAGGCATCTTCCCTTGCAGCTATCCCTCGTGGTCTCACGGGCATTGACCTCCGACGCCGCTGGGACTTCTTCGATTACGGATTCACTCGCTTTCTCGGCGATTCCGTAGCAGACCACGAGGTAGCCTGCTTCAGGGTCCACGCTCTGTTCCTCGCCGCTAGGGGGACAGAGGCCTTGGACTCAGTAGTTGGTTTCTCCTTTCCTCTCTGCGGTAGGACCGAGACATAGTGGTCTGTCGACTCAGTGGTGGGATGGTTGCTTACACAGGTTCTCGAGTTCTCTCACCACATGGGAGAACTTGAAGTTACAGATTTGCTGCAGACTCTATGGCCACTGGCCAAGTTTGCGGTGACACCCCCCAGACTCAGCAGGATGTAGGCACATTGTGGTGTACTTTTTTGCTGATACACAGTGTTTGCCTTGCTATGTTACATACATGAGGACTCCTGGATAGAGGAGGTTGCTTTACGCTCGGCTCGCTCTGCTTGGGCTTGGGCCAGGCACTCACTACAGGCTCACCTATCTAGAGGACGCTCGGATGCGGATTACTCCCCATCCAAGCCTGCCTCGAAGATAGCCTGTCTTGCTGCTGCTGCAGCATCTATTCTCTCTCGCTCCCCATGAGGATCGTCTCATGGAACGTGCAGGGATTAGGTGGGCCCCAGTTTCAGCTACAGCGGGGCCGATTGCGGCAAGAGCTTCAGCGTTGCCTTGTGGGAGGAGAGATTGATCTCCTTATGCTTCAGGAGCACCATTTGTCTGAGAGCCGCATCCGGCGCTGTGGTCAGATTTTGCGTGGACGTTATGATACCTTTTGGTCAGCTGCTTTTGGACCTGGAGGCATCCAGGGTGGGGTATGTATGACTATTGCGGACTCATTGCAACAGGCCATTGTGGGCAGAGGGATTATTGTGCCAGGCAAGGCTCAGTGGATTACTTTGCAAGTTCAGGGTGGCCTTGTGGGCTTCCTGAACATCTATGCGCCCAATGTGGCGAGTGCTCGTGCAGAGTTTTGGTCACAGATTTTTGCTTTGCCACAAGTTGACCATTGGTGTGTAGGAGGGGACTTCAACATGTTGGAGGACCCTTCTGACAGGATCGGAGGCAGCCATGCTACTGTGCATGGAGTCGAGTTAGCAGCTTGGGAGAGGTTGTGTATGACCTTGAGGGTCTCGGATACATGGCAGCATTCTAGCTTTGTGAGGCCTCCAGAGAGTCTTGCCTTCTCTAGATCAGACCGCAGAGTGGGAGGAGTGAATCTATTGCGGATAGATCGCTTCTACACTAGTGACCACTTCAGTGACTTGGGGGGATCAGTGGGCATCCTGGCAGGGACATCCTTCTCGGACCATGCACCAGTGATCCTCATAGTGGCAGAGAGGCTAAGGAGTGGGAGCACGATGCTTCGCATCCCAGAGCGGGTCTTGTTGGACACAGCACTCAGAGAGAGGGTAGAGGCTCTTTGGACAGAGGGCATGGACAGCCAGGCTCTACCGGCAGACAGAGTGGCCTTAGGCCTAGCTCAGCTAGCCACTTTTTTCTCCAGGAGTCTTTGGCTCGATGGGCTGCAGCGAGAGAGGAGGAGCAGCGTCTCAGACGAGGCATTGCTTCACTACAGAGGATGCAGGAGCAGCATCCAGACAATCCATGGTTGGAGGAATAGTTACAGCAGGCTCGACAGGAGCTTGCTTGCACAGAGGAGAGGCGCCATGAGTTTGCCTTTCACCGACAGGCATCTCAATGAACTCAAGTAGGTGACAGAGTGACAGGTGCCTTTTTTGAGACAGTAGGACCTCGGCACTTGCATGCCAAGGTCACTTAGCTGAGGAGACCCGACGGGTCAGTTGCTTGTGAGCCTGAGGATATGTGTGCAGTTGCTACTAACTTTTACCGTGAGCTACTGACGGCTGGAGCCCCAGTCTTGAGCCCCAGTCAGAGAGACAGGATGCATGCAGGGAGCAGGTTTGGGCGCAGATGCCTTGCCTTGTGACTGAGGAGATGCGCTAGAGACTGGAGATACCTCTTCAGCTTGAGGAGCTACACACGGCTCTTAGGGACCTTCCTCGTGGTAGTTGTCCAGGTGAGGATGGGCTGACTCCGAGCTTCTTCTTGGAGTACTGGGACTTGCTTGGCCCAGATCTTTGTAGCGCCTTTCAGTACATTCTACACACAGGAGTGATGCCGGATAGCATGAGTGAGGGCCTGATTTACCTCATTCCAAAGGAGGGTGGCTCCTTGGATGAGATTCGACAGTGGCGCCCCATCACCATCCTCAACTCAGCCTACAAAATTCTTGCCAAGGCTCTGAGTTTGAGGATTCAGCCACTTTTGGAGAGCCTTATACATGGGACTCAGACAGGTTTTGTCAAGGAACGCAGTATCCTTGACAACATCTTCACTTTCTAGGAGGCTTCTGCCCTGGCACGTCTCTGTGGGGAGGACCTTGTGATTCTTCTTCTCGATTTTGAGAAGGCATACGAGAGAGTTGACTGGGACTTTCTAGAGGGCACGCTTCGCAGGATGGGCTTTTCAGATGCTTGGATCAGAGGGGTGGCGGCTTTGTACAGACAAGCTCACAGTCAGGTGCTTTTGGCAGGAGGTAGAGGTGAGCACTTCATGCTCACACGATCGGTCAGAGAGGGTTGTCCTCTTGCCCCCTTTCTCTTTCTGTTCTATGCGGAGGCGATGAGCAGATTTTTGGTGTCACAGCAGGTTGGTTTGAGGGGCTTAGCACTCCCGATACGGGGAGATGAGCTTCTGGACGCTGAGTTTGCCGACGACTCAGCCTTGTACTTAGAGGGCTAGGAGGCCAATTTACATAGGTGTGGGCAGGCTCTTGAGACCTTTTGCTGTGCATCGGGCGCATTGATCAACTGGAGAAAGACAGTGGCTTTCTCGGTTGGCAGTGCTCCTATGCCAGAGTGGATGCCAGGAGAGGGTTTCAGGTGGATTCCCCCAGGGACTGCAGTTGGATACTTGGGTTGTCAGGTTGGTTTGGATTTGTCCCCCGAGCAGCAGATTGCTCCTCTTCTCCTGTCCATCAGGAGAAAGCTGTTCCACTGGAGCTCAGCACGAATTTCGCTGGCTGGTAGAGTAGTAGTTGCCAACCAGGTGTTGTTGGCAACTATGTGGTACATCACTTCTTGCTGGATCTTCTCGAGTTCTTATATCAACCAGGTAGAGAGGCTGATCAGGAACTTCCTTTGGTCAGGTCGCGACACTCAGGTTGCCCGAACCAAGGTGGCTTGGTCGGTCATCACACTTCCTTGTTCTCAGGGAGGGCTTGGGATCATTAATCCAGCACAGCAGAGCAGAGCCCTTCTTGGGAAGTTTGTCGTCAGAGGACTTCTTCCTGGCGAGGAGCCCTGGAAAGAGTTCTTGCTGCAGAGGCTTCGTGCTAGGGTACCTCAGTCAGGAGGCCCTTGGCAACCTTCGACCAGATGGATCTTTACAGAGTTGCGCCGAGTTGGTTTGAGCAGGAGACTGGAGGACCGATTCGCTGTGAGTTTGCTTCGCTCTTGGGAGCTCTTACGGCATGGCCTAAAGCAGAGATAAAGCAGAGACAACCGACATGCACGGAGGAGCGCCTACGACAGCCCCTCGTCTGGAACCCCATGGTTAGCACTCAGAGAGGCCACCTGGTTGGGAGTAGGCCTCATGTTTCATGGGGTCCCATGGCAACAGGTCCAGCGCGCTCTCTAGGTGACTGGCTAGAGTTCACAGGTTTGTCAGAGGAGGTGCAGGGTGTCCAGCTACAGGGCATGAGAGGGGTTCAGAGCATGTATCACGACATCTCAGAGTGAGTTCCAGCTGAGTGGCTCACGCCTCTTGAGCCTTTAGCACCCCGATGGATGGGAGCCTTCACACGAATGGAGGTTCTCATCTCAGTCTGGGCTTGTTCAAAGACTGTCCCAGCCCTGTTCTTTGAGCTTCAGGGTGGGGGACGATTACAGCGAGTTACACTAGAGGCCCCGCAGGTAGCAGAGTGCTGTTTCCAGAGGATTCGAGTTGTGGGCATCTGTGGGAGGACTTGCGTCATAGACCCTGACCCAGCAGCTCTCGAGGCAGGACACTGGAGGCTATGGGATTGGGAGTGTTTTCCACTGGCACGAGTACAGTGGGATCCTGGTGAGTGGCTATGGAGGGACCCCTTCTCTTCTGCAGACCGCCCAGGAGTCCCTTTCTTTCAGTACACTGTTCGGCTTGGACGTCATATACTTGCAGCGCAGAGAGAGGCCCGGCCCACTACAGCACATCATTGGCAGGAGGAGGGTCTCACAGTTGAGTTCTTGGCAGCTTTTTGGCAGAGGCTGTGGGACTCCAGACAGTCGAGGCGCGTCACTTTGTTCCAGTGGTTGGTTGCACACAGAGCCACAGCAGTAGGGAGCTGGCTTGTGCATAGTGGTCTCTCGGCCGCATGTACAGCCTGTGACCAGTTGGTGGAGAGTCAGCGACACTGTCTTTGGGACTATTCTTCGGCCCAGCAGGTGTGGCTACGAGTTCTTCGGCTGATGCGTGCCCTCTCTGCGGCTCGACAGTACACTTGGGGGGCAGCGGCTTGGTCCACCCTCACGGGCCCGGCACTACAATTTGAGCTATCTTCCACCAGCAGGATGATAGTGATACAGGGCGGGCCACCTGCACTCCAGCCTGCTACAGACCTTACTCCACAGGAGTGGTGCAGTGAGAGAGAGGTGTGTTGGGAGCTCATCAGTGGCCTAGGTCTTTGGTTCATCTGACGGGCCCGTTGTTTCCGCATCTTTGAGGCTCGCCCTGTGCCACCAGCAGAGACTGTTCGTGACTTTTGGCTAGAGCTGAGGCTAGAGCTGATCCATACTCTCAGAGGACAGCTTGAGGGACTACAGGGCAGCTCCGACCGCATGCGGGAGCGCCGCGAGGCTCTCCTTTGACTCTGGCGCCCTAGGCCTTTCTACACCATGGTCCAGGGGGTGCTCAGATGGCACTACTGTCCACCTGTGTGGCTCTTCCCTCCTCCCATTTCTTGATTTAGCCCCATTGTATATATGTTGTTTTTTCATTGGGAGAGTCTCCCCATCATGCTTGTTGTAGCCCTCTCTTGCAGAGGTGGATGTAGCCCTATGGGCAGTTTTCATTAACTAATAGAAGGATCTTTTTCTTGGGAAAAAAAAAAAGTTTTTGAACATGTAATGTCTGACCCACCTGGTTTGTTAATTATATCGATTCTCACGGAGAGCACCTCTATTAGAAGATCTAAGGTCCCCACTTGAGATTCATCCCATCAGAAGTTTTTTTTTCTCAAAAACTTGCCAATTTGGGCACCTACCTGCTTCCACCTTTAAAAGAATTCAATAGGGAAATCCACCCATAGTCGCACTTTTGAGGGTTTCTTTCCCTTGGGATCAAAACCCTTATTCCATTTGAAAACAAACATTGCAGTATTTTTGATGAGCCATTCACATTTCCTTATAACTTGTAAGGCACTGTCAGCATCATCAAAGAAGAAGAGATAATAATTGCTAGGAAGGTACTACACCTCGGTGGGAAGAAAATTTCTCGTGGACTTCCACTGTGCTTGAAACCTCTATAAGTGTTTTGACTCCATGGAAAAACTCAATAACTCCCCTTTCTGCAAGTGTTTAAACCAATTATCGAGCTTGATAGCTCCCACTATAACTTCATCTTCTCGAGTAGATCCTAGATTAGGAGATTTTTCAAAGGAGTATTAGATTTTTCATTACCTAAAGGCTCCTCCCTTACTTCACTATGATTAGGATTCTGAACATTCTATGGGTTTTCTTTAGTCGGTTGTTGATGAATATTACCACTATTCTCTAAATCTCCTTGTGGACGATTGTCAATATTTTGCCTAACATTGGAAATCAAAGAAAAATGACCATTGTGGAGAGAGGAGAATGAGCATATCCCTAGTTGGTTCTCTAGAGAGAAAAAGGATGGACGAGGAAGTTGTTGTACTAGTTTGCTTGTCTAGGAGGTAGAGAGTTGAAGAGATCGTGTTGGTGAAGTTGTTGCAAGGTCGAGTTTGGGTTGGGAGCTAATGGAGCCTACAAAGCATGCACAGAGGATATGGGACCTCCTACAATGGGCCTTTGTAACAGAAACAACCTGGTTGGCCCATTATGATGAGAGGGGATCTGGTTAGTGGTACCCCCATAGGGTGAAGATGAGTGTTGCAAAGGAATTGGGCAGTTGGCAATTGGGTGCCCCACACTATCGACAATTCCATTTAGCATTGTGGTGTGATGCATTAGCACGTGAAAGTGGGCGAGCAAAGATAGAACAAGGAATAGGAAGAGCAATGGTATAGTGAATGTGCATGCCTTGGTCCCTGCTCCCAATACGGTGCTAAGAGCCAAGATACCTTCACCTCCACTTCACCACTCTTTCCATTTTTGTTTTGTTTCAATATTCCTTGGTGCCCCCTTCCCCCCATTCCTTTCATGTGGATGTGTGACATCTTGTCACATGCATGTCTTATTAAGCCAAATAACAATTACCCCTCCCTGTGCGTGGTGGGCACCCAATGAGACAGGCCAATGTAGATTTGTGAGTCCTTTGACAAAGGAGAGTGATTGCTCCTATTTCCCTTTAGGTGTTCACCCTAAGGCCGCCCGCTTTATGGTAGGTCTAGCTAGAAAAGCTTTCATTTTCTTTTTAGAAAATCCTCAACGTGCCATGTTGGTTGCACGTCTCTACCCTTTAGCCATTTTTGCATAATCTGAATACCCTCTAAGAGCCAGTTCACATGAGCTGCAGGCTTGCAACCAGTTTGCAATTGGTTTCCATTGGAAACCAAAGAATTTTTAGTTCACATCGCAGAAAAATGATGGAAAAAGGAGCTTTTATTTTTGAAAACTCAACCCGTCAACCAAATTTAATGTATGTTGACTGCACGCAGTGCGGAAATTGCACTCTCGCTTCACCCCCAAGAGGTGGAGCATGAGGACAACCTGTTTGCAACCACGAACCAGTTGACCAGGATAGCAACCCACCATGGAAACACAACAAATTGGCAACTAGTTGCACACATGTTGCCAACCAACCTCTCACATGAACTGACTCTAAGGCCGTTTGCATATAGTTTGGACTTATGACCTTTCATGTTCAACTCTCTATCACTCTTTTGATGATCCGATGTCCACGTTTTGATCCCGCCAACAGCTCTCCCTTTGTCCACATTGTCATTGTGAACCCTTCCACAGACACTACAAGATCTAGACTTTTTCTCAACTTGAGAAAAATGGTACTTTTTCTACCCATTTTTCTATTGTCAACTAGAAAAATTCCGACGAGTGTAGATTTGTTGTTTAACTATCAAAAGTGATTCTCCTATGCACAATTTTTATAACGCTGTGAGCGGGATGGAAACACACACAATGCCTCTATAATCACCCGACACACTCTCTTGGGATGATACACACACACACACACACACACACACTATGGGGTGCCAATCAGCTTCCGCAATCCACCTGGCGGAGATAGGGAACACACAGATGGAGTGAGAGGAGAGAGACTATCCATTTGCCCACTCAACACATACACATACACACACACATACACCCAAAACTTTGCTCAAAAGAGAAATATTTCTGATGTTTAGATACAATTGAGATTGGGCTAACACAAATGGGGCAAATAGCTCACACAATATGGATGAAATATGCCAAATACAATCACAAATTTGAACAGAGGCTTCGCTCACTGGAGAAACTTACACAACCAAAAAAGTAGGAAAAGGTGAGGAATTTTACAAAATGGACAGTTCCATTGCGTCCGGAGCGGCCAAAAATCCCACTCTACAATATCAAAGTGCTCAAATCAGCAGTTTATGGCCAAAACCAGGCTCCAAAAACAGCAAAAAATGAGTTGCGGTTGTTCCTCCTCTTCTCTCCACACTTTTCTGGTTTTTCTCTCAGGTTTTCAATTTTCTACACTTGAATTTATCCCTTGGGAACCTTTGGCCTTTTGATTGACCTCAAACGGACCCCGAATAGGCCAAAAATGGCCACGTAGTGCATTTTTGTCACCCTTCTACATCCATCTGCACACTTGACACTCAACTTTTCCCAATAATTCATCCTGCAATCACGTGAAGTGGCCCTCAAATACAGTTCTCATGATGAACCTTTCTGCATAATTCATCACAAGAAAACACCCCCGTTGTGTCCTCGCTTACCACGTGCAAGTATTGACCCCATTCGACCTTCTAGATGCCACTTGACGCACCTGCTTACCTCGTGGCGTCGGCCCATGGATAGCTTCCTCGAGAAGTTTTATGCTCTACCAACTCCTTATTATTGTAGAAAAAAAACACTGATACTGGTGATGATGAAAATTGATGTACTATGTACATGCTATCCTACCTGTACACATGTGGGCCCCACGTAACCACCTGACTCTGGAAAATGGGCAATCCTTTATTTGATGCACCATGCATGTGTATGTACATATGCAAAATCACTTCTTCCAAAAAACTCCTAACATAATTTTTCCATCCCGTAGCCTACTAGATCATTCATGATCAGTAGCAGCAAAAAGAGATATGAGACTCGCCGCGTCAGAGGTCTCCTCATCCCTCACATACATTACTTGTTCTGCAGACAACTCATCTTGCTCCACCATCATTAATCTAGCATGATATAATTTGAGACGCAACCCATTTACTCTTGACTTATGTAGAATCCTATCCAGGTTAGCCAGGTGATATGTACCATTCAAAAAACACTCAACTACCTTGAAAGGGCCTTCCCACTTAATTTGAAACTTCTTTTGGAATGTCTTCTCCAGCTTACTGTCGTAGCACAAAACCAAGTCATGTTTCTTGATACCCTTACTTTCGACCTTTTCATTTATCTTTTCTAAAGCCTTATCTTACATCTGCCTATAATGTTCCAATGCGCTCATCCTATCCAGCTGAACCTCTTGTAATTGTAAGAGCCTCTCTTTGAATGCATCGTTGGACTGCCCAAGTAGCTTTTCTAACATCTTGACCGCAGGCAACTCTACTTCAATAGGCAAGCGTGCTTCCTTTCCATATACCAAATGGAATGGAGTAAACCCTGTACCTATCTTTACGAAGTACTGTAAGCCCATAATGCACTAGGCAATTCCAAATCCCAATTATTTCCTTGGTGCTATGTCACTTTCGAAAGAATTTTTACCAACTTACCGTTGAATCTTTCATTTAATCCATTACATTGTGGATAATAAGGAGTGGTATGCTGGTGTCTAATCTTCATATTTGTGCATAAAAAGTCTAATAGTTTAGCTCTAAATCCTGGCCCCTTTCTGAAAGTAGCTCCAGTGGCACCCCAAACTTGCAACATATTTTATCGTATACAAATTTTGCCACATCCTTTGCAGTGATTTGTTTTACTGCTATAGCCTCTCTACCCATCTAGAGAGATAGTCCACTGCAGTCAAAATATAGCTTTTTCCCCTGCTTGTGATAGGTAACGGGCCTATTGCATCAATTCCCCACTTTTCAAACACATCAAATGCCATAATGGTTTTTCGTAGCTTTGGCTTCAACACTCTCTTCTCAAATGCTTGACACCTATTGCAAGACCTACACGAATAATGAACATCATTGTGCAAACTAGGCCATACATACCCCTCTGGCAAGATCTTATGCAAGGTGATCTTTAGAGCAAAATGGCTGCCACGCACCTTCATGATTCTCTTCCAACACTCTATAAAGCTCCTCCCGCCAAGGTACACGTCTCAACACAAGATCATTCCCTTTCATGTATAAAACATCACCAATCAATTTGTACTTGGATGCTCTATGCACAAAACCATACTTCTTAGACTTTTGAATGTCCTTCAAAATGATTCCTGTTAGCAAAAACTCCTCTTCTTGAGCCAAACTTTCCCGGCCATGATAAAGAGGTAATTTGGTACTCAACACATATAGCTCCCCAATCATTCTTTGAGCTTCTTCATGTGCTTCTCCATTTAGAGCACGTTCAATGTGTCTGATGCTCCATGCTTCAAATTTTTTTAACAGGCCTTTAATTTTGAAGAATCCCATTCTCCGAGCGAGCAAATCCGAGCGAGCACTTAACCGAGCAAACAAATACAAAGACATTGAAAACATTTAGACACATATTTGTTGATGACCAATAGTTTCCAAAGAAAACCCAAAGGATTCATATAGCGAGCAAATCCGAGTGAGCACTAAATTGAGCAAAGACATTGAAAATATTTAGACACATATTTGTTAATGACCAATAGTTTCCAAGGAAATAAATTGGTAGTTTACCGTGCCTCTAACGAGGTAAACCCATATGATTTAGAACTATGTTGTCGTATAAGGTGAAGCCAATATATTCAAAACCATGAACTCTCTTACCACGGTTGTTGGTAGTGAATGCAAAGACAGTGTAGATATTCAAACACATTGCTATTGATGACCTATAATTTTTAAGAAAATATAGTCAAGAGAATACTAAGTAGCTGAACTCACACAATTCCTTACAAGGTAAAGCCAAAAGATGCAAAAATTCTCAACTCCTAGGATAGAAGCTGATAGTAAATCCAAATGCCAACGAAAAACGACCACAATATACTAAATACATGGAAATTTTATGTGTTGGAAGCCTTATATGTTCGACGTATCCCAAAAATTCAAAATTGCAACCTAAAAACACCTAAGATGGTGATTGATAGTTAACGTAAATGCCCACAAAAAACTACTGCAACGACCAAATCTGAGTGAGCACTAAATCGAGCAAAGACATTGAAAACATTTAGACACATATTTGTTGATGACCAATAGTTTCCAAGGAAATAAATTAATAGTTTACCGTGCCTCTTATGAGGTAAACCCATATGATTTAGAACTGTGTTGTCACACAAGTTAAAGCCAATATATTCAAAACCATGAACTCCCTTACCACGATTGTTGGTAAGGAATGCAAAAACAATGTAGACATTTAAACACATTGCTATTGACGACCTGTAATTTTTAACAAAATATAGTCGAGAGCATACTAAGGAATTGAACTGACGCAATTCCTTACAAGGCAAAGCCAAAAGATGCAAAAATTATCAACTCCCAAGATAGAAGCTAGTAGTAAATCCAAATGCCAACAAAAAACGACAAAAATATATTAAATACATGGAAAGTTTATGTGTTCAAAGCCTTACGTTCAACATTTCCCAAAAATTTCAAAATTGCAACCTAAAAACTCCTAGGATGGTGATTGATAGTTAATGTAAATGCCCACAAAAAACTACTGCAACGGTGTGCAGTATATAATTTGAACATCATGTTGTGTAAGTATCCTAAGGACGCACAGCTGCCCTAGTGCCCCCCAGAGCCTAAAAAATTTCTACCTTGGATAAAGCAGCGTGTTGCATGAAATCATGGGCATGTGAGTCTAACCCAAGAATATGAAGAAATACATAGTACATGTGTTTACACGGCACGTATGTCTGATTTTTTTATTCTCTCTTTTGGAAGTCCTCGCATGTGCATCGTGGAAAATCAGAGATTGTCACTGAGTATGTTATCCCCTTTACCTTGGACCCCTCTGTACTGACATAGAAAACATGTGTTTCATTGCACACAATAAGCACTTCTTTCACCAATTTTGCTTCAAGTGTGGTCCCCAAAGCAATCCTTGTATGAAAATCTTTTGTCAGCTTTGATCTCCACTTAACAATCTTCCCATCCCTATACCTAGGACGGAAGGCACTGGGAACACTATTTCTTGATCGCAAACCACTACCTAAATTGGTAGCTTTTGTTGTCAATTGAAGGACAAATCCATTTTCTTGCAAGTGCTCCACCTCAACTGGAAACAATTGTGTTGCCTGCGCTACAAGCCAAACACCTGGTGCTGGCCCTGGAGCCCCTACAATCATTTCATGTATCCACCATGTATGCATGTTATTAAAGTTGAAAAACCACACAAAACCTTCCACTAAACCACCTGGATTTGAACCAGAGGCAGGATACTTTCTGCGTCCCCAAAAGCATGGAGCCGTAGTACCACGTGTGACATCATCATTCCCTTCATTGATGTATCGTGCACATCTAACACTCTGATTATCAACCATCCCAAAGCAAGTCATCTTTCGACCAGGCTCATTTCTTCTTATAGCCCAAAGTGTCTTTGGAACATTAACCTCGTGCCAATATTTTCCAACTCCACAGCTAGTCTCTGGATGCACATCTGGCCCTACAACCGGCTCTGTAACTGTCACAAATTCTGGTCTATGACTCTCTTCATCAAGCAACTCATCTGCATCAACAAATGTTGGTCGCTTCTTCTTAACACTCTTCTCTTGCAAGGGAGATCTATTGATTTCAGGGCTTTGAAAACCCATCTCAGACATTGAAGAGTGTGTCAAGTCAATGAGGGATTTGGAAGCTGACGTTGTTGATGATCGGCCCAAAAATCGCTTTGCAAGATCATCGATCCCAGGACCAGTAGCAGACCTAACACCTTTTAGATAAGCATTGTATTTGACGCTTTGTAGGACTGCCATTGCCATGTCTACACCAACTGCCTCATACAAGCTAATTTTCTCTTTGTAGCCAATAGATGCACGCATGCTTGCATGCTTAACCTCAGACAAGTTTGTTGTGGGCACAAAAATTCCAGACTCATCCTGTGTTACAAATCTACCTCCATAATGTTGTACTCTTACATCCCACCAAGCCATCCAAGTCTCTAAACAAGCCATCTCTCCATCGACAACATGCCTTGCCTTCCAAAATTGGCGTAGATCTTCTTTACAAATGTCTGCTTGATTCTCAGATGGTGCAATCCGCCATTTTCGGCACAAGATTTTGTGATCCTCTTGTGAAGATGGACGGATACATTTCACTGCATGTCGAATCATGGACTGCTCCCAATGAAAGCCACATGATCGTTCTTTGGAAGGAATTTTTGTTTTTGCCTCACCAAAGTAAACAGTCCGAACAACAACCCAATTTGCATTTGCTTCATCTGCCATAAACCCTATGAATTCTGGCTATTCATACCCTTGATCTTGCACCAATTTATTTAACATTTTCCAAAACTCTATTTGAGCAAATTTATTTTCGACAGTGAATTCACAGGTGGCAATTGTCATTAATTCATGCACAAATGGGTCGTAGACATGAGCAGACATTGTTGGCCACCCTTGAACACGGTGCACATGATCAAAGTGAACCCACATTTTCTCTAAAGTTCCTCCTAGATGCATCTTATTCACCAAGTCAACTCCACTCCCTGGACCTATGATCGACATTTTGAACACATGTGGCTGCTCTGAACCTCCAAGCTGTCCAGGAAAAGTACACTATGAATGAAATGATACCTACACCTGCTCTTGAGGTCTAGGACAGCTTCCAAACCTTTTGCACTGAAATGCTTTCACCTCTTGGCAATCTCTAAGCTCCTCTCTATTCTTCGCTTGTTAGATAGAGGAGTAATGGTATCAAGAAGTTCTAAAAACTCTCCATCTTCAATAGTGTCATTTTGGCTAGCAATTTCCATCACTAGCTTATCTATTATCACGTCTTGGGTAGCAGCACGTTCTAATTGCTTGGCAGTTGTGAAAGGATCTTGGTTTGCTTTAGTTTGCAGAAGCGAATCTATCATTTGCTTAGCAGACCTATTCTTTCCCTGAACACAAGGGTGCTTATGCTCTCCCATATGAATAGCACATCGAGTAACTCTTTGCTTATCTTTTGGCAAACAGTAATAAATAACAACAGGACATGTTGCAACACAAAAAGGAATTTGATTGCAATGGACACAAACCACTGTCCCCAACTCAGGTGTCAATATTCCAATGGAAATAACTTTAGAGAGACGACCACGCCATTGTGATTCATTATGAACTCTTGCTCGCAAATAGAAAGGACATGCGTCATTGACACAACGAAGATGACCTGAACACCTACTGAAGCGAATGCACCAGGAAAGCAATCACCACTACAAGTGACATATTCTATCCACAAATGACAATCATGACGTTGCTCCATGCCAACATTTGTATTGTCGTTGCTTGTTGGTGGAAATTCAAATACAACATATCCATCGTATTGAGCAGGAATCTCCTTACATTGAACAATTTCATTAGTCTTCTTCAAAGCAGAATGAAGATTGTTTTTATTGGGCATTGATCAATTTATATCCATGACACTGGTCTGATTCTTTGTGACATCACTTGAACCAATATCCAGAACTATTGGAAAGCTTCACTTCCCGGGGAGCCTTGATGTTCATGAGTGTTTGTTATTCGAACTTTAAAAAACTAGCACACTTCATGATCTAATAAAAAGACCTCTTCACCAAAACCTGACCTCGAGAATTCCATTTTTACATGTTCACCATTCAATGTTAATGGGTGCAGAGTAAACGAACTGGTAAACAAGCCAAAACCTTCTCTCACTAACTGCAAAGGTAAATCATAGAATCTGTTTCAAAGAAGTAACAAAAGTTTCTGACCACGAACTGGACCATAGATAGTAATCTGACGACCCATTGTAGCTGCAATCCACTAGAATGACACAACAGATTTCAAATATGACATTTCCCTTTTTAACAAATCTAAATATGTTTTTTAATGTTTACAAAAATAAATAAAAATGATTTAATATAAACTTTTTTGCAACAAAAACGTTTCATGATTCTCATTCTCATGCAAATGGTTATTCCATATCCTGCTGCCATAAATGCAGAATCGCACGTTGCAAATGATTATTCCATATCCTGCCCGCAATTCAAGACACATTAGTGACGATTTTCTTTTCAACATATTTTCAAAAAAATATATACAATTAGATTTAATATAAACTTTTTAAAAATCAGCAGCGTGAACATTTAATGATTGAAAATTATTAAAATTTAAAATCATTAATGCACCAACAAATGTCGTTCAAGACAAATAACTACTCCACCAACTCAAAATCACTACTTCACTCTTTTGGTTTATTCTAACGAGATCTCTGGTTTTTCTGGGAAAGCTTGATGTGAGCGCACATTAACATGCAGTTCTGGAAGCAGCTCTCAAATCTGCAGCAGAGCGCACGCACTTTGTTAACGTGTAGTCTAAACATGCATGTTAACGTGCAGTCTTTCGGAGTAGGTCTTTGGGCGCAAAGTGGTGCAGGTCTCGATTGGAGCAGTTCTCAAAAAACAAAAGCTAAGCTATGTGCACGTTAATGTGGGGTCTTTGGGAGCAGGTCTTTGGGCGCAAAGTGGTGCAGGTTTCGATCGGAGAAGTTCTCAAAAAACAAAAGCTAAGCTATGCGCACGTTAACATGGGGTCTTTGGGAGCAGGTCTTTGGGTTTAAAAAACCAAAGCTTAGCAGAAAAAACCAAAGCTTACCAGTGAGCGCACGTTAACGTGCGGTCTTTGGGAGCAATTCAAATCGGCGCAGTTCATGGCAGGCTCAAATCGACGCAGTTCGCGCAGGTCTCGGCCGTTCTCAAATCAGGGTTGGTGGTCTTGGCAAATCATCAAATCGGAAAATCATCAAATCAGGGCAGGTCTTGGCAGTTCTCGGCGGTTCTCGACAGTTCTCGGAAGCATGGATAGGAGTTCTCTGTAGTGGAGAGCCTTGTTAGTATACTCTGCACATCAGCAAGGCCCTACGGAGTCCCAACTTTGGCTCGACAACCCATTGTTTCAAATCTGTGAGTTCGTACAGTTTTGTATAATGTGTATTGCAACTTAGATTCAATAGTATTTTCAAGGTAAGATGCCAAATTTCCTGCGCTTTCCCCCCATTGTTGAAGCTTAAGTCTAGTACAACACCCTCACAGATAGAGGTGGTGACTTTGAGCCCCTGCATCACCGTTGGATTAACTACACACCAAACTGAGTAAAAACCAAAATACATCTCCCTCTGTCACCGTACTTTAGCCCGACCTACATCACCGTTGGACCAAAATACATCTTCCTCTCTTAAGAGTTAAGATACAAAATCAGCCTATCATCAGCTTTATATTGAGCTGTACAGTGTATGCTATCAATGTAAATGAGACAGTATAAGAGGTATTTTTCTATGTATACAATCACATGTATTCTCCAAACTGAGACACAATTTCTTAGAGGTGTTTAACCCTCCAGGCCCACCCTCTTGTCAGCCCGTTGTCAATGGTTCTGATGTCCTTGCAATGGAGATGTGTAACACACCGTAATAATCCTCAGTTTTCTGAGAACATAATTACATGATGAAGGATAATGCATGCCCTTTCCACTTCTCATCATCCTAGTCCTATGCCCGAACCATCCTAGGTGAGTCAACTTGCGGAGGATTATACCCATTACTACATAGCTTGTATCCTTAAGCTGCTCCCACCGTAACTCTCATAGTGGTCATGAAAATTCCCCTTTGCAGTATGTGCAGCATCAGCCGGCATTGGATGTCACAAAATCTTTCATTCTCTTGGAGTGTTGACCCCCTCTAAGACAAGGTATTGATAAGTTCATGCACAAGAATGTCTCAAAAGTGCCTACTTCATTTTCACACATCTAGACAGGCATTGACAAATCATGCACCATCGAACTTGCTCATGAGCTCTTCAACAAATTGGTTTGATAAGGTTCTGCAAGGTTTTACTTATCATGGAGTATACCTACTGCATAGGTTACAAGTGATTGCCTAATTAGATCTTGTGTAGCCCCAATAGCAGTTTCCTTGGAATCCTAAGGCCATCGCTACTTCAAAGCCTTCTTTAAAGGTGTGAATGCAAACGCCTAATTTCATTGCCTGCAAAATGTAACTACCACGACTTGGCACAACACAACAGACAATGATCAATGCACACTGCAGGTAGATTGGAACAATACACACTTGAGCGATCTTCAAAGGATCTTCATGAGATCCTTGTCGATGCCCTGCCCTGTGGCATCTCCTTCAATATTTTTTTGTGTATTTGATAATGTAGAGTGTGACCAACACAAAGTGCATTTGGCACAAAAAGCTCCTACTTTATGTACTGTCTCTTGCTTGGCACAAAAAGCTCCTATGTTCTCCTGTTCCAAACTCACATCAACTTCGTCAAAAGCAGGCGTTATTGAGTGTGCGGTCTCTTGAGGCTTTCAAAATGTGGTTATGAGTCTGAGTTGCACATGCAGGTGAGAGTTAGAGCATCTGTCATCCGAGCATCAACGCAAAGCTTGCATCTCCATGCCAACGTCACCAAAAAATCGGAGAGGAGCAATGGCAGGATGTAAAGGACGCCCTCCTGTTATGTACATTTTCTCACCATTTATTTTGATATCATTATTATACATGTAGAGGTGCCCGTCGATGTGCATGCCGAAAAGAAAATTGTATAGAAAATAATGTATATATTTTTACAAAAGCAAATTGCTTCTAGAACTACCCGTTGACGAGAATGTTTCTAGCTTGCTAAATTTTATTTAGTGTCTAAAGACCTGCATGTTAGCGTGAATGCCTAGAGACGATGTTTACATATGAAAAAAAGTTTTTAAGTCATCCAAGCTTGCTAAATTTCAGATTAATTAAAATGTCAATTAGTGTCTAAAAACCTGCATCTTAACATGCATGTTTAGAGAAAAGTGATTGATGTTTCAAAAGAGATTATTTTTGTTTTTTATTTTCAATATTAAGAAACCCTCATGTGAGGTGTCCATTGGATTATTATATTTTTTGAAATTTTGTTCCACATTCAAAGGGGGTGTTGTCCAAATATTTTCAAAGATTGATTATGTATTTTATTGAAGGGCAACTTAAAGACCTACATGTCAACGTGCATGTTTAAAACCAATGTTTTTATGCACAAAAGAGGTTCTAGTCATACATGTTACATGTTAGCGTGCATCTTTTCAAGCAATGTTTTGTTGGAGATAGTATTTATTTTTTGTTTTCAATCGTTATCTTTGTCTCCTCCAATGAACTATGTAAAGATTTTATCTCCTCCAATGGACTATGTAAAGATTAAATTTTGTTTGAAACATTGCTTATAGAGATGCATGTTAACATTCATGTTTAAAGGCAATGTTTTCATTGTTAACGTTCACGTTTAGAGGCAAGTTTTCATTGCTTATAGACATGCATGTTAAAGTTCATGTTTAGAGGCAATGTACAATTTTTTTGAGATGTTGATTGTGTAATTTATTTGTAGTCCATCTCGTGGAAGATTAAAGAAAAATCTACATAATGAAAAGTCTACACAACCACTTGAAAGTAGTGAACAGCTGTCATCAGTGTCGGTAACAGAAAGCTGAGAGTGTCATGGCATTGAAGAGGAAGAGATTCACTTTGTGGATGTTGACCAAGGGTCTATGCACGAAATTGATGACACATTGGCTCTTGAAGAAAATGAACTTCAAATTATCCGTTGGGAAATGCGAGATGAGGTAACTGCAGCTGTAGAGATTGACGAGGAGCAAAATATTTTTATGCATAGAGGTGCTGATGTACTTCAGACCACACGTATGTTCAGTTGCTTCGATTGTCCTCCTATACCATTGTGTAGGTTGATTCCATATGCTAGAGTCAGAGGTTTAAGAGATGATTTAGTTGGATTAAAAACTGCTTTGGCAAGGGAAGGATATATGCAAGAAAAGGGAGCTTTCATTGTTTCACTTTGGACATTTAAGAGAGAGCAAACCATTGCTACAGGTAAGTTGAAGCTTCTTAAATTTGTTAAGTGAATTTGTATTTTAAAAATTCTTTTTGAATCCACTTATTTTGGTTTCTTGTTTTGAAGATGACATCAAGGAAAAGTGGGATCCTCTTTTGATAGAAATCAATGAGGAGTATGAGTTGGAGCTCAAAAGCCAACCAAGGTTTGCAAATCTGTCAGACCGCATGTTTTATGTTTGGGAGGGCAACCATCGCACACTTGCATGGACTGGATCTATCAAAGAGAAGTTTTCCACCTCAAAGGAGAGACATTGTAGGGTCCTTTGTACTATCATAGATCCCACCAAGGTTCCTGAGATTGCATTGCTAAGTAGCTTGCAACGAATGAATGTGTGAGTATCTACTAAAGCATATATCTTGTTGTTGAATACTTTATTATGGAAACAAATCAATATGGGTTTTTGCAGTATGAACATGCATGCTTTGGTGGCCACTCACATACGGGATGAGATTGTGAACACCAATCACATATGTGCAGCTGAACATGAAAGCTACCTAAAAACTCTCCCCGTCAAAGACCAGAAACTAATTGCATCTGTGCGAAGAAAGTATGCTAAAGGTGCAGAACCTTGGTATCCACTCACACGACCCTACCTTGGCATGCTAGTTTATGATGTGAGTTTTGTTTTTTTTTTGCTTGCAAATTATTTTTAAGTCATTTGAATAACTCTTAGAAAAATTGATTTCTTTTTTAGATTCAAATAACTAAAGAGAAAGAGTCTAGATTGACTCAACTCAAGCAAGGAATGCCTGTAGAGGATGTGAAGAAGGAGGAGAAGAGCATTCATCGTGAGATAATACATAAATATCAAGAACGCATTGGAAAGGTACACTTCACCAAATAATCAAGCAATAGTCATTGTGTTGATTGTTGTTATGGATGTGAAGTAAAACTTCATGCTCTTTGTATTGTGTTGTAGCGCTTGGATATTTTGGATCCCAATCTTGGGACAGACTGGTTGGCAAAGATTATGTCACTCAAATGGGGACATGACAGCTGGGCAACTTTAGAGAAGCTAAACTTGATTGCACTCCATGATGCCCCTATGCAGAATAGAATCCAATGGGTTTCATTACTCGAGTCTAATAGGATCACAAGGACTGCTTTTGGTTTGAAGAAGGGAGATAATTTTTTTCGACAGTGAGTATGATTTACTAGTTATTTAATGTTTGGCTTGATTTTTCTAAGAAATAATATTTGTTGTGGTGTTTTGCTTTTTTTAAATTTGTAGTTGGCTGCGTAGAGAGGGCTACCTTGCTCGTGTCTATGAGAGAGCAACACAACTTGTTTTGGACAATTCAAATGTGCCAGGAGGGGCACCATTGCCACATGAATGCACATTGGGGTTCTACTTTGATGAAATTAAGTTTGAAGCTAGGCCTTTTCTCTATTCTTTGGAGGTTTCTTTGGAGGCCAAAAGCAAAGATGTAGAGAAACAAGGACTCAAGAAAGTTGATACTTTTCGAATGGCAGCTCAATGATTGGCTTACAGGTTTGTAACAATTTTGATCTTGCTTTGTATGTCACTATCGAGTCATGTGTTCAATGTTTTTGTTTCTTGTTAGGTTTTTGTCACATTTGGTTTCAAAGGGGATCTTGCCAACTCTCCCATTTGTGGTGAGACAGTGGGCACAGACTGCGTAAAGGACACATATATGTACCCCCCTAGCATGCCCACTTTGACAACATGGGAGAGAGATACATGTCCATGGTGGTTAGATATGGTGCAGGGTCACATCCTTGAGAGAGAAAGAGCTTTGAGAAACCATGCTTAGGGATGCAGTAGCAGAGGCTAGACAATCACCACCTGCTACTTCAGAGGCGAGACAACCATGTATGCTTATGTCATTCTTTAACTTTTATGTTTTCATGCTGTTGATTCTTGTAGGTTCAAAAATTGTTGTATATGTCTTTTAAGGTGTCCACTTGTCTAGTGAGAGGATGGAGACCGTGGTTGATACCACTATTGTGAAAGATGTTCTAGAGCACGGTAAGTGTTGGAATTTTTATTGTCGACTTTTATTAATACTTTGTGAAAAAGTTCACATATCATAAATATGTTGTCACAGACTCCTCGGGCCTGATTGTTGTTAGGAGGAGCATACAATTTGTCTATGTTTTGGAGTCTCCTTTGTGTTACCCAATGCTTCTTGTTGATACACGATGTATTGCTATTGTTGGCGATTACATTCTATTGCTTCAAACTATAGAGAGGGTACTCGCAATGCATCGTGGAATCTTGTGCATCAACATGTGTCTCGAGTTCGCTCAAGCGGTGTGCCATACACTCCTGGGGGAAAGTCTATTTCGTGGGCCGGAGATTTTGTCTTCTTGGATCTTCCTTCTGGTGGATTGCATATTGGTTATTCTTCTCCATCTCGTTGGGATATTTGCACTGAGGAGCATGTACGATCAGCTATCCATTTGAATTTTTCTACACTTGCAGATTCTGGATGGCTGCTCATTATGGCTTCTACTACAGGTATTTGTGTTGTGTTTGATTACTTGCATTAATATTATTTCATAATATCGATAGTTTTTTCTTACAAGAACCTATGAATAGAAGAGGTTATTGGATGGGTGGAGAGGTTCTGTCGTGCTTCAGAGATGGTGGTACATCGTCGCATTATAGTGCTCCATCATAGTTCATATGGATATGTTGAGAGTTTATCTGGTCGAATTCAGGTATTGTTTTCACTTCAGTATTGTATAGTTTTGTTGAGGCTCTTTCTTCAATGTTGTGGTTTTGTAATTTGATTTGCAGTGCGAGTGCTCTATGCTACTTATGGTACACAGGATTGGGATGCAGCCAACATGCTTTGTGGCTGAGAGCACCATTATGTTCTCTCGCTTGGGTCTCCAGCCTTCAGATTCTTTCATGACACACCATTTTCCGGAGCCTTCCTTAGCTAGATCAGGATCAGGGATGCCTTGGCGGGGTGAGATGCAGCGGAGCCAGGCTTTTGTTGCAGCTTTTTTTGAGCTGCTTTGTCGACGTGGAGGTATTTGTTTGGAGCTTGGGTGTGGTACAGCTCCCGTTTTGGCTGCATGCTTATCATCTGAATGAGCATGTGCTGCGCTTGACACCGATGAGTCTCTTATTAGAGACTATGTGGTTCCCTTGCTTTGCCCTAAGAAGCAAAGCCGAGAGGAGGCATCTACCTCTCTAGATGTTGAGGATGAGGGTGACATGCCATCGCGTGTCGACCCTTATGATGACTAGCGAGACTTCACGCCTACTATGACATTGACATTACTTTTGTGTTTTTGATCTTTATGTTGTGTTTCACTTTTTGGCATTTATGTATCTTGCATAAGAATTACGTCTAATGTTATTAGATCCATAGATTAAATTTTGATTACATGCATAATAACTACATATAATTTTGTTTGTTTGTGGAAGTGCATTGCCGATTTATGCAGAGGCAGCGGCTCAAAGAATGGCGAAGGAATTGAGATATCACTTTCATATCTGTGAAACACGTCATAAACTCAATGTTTTCATTGATGACGAATGCGACTCTTCATAGAGTCTAAGAATTATTAGCGAGTGATTATGATGTAGAGTGTAAGTATTGACAAATGGACATATCATTCCTTCTATGATTTTGAAAGTGAATATTTTGAAATCCTCATGTGAGGTGTCCATTGGACCATGGTTAGTTTGAAATTTTCTTCGGTTTACAAAGGAAGCTCTGTCCAATTTTTTATATGAAAGGCTCTTGTATTAATGATTTGACAACATAATTTGTATTATGGATAATACATAACATTGTGAATTGATGAGACGAATGTGACTCCTTCAAGAATCTAGAGAATTGTTGGCAAGTGTTTGTGATGTAGGGTTTAGTTATTAACAAATAAGATAGTGTTTGTGAAAATGTAGCTTATTGAGTTCATTTTCTTGTATGATGATTCACTTCCCTATTTTGTTTGCTCTGTGTTTTGGGTCTTTATATTATGTTTCACTTTTTGGCATTTATGTATCTTGCGAAAGAATTACGTTTAGTGTTATTAATGAGATCCATAAATTGAATTTTGAGTGCATGCATATTGACTACATTCACTTTTGCTTGTTTGTGGAAGTGCATTGCCGATCTTTATATTATGTTTCACTTTTTGGCATTTATGTATCTTGCGAAAGAATTACGTTTAATGTTATTAATGAGATCCATAAATTGAATTTTGAGTGCATGCATATTGACTACATTCACTTTTGCTTGTTTGTGGAAGTGCATTGCCGATCTATGTAGAGGCAGCGGCTCAAAGGATGGTGAAGCAATTGCGATTACGACTTTCATATCTGTGAAACGCGTCATAAACGCAATGTTTTCATTAATGACGTATGCGACTCTTCATAGAGTCTAGAATTATTATCGAGTGCTTATGATCTAGAGTTTAAGTATTAACAAATGGGATAGTGTTTGTAATACTATAACTTGTTGAGTTCATTTTCATGTATTATGATTCACTTCCTTAATTTGTTTGCTCAGATTTGTGTTCGCTCGGAAAATGTCGCTCGGGGTATGGTAAGACTCTTTAATTTTGAAATACATTTCCTTCAATGAGGTGTTCTTGCTTTTCCACACACCCAAAACTTGCTTCACAACTAACAAGGCATCACCTTTTATGCTCAACCTTCTTATCCCATGCTTCAAAAAAATGTGTAATCTGGCTTCCAACATAGCATATTCAGCCTCATTGTTACTATGAGCATCCAATTTGAACCCTCTCTTGCATACTCGCTTCCCCTCCCTATCATAAAGTGTTA
This sequence comes from Adiantum capillus-veneris, assembly GCF_014529385.1. NCBI lineage: Eukaryota > Viridiplantae > Streptophyta > Polypodiopsida > Polypodiales > Pteridaceae > Adiantum > Adiantum capillus-veneris. Next base: position 84,917,392 of record NC_140940.1, on the reverse strand, counting down.
TACCCCCTGAAGCTGCATCATGGCTCTTTCTGTATGAGAAATCAAAGAAGAACACATGTGCATTGCTGATTTGTGGCACTTCTTCAACTACCCTTTTCACCACCTCTCCCTTGACAAGGAGGGGATTCTCCTTGTAAGACAACAAATCAGCTAGGGTAGCTCTTGTACTCTCTTCCACTAAAAACGAGAACTCAAACTCTTGCAGCTCAATTACCCATTTCTTGACCACACTTGACATGCTAGTGCTATTAATTAAATGTGGCAAAAAAGAATAACGCGTTAAGAAAACGAAAGGTCGTGGTAGCAAGTGATGACAAAATCGCCGACAAGCAAATATCACACTGGCCATCACTAGCTCTACTTCTTCGAATTGTCTCTCTGCTACCAAATTCACTCGGTTTGCACAATACAGTGGCCTCATATAATGGCTATTCTTCTTCTTTTGCAATAGCATGGCTCCAATGGCATCATACCCTACTGATGGATTTCATAAATCGCTTGCTCCCATCAGGAGCCTGCATGGCTGAAAACCCCCCTAACACCTCTTGAAACACTTTTTCACACTTGTCATCCCATTGCAATGGATCATGCTTTCCCACTAGTTGTAATGGATAAAGGAGTTGTGACGACAATGGAATAAACCACGCCATGTACTTCACTTTGTGTATAAAGGTTGCCAATTACTTTGTACTCGTAGGTGATGGAAGAAGAATAATAGACTTAACCTTGTCTGGATCAACCTCAATGCCATTTTTTGACACCATATGGCCCAATAAATTCACCCTTGGCTATGCTAGATGACATTTCTTTGGATTTAGTTGTCCTCCACATTCATCATATTGAGCCAATACCATATATAGCTTCTCATGGTGTTCAACCCTACTGATGTAGACACAGAAGTCGTCCATAAAAGCTTTAACACAACTACCAATGAATGGTGCCAATACCCAATTTTCTCTCTCTTGATAGAAAGATGGTCCATTTGACAACCCAAATGGCAATATCGTGTAGCAATAACAACCCCATGGCCTAATGAAAGTTGTCTTTGTTCGGTATTTAAGAGCAATCTTCAATTAAAAATAGCCTAAAAAACCATCACACACACTGTACCTCTCATAACTTGCCATTGAATCCAATATCAGATCAATGAATGGAAGAGGATATGGGTTCTTCTTAGTGGCTACATTTAAGGTTTTAAAATCTACACAAATCCTCTACTTCACATCCATCTTTGGGCTAACTACTATTGGAATCACCCATTCTGTGGTTTCCACTTGGACTATGAACCCTGCCTTCAACAACTTGTCCACCTCTGCCTGCAAGGATTCCATCTGCTCTTGACCCATCCTTCTTAGCCTTTGTTGCACTAGCTTAGCACCTTCTTTCAGCTCTATATGCATCTCTTCTCTTTTGAACCCTCTAACCTCTTCATATGAAGTAATGAAAAAAGGATATGGGTTCTTCTTAGTGGCTACATTTAAGGGTTTAAAATCTACACAAATCCTCCACTTTACATCCGTCTTTGGGCTGACTACTATTGGAATCACCCATTTTGTGGTTTCCACTAGGACTATGAACCCTACCTTCAAGAACTTGTCCACCTCTTCCCGCAAGGCTTCCATCTGCTCTTGACCCATCCTTCTTAGCCTTTGCTGCACTGGCTTAGCACCTTCTTTCAGGTCTATATGCATCTCTTCTCTTTTGAACCCTCTAATCTCTTCATATGAAGAATAATAGACTTAACCTTGTCTGGATCAACCTCAATGCCATTTTTTGACACCATATGCCCCAATAAATTCACCCTTGGCTATGCTAGATGACATTTCTTTGGATTTAGTTGTCCTCCACATTCATCATATCGAGCCAATACCATCTGTAGCTTCTCATGGTGCTCAACCCTACTACTGTAGACATAGAAGTCGTCCATAAAATCTTTAACACAACTACCAGTGAATGGTGACTATACCCATTTTTCTCTCTCTTGATAGAAAGATGGTCCATTTGACAACCCAAATGGAAATATCGTGTAGCAATAACAACCCCATCACCTAATGAAAGTTGTCTTTGTTCGGTATTTAAGAGGAATCTTCAATTAAAAATAGCCTGAAAAACCATCACACACACTATACCTCTCATAACTTGCCATTGAATCCAATATCAGATCAATGAATGGAAGAGGATATGGGTTCTTCTTAGTGGCTACATTTAAGGTTTTAAAATCTACACAAATCCTCTACTTTGCATCCATCTTTGGGCTAACTACTATTGAAATCACCCATTCTGTGGTTTCAACTAGGACTATGAACCCGGCCTTCAACAACTTGTCCAACTCGGCCCGCAAGGCTTCCATCTGCTCTTGACCCATCCTTCTTAGCCTTATATGAAACTCTTCTCTTTTGAACCCTCTAATCTCTTCATATGAAGTAATGAACAAAGGATATGGGTTCTTCTTAGTGGCTACATTTAAGGTTTTAAAATCTACACAAATCCTCCACTTTACATCCGTCTTTGGGCTCTGACTACTATTGGAATCACCCATTTTGTGGTTTCCACTAGGACTACGAACCCTGCCTTCAACAACTTGTCCACCTCTTCCCGCAAGGCTTACATCTGCTCTTGACCCATCCTTCTTAGCCTTTGCTGCACTCGCTTAGCACCTTCTTTCAGGTCTATATGCATCTCTTCTTTTTTGAACCCTCTAATCTCTTCATATGAAGAATAATAGACTTAACCTTGTCTGGATCAACGTCAATGCCATTTTTTGACACCATATGCCCCAATAACTTCACCCTTGGCTATGCTAGATGACATTTATTTGGATTTAGTTGTCCTCCACATTCATCATGTTGAGCCAATACCATCTGTAGCTTCTCATGGTGCTCAACCCTACTACTGTAGACACAAAAGTCGTCCATTAAATCTTTAACACAACTACCAATGAATGGTGACAATACCCAATTTTCCCTCTCTTGATAGAAAGATGGTCCATTTGACAACCCAAATGGAAATATTGTGTAGCAATAACAACCCCATCGCCTAATGAAAGTTGTCTTTGTTCGGTCTTTAAGAGCAACCTTCAATTGAAAATAGCCTGAAAAACCATCACACACACTATACCTCTCATAACTTTCCATTGAATCCAATATCAGATCAATGAATGGAAGAGGATATGGGTTCTTCTTAGTGGCTACATTTAAGGGTTTAAAATCTACACAAATCCTCCACTTTACATCCGTCTTTGGGCTGACTACTTTTGGAATCACCCATTTTGTGGTTTCCACTAGGACTATGAACCCTGCCTTCAACAACTTGTCCACCTCTTCCCGCAAGGCTTCCATCTGCTCTTGACCCATCCTTCTTAGCCTTTGCTGCACTGGCTTAGTACATTCTTTCAGCTCTATATGCATCTCTTCTCTTTTGAACCCTCTAATCTCTTTATATGAAGTAATGAACAAATCAGGAAAGCTAGCCAGCATGTGCAAATATATCTCCTTCTCCTTAGCTGAGAGGTCTGGACCACTAATCATTTGTGTCATCAATTCCTTCTTCTTTGACAATTCAACCTTGGTTTGCATCAGCCCTTCAATCACTTCATAAGGCCCTTTATTGTCATCTTCAATCTCATTTTCAAATGCAACTAAGCTAGACTCATGGGTTTCTTTGTCCATCAGAAGAAATGCAACATCAACATCCTCATCACTGCTCTGCTGGTAGTACTGTCACTGTCTTCGTAAGTCACAGTGGAATAGTCTTTATCACTAGACGCATCCTCATCTTCATAAAGTGATTCCAATAGTTTCCTTATGTCCATATTATATAGCTTCTTGGCACCTATCTTTCCATAGAGGCTAATCGTACCACGTCTGCAATCTTGAACAACTCTCACTTCACGTAACCATGGTCTACCTAGTGTAATAGGATATGCTCCCAACCCTGCTGGCATCGCATGGAAATCAACCACCACCTTTGCATCATACACCTCCACTTCTAAGCTCTTTACAACACCCAAACATTTTACTTTTTGATGGTTTGCCAATCTGATCCGAAAGCATGACACCCATTGTAAGACCCATCCTCTCAACGCATGAGTGTTTTATGACACATATTTGGGCTCCACCATCCACATAACCTTGTCCTATATTTTTTCTTTTGTGCCACACATCTACTATTGGACAAATGTCTGGTAGCTCATCCATCGCCAACACCTTTAATGAACCTCTCTCTTGTTCTTTCTCCATTGGATTAACCATCCTCTTCCACTCTCGGTTTAGCTAAGGCACCATCTCTATCAGCTACCCAAAAGTAACATTTGCTTGTCTGCTTGTCAAATCCTCCTTCAAGTCATAGCTTAATTGCCCATCCCCTAGTGGAAAATCCAAAACATGAAACTTGCAACGAGCCCTTCTTTTCCTCTTGGCCTTGACATCCTTGTCTTCATGGCTCTTTCCCTTATTCTTACTAGGACCTGGGGCATTTCTTCCCTCCTTATCCAGTGTGGTCCTCTTCCCAACAGGCATCACTAATGTATCCTCCAGCTTTTTTTCCTTCTCTAAGGTGACCACACTTATCACTTTTTTCTTTCCCTTTTTCTCTTGGGTTAATCCACTGGTTTCTTCTTCTTCCTTAATTTCAATGCCATATTCATTTGACCTAGTTAGCACCTGCCTTGGCAATGGATACATGTCTCCCCCCATCCTTGGTGGCTTATCACATTGCGGGCTGATGTGGCCCAACTCTCCGCAGTTATAACACGTGGGCGTCTGCCTCTAGAACCTACCATTTCTTTGTCCAACTCCATTCCTGGGTTTTTCTTCATCTCCTGGCTGATCTGAAAACCTCCCCTGACCTCGATTATTTCCCACATTACCTAGCATGTCTAGGTTGAGATTCTTCCTTAAATCGACCACTTGCCTCATGTCTTGCATTAGCCTAGATCATCTTGCACTGCTGTAGTGACTACCAATGGCATAACCTGAGGAGTAATAGAAACCACTAGTGGATGATGAACCCCTGGCATGTGACCTTGCAAAGAATCCATAGGCTAAAAATCATACTTCTTGGGCAAAAACTCACTTCCTAGTTGACTCATTCTTCTCAGCTTCCACTCTTTGTTCCTCGCTACCTCTAGTGCATCTTCATATGTCCTAGGCTTCTTTAGCTCCACTCTCTAATGTATATTCTCCCAAAGACCAACCAGCCAATAACCTGTCCTTCTTCATCATGTCAGGTGGGGGTACCTGTGGTTCTAAGGACTTGCACATCCTCTCCCATGCCATTGAAAACTTTCGTATGTTGTGGGACGCATGTCTAACCTCACCATCCTATCTTATTGCAGTATAAGCGAGAACCACGATTAATTTGTCGAACCATGGGATGAAGTTGACTCGACTAGTGCATAGAGGCTACAAGAGGTTGTCAATATCTCGGAAAAAAACTAACAACTTGCATCTAACTCAAGCTACACTCAAGTGAGTGAAATCACCAAAGGCCAATCGCTCAACGATAAGCAAATCACATCCCTTACAGCATCAAATGACATCCAAACGTAACGAAACTTCTAGGAGAAGTTTACAAGACCTAAGCACACATGCCTATGGCATCAAACCACACTTTGGTCAAGTTCCAAAATCACGATTAATAACAGCAGTGGATTTTTTACCTAGTCATTTTTGACCCAGAATGCATCTAAATGCTTAGCAATGATGCCCCAATACCCCGCCTATGCTTAGTTTTTTATTTGAACATGTAAATTCCTATTTATGATGAAATTAGGCCGCGGGTCGCGGGTCAACGACGCCAAGCTACGAAATACTATGAATGGCTTACATCAATGTGTAGAGCTCTTACCTACGGTTGCAATGCAACAAATGCAATCACAATGTGACAACCGGAGAGGGAGTAAAAATCGCGAGAAGGAGAGAAGTGAGCGCCATTATATCACGCTGTGTATTTCTTATCCAAAAACTTATAATAAACTTACAAAAATTGGCTTTTATACCTTAGCTAAGGTTTTTGGGTGGTCAAAACTAATAATCTGGAGTTCTACAGAAGCTGGGTGACGACTGGCTAATACAATCTGGAAGTTTGTAGCCCCGTCTCATTAATTACAAAGTTTATCCGAGAAAATAGGAGTAACAATATTCCCGATTTATCAAAATAATAATTGTTTTACAAAGAGAACTACGAAAAATGGTGTATTTGTTAGCTTGCTGCTAACATCTCCCCCCCCCCCCCCCCCCCCCCCCCCCCCCCGCCTGTGTCGTCCCTTGACACAACTTTATGGGCTGAAGTAGTCTTCGGGTTGACGGCGGGCAAGGCGGTCTTTAAGCGCGTCCAGAGCTTTCTAGTATTTGATTCTTCGTTCTTTGTCGAGCACTTGCAGAAATTGCATGGTGACTTGATTCTTTAGCTCCATCGCTGAGTAGCCTACAAACATGGATGTTAGGTTGCTTATCACCGATGCAAATATATTCATTCTTTAGGTGAGGAATCCTATGTAGAATGCTTAATCAAAGGATCGCATATTACGCGATGGCAAGAACATGCATCTGGCATATAATCCGTAAAGGACCTCCTCTGAAGTTTGCCCACCCAGATCATAGCATAGGCCTTTGTTTCCTTCCAAGAATGATAGCCATGGGGCTCATGTTTACTCAGGCTCATTAAAAACTTGTATACATGTGAGTAGAATCCTGCAAATCCTATATAACATTGCACAGGAGAGATCTGGCAGACTCTTGAAGAAAGACATGGTGCCCGTTAGGGTTAGCACCATGTATTCCTCTATTGCTTGGGCTCTCTCTGGAGCTGGCAGCCTATGGAAGTTGAGCCAAGTTGGCCTCTTCTTTTGAAGTGCTTCATGCACTTTCCATGTCCTTACTTTGGGTACATGATAGAATGTTGGACCTCATTGTAGGGTTGCAGGTGCTCTTGTGAATAGAATTAGGTAGCTCGTTGTAGGGCTGCAGGTGCTCTTGTGAATGAATTAGGTATCTCGAATTCTTGTTCAGCCAGCTTAACCTCCAATTTGGGTGGTCTATATCCGCGTCATCTTCTTGCATATCCTTGTACAACCTTTGTTTCACCTGTAATAGTTCTACTTTGATGAGAGGGAGCGGTAGGGATTGTTGGTGCCATTGAGCGTTAATCTGATTGGGAGTGAGCTGAGTGACGTTGACAGAGTGTAAAAATCTCAACTCCCAATCCATAGCGGCCTTCCACTGCTCATCCACCTCTAAGGTGATCTTCTCCTTTAGTGCATCTTCTTCAGCTTTTGACAGTTGGACCATTGGCACTGTGCCTGCATCTATGATGTGAACATGAAAATCTTCATCATTGGTCGGCTCTATTGTGGACTGCATCTCAAACTCAGCAAATGAGACCAAGCGTATGTCTATCTATGGTGACTGTGAAGTGCCTGCCTCTTCCTGCGTGTCTGGTTTTCCATATCTGAGGAGTTGATTTATCCGTTTGAGTTCTGCTATCTCCTTTATGAGCTTCTCTTCTCTTTGAACCCTCATCGGTGCCAACTCCCTGTGCTGTGATTGTTCTAACTTTAAATTCCAATTCTAAGTCATTGTTTTCTTTTTAAGTGCCTTGTACACTTCATCAATTCCTTTGATCAAGGCCACGGCTGGGATTTTCTCTGATTTGTGGTAAGAAAATGGCCTGATCGTTGATTCTTTGTTCAGAATATTGCAGAGAAGCATTGGCAACATCTAGCTGCACCTGAATTTTTTGAGCTGACAGAGAGGTCGTAAGAAGTTCATTTGTAACTTCCGTCAACTACTCGTCTTTTTCTTTGCAGACATCATGTATATTCTGATCAGGGGCACTGATCAGGGGCAGGCGGTAGGTTGTCGGCCATGCCGATGGCATGATACGCTATTCTAGTCAACACCTCTAGCGTGCCCAAGTATGTGATCTTGCCTTCCTTCTTGGTTCCCTTCAAGGTCGTCAAGACATACTACGCGTGGTCTACTGGTTGCCTTGTGGTCGACTTTAGAACCTGAGTGAAGGTGATGGCCACGGCGTGATTTGGTTCTGTGTACCTTGGTGGCCTTTTTGCTAGAAAATGGAAGTGTTGATGGTACAAACGGGCTGGCTCTTCCACCTGTTTGTGGATGTGATCGATGAATGTAGCCACAATTGTCTCCTTGGTAAATGTGCATGCGATTTTCTTGTCTCTTGCCCGCATGGTCATTCCTTCAGTGGGCAGTCTGAGTGCCTCCTCCACTATCTCTTTTGTGATCACTACCTCGACCTTGTTCCCTTGGGTGTCGAATATCTGTGCGGTTCCGTCCTCTTTGATGGTGAATAGAAGCTCGTAAGCTTTCTGAAAGTCCACTCCGCAAGGATCTTGTTAGTAGAAATTCTTGAGTCCCAACCTGCGACTAGCCTCTTTTGTCTCTAGCTTGGCAGCTACATCATAGACTTCTTTGGGCAGGAGTTGTAACTCCACCTGATGCCCTTCTTCACTTTTGAACTTGCCAGTGAATACCATGGTGTGGTGCTCTTCCAGCTGTTCTCAAGAAAGGTAGGATGCCTTTGCCTCTTTAATTGACTCGGGCTCTAGTTGATACGCGGGCAGTTCTTGTAGTTTCTCTTTTTGGTTTAGCTTCTTCTTGGCCCTCTCCGTTGCTTGCATTGCTTTTGTTCAATGAATAGAGTGCAAAGTTAGCAGATTTGTCGAAATTAGCTTGGGAATGTCCTGTAGACTGCAATGCTGACAATTTGCTCCAATTTGCTTCAAAACAATTTTTGAACAAGCAACGATGCATAAAAACATGCAAGGAACAAAATTGTATGGTCAAAACAAAAATTAACAACCAAAGTAAATAATTGCGATTATTTATAGCTAAGGAAAATTTCTAACTTTTTGCAAACTTGGCTCTATAGGCTTGAGGTATATACCAAATGCATGCTCTGAGGTAAATATGGGCTCATTTGGATCCACAGGAAAATGGGAAAATGGTACCAGATTTTGGCTTTAGGTCTCTAAAACAGTAGATATAAAGGAAATTTGAGATTTTGAACTCCAAATTGATTAAAAATTGGCTATGGGCTTAACACATCATGTACTTTGACTGTATGATCACAAAATATCCAAATTCCCAAATTTTGACCAGAAAGTAATTAATCGTGATTATTAACTTTTCTTCCAAAATTGACATTTTTTGGTACAAGTTGGTTTTAGGCATTGTATGGACCTTGGGTATGAGATATGAAGTGATTTGGATCAAGAAATGTGGTCCATAACCCAAATTTTGGCTTGCAACGACTTCTTTGCGTTTTTTGACAATTTTACAAGTAATGGGTATGTACACATGATAGGTGAGATGATTTGACAATTTCCAAGCAAAACTGATGCAAAAGAAAATAATCACAATTATTAACTACAGTGACAAAAACTTTGCAAAACCTACAAATTTTGACATAGACATGTTTCATACACCTAGTACAAGTCCTGAATTGAATTTGGTCAAGTTTGGTCATGCAGGCATCACTTTGTGCTCCTTCGACTTTGAAATCACTGCTTTTTGTGACTACACTTCCTATCGGGTTGGTCGGTCAACTTTGAGACTTTGGACTTGTCCGCAACATAGTCGTGCAGCAACTTGTCCAATTCTAGCTCATTTGGAGTCACTTTGGCCTCGTATGTCGAATTTGACGCTGAGGCGGTCCGGGGCGGGCAACAAGAAGAGCGGCCTCTAAACTCCCTTTGAGGCTCCCGTACTGCTCAATTGGGGCTGGGGCAAGCACAATCAGAGACAACAACAACCCACAGCCAGAAACCAAACCAGAAGAGGGGCACCACCTAGTTGTAGATGAGAACTAGGACGCACGTGATATCTCCTTGTACTCAAACGCACAAAGAGAGGGGAATGCAAGATAGCCACACACACCAGACACAAACATTCACCACACCAGAGAGAAGTAAGAGCACAAATCAACTTGAGAAACTCAGTCTTAGCCTTAAGGACTAGATGCACACAAAGCTTGATGAGAAATAGAGAGACAACACAAAACTTGACATTGTTGCCAATACACAAATTGTCTTAGGGTCACGGGAGCCCTCTCACCGAGCACCCTCTTACAATTTACCTTTTAGGAAAAAAATTCCACAAGCCCTCAAACCACCAAGCATGAAATGGCACAACAAACTTCAAGGACAATATACCTTCAACCACGTGATGAGCCAACTTATCAAGTCAATTTGGAGATAAGAGTCGTAGTTGCAGCATACAATTGCACCCAAAACTATGAATCTTATTTATGGATAAGAGTAGGCTACAAGTGTGATTGCAGAGTATAGTATCACTCCACTCCTCTAGATGGCATAACTAACTTCAAGCTTCTCCATGCACCTATGTGTAGTGATGGAATAGAGCACTCACAATGCACACACTCTACACAACTAGGCTTGAAGAGTGGTGTGTTATGTGTTGAGAATGGTGTGGTGTAGTGTGATCATGTGATGTTTTACAAGGGAGAGAAGGGCTCTATTTATAGGTTTTAGAAGCCCCGATTAGGATTAGGCCTAATCAAGTTTATTTGAAGGAATAAAAGATTATGCATCTTTTTATTTTTTTTATGAGGGTGGGTCTCTCTTGTCCTTTGAGTCACATGGATGTGGGCTCAAGGGAAGAGAATTATTGAGGATGAAAGGAGAGAGGATTGAGTGAATAATTGGGGAGTGCCTACTCTAGTAGAGGGTGCATTTTACAATAAGGTTAGTGGTTAGTAGTTAGTAATTATCACTAAAAAATATTTACAAAATCATTCACCAAATGGTGAGATATATGATGAGAAAAGTTAGAGAAGGGATGAGCTTGTAAAGAGAGGTTGAAGCTTTGGAGAAGTTGACATTCACCTCTTTACAGCACCGGAAGAAGAAGCAGTCAGCATGGCGAAGCAGCGCGTGTCGATGAATCTATGTTATTTCAAACCTTGGAAAATTCATGATAAAAGCCTTCATTTGCAGAGGTTATCCTTGGATTTTTGCTTATTTTTTGAAGTTCTTTACAAAGCTGAAGAGAGTATGGTAATATGGACATATATGTAGAGAGAAAGAGGGACACATAGGGTGTAGAAATGGAGGATGAAGGCTATGGAGGTGTGAGAGATGTGGCAATGGTTAAAAGGGTGAATTAGGACATGGGAGTTGCAGGTTTGGGAGTGGGAAGGAGAGGGAGGAGTGTGTGTGAAAGAGGAAAATGATAAAGTGGAAGAGGGAGTGTGGCTGCATAGCATGGGCAAACTAGGGTCCACCAATAAAATCATAGCTCACAGCTCGTAGCTCAAAAAAATATGAAGAAACTTGAGGTGAAAGTTCAGCTCACGAGCTACAACTTTTGTTTGTATAACCTTTTCAAATTCAGGGAGCATGTGATCTTTAAAAATTAAGCAAAACCGACTGTTTTTTCCACTACACAAGGTCCTTGTGAGGTCCTACTTTGGATGATTCTTTTGAATACCTCCAAGAGTGAGCTCCCCATGGTGCATGCATGAATGACACATACCCTTGACCTTATTTGGTAGGTCTATAATTGAAGATATTGTTGAGATCATGATATAAGCGAATAGTACAACTAAGAAAATCAAATATTGAGGGGTCTAAAAAAATATGTACATGTCAAATATAAATAATATAGGTGGAAAAAATATAAAGGAGTCAAAATAAATCTCTCTCATTATAAGTCTACCATAAAAAGATGAATATTTTTGGTGTTCTAATTTATGAGAGTAAAAGAGAATAGATGTAGGAAGGAAAAATCACAATAGTGAAAAAATATACACATAAATAAAACTAGTTTTTTTGGATTTTTGTTGGGATGGAGTTACACCAAAAATAAAAGAAGTTTGCATGAAATTTTTTTTATATGGAATAAAGAGTATGCAAAATGGTAAGAAAAAATATGGTAATGGTGAGTCAATGTACATAGCATAAATAACACACCATAGGTAGAAATATTTAAATAAATACCAAAATAATTATGAAAAATCCTTTTATTTAGGACCTATATACAATGAAATATTTACACACAAATGGGCCATAATATATTTTATTTTATTTATTTTTTTGGCTCAACTAGCCCAGTGACTAGCTAGGTGAGGGTTTTTAAGAAAATATGGAGAAAGTCCCTAACTCACACACGCCTATGTACAGTGAAATGGTAGGGATAACCAAAATGTTTGAGTGATTTGATAGGGTGAGGTAGCTTACTATGGCAATTATGGAAAGCCGAAAAATGGCTATCATTAGCCCTCCCCCAGGATGATGGTATATTCATGTACCATCATAGAGCATCTTTTCCGAAGAGAGTGCTTCAGAGTCCTTGACGAGATCTTCATTGTTTGGCCCCTCATAATTTTGGTTTGAGTTACACTCATACTTCATGTAACAATACTTACATGAGACAGCTGCCCTTTGACAGATCTTTGGTAGATCCTTTGGTAGAAGGCGACTCAAATAAGGCTTCAAGCGATACCCGTTTACCTCCTAGAATGCTCTTTCCCATTCAAGTCCATAAGTTGATAGTAACTTGAATTGAAAGCCTTCTTAACTATGTATGGCCCCTGCCATCTAGTTTCAAATTTGGCATCAAAACGATTATCGAGTCGATTGTCATACCTTAGCACCAGATCTCCTTCCTTGATGCCTTTGTCGTTTAGTTTCTTGTCGAGCTTTTCTTTCGCCTGCATAGCTTTCCTCTTGTAGCACTCGTATGCTGCTTCTCTTTTCCACTCAAGCTCAGCTAAGGTAAGAAGTCGATCCATCCATGCTTCTTGATCATCTTGTGTTTCTTTGCCATGAAGTCGCATTGTTGGAATGTTGAGCTCAATTGGTTGTAAAGCCTCTTGACCATAGACCAAGTGAAATGGTGTGAACTTCGTGGCTTCCCTATATGTGGTTCGATACACCCAGAAGGCACCATCCAAGAAGTCATCCCACAACTTTGTCTTGTTTTTCACCATCTTTCTAATGATGCCTGCAATGACACCATTATCTTTTTCTACCAAACCATTTGATTGGGGATAGTAGGGTGTACTATGATGATGTAGAATTTGAAGTTCTTCACAGACTTCTGTGAGCAAGCCCTTTCTAAACCCTGGACCATTATCAGAAACACTCTCCAAAGGTGTGTCAAATCTACAACAAATGTGAGTGTAGACAAATTTGCTCACTGTCCTCTCATTTACCTTTGCCACACTTTGTGCTTCTACCCATCTCGTCATGTAGTCTATGGCCACCAAGATATACGATTTCCCATTTTTAGTCCTAGGCAATGGACCCATAGCATCAATGCCCCATTTTTCAAATGGACCATTTGCAAGGACTAACTGACGTGGACCATGTAACAGACGCTTGTTTCCATTAATCTGACAATTGTGACAGCTTTTACACCAATGTTGAACATCAATGTGCAAGCTTGGCCAAACATATCCGGCAAGCAAAATCTTTTTTGCAGTGAGTTCCTGTGCAAAATGACCATCCTTCCCTCTTTGATAAAGGGATCCTTCTAGAAAGAGATACGCGCTTGCCTTCTTCATGAGTCTCCTCTTCTGAGCCTTCGTGAAGTCTTGTGGAAACTCACCCTCCAAAATGTAGCTAATAATGGGAGTCAATGACTCCAATCCCTGGTATCTCGGTTGCTTGACAGTTGCTGCCACCATGATGACATGCACTTCTTTCTCAACACATGTAACTGCTTGTTGTGCAAGTAAATCGGCATCTTCATTCTGTTTCCTAGGAATATGATATAGTTGCACTTCTTCAAATTGATTAAACAATCTACGAATGGCATGAAATTTTGTCCTTAGGCTTTCATTCTTGCATGCCCAAATGCCTAAAATTTGCTTCACGATGAGAAGTGCATCCCCTTTTACCATGAGACGTTGTATACCTTGGCCAATGCATATCTTTAACACTAGGTTGGTAATGGGACACTTTAATGTCCTGTTAAGTGACCATTTTCCTTAAATTATGTCAAGAGTTTCAAAATGCATTTTGAGGTGCTATCTGTCTAGAAAGTTGTCTCATGAGTTCAAAAAAACTCGACATTTTTTTGGAATATCAATTTCATCTTTAACCTTGTCCTTGCACAACATTTCACAACCTAAACTGTGTGAAAAAACGGGTCCTGTTTTTGGCTTTTTTCAACTTTTTGCAACTATACCACTCTAGAATTCATGTTTGTGAGGTCTATAATGCTACAAAACTATCTTTAGTAGTCCTCAACATGTCCTGATGCTTCTAGGGAGAAATAAATGTTAAAGTTCTAAGTTATAACCAAATTACAAAAATTGTCAAATCCTGTTTTTTAGCCAATTTTAGCTCTTCTATGATTTTTTTGGTGGCTTTCATGATATCCAAATGCAGTTTTGATTTTCTATACCACATATTGTAACATAAAGCTAATATTCCTTGAGTTTTGGGGCACCTAATACCCTATTTTGCATAGTAGACAACGATGGTTGATTTTTTCAATTATAGAAGAAAACGAAACATTCTAGTATATCAAAGTATAGCTTTTTCAATATTGTTAGTTTCTTGTGACAACTACATGCATTTTGTATGTAGTAACCATAACTAGTCATAAGGATCAAATTTGCCTAGAAATTGAATAGTTTCTATGGGATTCTACAACTCATAATGTTGAACCCAGTTTTTTCATGTTTGCTATATTTAGCACTTCATCTTTGTCCCGAAGATTCCCCTTGGTAAGAGATGTATTATTCTTTTGACATGCTCCATGGCTCCTTATGAACCTAAAGGACAATAGGTAACTACAAAAAAATACATATATTATTTGTATTGAGTATGGCTATAGAAACTTTGATGATAGGTTTGCATAATGGTAAAAATTCAACTTTTTTGTACCTATTTCTTTTGGCAAAACAAAAAATAGTGAGTGAGAAGCAATCATATGTTTTGATCACCAACCCATTGAAGTTAACTAGGGCATTTATCTCAAGTCCTACAAAAATCCCTAATCTTATTTTTATGCAACAAAACGTAAGAAATGACTGTTTTGATGAAAATATACTGGTCCATCAACTTTGGAGGTTTGGTGTGAGCAAAAGATGAGAAATTTTATAAGTTTCTTATTTTTTCCATGTGTTGTGGGCCTTGAACTATAATTTCATGAAAGGATTTTACAAAATGAGTGGATCTACTATGGTTTTGGAGGTTTTTTTCAAAACCCTGAAAGGAAACTTTTATGTCCTGTTAGGTTACCAACCTAGTGTTAAACCATGAAGTAGTGTGTCATATTCTGCTTCATTGTTGCTAGTTGAACCTGGTAGATTGACCTTCTCTTTCATGACCACCTCCCCACTTGGGTTGAGCAACACTAGCCCTCCCCTTGCTTTTCCTGTGGCTCGTCGAAAATCTCCATCAAAGAATAAGGTAAAAGCATTAGGAATACTTTTAGGTGGTGGCAATGGTAGGGTCTTTACTTCAGGCACCTTAATTTCCTTCTCATGTACCTTATAAGTGAGAATCCCTGCAAATTGTGCACGCACACTATCCTCTACCTTGAAAGAGTATTGAAACTCTTGCAACTCCATAATCCACTTCGAGATCCTAGTGCTAAGATTCATTTGAGATGACAACCAAGGAAACAAATTTTCTGTAGTGAGAATTACAAAAGGTTTTGGTAGCAGGTAGGATCTAAACTTTCTCACCGCAAACATGAGAGAAAGCATCATGAGTTCTGCCTCTGTGGAGCCTCTCTCTAAAGCATTCATGACCCTACTAGCAAAGTAGATGGGTCGCATTCTGGTACTGTGGGGATCTTGTTGTAACAAAACCGCACCAATTTTTTCTTTCCCAACACTAGAGCTAACAAAGAATGTGTACTCCCAACAAGGAGGCATGAGTGTTGGTAGCTCTGACAGGATGACTTTAATGTTACAAAAGTACTCTTCAAGCTCATAAGACCATGCAAATTCTACTTGTTGTGTCAACTTTTGTAAAGGATGAAGCAACTCCGAACCTAAGTGCATAAAGCGTGACATATACTTCACCTTTTGAATGAATGAGATTACCTCTTTGAGATTCTTGGGTGATGGGAGCTCAATAAGAGCCTTTGTCTTTAAAGGATCCACCTCAATGCCTTAATAGGAAACCTTGTGACCAATCAAGATCACTTCATCCTCACCTATGTGACATTTGTCGGGGTTGAGTTGACCTCCCATGTCGTAGAGCTTCTTTAAACCTTCTTCTACCCTTTGTAGATGCAATGATTTTGAGCTATAAATGCAAAAATCATCAATAAAAACCCTAATGGACTTTCCAAAGAATGCTTGAAACACCATGTTCATGTAGCGTTGGAAAGTTGTAGCAGCATTTGTCAGTCCAAATGGCATGACTCTAAAAGCATAACAACCCCAAGGAGTGATGAAGGTTGTTTTCAATTGATCTTCCAATGCGATACCTATTTGAAAGTAACCCGAGTAGCCATCACACACAGTGTACTTTTCATGACCAGCTACCTCATTTAGTATCTCATCCTGAAATGGGAGGGGAAAGTGATCTCTTTTTGTTGCCTCATTGAGTGGACGGTAATCCACACACACCCTCCACTTGCCGTTCTTCTTGGGAGTGACAACGACGGGAGAGACCCACTCTGAATTCTCCACTGGATAAATGAAACCTACTGCTAGAAGCTTTCTTACCTCCTTGAGTAAAGCCTGCTCCTTGATGACTCCAAGCCTTCGTAGCTTCTGAGCCTTAGGTGTTGCCTCTGGCTTCAACTCAATTTTGTGTTGAACAACATCTACTCAATGCACATCGGTGTAGTCTTTAGCAAAAAGCCTAGGAAATTTATTTAACACACCTTTGAGCTCCTCTCTTTCATCCTTTGTAAGTGTTGTAGATAACATACCTTCTAGCATTCTTTCATCTTCCACTTTTTGGTTCTCTTGGGAACCTACCTCTTCCAAACCTGGGCAAGAGGTCTCTTGGTTGTTTGGATTAAACCTTACCCCCATGACTTCGATGGAAGACTCCTCTTCAGTAATGCTGCCGCTACTTTCTTCTTCTGAAGTGCTATCGGTCCAGCCTTCCTCCGTCTCACTTTGAGATGATTCTTCATGGAGCTCCTCTTGGCGTTGATCCTTCATGTCAAAGACAACCTTCTTATGATTGTCATTCCTACAAATTAGCTTTCCACTCTCCCAATCCTACAAAGCTCGCATTTTCATTAGCCATGGTCTCCCTAGGATAAATGGGTAACCATTTCCTTTGGTAGACATAACATAAAAATCCACCGCCTTCTTAATGCCAAAGGCCTCTACAAAAACATTTTTACAAATGCCTACACACCTAGCTTTGCTATTGTTTGCCATCTTGACTTTAATTTCAGGTGTCTCATGGATGTGCATGCCTAGTTTTTGCATGAGTCCCTCTGTCGTGATGCAAATTTGTGCACCCCCATCCACTCGACCTTTCCTAACCAATCTTCCTTTGATGTAACAATCTAGCACAGGTGTAATATCCTCATTCATTTCAGCATGTGCAATTTTTACAATAGGCACACTCTCTTTTACCTTTCTCCTAGTGTTAACTGCCTTTGTTAAATCCCTCCTAACTTGTGGGCATAATGCAAGAAACTGAGGCCATGAAATATCAGGACCTTTACCTCTCATGTCTTCCAATAGGTTGTATGGAGCCATACCATGTCCAAGAGGGAAGTCTTGGAGATTGATACGACGTCCACTCCTCTTAGCTTTCTTGGTCTCCTTTGCCTTCTTTTCTTGTCCATGGTCACTTTGTGATGTGACACCTTCTTTCTCTTTACCTTTTCCTCGTCCACGCTCAATGCCATTTGCTTCCATGTCAACCTCATTTGAGTTTGTCACCTCTACAACATGCACATTTGGGTCTGGCAAAGGTGGAACTCCTTCCACTCCTTGTGGAGGTGGTCTTGGTCCATTTGGTCTTTGTAGAAGCTGTGGTTGCTGACTAGTTCCTTCACCTGCATTTATCACTGGGTAATTCAAGTTAGGTCTCCCTGGCTCCCCACAGGGCCAAGGACAATTATACATCCCATGTCCAGACTCACCGCAATTCCAACATTGCAAGACTCTCCTAGGTCGTGAATCTCGCTCTTCAGACTTCTTTGCTTGTCCCTTTGGACCTACAGCTTGTGCAAGGTGAATTGACAAGCTACCTCAGGAAGCTCCCTATATGTTGATGATTGTGACTTACCTTTGGGTCTAAGACCTTCTATTGGAACCTCCCCCCTTAAGCACTTGAGTTTCCTATATTTCTCAGCAGCCCTAATTTCAGTTGCTTCAAAGGTAGCAGGTGCACCGGCCTCAACTTTTATCTTAAGGTCAGGAAAGAGTTCGACTATGAAACTCTCCTTCTTTAGGAACTCTACACCATCACCAGGGTTAGCAACATTTCTCACCCATACAGCCCAAAGACGTAGAAACTCTTGCTTGTACAAGTAGTAGTCATCTAAGTATTTTTGCTTATGAGAAACAATGTCTTGCCATAGCTTTTGAGTGTTTTGGGGATCAAAGAAGTATCTCTTGAAATGATTCACAACTTCCGTGTAATTCCCTTTAACTTCCTCAGGCAAAGAGTCAAACCAAGTGCTAGCATCTTTCCTAAGGACCACCTCAAACATCTCTACACGTTCTTGATCAGTTACTATCCTCTTGATACGACAAGACATCTTGAAATTTGCTAAAAATAATTCTGCATCCTCTCCAGGCTCTCCAAAGAAAAGAGGATATCCTGACATTGGGCGTTGGGCCTCCATTGAATCGGTTTCAAAGTGACAACACGTTTTTGTTTTTCTTTCTTAAAAAATTTACACAATAATGTTTTCTAAATTGCAATCTATTCTACAACAAAATAAAAATATTCACATCAAATGACCTATGATAATCAATAAGAGGCAGGATGACAGGGTTTGGTGATGCGAGAATTTCTCCTACTCTTTGGGCACCAAACATGAACACCATACGTTGTTGAAAATGGATTTTTCTACTAATTGCAATGTTTATTCTAATGTGTGGAGTGAAATGAAAGGGGAAAACCTCTATTCTTGGGCCATTATCCATGGTCTATGCATGACCTAATTCTTAAAACAAAACAAAAATATAGACGTCCAAACTAAGGTCGTACCTAATGAGAGGCAAAATAAAAGGATTTACTGATGCGTTTATCTCTGCCAACCTAAGAGGACCTAAAATTCTACGAATTACACGTTGAAATTGCAACTTAGTACTAACAACTATGTGTACCTTTTTCCTTGCAATGGGAATGAAGGGATCATACAAATTCTCGTGATTCATGCAAGCTACTTGATTATGCTAAAGGTTGAGCCTTCACAAAAATACACAAGCCGTCCTCCGTGGGGGCACCAATTGAGGCGGTCTGGGGTGGGCAACAAGAAGAGAGGCCTCTAAACACCCTTTGAGGCTCCCGTGCTGCTCAATTGGGGCTGGGGCAAGCACAATCAGAGACAACAACAACCCACAGCCAGAAACCAAACCAGAAAAGGGGCACCACCTAGTTGTAGATGCGAACTAGGACGCACGTGATATCTCCTTGTACTCAAACGCACAAAGAGAGGGAAATGCAAGATAGCCACGCACACCAGACACAAACATTCACCACACCAGAGAGAAGTAAGAGCACAAATCAACTTGAGCAACTCAATCTTAGCCTTAAAGACTAGATGCACACAAAGCTTGATGAGAAATAGAGAGACAACACAAAACTTGACCTTGTTGCCAATACACAAATTGTCTTAGGGTCACGGGAGCCCTCTCACCGAGCACCCTCTTACAATTTACCTTTTAGGCAAACAATTCCACAAGCCCTCAAACCACCAAGCATGAAATGCACAACAAACTTCAAGGACAATATACCTTCAGCCACCTGATGAGCCAACTTATCAAGTCAATTTGGAGAGAAGAGTCGTAGTTGCAGCATACAATTGCACCCAAAACTATGAATCTTATTTATGGATAAGAGTAGGCTACAAGTGTGATTGCAGAGTATAGTATCACTCCACTCCTCTAGATGGCATAACTAACTTCAAGCTTCTCCATGCACCTATGTGTAGTGATGGAATAGAGCACTCACAATGCACACACTCTACACAACTAGGCTTGAAGAGTGGTGTGTTATGTGTTGAGAATGGTGTGGTGTAGTGTGATCATGTGATGTTTTACAAGGGAGAGAAGGGCTCTATTTATAGGTTTTAGAAGCCCCGATTAGGATTAGGCCTAATCAAGTTTATTTGAAGGAATAAAAGATTATGCATATTTTTATTTTTTTTATGAGGGTGGGTCTCTCTTGTCCTTTGAGTCACATGGATGTGGGATCAAGGGAAGAGAATTATTGAGGATGAAAGGAGAGAGGATTGAGTGAATAATGGGGGAGTGCCTACTCTAGTAGAGGGTGCATTTTACAATAAGGTTAGTGGTTAGTAGTTAGTAATTATCACTAAAAAATATTTACAAAATCATTCACCAAATGGTGAGATATATGATGAGAAAAGTTAGAGAAGGGATGAGCTTGTAAAGAGAGGTTGAAGCTTTGGAGAAGTTGACATTCACCTCTTTATAGCACCAGAAGAAGAAGCAGTCAGCATGGCGAAGCAGTGCGTGTCGATGAAGCTATGTTATTTCAAACCTTGGAAAATTCATGATAAAAGCCTTCATTTGCACAGGTTATCCTTGGATTTTTGCTGATTTTTTGAAGCTCTTTACAAAGCTGAAGAGAGTATGGTAATATGAACATATATGTAGAGAGAAAGGGGGACACATAGGGTGTAGAAATAGAGGATGAAGGCTATGGAGGTGTGAGAGATGTGGCAATGGTGAAAAGGGTGAATTAGGACATGGGAGTTGCAGGTTTGGGAGTGGGAAGGAGAGGGAGGAGTGTGTCTGAAAGAGGAAAATGATAAAGTGGAAGAGGGAGTGTGGCTGCATAGCATGGGCAAACTGGGGTCCACCAATAAAATCATAGCTCACAGCTCGTAGCTCAAAAAAATATGAAAAAATTTGAAGTGAAAGTTCAGCTCACGATGTGAGCGGGATGAAAACACACACAGCGCCTCTATAACGACCCGAATCACACTCTTGGAATGATACACACACACACACTATGGGGCACCACTCGGCTTACACAACACACCTGGACGAGACAGGGAACACACCTCTGGAGTGAGAGGAGAGAGACTATCCAGTTGCCCACTCCACACAGACACACACACACACACACATACACCCAAAAAACTCAGCTCAAAAGAGGATAATTTCTAATGTTTAGATACAATTGATCTTGGGCCAACACCAATGGGGCAAATAGCTCACACAATATTGAAGAAATACACCAGATACAACCACAAAGTTAAGCAGAGGCTTCACTCACAAGAGAAGATTACAAAGAAAAATAGCAGAAAATCTGTGACGAATTTGGCAAAATGGACAGCGCCATTGCGTTCGGAACGCCCAAAAACCCCAGTCTACAATGTCAAAGTGCTCAAATCCGACCTCGGATGAGCAATTTAGGGCCAAAAAATGCTCCAAAAACAGCAAAAACACACTTGCGGCTGTTCCTCCTCCCTTCTCCACGTTTTTTCTGGTCTTCTCTCTGTTTTTTCAGTTCCCACACTTAGCTTTATTGTTTGGGCACCCGTGGCCTATTAGATGACCTCAAACGGACCCCGAACAAGCCAAAAACTGACCTCGAAGTGCATAGTTGTCACCTTTTTGCATCATCCGCACACCTGGCACTCATTTCTTTTCAATGATGTGTCTCGCAACCACGTGAAGTGTCCCCAAAAAGTGGTCCTAATGATGACCTTTCTGCATAACTCTCATAAGAAAACACCAAGTCGTGTCCGTACTTATCCACGTGCAAGTCTTGACCCCGTTCGGCCTCCTGACGCCACTAGATGCCATCTGATGCACCTGCTTACCTCATGTCGTCGGCCCGCGGATAGCTTCCTCGAGAAGTTTTATGCGCTATAAACTCCTCATTATTGTAGAAAAAACATACTGGTACTAGTAATAGTGAAAATCATTGCACTATGTACACCCTGTCCTACCTGTACACACGTGGCCCCACGTAACCACCTGGCTATGGAAATTGGGCAATCCTTTATTTGATGCACCATGCATGTGTATGTACATATGCGCAATCCCTTGCTCCAAAAAACTCCTAACATAATTTGCCCATCCCCTAGCCTGCTAGATCATTCATGATGAGCAGCAGCAAAAAGGGATATGAGACTCGCCGCATCACAGGTCTCCTCATCCCTCACCAACACTCCTTGATCCACATACAGCTCATCTTGCTCGACCATCATCAACCTGGCATGATACAATTTAAGACGAAATCCATTTACCCTTAACTTATGTAGAACTCATCCAGGTTAGCCAATTGATATGTACCATTCCGGAAACACTCCACTACCTTGAAAGGGCCTTCCCACTTAATGTGAAACCTCTTTTGGAAGGTGTTATCCAGCTTACTATTGTAGCGCAAAACCAAGTCATGTTTCTTGATACCCTTACTTTTGACCTTTTCATTTATCTTTGCCAAAGCCTTATCTTGCACCTGCCCATAATGCTCCAATGCGCTCATCCTATCCAACTGGACCTCTTGTAACTGCAAGAGCCTCTCTTTGAATGCATCACTAGGTGGCCCAAGCAACTTCTCTAACATCTTGACCGCAGGCAACTCTAGCTCCACAGGCAATAGTGCTTCCTTTCCATACACCAAATGAAATGGAGTAAACCCTGTATCTGTCTTCACCGAAGTACGGTAAGCCCATAATGCACTAGGCAATTCCAAATCCCAATTCTTTCCTTGGTGCTCTGTCACTTTACAAAGAATTTGTACCAATTCACCATTGAATCTTTCATTTAAGCCATTACACTGCGGGTAATAAGGAGTGGTATGCTAGTGCCTAATCTTCATCTTTGTGCATAAGAAGTCTAGCAGTTTAGCTCTAAATCCTGGACCCTTATCTGAAAGTAGCTCTAAAGGCACCCCAAACATGCAACATATTTCATCATACACAAATTTTGCCACATCCTTTGCAGTGATCTGTTTTACTGCTATAGCCTCTGCCCATCTAGAGAGATAGTCCACTGCCATCAAGATAGATCTTTTGCCCCTGCTTGTGATAGGTAACGGGCCTATTGCATCAATCCCCCACTTTTCAAACACATCAAACGCCATAATGGTTTTTCGTAGCTCTGGCTTCAACACTCTCTTCCCAAATGCTTGACACCTATTGCAAGACCTACACCAATGGTGAACATCCTTGTGCAAACTAGGCCATACATACCCCTCTTGCAAAATCTTATGCAAGGTGATCTTTAGAGCAAAATGTCCACCACATGCGCCTTCATGATTCTCTTCCAACACTCTCTAAATATCCTCCCGCCAAGGTACACGTATCAACACGAGATCAGTCCCTTTCATGTATAAGACATCACCAATCAATTTGTACCTGTATGCTCTACGCACAAATCCATACTTCTTAGACTTCTGAATCTCCTTTGGAATGATTCCTGTTAGCCAAAACTCCTCTTCTTGAGCCGAACTTTCCCAGCCATGATAAAGAGGGAAAGTGGTCCTCAACACAAATAGCTCCCCAATCATGCCTTGAGCTGCTTCATGTGCCTCTCCATTTAGAGCACGTTCAATGTGTGATGATCCATGCTTCGAACTTTTTTAACAGGACTTTGATTCTGAAGCACATTTCCTTCAATGAGGTGTTCTTGCTCTTCCACACACCCAGCACTTGCTTCACCGCTAACAAGGCATCACCTTTTATGCTCAACCTTCGAACCCCATGCTTCAAACAAATGTGTAATCCGGCTTCCAGAGTAGCATATTCAGCCTCATTGTTGCTATGAGCATCCAATTTGAACCCTCTCTTGCATACTAGCTTCCCCTCTGGATCATAAAGTGCTATACCCCCTGAAGCTGCATCATGGCTCTTTCTGTATGAACCATCAAAAAACAACACATGTGCATTGCTGATTTGTGGCACTTCTTCAACTACCTTTCTCACCACCTCTTCCTTAACAATAAGGGGATTCTCCTTGTAGGTCAACAAATCAGCTAGGGTAGCCCTTGTACTATCTTCCACTAGAAAAGAGAACTCAAACTCTTGCAACTCAATTACCCATTTCTTCACCACATTGGACATGTTAGTACCATTAATTAACTGTGGCAAAAAGGCATAACTCGTCTAGAAAACAAAAGGCCGTGGTAGCAAGTAATGACGAAATCGTCGACAAGCAAATATTACACTGGCCATCACTAGCTCTACATCCGATAACTTTCTCTCCGCTACCAACTTCACTCGGCTTGCAAAATACACTGGCCTCATATAATGGCTGCCCTTCCCCTTTTGCAATAGCATGGCTCCAATGGCATCATCCCCTACTGATGGATTTACATAAAACACTTTCTCCCAATCAGGAGCCTGCATGGCTGACAACCCCCCTAACACCTCTTGAAACACTTCTTCACACTTGTCATCCCATTGCAATGGATCATGCTTTTCCACTTGCTGTAATGGATAAAGAAGATGCGAAGACAATGGAATAAACCGTGACATGTACTTCACTTTGTGTATAAAAGTTGCCAATTGCTTTGTACTCGTAGGTGATGGAAGAAGAATAATAGACTTAACCTTTTCTGGATCAACCTCAATGCCATTTTCTAACACCATATGGCCCAATAACTTCACCCTTGGCTGTGCTAGATGACATTTCTTTGGATTTATTTGTCCTCCACATTCATCATATCGAGCCAATACCATCTGCAGCTTCTCATGGTGTTCAACCCTACTGCTATAAACACAGAAGTCATTCATAAAAATTTTAACACAACTACCAATGAATGGTTCCAACACCCAATTTGCTCTCTCTTGATAGAAGGAACGTCCATTTGACAACCCAAATGGCAATACTGTGTAGCAATAGCAGCCCCATGGCATAATAAAAGTGGTCTTTAAGAGCAATCTTCAATTGAAAATAGCCTGAAAAAACATCACACACACTGTACCTCTCATAACCAATACCATCTGCAGCTTCTCATGGTGTTCAACCCTACTGCTATAAACACAGAAGTCATTCATAAAAATTTTAACACAACTACCAATGAATGGTTCCAACACCCAATTTGCTCTCTCTTGATAGAAGGAAGGTCCATTTGACAACCCAAATGGCAATACTGTGTAGCAATAGCAGCCCCATGGCATAATAAAAGTGGTCTTTAAGAGCAATCTTCAATTGAAAATAGCCTGAAAAACCATCACACACACTGTACCTCTCATAACCTGCCACTGAATCCAAGATCTGATCGATGAATGGAAGAGGATATGGGTTCTTATTAGTGGCTGCGTTTAAGGGTTTAAAATCTACACAAATTCTTCACTTCCCATCCTTCTTTGGACTGACTACAACTGGACTCACCCATTCTGTGGTCTCCACAGGGACTATGAACCCTGCCTTCAACAACTTGTCCACCTCTTCTCGCAAGGCTTCCATTTGCTCTTGACCCATCCTTCTTAGCCTTTGCCGCACTGGCTTAGCACCTTCTTTCAGCTCTATATGCATCTCTTCGCCCTTGAACCCTGTGATCTCTTCATATGAAGTAATGAACAAATCAGAAAAACTAGCCAGCATGTGCAAATATATATCCTTCTCCATAGCTGAGAGGTCTCCACTGATCATTTGTGTCATCAATTCCTGCTTCTTTGACAACTCAACCTTGGTTTGCATCAACCCTTCAATCACTTCATAAGTCCCTTCACTTTCATCCTCGACTTCATTTGCAAATGCGATTAAACCAGACTCCTAGATTTCTTTATCCATCAAAAGAAATGCAACATCAGCATCCTCATCACTGTTGGTAGTGCTATCACTGTCCTCATCTGTCACCGTGGAAGAGTCTTCATCACTAGACTCATCCTCATCTTCATAAAGCTCCTCTAATCGTTTCCTTGTGTCCATATTGTATAGCTTCTTGGTACTTGTCTTTCCATAGAGGCTAATCGTACCATGCCGCCAATCTTGAACAGCTCCCACTGCACGTAACCATGGTCTGCCTAGTATAATAGGATATGCTCCCAACCCTGCTGGCATCACATGAAAATCAACCACTGCCTTTGCATCATATGCCTCCACTTCTAAGCTCTTTACAACACCCAAGCATTTTACTTTTTGATGGTTTGCCAATCTGATCCGGAAACCTGACACCCCAGTCACTGTGAGACCCATCTTCTCAACGCATGAGTGTGTTATGAAGCATATTTGGGCTCCGCCATCCACATAACCTTGTCCTAAATTTTTCCTTTTATGACACACATCTACTATTGGACAAATGTCTGGTAGCTCATCCATTGCCAACACCTTTACTGAACCTCTCTCTGGCTCTTTCTCCATTGGGTTAACCATCCTCTTCCACTGTCGCTTTAGCTTAGGCACCATATCTATAAGCTACCCAAAAGTAACATCTGCCTTACTACTCATCAGATCCTCCTTCAAGTCATAGCTTAATTGCCCATCCCCTAGTGGAAAATTAGAAACATGAAACTTTCGACGAGCTCTCCTTTTCCTGTTGGCCTTGACATCCTCGCCTTCATGGCTCTTTCCTTTCTTCTTACTAGGACCTGGGGAACTTTTTCCTTCCTTATCCTCCGTGGTCCTCTTCTCAATAGGCATCACTAATGTATCCTCTAGCTTTGATGCCTTCTCCAAGGTGACTACACTTAGCACTTTTGTCTTTCCCTTTTCCTCCTGGGTCAGTCCACTGGTTCCTTCGTCTCCCTTAATTTCGATGCCATAATCATTTGACCTAGTTAGCACCTGTCTTGGCAATGGATACATGTCTCCCCCCATCCTTGGTGGCTTATCACATTGCGGGCTGATGTGACCCAACTCTCCACAATTATAACATGTGGGCGTCTGCCTCCAAAACCTACCATTGCTTTGTCCAACACCATTTCTAGGCCTTTCTTCACCTCCTGGCTGATTTGCAAACCTCCCTCGACCTTGATTATTTCCCACTTGAGCTAGCATGTTTAGGCTGAGATTCTTCATCAAATCTACCATTTGCCTCATGTCTTGCCTTAGCCCATCATCTTGCATCGATGTAGTGACCACTGCTGGCATAACCTGAGTAGTAACAGGAACCACTGGTTCATGATGAACCCCTGACATGCGACCTTGTAAAGACTCTATAGGCTGAAATTCAGACCTCATGGGCAAAGACTCCACCCCTAACTGGCTCATTTTCCTCAGCTTCCACTCTTTGTTCCTTGCTACCTCTAGTGCATCTTCATATATCCTAGGCTTCTTTAGCTCCACTCTCCAACGTATATTCTCCCAAAGACCAGCTAAGAACCTGTCCTTCTTCATCATGTCAGGCGGGGGTACCTATGGTGCTAAGGCCTTGCACATCCGCTCCCATGCCAATGAGAACTTACGTATGTACGCATCTACTGGCTCACCTTCCTTTTGCACCAAACCTTGTACTTCTTGCCACACTTTGTCAGGATCTTCTATCTTAACAAACTCCACTTCCAACCCATGCCTTAGATTGTCCCAACTCAATCTTATAGGTGGATCTGCTGCACGCAACTCCTCTTCAAATGTTTTGGACCAGACTCGTGTATCACTCTTCAAACAAATTTGGAGGAGACGTAACATCTGCGCAGGGTCATAAATCTGATTGCTAATGCAGGCAACCTCCATCTTTTCCAAAAAATCTTCCACATCTTCATCACTTCTTCCATGAAACTCTGGATAAGAGAAAGCCATGGCTACCCAAGTTACAATGCTTTGAGAACCCCTTTGAACACACGTGCAAGAACCCAAAACTTTTACTGACTCAATTCCTAGAAACTTCAATGGAGCTCAACTTTAGATAAGGACAAACACATGCACATCAAATGAGTTTTCATAGTTGATCATCGGAATTACAACAAGAAAAGGACATTCCAAGATCTCTCTTAATCTTCTTGGCCCGAACATAAAGACTATGCGCTGCTGGAAAAAACTATTCCTGGACACATGAACATTTATATGGATTCTTTGAGTTAAATGAAATGGATTGAATTGAGGGCCATTTTGATCATCCATTAAAGCCAACCATGAAGCTCCCAAGAAGGCACACCTGACTTAACCTCTGATTTTGCCAAAAGTTCAGCAGCATAACAACATAAATGGCTCAAAAGACCAAAACACCAGCCATCATAACTTGAAAACATTTTGGCAGAGTTTCCCCAGAAATAGAGCAGTAGGAACCCAAAATATAGACTGTATATGTATGCATAAACTGTCAACAATAGAACCCGAGCATCAAGTAGGACTCACTAGTACATAGCCTATGGCGAGGTCACAAAAAGGGTGCTCCAGCTACCTGTATCACCGAAAGGATCTCCACATCTGAGAATCCCCCAGCTCAATAAAACCTCACGCTATCGACCCTCACACGAAGGCTCATGCAAATCGCGTATAGTCAAGTCTCAGAAATGACTATCTTCTAGACCAAGTCTCAGAAATGGCTGGGACTGCCAAATAAAACCAAATATGGCTTCGCAAAGGCGTACAATGGAAGTTTCCACAAGTAACGTACAATCCAACAGACAATGCGCTCAAACACGCGCCAAAAGATGCATACCCACAACTGCAAGTGACACCACTGCTAGTATATCCCTGTACTCCAGCTACATCTACCTGTGTGAGTCACTTGTACCTGTACCTATCCCTGTAACCTGTAACCTGTAATCCCGAATCTCAAACCTTGAAGCTCGAAGCAGAAGGTACTCGAAGAAGATCCTCCGTGGGGGCACCAAAAGAATGTGAGCGGGATGAAAACACACACAGCGCCTCTTTAATGACCCGACACACACTCTTGGAATGATACACACACACACTATGGGGCACCACTTGGCTTACACAACACACCTGGCCGAGACAGGGAACACACCTCTAGAGTGAGATGAGAGAGACTATCCAGTTGCCCACTCCACACAGACACACACACACACACATCCCCAAAAAACTCAGCTCAAAAGAGGATAATTTTTTATATTTAGATACAATTGAGCTTGGGACAACACCAATGGGGCAAATAGCTCACACAATATTGAAGAAATACACCAGATACAACCACAAAGTTAAGCAGAGGCTTCACTCACCGAAGAAGATTACACAGAAAAACAACAGAAAATCTGTGAGGAATTTGGCAAAATGGACAGTGCCATTGCGTCCAAAACGCCCAAAAACCCCAATCTACAATGTCAAAGTGCTCAAATCCGACCTCGGATGAGCAGTTTAGGGCCAAAAAATGCTCCAAAAACACACTTGCGGCTGTTCCTCCTCTCTTCTCCATGTTTTTTATGGTCTTCTCTATGTTTCTTCAGTTCCCACACTTAGCTTTATTAGTTGGGCACCCGTGGCCTTTTAGATGACCTCAAACGGACCCCGAACAGGCCAAAAACTGACCTCGCAGTGCATATATAGTTGTCACCTTTTTGCATCATCCGCACACTTGGCACTCATTTCTTTTCAATAATGCATCTCGCAACCACGTGAAGTGGCCCCAAAAAGTGGTCCTAATGATGACCTTTCTGCATAACTCTCACAAGAAAACACCACGTCGTGTCCGTAATTATCCACGTGCAAGTCTTGACCCTGTTTGGCCTCTTGACGCCACTAGATGCCATCTGACGCACCTGCTAATTACCTCATGTCGTCGGCCCGCGGATAGCTTCCTCGAGAATTTTTACGCGCTACAAACTCTCATTATTGTAGAAAAAACATACTGGTACTGGTAATAGTGAAAATCGCTGCACTATGTACACCCTGTCCTACTTGTACACACGTGGGCCCCACGTAACCACCTGGCTATGGAAATTGGGCAATCCTTTATTCGATGCACCATGCATTTGTATGTACATATGCGCAATCCCTTGCTCCAAAAAACTCCTGACAACGAGCTACAACTTTTGTTTGTATCACCTTTTCAAATTCGGGGAGCATGTGATCTTTAAAAATTCAACAAAACCAACTGTTTTTTCCACTACACAAGGTCCTGGTGAGGTCCTTCTTTGGATGATTCTTTTGAATACCTCCAAGAGTGAGCTCCCCATGGTGCATGCATGCATGACACATACCCTTGACCTTATTTGGTAGGTCTATAATTGAAGATATTGTTGAGATCATGATATAAGCGAATAGTACAACTAAGAAAATCAAATATTGAGGGGTCTAAAAAAATATGTACATGTCAAATATAAATAATATAGGTGGAAAAAATATAAAGGGGTCAAAATAAATCTCTCTCATTATAAGTCTACCATAAAAAGATGAATATTTTTGGTGTTCTAATTTATGAGAGTAAAAGAGAATAGATGTAGGAAGGAAAAATCACAATAGTGAAAAAATATACACATAAATAAAACTAGTTTTTTTGGATTTTTGTTGGGATGGAGTTACACCAAAAATAAGAGAATCTTGCATGAAAATTTTTTAATATGGAATAAAGAGTATGCAAAATGGTAAGAAAAAATATGGTAATGGTGAGTCAATGTACATAGCATAAATAACACACCATAGGTAGAAATATTCAAATAAATATCAAAATAATTATGAAAAATCCTTTTATTTAGGCCCTATATACAATGAAATATTTACACACAAATGGGCCATAATATATTTTATTTTTTTGATTTTATTTATTTTTTTGGCTCAACTAGCCCAGTGACTAGCTAGCTGAGGGTTTTTAAGAAAATATGGAGAAAGTCCCTAACTCACACATGCCTATGTACAGTGAAATGGTAGGGATAACCAAAATGTTTGAGTAATTTGATAGGGTGAGGTAGCTTACTATGGCAATTATGGAAAGCCGAAAAACGGCTATCAACGGTTTGTAACCTTTGAGCCGTTTTTTTCTTTTTGAGGGCTTTGCTTGATGGATTTCACCAAACCAGTCATATACATTGTATATGGACCTCATTAGCAATCCATCTATGGAGTTAGGTCGGAATTTTGGCATTTGCCAAAAACCTAACTTTTCTACTGGGGACCCCCTTGACCCCTTCGAATGGTCATCTGATGGCATAGAAAGGTTCTATTATGTTGGGGCATGCTATGGTTCAAATCCCATCCGATTTGGTAAAGCTGACAGGCCGCTATGGTCAGTTTTGGGTCGTAGGTCTTCGTGCACTGCTCGGCTTCTAGGGTTTTTTCTAGGGCTTTAGACTAGCCATCGCCCGTACAAAATGGATCATAGTTGAGGAGAGAACTTATCCCTCATGTCTCGTGTGATACGGTGCTGAAAAATGTCAATTGTGGACTCCGGAAAAGTCGCGTGAAAGAGGCCGAAATCTCTCTCTGCAAAGGCTCCAAGTGGAAATGAGGTGGTTTTAGCATACCATGGATATCTATACCCGGACTTTCCGAACCAAATTTCCCCAGATTCCCCCTGTTAGTTCTACTAGGCCATGAAGTCTATGTTAGACTAAAAAATTTCCCTCATCGGATTCCTGTAGCTCATTCTGCAAGAATTTTGCAAAAGTAGGCTTGACTGCCTAATTTAGGCTTTCCGCTTCCATCTTTTGATTTTATTGAAAATTTTTGTACTTGTTCATCTTGTCTCTCTGATCACCATCGTGTCTTCTGTTTTACCATCTGAGCTTCCCTACTATTTATTACTAATTTTTGACCTGTTTACTTGAAAAAATCAAAGAAAATAGTAAAATGCTCTAAAAAAGTAAAGTGAAAATCCAATCATTTAAAAAATCCCTTGATAAACACAGTTTCATTGTTTTTTGCTAGATTTTTCTCTTTTTAAGCCTCATTATCAACAAAAATGAAGAAAAATACCCCAAAAAGGACTATTTTTTATGATTTTCTGATAGTATATTTACACTCATTGGGAAGATATTATCGGTGAATTTTCCCTTGATGATGAATTATTAGGTAATTTTTCAAAAAATCACATGTTAACATCAAACTTTTTCCTCCTTCTACAAACATAGCCCTTAATTACTTAGTACTTAGTGCCCTTCCACACTTCCTAGATGGCGTATTCCGAGACGACTGCGTGCATGGGTTGAACAATCATGTCTATGCATAGCCGTGGTTGGATCTACCATGATATGAAGATCAATGCAATTCAAACCAATATGCGATGCGAGAGCTCGGTCTTGAGTAATTAACTCAAGGGTTTCTGATGTCGAGGTTTGTTGTTGGTGTCTCCCAAAGAGCAAGTCTTGTAGCTTGTGTGCTCTTTGTTTAATTGTACCCTCAGGATGTTTCAACACACTAATTGCTTGAGCTTTTGGTAGCACTTTCGACTGTTGCCAAGCTTTTTCTCGCCATTGGTAGCTTGGTCGGTTTGGTCTTGCATGGTGTGGTGGAGTCTTTTGAGACTTAACGCACCATTGCTTGATTGTTTTTATGGTTTGTGGAGAAGATAAGTACTCCTTTTTCTTCTAAACCATTTCCATGTTAGGTTCCTTGCTTGGAGATGCTTGTCTCTGTGTTTTAACCCTTGGAACCTTCTTTTGTTTTGTCGGTGAAGTTTTAGGCACCCAAATCTGAAATGATTTATCCTTAAGGTGTGCTTTTGGTACTCAAATATGCCTGACTCCTTGCATGCTACTTATAATTTTTGATTGTCAAGGGGATCGAAAAGATTGACTACTTCGTGGTTTGGTCTGCTTATTGCTTCTTTTCCATTCCTCCTTGCTTGGTGCAATTGGAACAATGAGTTGCCCTCCTTTAGGTGATAGCTTTAGTTGATTCGTATCCCAATCTGGTATTGCTTTGTACGTACGCATCCAGGGAATTCTAAGAATCATCGTTTCATTCGTGTGTTCATCTGGCATGCATACAAACTAATGAGGACATGAACATCCATGTACTATCACGTTCAAATTGACTGTTCCCAATGTTGGATTGGGTTCTTGTTGCATCCTTTGATTGTCGTTATTCATGCCATCAATGCTTGACTTGTGGCCTTCTTGAATGTGGAATAACTGACTGCATTTACTCTAGCTCTTGTATCAACCAAAGCATTGGTGCTATGATTGTTGAGATGTACTTTGATGTGCAGGTCCATTCTATCTAACCAGTCATCATCTGTTGAAACTGCGTGTTTAGGTAATTCCCATTGTCGATCATCTATTTCCAAAGTGTTGATGGGAATTGGTATGTGTTGATTCTTGAGAGCAACTTTCCGCTTGAGTACTCGAAGCCGAGCTTCCTCTTGGGCTTCATCAATAACCTGCTGTTGTTTGATCTTTCGTTGCTTGGCTGCATACATTCTTTTTAGCAATTCATTGGTTAATGGCAAATTGTTTTTCTTTAAACGAAATCCACTAATCCAATTAACCATTGGTTCACCATCTAGGGTGGACAACTTTACTGCTCCACTTGGAGATACATCTTCAATGATAGATGGCCCGTTTCTCTTTTTCTTAAACTTGGGAGTGTGTTGCTTAAGGGAATAGACTAGAACTAAGTCACCTTTCTTGAATATTTTTGTGATTAAATGGAAATAAAAAAATTGTTTTTGTTTACGCTTTTGTGCATAGATATGAGCTACAGCAGTTAGCCTTTGCTCGTGTAGCTTTTCCAAATCTTCAAGTCTTTCTGACAATTCATGTCCAATCCACTCAAGATTCTGTACTACCCTTAATGTCGGCAATAGAAATTCTATTGGAAGTATGGCATCAAGACCATAAACAAGGTTAAAGGGTGTAGCATTTAGAGTTGTTTTGAATGAAACTTGATAAGCCCATAGAGCAGCATGGAGATTCATTTCCCAGTCTGTCCTTCCTGAACTAACCACTTTAGTCAGCACCGAGCTAAGAATTTTATTCGTATGCTCAGCTTGTTCGTTTTCTTGTGGGTGATAGGGAGCTGATTTGTTATGGATGACCATAAACTCATTAAGCAAATACTCTATTACCTCATTGAGGAAATGAGTTCCCTGATCACTGAAAATCTCTATTGGTAGTCGATATCTCGTGAATACATACTCATATAAGAATGCAACAGTAGTTTTGGCATCATTCTTTTGAGTTCTTTAGCCTCGGTCCTAGCCTCGGTCCACTTGGTCAAATAGTCCGTAGCTACAATGATATATTGAGCTTGGGTTCTATAAGCAGGTGGCTGTATTGGTCCAACAAAATCTATACCCCATTTTGCGAATGCTCTAGCCCCCATCATTGGTCTTAAGGGCATGCTATCTACACGTGTTAGCATTTTTGCTTGTTAACAAGCATCACATCTTCGAACATATTCTCTAGCATCTGCAAAAAGTATTGGCCACCATATGCCTCCCATCAAGGTTGCTCTTGCGGTGGTCTCACTAGAAAAGTGACCTCCAGCTAACCCAGCATGTGCTTGTTCTATAATCGGAATATACTCGTTTTCATTTGCACAAAGATGCAAATGCTGATCTTTACCTCTCTGATACAATTGGTTCCCAATAAGAGCATAATCTCTTGCTTCAGTTTCAATTGCTCTTTGTCGGTGTTTACTCATATCCTTAGGAAATGTTCGGCTCGATAATTAAGTAACCAGATAATTACTCCACTTAGGAACAAGTGACATTTGAATGAAACAATGTTACACGAGGAATGGGTGTTTGTTTTTGACATTGAGGGAAATCTTTTACAAAAGATCTAACATCTCTCCTCATAGTCGGCCAAAATACTCCAAGTCTCAAGATTCAATGCATAGTTTGATCTTCCGCAAAGTGAAGTTCTACTATGGTAACATGTTCTTGACTTAGGTACCATTCTTTTTCTTCAGGGTTAATGCATAAGAGCAATATCCCGTCCTGATTTCTTTTGTATAGCCTTCCAGCTAGTAATTGATAGATAGCCGATTAATCCAATTGTGATAGGAAGTGGTATTTGTGAATCCACTTGAGCTATTGTCATCGATGACACAATGTTTTTCGACCATCTAGGTATCATTTCTACAGAGAACAAATAGGCATCTGGTAAATCATCGTCTACCCCTTTGGGGGATTTCCTTGAAACAATTCTTGAAAAATGATGTGCTCGTTGATGTGTAGTGCCTTTTTTTACAACCACAGTGAAATCAAATTCGAGAAGAATGATGAACCATCTCACTATTCTCCCTATGCTGCATGGCTTGTTGACCAAATACAGCAAAGCTTGGTGGTCCACAAAGAACACAAACTTGTTGGCTGATAGGTAATGTCTATACTTTTTAACGGCATACATCATTCCTATTCCTTCTCTTTCGGTGGTGGTGTAATTCTTTTTTGCCATGTTCAATTGTCGGCTAGCATAAGAATTAGGAAAGTCAATTTTTCCATCTCCTGGTTGAGCTAGTATACAAATGATAGCAAAATTTGAAGCATCTACATGTACATGGAATACCTTATCCCAATCAGGTGCTTTCAATATTGGAGCTGAGGTGAGAGATTGCTTAAGCTTCATAAAGGATTCTTCACATGCCTTGGTCCATTCAAAGTGCGTAATCAAGCTATACATGGGTTTTGTAATTATAGCGTACATGTAGATGAACTGTCGGTAATATCCACAATGTCCCATGAAGGCTTGTACCCCCTTGATTGTTGTTGGTGTAGGCAAATCAGCAATGACATGAATCTTCTCAATATCAGTAGCTATGCCATTTTTAGACACTATATGTCCAATAATTTTTCCTTGTCTACCCATGAATGTGCACTTTTCAGGATTTAAGAAAATCCTATAAAGTCTACATTTTACAAATACCTTCTTGAGATGTTCAAAACGATCAGCTCGGATTGATGAATGTACGCATAGATCATCCATATATACTTCTAAGAATTTCCTAAGATATTCTTTGAAAGCATGGCTCATCAATTTTGAAATGTGGTTGAAGCATTAGTTAACCAAAACAGCATAACCTGATAGGCAAATATACCCCATTCTGCTGCAAAACGAGTTTTGTGTTGATCTTTTGGGTCAACCAAAAGTTGATTGTATCTGGAAAAGCCGTCTAAGAAGGTGTAAGCTTCTTTTCCTAAAACGCGTTCTAAAATATGCTCAGTTATCAAAAGAGGAGAGTTGTCTCTGATGGTAGCTGCATTCACCTTTTTGAGATTAACACACGCTCGTAATTTCCCATTCTTCTTGGGTACTATCACATTTGGAGACACCCAATCTGTGTGTTCAATTTTGTAAATGAACTCGGCTTACTTTAGTTTTTTATTCTTTTCTTTTATCTTCCTGGTAAATGTTTCGCCATACATGTATGGTCTCTGTCTACTTGGTTTTGCGTCATCTCTCATGGGTATGGTATGTTGACAGATTTCTGGATCAACACCCTTGAGATTCTTGTAAGACCAAGCAAAGATATCTCGGTATTCCTTTAACAAGCTCAACAAAAGCTTTTCTTCTTCTTCTGTTAGGTCATTCGCAATGTAAGCATGTCTAGGCTCTTCTCTTGGTTCATCAGTCAAGTCTATGCTTTTAGCATTTCCAGGCCCTTCGTAAGATTCTCCTTGTTTCCATAGTTCCCTAAGAGGTTGTTCAATTATGATTTTCCGATCTTGGAGAGTATACTTTTTGTAATGGGATGGAACATGCATTGCATCCTTACCATCCTCTTCCATGGTTTCCATTTCGGTTGTGTATATCTCCTTTAGAGCTTTTTTCAACTCTTGATATTTCTTTTTCCGCTCGGACCTTGGTCATGAGTGGTTTCTTATCCTGTGATTTTTCTTCAGTACTTGTCCTTGCTTTTCTCGATGTCTGAGACATTTTTGAGTTTTGATTTGAAGGATATCTACCATTTATTTTGTCCTTGACACAATCATTCGCATCTATCTACATCAGGAATTGTGTTTTACTGAAGACTGATGGCATAGGTCATGTTTTCACAATTCCGGTGTCTCTCTTTTGTCTATACCATTTTTGTCTTCTTGATTTCTGGTTTGGAAAGTCAAAAAACTTTTGCTCCCCTCCCTTTAAGAGTAACTTAGCTCTCATATGCTCTTTTTCGGACCCCGAATCTTCTGTGGTAGCTGAGTGTTCATGTAACTCATTAGTTGCATCGTAATAGAGGTCTGAAAAGACTTGTTGAGCTTTCATTGAATCCTTGGGTTCCCCATCTTCGTTTTCAAGGTTAAGGATTGGAATTATGTCGTAGCCATCCTCATTGCAAAAATTGAGTAGGCATAGACGTATTCACACATACATCCATTGTCGCTAAAATTTGAGTCCACTCGAATGGCTCAAATAAATGTTCTGGAAAGGGTTCAGGTATGTAGGTTTCGTCAGTGCAATCGCTTTCTAGAAAACATTCTTCTCGTCTTAAGCTTTTGTTTTTTGAAGCCCCACACATCCAAATAGGAGTGTCTTTGTTTAACCAGGATGGGAGTTTAGTTTCAGCCGAAGAGATTGAATCAAACTCTTGGATAGGTGTTTTCAAGACATCTCTATAAGTGTGATCTTTTAGATTGACTCTTGTTATAGATACCACTTGCTTCAAGTACAGATAGTTGTTTCCCAATCTTGGATAAGTTGTACCTGTCGCATGAAAGGTCTTCCCAATATGATTTCATAGTTGAGTTTTTTTCCAAAGTCTACGATGGCAGAAGTGTGTTGATATTCAATTCCACAGGAATTGACTATCACTTTTTCAAGCAGCCCTAGTGGTCTCTCAATGTGTCTGTCAGCCAACTGTAATTTCATTCAAGTTTTTCTAATGGTTGGCTGTCTGGAGCATTCCTATACTGCTTTAGTGGCTATGGCTATGCCAACTCCACTATCGAGTATTGCCATAGTTTCAATGTCATTATATTTCACTGGGAGGGTGGTGTTTCCTTCTTCCCCTTCATAATATTCTCCGACTTTGTTCATAGGAACTGATCGAATCTCTTTGTTTTCCATTTCATTTTTCAAATTTTCCAAATTCTTCGAGATTAATCCCGTTATCCCCACCTTCTCTAGGGTTTTCTATAAATCATTCCACAAGTATGGTCTGAGTTTTAACAGTTCTCCCAAGGGAAGAGTACATTGGATGGGTGTAGACATGATTGAATGAATGTTGTCTACTTCTAGTGTCTGTTCAGCTCTTTTTACTTGGGTGGTTTTGCACACGATGGATTCATCTTTGTTATCTTCCAAGTAAGAAGGTAATGTTTTTAATGTCAATGGTTTTGACATTTCTGAAGCTTCTGATCTGCAATCCCCGTACAAGGATTTTCAATCCATGTTCATATTAGAAGGTAGGTTATCCAACCAGACTTCCTCTATAGGAGCTGATTTTAGAGTTAGGCTCCCATCATTGATCTCTCTTACTTTTTTCCATAAGTGTCCTGGCCAGTCTTCCTCTACGAATGGAATTCCGTCTAAGGCATCTTCGATGTCAGGCACTATGAGATCTGGTTCGTTTGTTTCAAGGTGGGGTCGTGCCACGCCACATCAGATTTTGCTTTTTTTTCTTTTATTACAAGCTCTTCAGGTTTTGGAATACTTTTAATCTTGGGTTTTTGTTTTTCCAGTATTTCTTGCGTGATTCTTACCAATTTTTGATAAGCTTCCAGCTTAGCTACTTCCATGTCTGGAGATGGATAGTTTTTTCATTTGTTTTCCATGTTTTAACCTGCTTGGTAAGCTTCCAAGGCAGCATTGACAGGCTCAAAAATTTTATCAACCAGAATGGATCCTCTGGATTTCACGGTTGTTTCCTTGAATTCACTGCCAGTTTCTTTCAACTTGTCCTGGACTAGCTTCTTGGATTTATCCTTGATTTCAACCCTTTGTTTTTGTTTTCTCATCTCGTATCTTTTGCTTCTGCTCCTTTTGATTCTTTGGGAAGAAACTTTCGTATTTTTCGAATCATCGGAGGAGTTGCATTTCTTTTTCTTTGCCTCGACTCTAGTGATTACCTTGATTCAAACAATTGGTTCACTCTCTAATGAGCTACTAGGTATCACTTGGACTATGTTTACTACGATTTTCTCTTTTTCAAAGGATTTTTAGGACAATCTTTTGGAAAGTGTCACCCTTTTTGCAACATTGTATGCAATACGCTTCAGTTGGTTTGAGGTTTTTGTCACGCTCTGGACACTCGTTTTTTCATTGATCATCAGCACCACAATTATGACAGTTTCCTGTTCTAGGCTTTATCATTGGTCTTCCCATGGGAGGTCTGACACCTTGATTAGCTACATTTTACATTGGTGCGAGCTCTCATGGAGCACAAGTCACTATTTCTTCCATTGACGATGGATGTGAATTATACCATTCTCCTTCTACCATTACTATAGATGGACTAGGCTCTGCATAGGGTGTAACAAGCACTAATGCTTGTTCATCTATGACTCCTTCAGAGTGCATGTACTTTACAGGCACTGCATTATGTCCCGGATACGGAGTTTGTTGTCCCAGCACAGGTTGAGGTCTTTCCATACCCATTGGTGGTCTTTGAGCTTGGGCCATATTAGGCTGATATCTGTACATGGGTTGTCCTTGTGGTCTCA
The DNA here is from genome assembly GCF_014529385.1 of Adiantum capillus-veneris. Lineage (NCBI taxonomy): Eukaryota > Viridiplantae > Streptophyta > Polypodiopsida > Polypodiales > Pteridaceae > Adiantum > Adiantum capillus-veneris. The sequence goes on along the minus strand of NC_140940.1, from coordinate 84,877,863 downwards.
TGGACATGTACTGAACATTTTCATGATACTTTGGTCTGAAGTAACACTCATGGGTCTCATGGTTGGTCCATTTATCCTTGATTGCACACCATTTTTGTGGACTAATTGGTTGTCCCTGTGGAGGTATCCCTTGTCCTGGTCCTCTCATAGGTGCTTTTTGCATATTCTTCATCATGTCGTTCATCCTTTTTAGCATATCTTCTATAACTGAGAGTGGTGCCGCAGAAAGCAGCGGTTCCCACTTGTGCTAGTTTTGTGGATGTTGTCTTCTCACTTTGGTTATCCTTAGGGACATCTTCTTCATTGAAGATCTTGCAATTGTCTCCTAGGTCAATAGCATGAGACACACACGCTTCTAGGGTTGTATGCTTTTTACTATAGAGTATAGCATGAAGTTCTTTGTTTAGCAGTCCCTTCAGAAACAAAGATACAAGTTGTTCTTCTGCAGGTATCTCCATCTCTGGGCATCTGTTAATGTATTGTTTCATTCGAGTTGCAAAATCCCTAACAGACTCACCATTTTTCTGTTTAAAGATGTAGATTTGAGCTACCGTATTATCCTTGAGCTAATGTGTTCAAGTCGATGATTGACCTTGGTGGAATGTTTTGGAACCATGTCAATGCTTTTCCTTCTAATGTCATTCCAAACCCCTCGAATTGAGTATGGAAATTGAATATACGCTCTACTCTTAGCACTTGCTTAAAGCTTGCTAAGTGGTCGTATGGATCCCCTGATCCACTGTATTTTCTGACCCATTTCTAAAAATCAGCTGATCTGACGCGTCTGTTTGGTTCAACTCCAGGTCTTTTGGGAGTTGGTCTATTTCGAGTCCTTCAAACCAGTCTGTTGGAAATAGTGACTCATGTAGCCATGGACTCGCCTTAGTGTCACGCAGTTTTCTACGTGATGAGGTGGTTTTCGGTTTCTTTGCATTACTCTCAGATGATCTCTCATGGTATTCATCCCTTGGTCCTTGCCCCAATATCCAATCCCGTATGGTATACCCTTGGTATTTGGTTTGTTCTACCTCCTCAGGAATCATCATAACAAAGTTGTTGTTATAACAATCCCTAACATGTAGGTTGGTAGGTATGTTGATCCCTTATCTTTGATCTTGAAGATATAGATGATCTTCATGGCCATTAATTGTCCTGGCTTGGCATGCAAAGTCTATATGAGGTCTTTTACATTTCTATCCTCCCAGCAATAGACTCCGATCCTAGGATTATCCGTACTAAGCCGTTTTAAAGGCTTCAAGTCTACTTGATTGTATCCCTCGAATTCTAAAGTTGGTGGTCCTTCTTTTGCTAACATATCTAGGATTATGGTGTTTACTTCTAACCGTCTATCACATCAGGGTTTTTGACCTGTAAATATTGAGTTCCGTTCCGATCCATGTACATTTTTCCTTGCTTGTTTGCTCGGCTAATAAAAATGTAACCTATCACGTGAGTTCAACAGAAGGGTATTTAAAGTCTGTGAAACTTACAAAAATATATATACAGAAGGGCATTATTTTTTCAAATTTGAAAAAACTTATAGATCTTAAGATAAAAGGGTATATTATATTCCTAAAAAAATTCACAGATAAGGGGTTTTACAAACATGTCTTGAACACACGTGATATGGTAGGTTTACACATAGTGAACCCCCCGAACTTGTTTTCCCTGACCTCTTCTTCGAACTCAATACCATGGTCATCAATGCGAATAGCATCTCCTTGTTAGGGTCCAAGTAAACATGGACTCCATGACGATTAGTCTTGTAAAAAGATAGTATATGCTTATAGCGCACTGTCATTCCGGTTTTTGAGTGAGTTGGGCAAGAAGACCTCTCGGATGCCGAATCTGAAAAATTATGCAAGAATGGTATGCAAGGAATTGCCTTGATTCACACTTTCTTCAGTGGAAACTCTACTAGAGGTTTCTCCGGATATGCCCTGATTTCTTAGTACCCGATCAGATATAAGGTTCATATACACTTATGAAGCCCTGGATAGACTACTCACCTTTGGATTGACTTGTCGTCAATTTACACTTGATTCAATTGTAATTTCCTGTCAAGTCACTGATTCCTGTCCGCACCCTGATTCTTGTACAAACTTGATAAAGTTAGCTATTCTTCTATAAGGACAGTAGAGTTTTTGCTACTCTCGTAATTAGTCTCCATATATCACTCCAAATCGAGCTATGGGAGTCATATTTTGACTTTCAGATTCGACTTTAGCAAAAATCAAAGGTCTAATCTGCAACCTAAAAACTGAGTGTACATGTATTAATTTCGATCCGATTGAACTAAAATTGCCCTGTGGCTTTATATTATGTTGGTCTATCACTGTATAAGTTCAAAAGTAAAAAATGATGTCTCTGAATAGCAAAATTAAATAATCGTGATTATTTACTTTTGTCATTTTTTTGTAATTTTTTGATAGGTTTGGCAAGCATAGAACTTGTTAGAGTCCCTGGACAAGTTTCAACAAGTTTGGACAAAATCTGATCAAGTTTATCAACTGTTTGGTGTCTGCAGACTCTGATTTCAAGAATCTGGTTTAAGTCTCACTTTTGGGATCCGAATTTCACCAAAATGGATTTGTGGGGTCTACTTGATGTGCTTGACCTTGTGATGCACTCAAATTTGCAAAATTATCAAGTTTTGAAGCAGATGCAAATAATCACGATCATTTACTCCAGCTATATTTTTGCAAGTTTTTGCCCCAACTTTGACACAGATCTGTTAAGCACCTTAAGTTAAGGTCACTAGCCAAGTTTGATCAAGTTTGGACATTTTTTGGTCAAATGGTCATCAGTTATTTGTCTGCAGACTAACTTTGCAATTTTAGTCACAAATTTCACTCCAATGGTCCAAATCTTACCAAATTTGGTTCGTGGGCTTATTACAACATGGTGAAGCTAGTGGTATGCAGACTTGGTCAAGAAAGTTGACAAATAGGACAGATGTAAATAATCGTGATTATTTACTTCTGATAATTTTTTATAAATTTTTGGTCAACTGAGCATATACACATGTTTATCACATCCACATAAGCCTATGAATCAAATTTCAACAAGTTTGGATAAATTTTTCCTCAATTTATACTCAAGATTCAAAAAGTCAGTACAAACTTTAGTTTTTACCCAGTTTTTTGTCAGTTTAGTGATCCAAATCTCTTGGGCCTTTACAAAAGTTGTTTGTACACATGCAATAAGTCACTGGTATGAACCTTGGCCAATTTAGAGTAGAAATTTAATAATCGTGATTGTTATCTTTAGGCTTGAAATGAACATTTTTTTGTAATTTTCTCAAAGACAGTCTCTATATGATGTATTTTAAGCCTATGAATCAAGTCAAAACTTAATTTGGCCTAAAATGTCAAGAAAAAGTAAATAATCTGAGTTTTGGCCAACTCTTGAAATTTTTACCTCGAAGTGTCTTTGAGCTTACCCACTAGTTCGGACAACCCTTAGGCTTACTCTCCAGTCAGATTGAGTGGATTCGAATCTTTTTGAGCTATTTCTAATCGTAGACCTGAAATTTTGTAACTTCCAATAACAACTCACACTTGATTCTTTCAAAGAGAGCAATGTTTTGAAATCCACCTTGGATCCTACTTACCCTACTCCTAGATTCTCTTGCAATGGGGTTGTGAAAAGTATTCACAAACACTTGTTTTCTTGTGTTTTTTACGTTTTTCACAGTCTTAATCTTAAGACTTGTCTCGTCTACCAATCATTTTCCAAATCCTAATCTAAATCTACACTCCTAGCGTCCTAAAGGTACTCAACAAGTACGACTACTTCCAAGCTACCTCTACATAGCAAAAGACGACAATCTTAAGCTATGCGATTTCTAAAAGAAAGTTTGAACTCTAGGTGAACCTAGAGGAAGTTAAAGGACAACTACACAAAAAGCTCGTGTTTTTCCCTAGTTGAGGTCTCTTCGATCCTCGGCAGCGGCGCCAAATGTGGGACGCATGTCTAACCTCACCATCCTATCTTATTGCAGTATTAGCGACAACCACGATTAATTTGTCAGACCATGGGACGAAGCTGACTCCGACTAGTGCATAGCGGCTACAAGAGGTTGTCAATCTCTCAAAAAACAACTAACAACTCGCATCTAACTCAAGCTACACTCAAGTGACTGAAATCACCAAAAGCCAATCGCTCATCGGCAAGCAAATCACATCCGTTACATCATCAAATGACATCCAAACATAACAAAACTTCTAGGACAAGTTTGTAAGACCTAAGCACACATGCATATGGCCTCAAACCGGCTTTAGGTAAAGTTCCAAAATTGCGATTATTAACAGTAGTGGATTTTTGACCTAGTCGTTTTTGACCCAGAATGCATCTAAATGCTTAGCAATGATACCCCAATACCCCACCTATGCTTAGTTTTTGTTTTGAACATGTAAATTCCTATTTATGATGAAATTAAACCGCGGGTCGGCGACGCCAAAAGCTACAAAATACTGTGAACGGCTTATGACAATGCGTAGAGCTCTTACCCGCGGTTGCAATGCAACAAACGCAATTGCAATGCGACAACCGGAGAGGGAGTAGGAAGCGCGAGAAGGAGAGAAGTAAGCGCCGCTAGCTCATGCTGTGTATTTCTTATCCAAAAACCTATAAAAAACTTACAAAAATTGACTTTTATAGGTTTTTGGGTGGTCAAAACTAATAATTTGGAGTTCTACCAAAGTTGGGTGATGACTCGCTGATACAATCTGGAAGCTTGTAGCCCCGACTCATTAATTACAAAGTTTATCCAAGAAAATAGGAGTTACAATATTCTCGATTTATCAAAATAATAATTGTTTTACAAAGAGAACTCTAAAAAATGGTGTTCGTGTTAGCTTGTTGCTAACATATGTATGCATCTACTAGCTCACCTTCCCTTTGCACCAAACCCTGTATTTCTTGCCACACTTTGTCAAGATCTTATGTCTTCACAAAATCCACTTCCAATCCATGCCTTAGATTGTCCCAACTTAATCTCACAGATGGATAAGACACATGCAACTCCTCTTCAAATGCTTTGGACCAAACTCGTGCATCACTCTTCAAGCAAATTTGGAGAAGACGTAACATCTGCGTAGGATCATGAATTTGATTGCTAATGCAGGCAATCTCCATGTTTTCAAAAAAGTCTTCCACATCTTCATCACTTCTTCCATGAAATTCCGGATAAGAGAAAGCCATGGCTACCCAAGTTTTGATGTTTGAGAACCCCTTCTAACACATGTACAAGAACCCAAAACTTTTTACTGACTCAATCCCCAGAAACTTCAATGGATCTCATCATAAGATAAGGACAAACACATACACATCAAATGAGTTCTCATAGTTAATCATGGGAATTACAACAGGCAAAGGGGATTCCAGTATCTCTCTTAATCTTCTTAGCCAAAACATAAAGACTATGCGCTGCTGAAAAAAATTCTTCTTAGACACATGAACATTTATCTGTATTCTTTGTGTTAAATGAAAAGGAGTGAATTGACGTTTTGATCATCCATTAAAGCCAACCATGCAGCTCCCAAGAAGGCACACCTGACTTATCCTCTGATTTTGCGAGAATTTCAGCAGCATAACAGCATATATGGCTCAAAAGACCAAAAAACCAGCCATCACAACTTGGAAAAATTTTGGCAATTTGGGCAGAGTTTCCCCAAAAATAGAGCAGTAAAAGAACCCAAAATATAGACTATATATGTATGCATAACCTACCAACAATAGAACTCGAGGAATCTCAAATCTCGAGCGAAATTTTCTAAGCAATCCCTAAAGGGAGCAAGACTAGTCGAGGCACACTATACAAAACAAAAACCAAACTGGATTTTTTAGGTGGCTTCAAGCACAAAAAAATAAATTGAAACAATATTACAACTAATTTTAATGGTAAAACGACCACAAATTTTTGTCCAAAAAAACCCTTTGAACAAGGATTTGGTAGATGTTTCTTTTGATGGGCTAGAACAATTGGAACCCATGCAATGGCATGTTGATATTCCTCTTCTTGAAACTAGTTGCCCTCAAATATTGGAAGCTCATTTCTACCACCATTGTTCCTTGTTGGGAATAGTCGCACCATGATTCCAATTGATATAAATCTCCTATTCCTACCTCCCTACATGTAGGACCACGAGACTTACACTAAAAGATTAATTAAGGTTGTTCGCCACTCGAACAAAACTCATGAATAAGGAGAGACTGGGAGCTTGACATTTTGTTCACTTCTACTTCTCCTCTTTCTTGCTCTACCTCAAGTTATTGTGGGTTGATGTATGATAACATACTATGCATTTTAATTTACTCTAGAGAAAATGGTGGAAACTGAAAATAATTCTATTATTACAATGAGGATATTCTTTTGAGAAAATCCACATCATGGTATATATTAAAGTTTGGATCACACTATCATAGGTAGCCTTCTATCGGGGGGTGGGGAGATTAGTGGTGTTGCCAAAGGTGGTGGCGAAAAACATGTCAAGGGAGGTGGTCATCGTGGGGGATTATAAAGAGTGCTTTGAAAGAAGAGTATGCAAGGTCGATAAATCTATGAACATTTTTCTTATGACAACTTTGTCCACATGATAGTTCTCTTTCACCTACCCATATCAATAGAAACCTAGGTTTAGTGTAATTCCACCTACAAATTTTGAAATTTATCTTCAAAATTCAAAGTAGAAGGTGAATAAACCTACAAAATTTAGTGTAAAAATATTCTCTTAAATTTTCCATGATTATAAGAGCACAGCTCAAAGTCCCTAGACTGCTCGGGGTTCCTAGTCTATTGAGTTGTCCGTCATGCCTCGACCCACATTACTCACCAAAAAAATTTGTAGATTTCTCACTTTCAAATTGAAACTTTAGAGGTAAATCTCAAAATTTGCAGGTGGGATTACACTAAACCTAGGTTTTTTTTTCAACCCTTCCCCCTCTCTTTCTCTCTCCTCCCTCTCTCTCAATCTCTTTAAAAGAAAAGTCTCTGAAAGAGCTCGCACCGGTGTGGAATTTTTTTTTAGAGAGAAGGAGGGGGGAGAGAGAGAGAGAGAGAGAGAGAGAGAGAGAGAGAGAGAGAGAGAGAGAGAGAGAAGAGGAGCAGGGGATCACATATGGGTGAGGGAAGCCTGGAAGGGAAGAGGTCGAGGAGGCAGAGATCGAGCATGATGTAGGATCAACATATCTGTGCTGATGTGCATCACGCGACCTTGAAATCTGTCACAAGTAGAGCTTTTGCATGTTGACGCAACCCAACCTAATCTCTCGTCGCACCTCGTTTTTGGTGTGGCGGTTTGAGTAGGTTTTTTCCCAACCCGATTAAGCATCAAGTGTGGAGAATCGTGGTGGTATGTTATTGGACTAAGCGAGGCAGGGGAGGGAGAGCACGCACTCCTATGAGGCAAGAGTTTAAAACTTGTGGTGGGGACGGGTAGAGGCAGCAAAAGGAGACTGGAGAGCCACAAATGCTAAATCACACTTGTCTCTCTCCCTCTCTCTCTCTCTCAATACATAATGGCTCACATTTAAATAAATTTTATTATTAGTTGGGAAGATTCCCTCCATCCTCACCACCCTTTCACTTTTCTAATATGCACCTCTTCTATGCACCACGCCCCCCCCCCCCCCCCCCCCCCCCCCCCCCCCCCGGTCCCTTGCCTCTCTCAATAGCCCTTGACTACATCAATCATCCTATGAGCGACTAGGATGCCAAGAATCTCCAACTAACAACCTCACATGGCAATTCTTCTTGTGCAAGCCCACACGCCATCGCCTGTGCCAACACCCATGAGAGTGAGTGCAGTTCTTTGTTGTCTATCGCATGTGCAATGCTACGAATCTTGGGTAATTCCACAAGAAAAATTATTAATATCATTGATACATGCCTCTCTCTTAGTCATACTCTCTCTTGGTCTGAAGCTCATACTGGCATTATCACATCGCCTGCAATACTCTACCCTCTCGGACGGTAGCTTGCTAGTAGCACCTCAATCACTCCTTGTGCTCATCCGCTTGTCGCGATTGCTCATTCTCTTGCATACCATCGCCTCTCTCTCTCTCTCTCTCTCTCTCTCTCTGCACCTACCATGCAAGAGATACTTAATCATCTCAAAGGGCACCGTAACTCCCTTTTCCTCAGTCTATGGAGCTCAAGGGAGGAATTAATTACCATAGTCTTGATAGAGAAAGAGAGAGAAGCGTGAAATGACAGAGAAGGCATTGTGTCTCCATAGCAACGCTATGCTCTACGTGCACAGTCCACCCCAGACCACAATCGCCGCTCTCAAACCATTTGTCTCCCTTGCTCCACCTTCTCACACACAACATCCCAAATTCTTCGAAGCCCCTGACCATGTACACACATGAGCTGCTTGGAATATCCTTCTCTTGCACTCCAAGACTAATAGGGGGGAAAAACTTTCTCTCTCCCTTCGCCTTCATGCTCTCCAATGGTGCTGCTATAAACACCCTATTCTAGTCCTCGTTGCTTGCCCAACACCCCGGCCTTCATGCCTACGACCTCCTCAAGTCCACTTTTTAGCACCCAAAGCGCTGCCTTGCCATCTTTCCTCTCCATGCTACAAACCAACGCGAGAGAGTGAGATAGGTTGTCCACATCCAAAAATAAAAGAACTTTTTTGGTTATGTGGTAATGCACGGTACATCGCCCTCTGCATGCTCTGTCCGTCGCCTGCAACTGCCTGCTTTGAGTGCTTCCTTGCCTCACTTTCCCCTCTCTGTGCATATCGATTGGTTCCCCTTTTTTTATATATATATCCCCCTACTCTCTAAAGTCGTAGGTACATATTGGCCGGCTAAATATTTGAATGCAAAAACCTTAGGGTCGGGACTCGGGAGGTATAATGAAGGAGGATAAAGGATCTCTAGTGGGGCTTTCTATAGACGTAAGATGTAGCAAGCAATGAAGATGAAGCGAGGGCGAAGGACCGGGATAGCACTCATGCTACTACACGTCTTAATGATCGTTATTCTATGCAGTAGTAATAACATGTAGCTGATGAGGTTGATGAGAGCGGCTTTAGTGATGGCACCCACACCATCCAACAATAATGCTCGGTTCGATGCCATCGATGGTGGCTCTCAGCTCTATAGGTGGACTCTTGATGGAGGATCTTCTCTTCGACCCCTCCCACCAAGTGGACGCAACCCAATTGGTCTCTTTGCTTGCCAAACTGTTGTAGCAGCCGCCCCTACGTCCTTTGTGAAGAAAGTATAATAGATTATCCATTTCCCACTTGCATGTGTGTGTGTGTGTGAGTGAGAGTGTGTGTGTGTGTGTGTGTGTGTGTGTGTGTGTGTGAGAGTGAGAGAGAGAGAGAGAGAGAGAGAGAGAGAAGAAGAAGAAGAAGAAGAGAGTTTTAACGTTGTAGGAAACTATCGCATACTCTACTCACACATACTCTCTCTATCTACTTGTTCTATACTACTAGCAGATTGTTTATTTTATTCATATGAATCTACAATGGAGAGCAAGTTTTGGACTGTGCGAATCAGGGATTACAATGTCTAAATGCTGCACTATCCAGCCCACAAGAACAGCTTTGTGCTATTGACTGACACCTCCCCCCCCCCCCTTTTTTTAAGAGCTTTTCCAGGTCTGCGCTCCCCAATCCAACCATGCACTCCGTCGTCTCGCTCCCCTACAAACGCATCTACCAGTGACCTCGCTACCATGAAAACGCTAATTCAGCAAATGCCATCAGCGCACTTTTCTTTTTAATTTGCAGCTCCATCACCAACATCTGCGCCTCTTAGTTTTTTTTTAATCACCTGTAATTTTCAACCCTATCCTCCATAGCTTATGATTTAATTTTCATCACCTTAAAAATTACAGGGACATATTAGAACTTGATACCAATGAAGACCCGACTACTTAGCTGTAACCACTTGAGCCCTAAGAGGTTGTTGCACATCTATGCAACTCGTTGGAACTAAAAAAGAAACATGGCACACTACCAGCTCCAATCTGCACACTATCAGCTCCGAACTTTTGTCTCATACTTGCGCTCCTCATCTTGCTTGTGTGTCGCTTAGTGCACCCTACGAGGTTCAGGCTGTGGCCACGGCATCCGTGTTGCCTCAGTTCCGGAACATACAACAATTTCCAACCTTCGCACGGGTGTTTTCCTGGTTGCCCATCGCCTAGCATCACTTTAGATTCTTTTTTTTAATGATTTTGCGCCACCCCGTACTCTCTCTTGACTATCAAGAGTGACTATTGGCTCCATTCTATATTATATCCATTTACTGGGATGATTCCTCCCCTTCTGGCAGGCCTCGTTAACATTTACCTGCTGACAGGGCTCGTCAACACTTCAAAAGGGCGACGGTTTGAACTCACACAAATTCCGCAAACTCCTTATTAGAATCTGTTGTAACCATCCCAACACATCGGCGATGCTGCGGAATAGAAGGATCTTTTAAACAAAAAAATAAGATAAACGACCCTCAGCTCCCATGTGCGCGACCCCTCATGCCCGTACCGTAGTCGTTTGCTGCCTCTCGCCTCAGTGAAGCCTCGCATCAGGTATCACGCCGTCGACAGTGCTTCGCCCTCACAGCTTCACCTCCCCTCTGAACGCATACTCCTCAAATGTATCTTCCTCGATTCCCTTTTTTTCTTGATCTTCTCTTGCCGGGTCCCCCTACTCTCTCTCAGTAAAAAAGAAACACCCTCTGAAAGAGCACGCATTGGCGTGCGCTCTTTCACAGAGTTTCTTTTTTACTGTGAGAGAGAGAGAGAGAGAGAGAGAACATCTGTGCGCGAAAGCCATTAGTATCATAGAGAATAGGAGAGAGAGAGAGAGAGAGAAAGAGAGAGAGAAAGAGAGAGAGAGAGAGAGCAGCGGCGAGCGAGAAGAATGCCTTTCCGGCGCTATGTGGAGATCGACGAGTGGCCATGGTGAACTACAGCCCCAGCTATGGAAAGCTTGTTGTGATCGTCGATGCCGTTGATCAGGACAGGGCCCTTGTTGATGCCCCTGACATGGTCCGCGATGCTATGAATTTCAAGAGGCTTTCGATAACTGATCTTGTAGTCGAGATACCTAGGATGCCCAAGAAGAAGCAGCTAGTTGATGCCATTGAAGCTGCAGATATTCACAACAAATGGGCTAATAGCTCGTAATTGCGTGCTTCTCTCAATGACTTTGATCGCTTCAAGGTTATGGTGGCTTGGATCAAGAGAGGCTCCGTCATCAAAAGGGAATTGGCAAAATTAAGAAAGGAGAAAGCTTAGCTTGCTTTTGCACTATCTCAAAGCAAATACATTGGCTTTTTGGATAATAGTTCTCTATTAAACAACAGACTGTAGCACTAAGCAGAGTTTTTAAATGTAAAACAGGAGAGCCATTTAAGCTACATCGAGAGAGAGAGATAGATAGAGAGAGAGAGAGAGAGAGGGATGCTTCCAGCAGGCGCATGGTCGCAGTGTTTCTGGTGATGATGGTGGCGATGGCCGGACTGAGTGGTGCCACAACGTAGCCGCCTCCTCTGGCACTACAATGCGCGTCCCTGCTGAATTTCGTGCCGGCTTGCCAGTTTCAACAGACTCTATGTGTGAAGCTTACCTTGCCCAGCCTATCGCTCACCACCTTCCTGGCCTCAACATCAACATTGCCCGCATCATCTTCGGCAACAGCAGAAGTTGCATCTGATCACCAGCACTTGCATCGACCTTCCTCATCATGCACTTCTCTTCATCTATGGTCATTTGTAGTTAGATTCTTCCATGCTATATAAAAGTTCTCCATCATGCTAGCTCGCTCGTGTTCTACTTTTTTGGCAAATTTGCATTGACCCTTCCTTCTTCTTAAAGAGAGAGAGAGAGAGAGAGAGAGAGAGAGAGAGAGAAGAGAAGTGAGGGTTTTTGTGTGTGTTGTTGCAGCTATCCCATCTTGTCAGCACTTTCCTTTCTCCCTGGCAAGTTGTGTAAAGTTTCCACGCCATCACCTCTACCTCTCTCTTCTCGTCCATGCAGGTACTTTTTGGTACAGGCCATCCAATGCTCGATTGTATCGTACAGCCTTGTTGCGATAGTATGGGCTATTGTACGTGCAAGTGCCATCTTCAATCGCTCAACCCTAGCCAATCCCAATCCGTCTTCTTGCCATTGATCACAATCCTTCGTCTTGCCATCGATCAGGATCTTGCCCCTAGTCTAGTGTGTGACTGCTCTGCGTTTTGCATGAGTTGATGGATAGATGAGCAAGAAAGTTCCCAAGGCTGAACTCAAAAGCACTCTTGAGCCCGACCCCAGAGGTGGCGCTCAGATCTTCTATAGGGTCTCCTTCAACCTGGCTCCTATCTTGCGAACGTTGGAGACCCTGAGGTCTGATACGCTCAAGCAAGTATGGAACTACATCAAGGCTCACAAGCTCCATAGCAGTACTGAGAAATCATAGATCTTATGTGATCCTGCCTTTAAGAAGGCCTTTGGATGAGACAATGTTAAGGTGTCAAAAGTGCTCAGGTACTTGAATCCCCACTTGTCAAGAAAGGTTTGATCAGGACGCCTGCTTTGTCTAGGTCTAGAAGGCTTAAACTGCTGCATTGGGGGCAAAAACATTCCCATGCTGCCTGCTGACTGGTGTTTTAGGTCGTGCCATTATCTGATAGTTTATAGTTTAGCTTCTTTTTTATATGCCATATCCATACTACAGGCTAGTCATCAGCATTGATGGAGTCATGTTGTAGATATATATCCACTTTCTCGCAAGAAAATTTGAATGATTGGAAGATCCAAACCAATTAAAATCGTGAGTGGAAGTTTGAATATTGAAATTGTTAATTGGAGTTTTGGTTATAAGTTAAAAATTAATGGTGTTCCACAGATCCTCTATCCTCTTAACTGATAGAGAGAGAGAGAGATAGAGAGAGAGAGGATCTTGTGAGTAAGTTCTCACCAAAACCTTTAGTAAAAATCAATGGACAAAAGAACATTGAATATCTTAACAAAAAAAATTGGATTTTTACCAAGTTTTACACTAAAATCCTCCAAATTTAGCCAGTTTCCTTCGATGCCACCCTCAAAAAAAGCTTAAAACTTTTGCTTTTGGCCCTTAAAAATACACTTAAGGCTTGGTTTTTAATGAATTGTTTGCAAATGCAAATAGTGATATTGTTTCTCATTTAAGAGAGAGAGAGAGAGAGAGAGGGAGAGGGAGAGAAAGAGAGATAAAAGCATCTTCTCTCACTTAGCATTGTTCTTTCTGATGGATACCACCTTATCTTGAGCAGACATAAGCTCAAAATAGATTGAATTTACTGCAAACAAATTAGTATGCAATGTCACTGCGGCGACCTTCCCTATTGTTGAAGCTTTCGTTCCAGATTTGAAGAAGGCTCTAGTACCACCTTTTAGGGTATGGCATGGATTTGATCTTCATATAGATTTGAGTCAAATTTGCCCCTTATAATTGGTGGCAGCATGAATATTCCACATGACCAAAGATGTAAAGCATATTCCCCGACGATGATGTGCCCATTGTGTGGTGGATATTATGGACTTCCTGACATCTGCCATACCAAACAATGATTCAAAATGAAAAGGAGCGGCATCTTCAATCTTTATGAAAGAAGTTGTTCAATTGAAGCTTGAAGTTGTCACATTGTATGGTAAAAAGATCCTCAATATTCTATTTATTTCCAACTAACTTTTTTCAATTATGATGATGTATTTCTAGAAAATTTTAGGCATAGAACTCTATTAATTTTGATTGTTGTTTTTGTAAATTGATTACAAAAGGCATATATTGATCAATTAAAGAAAAACATGATTTTATTGTAACAAAATAAGTCTTTCATAATTGATGGTGTTTGTCAGACATGTGTCGTGTAAAAAGGGTGTCCTTGTATGAAGATCACAACCTTGTAGTATGGGCAGGGCAAGACGACATGGAAGAGATTATTGGTGCATAAATGAACTAATAAGGTGCAATAAATTGCTATCATATTCATGTGGTTAAGAGGAGGAAGGATGCACATGCTCTCAAGTATAAATGACAATCAAGAACAAAAGTACTAGACAAGGGAGATCTTCTTGTTGTAGTGCATCAATATATGACAAACAGTAAATATTATGTTGATGATAAAATTTACTAATTTCATACAAACACTTGGTTGGGTTTGTCTTTGCTCGGAAAAACTCGCAAGGTGCATGGTAAGACTCATAGAACTCGAGCATTAAGTAGGAATCACTAGTACATAGCCTATGGCAAGGTCATGAAATGGGTGCTCCAGTTTCTATCATCGAAAGGATCTCACATTTAAGAGTCCCCCAGCTCAATAAAACCCCACGCTATTGACCCTCTCTCAAAATCTTATGCAAATCTTGTATAGTCGAGTCTCAGAAATGGCTGGGACTGCCAAATAAAACAAAGTACGGTTCCAGAAAGGCATACAATGGCAGTATCCACAAGTAACATACAATAGTAGACAATTGTTGGAATTAGGGTTGCAGAGAAAGGCACACAGCTTGGAGAAGACGAAGGAAGCTCAAGGCACACAATAGAGAGTGTATTCCTTAGTGTGCAATGGAAAGATAGATAGCCCTAGAGTGATGGGTGTATTTACAATGCACCGGGGACAAAACCTCCTAAAGAGGGAAAAAATGCCCCGGCGGTCCTAGTGTGTTCACACACACCACTACCACATGTATATGATAACAAATCCTCCTTGGAGTGATGCGGTGAATCACACACATTAGTACCACATGTATATGATAACAAATCTCCCCTAGAGTGATGCGACCTCGCACATGAGAAAAGGGAAGTACCATGCCCTGAGGACATGATCATTCCACAAAGGGGAGTAAGCCCAAAGCCTTGCGCAAAGCTTTGAGCTTTCACGAGACAATGCCTTTGTGAAAAGATTTGCAAGGTTGTCCTGTGTTGGCACATAAGCCAAGCTGATCTCTCCTGCTGAGAGCCTCTCCCTGACATAGTGGTAATGCACTTCAATGTGCTTTGTGCGAGCATGAAAAACTGGGTTCCTCGCAACTGCCAATGCGCTCTAATTGTCAGTGTAGATAGTGTTGGTAGTGTCCTGCCCAACACCCAAATTAGCCATAAGGCGTCTCAGCCATACACACTCAACCGTAGCTGTGAAGACTGCCTTGTACTCAGCCTCACAACTCAAAGTGTCCACAGTTCGATGCTTCTTTCTCAACCATGATATACATGAACTACCAAGCATGACACAAAATTCACTTGTGGACACTCGTGTGTCAAAACAACCAGCCCCAATTTGAGCTCAAAAAAGCATGTAAGCTTGGCGGCAATGATCCCCCCTTCGGATAAAATAAGCCAAGATGTAAAGTGCCACTAAGGTAGCAAAAAATCCTCTTGACAATCTGCCAATGCTTAGACCCTGGGCTATGCATAAATCTGCTGACCTGTGAGACTGCAAACTAAATATCTAGCCTTGTGTTGCATACATAAATGAGACATCCAACAACAGTTTGGTAAAGAGTGACATAGCATGATCACCAACATCATGAAGACTCAATTTCAAACCTGTTTCCATGGGAGTTGCAATATGTTTGCAATCCTCAAGTCCAAACTTATGTAGCAATGTCTCTACATAACTGTTCTGACACAAGGCAATACCACCATCACACTGCTTAAACTGTATACCCAAGTAATGATGCAACAGTCCCAAATCTTTCATCTTGAAAGTAGCATTCAAATCAGCCTTAAATTGAGTAATATTTCTCTCATTTGGTCCAGTGATCAACAAATCATCTACATAAAGAACCACAATGAGAAGTACATCACCCTCACGCTTTACATACAACATGCTTTCTGTTGGACTGTTACAAAAGCCTTGTTTGACCAAATGAGTGTCAGCTTTCTCATACCAAGCACAAGGAGATTTCTTCAACCGATACAAAGCCTTGTTATATTTGCACACTTTTTCCTCTTGTCCTTTCTTGACAAAACTGGGAGGCTGCATTACATAAACTTTCTCAAATATGTCACCATTCAAGAAAGCAGTAGCATTGTCTAATTGATGTACATCCCAACCAAAATGAGCTGCCAATGCACATAGAAAATGCACAGTAGTCATACGACAAGTGGGAGCAAAAGTCTCTTCATAATCTATGCCTTTCTGCTGTGCATAACCCTTTGCGACAAGTCGAGCCTTGTGGCAATTAATCTCACCATCCGGTTTGCGTTTCAACTTGTAAACCCACTTTGTACCAATGGCCTTTTTGCAAGGAGGCAAATCACATAAAGTGTCATTTTCTATAAGTGCATCATATTCTGATTGCATGGCACCCATCCAATTTTTTGAATTTTGTGCTTCATCAAAGGATAGAGGCTCCTCAACATCATGTTAGCTAGACATAGCTAAATCATAACAATCTCATGCATAAGATGCCTAGTGAGAGCCTGAACCAGTACGACTAGACAAACGTGCATCCAATTTACTGTTATGCAATGTATGCACCCAACCATTTCGGCATACCTCTAGCTTGCTCATTTTCAGTCCTTTCCTCATCAAGTACATCATGTACATCTGCATCAGTAATAGGCTGATTTGTAACATTTTCAAAAAACCCCATAGGATGTACATTTGCCTCATTGGAATTTACATTCGAACTTCCACCCTTGAAAAGAGGCAACAAAGCGCCATAAATGTCATGTGAGCTTACATTACTCTCTCTACTACATGACAACAAGGGCTGAACAGAATCTTCCGCAAACACTACATCCTCTGAAATCGGAATACACTTTTTTTGTGGATGATACAACCAAAAACCTTTGCTTTCAGCACTATAACCAACAAAAACACATTTGATAGCCTTATCATTCAATTTTTTGCATTGTGTTTGTGGCACCAAAGCATATGCCAAACAACAAAAAACACGCATGTTCTCAATAGAAGGCTTTCTATCATGTCATGCTTCATATGGAGTAATGGACTGCAAATACATAAGTGGCACACATGATAGCTGTTGGACGAGGAGCGACTCACACACCCATGAAGTGCATGCAAACACTACCTAGATCAACATAATGTCAATCGAGGACACAGATGACACGATAGGCACACGGAGGAAATCTCTTAAGCTTGTCAGGCTGAGACCATCCTCCACATACAACACTCTGGAAGGCCAACTAAACCACAATCAAGAACCTCACTGCTCTCAACTACACCACCTAGCCACATACACACATACGGAAGGTAACTCACCTAATCATGTGAGATTCGTACGAAACTTAAGGAACACCATCCCCTCACTAGGATACACCTGTCCCTAAGCCTCTACACTCAAAACCCTCACTCTAAACCCATCTGCGGAAAACGCGTAGGATGACAAAACAGAATTTTGAAAGTGTCCGAAACTGAAATTTATGAGTACCTATGCGTAGCTTATGTCGCCACAATTCTATAGACTACTAGCACGCAGAAAATAGACATCATTGGATACACTTACGGCCACAAATAGCTCGTAGATGCGTTAGCGTGTGCGCTTCCTCTCGCGTGGAATGCTTGGCATTGTCGCGTAGCTCTCCTCGAGCCTACAGCAATGGTGCAGTCGGATCTCCAATGTGTTGAGCGAGTCGGGCGTAGCGAGAGGATGAAGCTTACGCTCACTCTCTTTCTCTCTCACACACAGTAGACGGTAGCGCTCAGTTTTGATTATGATTAAAGTCTTCTTTACAAAATGACCTAGGTACCTTATATACTAAGGCTACCTTAGGTTTAACCAAAAATGGGGTTGAAAGGGTCAAATGGCTTTGTATTTACAATCTGGAAGTGCCATTGCACCCCGGCTTCTGAAACTAGAATAACTACTCATTACAAATGGCATTTATAGCCATAATCCGCAGCATTTCATAACTCGCAAAATATAAGACTTTTGTACGAAACTTGAGTTATGTTGTGTTGTTGACCTAGCGGTCAACATTCCCCCCTTCCACGTTCATGTCGTCCCCGACATGACCTGATTGTCGATGGCGATGTGGTCTTTGCTGTCGTTTTGGCTTCATCTGTTTCACTGCTTGTAACTTTGTCAAACCACAAGAAGAACTATGATCCATTAGAGCGGACATCGATCATCACAACCATTCATTTTTTGAGATCCTCTGATTACTTTTGTGTCTGCTCTTCTTCATTGGGGACTTCATTGTTCCTGTGCAATCAAGTTGTTAGTGTTGTCTGCAGCGTTGTCATTGTAGGCCATTCTTCGACTCGCCATTGAGCAGAAGTATGCTATGATCTGAAATTGGTGCTCCAATTCATTTGTCAATTGATTTGAGTAGCATTTCCTTATTGTTGATGTAGAAGGAATATGTACAAGAGGATGGTGATAGGTGTCTTTAGATTAGGATCTAAAACCTGGATGACCAAAGGGAAAAAACCCGGTGGAAAAAAAATGCCTTTGGTATACGCTCTTATTGGAGTTGAGTAGTTGAACGTGAAGTACATGTTCATGAAAGGTGAGTGCTTGGGTGAAACACGGAAAGAGTGCCTGATGCAAGTGCCAATTATGGGACACTCTATATGCATATGAGAAATTTGTCAACAAAAGCATATATGCAATGTGAAAGAAGGAGATGATGGGTGTTTCGAGGAATAAATGTAGCACATGTGACATCAAAAGATGTCTCAATAGCTTCCACCATTCCAAGAAGGGTTTTCAATGTAGAAGTTTCTCCACTCGTATCTCACTGTGATCAGTACGTGAGTGTCTTTTGGACCTTCTCCTTCACTTCACCAGACTTAAGTACTTAGACTTCAACTCTTTTGCTCACCTATACCAGCATGAGCGACACAACGTAAACATGCTCAACTCTTCCATCTTGAGCAGTACCTAGAATAGCTAAGATGCTCAGACCACAAAGAATATTACTTGAAGCTTTGGGACTAACACCTCACTCATTTTGTGGCTTAGCTACTCGCTCTGACTTGTATGACTTGTCGGTTGCATGTTGACACTGCTTTGTGACAAGTTCTTCGGCTGTTGTAGTGGCTGTTGAGACATACTTCGTGAAGTTTCATCGTTTTCCTGTACCTTCTTCTCTTTGTAGTGCTCAGGCCTCTCGTCAGTCTTTTTCTATGTGGATTATGGATTTTTTTATTTTTTCTTCTTAATAATAAACAAAGAAAATTTTAAAACAGCTCAACAAAAGAAAAATCATTCAAATAGAAATCTAAATGCTATGTACACTATACACATGTCCCTAGGGGCTCATATATGGATTTTCTTTCCATACTCCTCCTTAACACTACTATGAGGGCATATACTCTAAATTTCGTCAAACAATTATTACAATAAAACGCAAAAATTCAATGCATCTCACAAAACATTGCCCTCTAATAGTCATAATGTAAGGTCCGCATTCAGAATGCCTCCCCCCTTCCTATTTGGAGTCATCCTTTACGATAGGGTATCGCAAAGGGTATGTGTTGTGCTTGGGCAATTAAAAGTTGTGCCTATGCAAGCCTCGTAATGTAGCCCTATTATGCATACACAGTCAATGCATGGAAAAGATTTATGTTGTGCAAGATGTGGGTATAAGCAATTTGCTTATTGGCATTTGTTGGAGAGGCTTCCTATTCTAAGCAATGTAATGGTCTTTGAAGCTCCTGTATCGTTGCTTGATTGAAGCGACTTGCTCTCTTCTAACTGTACTGTAATCGTAGGAAGAATTGTAAGAATTCAAGCGGCGATACACTAACAACAGTTTTTTTGTTCTCCTTTGGAACCCATTTCTTTGCGATTATTGGTTGTTTTGTTGCTGGCTCTCGTTTTGGAACCCATACTTGCCTGTGCTTCGTTTGTGTTTGAAGAGACTTCTTTGGGATCCACCTTTTTGTTGTGTGAGTGGACAGTGGTCTTTGCTTCAGCCCTTGTACGCTTGATTGGGGACGGGATTTAGGCTTTGAAAGTTGATATTATGGTTGTTTTGGAATCCAAATGAATTACTGACTTTTTTGTGCTTGAATCAACTTCTTTGGAGCCCAAACCTGAGTTGTGAAAGCTTGCGACTTTGTGATATTCTTACCCGTTCGTGCACACTTTCCTTGTTTTTGTTTTGGTGTTGGATCTTGTGATTTGTCATTAGAGATCTTTGTCTTCTTGATCCATATCTGTTTTTGGCCGATCTGGCTTTTTGGTATCCATATTTTTCGAGCTTTTTGGCTTTGACTTGTTGTCCTGTTATTTTGACCTGTCATGGTTGTTGTTGCTAAAGGGGTTGGTGATAGTGATGGCCTGAGTTGATGATAGGGGATGCCATAAGATTCATCACTATCGCTACTATCCTCAGTAAGGTTGACTTCTTGTACTTTCCCTTGATTTTTTGGCTGGTAGTGGAAAGTTACTTTCTGTTTGCTCGTGGGTGGTAGTTTCTTGGAGGACTTTTCTAGCCCATTGATTAGAGCATTGTTAGCTCGTTGCTCTGGTCGTATTCCTCCTAGCTCAGTCTTTGCATCTTTATTAGGAGCCATGTATGAGGATGCTTGTGGTGGTTGTGTTTTCATCGAGGACTTGGAATCCACTTTTGATGCACTTTATTCGTGTAGCGATGACATTGATTCCCGGTTCGTTGATCTTCTTGAAGCTCGAAGTGTTCTACAGAGTCATAGAACTCGTTGTCTTCTTCATCTTTTGATTCTCCACATTTCTTTGTTTGTTCCCGATGTCGAGATCTTGTTGATGTCTGGTTCTCTTCGTTTTCCTGAATTACACTCACTGCAAAATAAGGAACGACATCATAGCCATTTTCATCACAAAACTTTGTTGTGGGAGCATCCTCCACGGCGCACACGTCGAGAGTAGCCAAGATATGTTCCCATCCAAAAGGCTCTAACTCTTCTTCAGGAAATGGTTCTGGGATATAGTCCTTGTCCTCTATAACCCGCTCTAGGATACATTCCTCACGTTTCAAGCTACCACATTGTGAAGCTCCACACATCCACAGGTCTTTAGGCTTACCTAACCAAGTTGGAAGTTTTGATCATGCTACTGTGGCGGAATCAAACTCCTCAACCGGTATTCTCGTCACATCCCTATAGCTATGGTCCCTCAAGTTTATCTTTGTTATGGTTTCCATATGTCTCAGTTATATATGGTCATAACCCCAATTTTGGACCATTTTCAATTGTCGCATGAATGGTCTTCCCAAAATGATGTCATAGTAGTTCTTCTTGCCAAAGTCAACAACAGCAAAAGTGTGTTCATATTCAATGCCACAAGAAGTAACAAGTACTTTTTCTAGCATTCCTAGGGGCTTTTCCTTGTGTACGTCTGCAAGCTGCAGGGTCATTCGTGTGGATATCAAGGCATGTTTTCCCCATTTTTTCCAAACCTCTTTGGTTGCAATGGCCACACCAGCTCCACTGTCAAGGATTGCCATGGTTTTTACACCATTGAATTCCATAGGAAGGGTGGTGTTTCATTCTTATCCCTCGTAATACTCGCCTACCTTGTTTAATGGCAGTGGCCTAGTATTTAGTTGAGGCATTTCAAGCTCTTTGATGCCTTCCTCGATTTGAGTCATTGGGGTTTTTACACCAAATTTCTCTAGACATTTACCCACATTAGCCCACATGTTTGGTCTAATTCTGAGCAACTCGGCTAACATTATTGTACAGGTGACTGGGGTAGATAGAATATCTACTAGCCCCTTTGAATCGATGGCCTTGGTGGGAGACAGTCTCTTTGATGGGACTGCAACCACATCTGACTTGGTCTCGTACTCTCTCATGTAGGACGGTAGTGTTCTTAGCGAATGGGGTTGACTATCCATAGATTGTACAGATCCTTTGTCGCTCCAACACGATTGCACGTCTAGATTCATTTGAGATCCAGTCTCAAATTCCTCTATTGGTGGTAGAAACACTCCTCATTCATCACCAGTCTTGTCTACTCGTCTTCTTAGGTCATCGGATTCATTGGCCTCTCTGACTTGTTTCCACAATTCGTCAAGACCATCTACCTCTTTAAAATCCTCAGGTATAGCTTGGTGAAATCCCTCGGAAGGGTTATCCGTGGTATTCAGTACTATCCTTGGTTCTAATGCTGGGTCTTTGAGGTTTGGTCTGTGCTCATGACTAGAATCTGACTCTTTTAGTTCCTGGTTTGGTGGGATTACTTGTGTAGGCATGACACGGATCACATCCTCAGGTTTTGCAACTGGTGGTTCTAGTAAAGCTTGGGTTGTTTGAATCATTTTCTTGCACATTTCAAATCTTTGCTTTTCTAGTTCCGTATAGGGATATGTCATCCACCTGAGTTCTTGGGTTTGGTTGTTTTTGAGCCTCGCATCATAGGCTTTCAAGAGGGCATCTAATGCCTCATTAACCTTCTCTGCCAACACAGAGCCTCTTGAACTAGCACTTCTCGATTTCTCATCCGTGGATGGTTCTTCTAGAGGTTTAACCATCTGTGTAAGAGAAGGTGCCTCCTTTTCCTCATGTTGTTTTATCTTCTCCTCAGCTTCAGTAAGCTTCTCAGCTAGGTATTTTTGCTCTCGTTCCCCGCGTGCTTTCATCCTAGTCTTTCTAGCTTTCCAACTATTTCGTTTGCTCTTGGTTTTCTAACTAGGTGCGTCTGTCTTTGGTCCATCATCTGTCTTTGGACTCGTGTCACTTTCCGTGTTCTTTGTCTCTGGATTCTCATTAGCTTTCTTTTGAGCTTGTGCTCTCGTAACCACTTGAACTGGTACGACAGTTTCATTTTCTGAGCTACTAGGTAGCTGAACAATTTCTAATACATTTGTCGTGCTTTTCCTGATTTGGTTTGGGTTTTTCGGGCAATCGGGGATCAAGTGAGTGATGCCACACTCAAGACAATAGGCATTTACTTCAGTGATCTCCGTATGAGGACATTGTTTCACCAAGTGGTTGTCACGACTTTTGTGACAATCTGTCTCTGGTTGAGGAGATTCTTTTAGCATTTCCTCTTGGCTCTAAGCAAGCTTTGACCTAGATAAGCCGCTATTTGCAATGAATCGCAATGTCCTTTCGTCCATTTCATACCTTCTTTCTTTCGAATGAAACCCGGGAGGTGGAGGTTGTACCGGCCTCACCTCTCCATGTGTTTCTCTCACCTTTTGTTGCTCCAAAGGGTAGTACTCACTTTGGTTGCTATAACACATTGTAGCTGGTACTGGCGTTGGTTTATTTGATGCTTCCATCATTGGCATGTATCTCATGTCTATCGTCATTCTAGCACCTGGTAGCGAAGGTTGTTGTCCTAAGACAAGCTGTGGCCTTAAAACTCCTACTGGTCTTGGCGCATTCCCCGTAATGTATCTAGGTGGAGTAGCTGCTTCTGGAACAGGTTGTACATACCTCTCCCTAGCATTTTCCATGCTATAATACCACTCTCTCCCCATATGGTTCGTCCATTTTCTCTCAATTTCACACCACTTCGGCTCTCCCGAATTAGACCTTACAAGAGGAATCCACCTCTTGACCAAGTCGTCTATAAGCTTTTCTTGATCAGTAGGTGCCGTTGGCTTGGCAATGGACTCACTTATCTTTGAAACACTGTGCTGAGAGGATGTGTCATCTTCTTGACTCTTTAAGTCCGTTTCTTTGTATGCCTCACAGTTATCCACTAGATAAAGAGCTTCTTTGATCATCTCGTTTAGCGTCATCCTCCTTATCATATGCAGATCCTTCTGAAGGCCCGCATCTCTCATTCCCTGGATAAAGATCAGCATCAGTCGTGCTTGCGTAGGTAATTCCGCTCTCGGACAGAGCTTAATATATCTCTTGAGCCGTAATGATGCTTTGCATACTGATTCATTCTCTTTCTGTTTGAATGTATGGATTTGCGAGAGTTTTACCAAACACCGAGCAAGCTTTGTCGAACAAAGCCACTCAAACAAAAAATTTCAAGGTCTCTTTTGTAGTTATTTCTAAGAGACAACTAAAACATGTACATACAAATAGATAAATTTGTTTATTTTGTAGCTCACATGTACAAAAACGCAATACACAATCACACTCACTTGATGCATTATGAGCTTTATGCCTTAAGTCAATTAGTACTTTTTTTCCCGAGCTTTCCTTAAAGAAAATCTTACAAGATTTAGTCTAAATAGGTTCGTAAATGCTTCCAATTATGTCTATAAACCAGAACAATTTTTAAGTGTGCCCATATTTTCTTTGATTATAATAAATGGTTTTGGCAAGCCTTGGTCCTATTAGCTCAATTGTTCAATGTAAATACATGATTAAACCACACCTCTCATAGTGGCGGTCCTTGCTACCCTCTCCTCCCCGACTCTCTCTCTCTCTCTCTCTCTCTCTCTCTCTCTATACAAAGAAAGATAATTCTCTCATAATAATCAATAAATACAGTAGTACTTGTGGAAATGCTTCTTCTCTTCAACAAGTAGAAGACCACTTCAAAATAAAGCTACCTACCCCTAAAAACCCCTCCTTCATGGTGGTGTGAAGGTTTTGTATTGTAGTTTGCAATGAGAAACACTCTGATAAACCTCTCCTTTAATATTTACAGGGAATTCAAACCTACTCTTCTCTATTAAAACCGATTGGAGCTTGGTCCTCCTGCCATGTGGCTTGCCATTGCTTCTCATAAACAGTCCACTCTTGCGTTAATTGCTTTAAAGTATCAACATCTTCATTCTTCTAGATAGACAGAATTTCGAGTAAAGATATGAACAATAAAAGCTTGCTTAAAAGGCTATTGGTATGATCTACAAGTATGCAAACAACTGATTACATAACCTACAAGGAAATCAACACTGCCATTCAAGGGTTCTCCCTCTGGCGTAAATGAAATCTTTTCGCCTAGCTGGCCCATCATGGTGGAAAAAACGATGGATCCTTCTTGGAAAAATACGATGGGGTCCTTCTTTGTAGATTCGTCAGGTCCACCATGGTTAAAAGAATGATGCATCCAAGACTTTATAAAGTACGACGGGGTCCTTCTTTGTAGATTCCTCAGGCCCCTAACACACTGGGGTGCCCCCCCCTTCACTTTTGCACGTGGCCGCCACCATTTTGTGTCACACAAGGGACTTGAAGAAAAGCATGCGCGTCAGATGCAGCGAACAGTGCGTAGCCAAGTGGATGCGCCTCCGCAATGCAGGCCGATCGCGTGGGGTCAAATCCTATCAGGCAGCTTCGTGCGCTTACTTTTGAAGCTTGGCCGTTGTTATCAAAAGTTGGTCGAGCAAGCTAGCTCGCCCCTCTGCAAGCTCACGAAGCCAACTTTCACTTTTCCCTCGTCGAATCCCAGCACTCCATCTCAGCATGGCCGCAAATTGCCTGTCCCAGTATGACAGGGGCCTCAGGACGGATGTCTTCTAAACTTTTTCTTGTAATGACCTCTGCATCAATAACGTCAACATTCGATCGAACTTGTCATGTACCATGAACTGTTGCTTGCTGGCGGAAAGCAAGGTTGTGACTACCCGCGGGGGATCGTTCCTGGGTGGCGGACAATTGCAATTGGTATTGCATTACTGCAACAGCGATCGGGTCCTTATTGGCTGCCTTGTTCCCTTTGATGAGAGTGCCCTCGCACGAGACACCTTTCAAGCCACACCTGGCATAGGGTAAAGGGGCCAATAAGGAACCACCCCCCAAAAGGAAGATGGCTCCACCCCCAAAAGAGAGACAAAAAAAAGGAATATGCTTGGAATCTTGCTTAGGTGTCCACATCTGATTTGCTAAAAAGTGTACTACTATTGGGACTTGAGTGTCTCTGTTATCTAAAAAGCCATCAGAATTACTCTGTTTCAAATAGAGTGCTGAGGCAAAATTAAAAAAATATCAATCTTGATATCATCTAATGAGTCTTTTCATGAGGAATTGAATGCACTCTTCAAATTTCAAATCTGGCCGGACATGAAAATCCCCCCCCCCCCCCCCATCAAAATACTATTTTTTTCTTACATGTTCTCATATTGGCCCCTTTACCCTATCTGCCTCCTCTTCTAAACAACACCACTTGTGCAAAAGCGACCACAGATCAATACAACAATGCACTGCACTTGCTCATGAAGAAGAATTAGATGTGTATACATCATCCAAAAGCCAGTTGGAATGGGCGCTGCCGCCGCCCCTCTGCAGCTGCAACTGCTGTGCCCATGCCGCCAGATCCGCCTCCGCTCCACGATGCCTCCCCTGCGCGAGCTTCCACCCTGGTCTGCAACACCAACCAAGGAACCTAGCTGCACTTGAGCAGCTGAACGTATGTACGACGAGAGAGAGAGAAGAGGGGGGGGGGGTTTGGAGCTCACCTTTCAAGCCACACCTGGCATATCTGCCTCCTGTTCTAAAGAATACCACTTGTGCAAAAGCGACCACAGATCAATACAACAATGCATTGCACTTGCTCATGAGGAAGGGGGGGGGGGGGGGGGGGGTCAGTGTGCTGCCAAGCCAGAGTCTGTTATGGTTCTTTGAGTTTGTTGAGTTCCACTAAGTTTTCACTGGAGGGCACACTAAGACGTCACATGAGTTTCTGGAAAACTTACGGTTCCTGGGAGCTCCTCCTCCAATGCAGCTCAACTCCAGCTCGTACTACCAGATGTGAGGAAGGGATATCAAGATTGAAGCCATTGATGTCGAGCTGTTTGACTCTGCTATTGCTGCTAGTTCAGAGACAAACCAACGATAATGAGACCACCCCTATGTAATATGGCCACCACCATGGAGGTAACCGTTGTCGACTTCAGCTATCTTGTCTTCCTGTCTGACTTAATCTGGTCCTCTTCCTAAACTTTGCACGGCCGCCCCAACTCTTCTTTTACTGCACTTGCACTCGGAGCTTGAGAGATGGTGCCTTTTTCTATTGCTTACTTTTTGGCCTTTGCCCGAATTATACGCCATGCTCACTACGTCCCATCCGGAGCTCTGCAACTTGCCATGCTACGTCGATGGCCAGTCTACTTATTGGCTTAGATGCCTTTTACCCGCGGCACTCGCGTCGTTAGTGACTGATATCTCTCAAGCTGACATCCCAAAATAATAAGGCTGCATGCATGCATGTACTTGATTTCAATCGCCAACCTCTAATCCTCTAATGCCCAAAAACAGTCCGCGGCGCCGCGGATTGTTTTGAGGTCTTTTTAATTGCCTACTCAAGTGTAATACATACATACCAAACATACTGGCAAGAACAAAATGAAATTCCATCAGTCTCAAGGTTCGTTTATTTCCGCTCCCTCCCCTCCCTCCCCTCTCACCATCACCTTCATCATAACCCCCTGGTCCTTGTCTTTACCTCGGTTGCTTTACCGCCTCATCCATCGTCCACATAATTGCCCATGCTTGCATTTGTGCCCAAGAATCCTTGTCCCCCATCAGCCTCACCTTTAATTATTGCTGATCTGTTAATCTTGTCATCATCCCCTCCTCCCATTGGCAAATGGCGGCATGCTGCTATACACGATTCTACTCCATCTCCCGTACGTTCTTCTAGCCCGCCTTGCAAATCCGCCACAATAGCCATTTGGGTTATGCTTGCCGAGATCAGGTATCACACTCTCTCTCTCTCTCTCTCTCTCTCTCTCTCTCTCTCTCTAGCCTGATGCTTTTTACCTTGCAACACTCGCTAAGGGACTGATATCTCTCGAACCTCGCAAGTTGACATTCCAAAATAATAAGGCTCATACTTGATTTCTATAATGCCCGAAAACAGTCCGCGGCGCCGCGGATTGTTTTGAGGTCTTTTTCATTGCCTAATCAAGTGTAATACATACATATAACTTGCAAGAAAAAAATGAAATTCCATTAGTCTCAAGATTCTTTTATTTCCCCTTCCGATGGCAAACTCTCCCTCCACCCAAGTCTTCCTATCCACCATCAACCTCACCTTGCTGCTTTATTCTTGTCATCGTCCCCTCCTCCCATGGGCGAATGGATGTGCTCCTACACACAACTGTGCTCCATCTCCTGTTCTTCCAACACGCCTTGCAAATCCACCACCATAGCCATTTGGCTTGTGCTTGTCGAGATGAGGTATCAAGACCTATCAATCCCTCTTTGTGTGTGTGTAGCCTCCTACACCAGATTCTGCCCGAGTATCACTGCTCCTCCGTTGAGAGAAATTGTGATCTCCACGTGAGTTGTGTCTCCCCTAATGCCTAGGATGTCAATACAAGGTGACAAGGCCTCCACTTACCATATAATTGCTCTCTTTGCATGTCGTTTCCAGAGAGAGATAGATAGATTGATTGATTTATTGTCCAAGAGAGAGAGAGAGAGAGAGAGAGAGAGAGAGAGAGAGAGAGAGAGTCCCTCACACACTTCAAGAGCATTAAGGGTTCCAAGGCTTCTGTGTGCTCTAAGTAGAGGGAGCTTTGATGAGAGAGAGAGAGAGAGAGAGAGAGAGAGAGAGCTCCACACTTGGTCGATGCCATGCAGGAGAGAGAGAGAGAGAGAGAGAGAGAGAGAGAGAGAGCCTTTCCTTTTGACTAGCTGCTTGGAATTCCAATGACATCATCATCATATGATTCTCATTAATTTTTTATTTTTGAAATGCGTACCATATACTGAAGGCTTAATTTCCTAATGGTTTTTTAAAAAAAGGCTTTCCTAATGGCTCTAATGGCTTGAAAAATATGCTAAAGTAAAGAAAATTACGAAAAAAAACACAAATGCATAAGGTACATTCGACCATCTTTATTTGTATGCACACAAAAAGTATTTTGACTTTTTGCCTCCATGGCCTTTTCGTTTCCTAAACTCACCCTTCACTTATGCACTCGAGCTGTTTTGAAAGGATTTTAAATTTTCCAAGATTGGGGATACCTAATCACGTTTACACATCAAAATAATATCATGCACGTTCTTGGTATCAATTTCCCAGTCATTAAACAGTCCCAAAATAGTCCACGACACCATAGGGTTTTATGAATGCCTAGTCAAAGCTTAGGGGGGTTCAGACTGCTTGCCAAAGAAGGAGCTATAGGAGCATCAAGTGTATGTGGAAAAACATGATTAGCTCAAACTAAACAGTCTTTTGCCATATACATTCTTATTTTCCTATTTAAATTATAAGGAGCATGAAGTAAAAATACAAGATTTGACAATCTCATTTTTTCTCTTTCTTCCTTTTCATTTTCTTTTAAATACGATATGGATATGCTTTCGGTCCATGATAAAATTTCCCTTCAAAATACCACACTAAATCTTTTCATGGTTACAACACAAAGAGCATTCTCTTATGTTGAAGATACTTCTAAAATTACTGATTTATTTTTCCAAAAAAAAGAAAATATCCTTTATGGATGTGTGGCTAGAATGATTCCCTTAAAATTCATGTTGCAGATTGAGTACTATCAATATATATTGATATAACAGTTGGGAAGTTTTCATGAATTACTTACTTCAATTGGTTCTTTTTGCTCGATTTCTTCTTCGCTCGAGAAATCTTGCTCGATCTTTGGAAGTCGTCGATTTGCGAGACCGTGTTGTGAGCAATGCCGTATCTTCGGAGTATTTTCTGTTTACCCATTTCTGGACTTGGGATGGTCTAACTCGTCGATTGTCTACAAGTCTAACCAGAGACTCTCCCATTCCTTCTTTCGTTATCGCTCTTGAAGGGAATCCTGGTGGCTCTCTTCTTGGAACTCCTATAGGAATTCTCGTGTTTGGTGGAGGCATTTGTGGTCCTTCATTGACCAAATGTCCACCTCTTTCTAGTATAGTCTGTGGATTTTTGCTTTCTACAACTCTGTATTCTCGTCCATACTTGTCGACAACTATAGATCTCCATTGACAGTAGACTCCGTATGTGTAGACATATAAGAGCTTGTAATCCGTAATCTCTTCTAGGTATGGATCTGAGCACCTATAAAGATTGACCTCATTGTCGTCAATGTATCTATATAGTCCTTCACTCTCATGACCAATCATCCAAACTCTCTCAATATGATGGATCTTTATCAATTGCAAGTTTGGAAGATCCATTGTGGGAGGATATTCCTCTATCGTCGGGATCTCCAAGCTTGTGTATGCTGCGTTTGAATCTAGGGTAGACATGATTTCTAGGCTTAAGAGATTTTGCTAGGTTCAAGTAGACTTAGTCCACTGTGTTCAAGTGCTTTGGTTAGGGAAAAGTCGAAACTATGTCCAAAACCGCAACCGTTTTGTCACAATTCTCGCAAATTGTCGCTTTCAGACACCCCTAACTTGTGGATGAATTTTGAGGCCTCAAACGACGTTTTTTTCGAAGTTGAAGTAAACGGTTGCCGTGGGCATACATTTAGTTCAAGTTTTGCTCTAAGATCTATAGAGCCGCTCTTAGACTACCTTTTGATATAAAAACTTTTCCAATCCGATACCGTTTGTGAAAGTTATGGCCAAAACAGTGAAATGCAGTTTAGACTGCTCAAAATGAGTCCAAATTCAATTTTGAAAAAAGATTTGGGATCTCTGTGACACTGTGAACACTCCTATATGGTCAAAAGTACAGGTGGACCCTAAAACTGGCCTAGAGACATCCTACGCGTAGGATGTCTATATGCTTAGAATTTAACAAAATTTGGTCCAGAGACTCCCCTTAAGTCCAACAACACAATGGTATGCTCAGATTTCATTTGGACCTAAAAATGGCCTTGAGACATCCTACACGTAGGATGTCTTTCTGCTCAGAATGACTTGAAATTTTCACCCCAGTTTCTCCTTGATGTGCTGATTACAGTGGTGTGCTCATAAGTTGGTGTGGAGTCCTAAATCAAGCTGGAGATATCCTACGCGTAGGATGTCTAACTGCTCAGATTTTGTCCAAACCTGCACTGTAGCTTCCCCTTGATGTGCTAAACTCACAACTATTTTTACTTTTTGATTCTGACACCTATAGGTTGGTCAAATGATTAAGAATCTGCTTCAGAAGCCTGATGTCTGTTCTGATGAATTCCTAAGTCAACTCAACTCCAAATTGGACCAAATTTGACTAGGAGGATTATCTAAGGCTATATGACAGCATGCTATGTCCACAGGAGAATTTTGGTCTCAGAATCATGCAGTAGACATCCTACGCGTAGGATGTCTTTTTGCTCAGAATTGCCCCAAATTTGAACCACAGACTCTCCTTAAGGTGCTGATCACTATGGTATGCTCAGAGTTTCATTTAGAGTCCAAAATCACACAGAAGACATCCTACGCGTAGGATGTCTTTTTGGCATGTTTGACCCCAGACTTGTCCCACAGCTTCCCCTTGATGTCAACAACCCAATGCTATGCTTAGATTTGAGTTTGGATGTCAAAAGACCCCAAAACTAGCTGTTCTAGCCTTTTTCAGTCAAAAGCGCTAACGTCCGCTCAATCTTCCCTTTCACTGACCCAAATGAGATGAAATTTATCACATGCACTCAATACAACATTTAGAACATGCCTATGGAGTCATCCTATGGTTTGGTCTCAAAATTATGCCTTGGGCACAATTTGGGTAGAATGTCTGGCACTTCTCGTCTTTTGGCTTTGATCTGTCAAAATTTGGTCAAATTTCCACTTTCCACGTGAAAATAGGGTAAAACCTACCTTCTAAACACACTGGTAACCTTAGATTTTCAAAATTTCCACCAGATTACCCTGTAGACATCCTACGCGTAGGATGTCTACTGCTGATTTTTTGAGATTGAAGTGTCCCTGATGCTTCCTTATGCTCTCAGCAAGTGCAAGTATGCTTCACAATTGCAAAAACATGCAAAAATCACTCAATTTAAGCCTTTTCTGAAATTTGACGTTTTTTGACTCCTCCTTTTGGCTTTTGGTCAACAAAAATAGGGAAAAACACCCAAGTCAATATGTTACTAGGGTAAAACCTACCCTCTGAACACACTGGTGTAGTCAGAATTTTCAAATTTGGTCTCCAGAACCCCCTTGAGACATCCTACGCGTAGGATGTCTATGTTTACAGAATTGCAGGTTTTCTTCACAGAACCCTTGCAAATGATCTTTTATATGCACAGCATCAATCAGTCATACAAAAACATCCACAAAAGCTTGTTTAATGCATTTTTACCCTCAAAAGCACACTTTTCCGTGATTTCAAATGCAATCAAGCACTTTAGCAAATAATTCAGTGTTGAATAGCTTTAGATCAGAATCGGATCACTTACCTAAAGCTACTCCTACAAATCATATGGGGTTTTGCATCTATGAGTAGAAAAACGCTTCACTACCACACACGGACTAGTAAACGCTTTTATCACCTCACAAATCACTCGACCACCAATAACTACTCTTATCCACAGATCCTAACTAAACCTATCTAGTCGCAGACCCTCGGAAAGACACACGCTTCCTGGCTATCCACTTGATCACGGAATATCCTCTTCCGGATCAACTTAAGAAAAACGCTTTCATTAGCCGAAACTAAATCAAGCAACCATCACACGAGTGTTAGTAGGAAACCTACTTAGGTCCTTGTGTCCCCGGCAACGGCGCCAATGTTGGACGGGGAGCGACTCATACACCCATGAATTTCATGCAAACACTACCTAGATCAACATAATGTCAATCGAGGACACAGATGACACGATAGGCACACGGAGGAAATCTCTTAAGCTTGTCAAGCTAAGACCATCCTACACATACAACACTCTGGAAGGCCAACTAAACCACAATCAAGAACCTCACTGCTCTCAACTACACCACCTAGCCACATACACACATACAGAAGGTAACTCACCTAATCATGCCAGAAGGTAATTAACCATACATCGTGCCATTTCCATAAGTGACTTGCATCTTCTTTTTTCTCTTATCACCAGAATTGGTAGACAAAGTGCTCTCAGTAGAAGCATTCAGAATAGAAGTTTTGCCACTCGCAACAGAACCATAAGAAGTGGTTGCATTGCTGTTACCACCCTTTCTTTGCTATTCAACAACACGTTGTCTAGTCCTATTTTTCTGGAAAGTGACTCTTGCAACAACAATGTGAATAATGCATCAAACTTGACAACTTCTGGGTTTCCTTGGGTCATAAGTCTCCAAGTACTAGCAAAAGTCTGGTAAGAATCTGGTAAGGCATCAAGAATAGTCTGCACAAGGGAACTATCTAAAATGACTTCACCTGCAAAAATAAGTTACTCACTGATATCCTTGACACCAGCAAGAAAAGTGTCTATATTATCTTCCTCATGAACAAGCTTTGACTCCAGACTCCAGCTCTTTACAAAGCAAAGCAATTTTAGCCTCATTGCGGCTTGCATAAAGACCTGCTACAATATCCCAAGCCTGTTTTGAAAATTTTGCTGAACAAATGTGGGGAACGATGGTGCGCTTCACACACAACGCAATCAGTGCATGAGCCTACGCATCCTTTACAACCCAACGAGCTTGTTTTGTCGTAGGCAAAACAACTCTAATAGCAGCAAGACTTGCAACATCCTCAACATTGCCTACATCCTCAAAAGCAGGACGTACATCAATGCCCTTCACAATATTCTAGATGCCCTTTGACACAAGAACATGTTGCATCATATAAGCCCACATAGGGTAATTCTCCCCATCTAACCCGTCCTCAGCAGAAAACATCTTGAACGCATCTGTGTTGTTGTCGACCATGGTAAATGTTGCACCTGATGTGAAAAATACTCGAAAAGAGGAGAAACGGAGCGGGAACAACACGTGTTATGTAGCACAAACCGTGGAATACTGTAAGGCACCTGTTATGCAAAAAACGGCAATGACAGAAATTTTGCACAAAATGGCAAAAT
Organism: Adiantum capillus-veneris; assembly: GCF_014529385.1. NCBI lineage: Eukaryota > Viridiplantae > Streptophyta > Polypodiopsida > Polypodiales > Pteridaceae > Adiantum > Adiantum capillus-veneris. The sequence goes on along the minus strand of NC_140940.1, from coordinate 84,844,168 downwards.
TGCCTGTGCAGACCTACCTATAGTGGAAACGGAGGCCGAAATGAGTCCGAATAAGAAATCTGAGCAGACTAGGCTCTACCAGCTCTCGTGAAATATTTGTCGACCTGCAAACACTCACCAAACCTCACTGAAATCGAAGAAAGTGAGTAGGCGTGTGCTAGAGCAATTGGCGACTAAGTCCAGGAGAACACAACCTGCTCTCATACCAATTGTTGGAATTAGGGTTGCAAACAAACGCACACAGCTCGGAGAAGGCGAATGAAGCTCAAGGCACACAATAGAGAGTGTATTTCTTAGTGTGCAATGGAAAGATAGATAGCCCTAGAGTGATGGGCGTATATACAATGAACGTGTAAGAACTAGGGAACTAGGCCTTGAGATCCTCCTCCCAACCTCCCTTTATATAGGCGGGCTCCTAGCCCCTTGCCCTAGACGGATCCCCTGTCCACACTGCCTAGCCCGACCCTTGGCCGTAGTCCTTGGCCGTAGTCCGTGACTATCCTAGTTCTTAGGGTATAGGACCCTTGTCCTGACATTACTTCCCCCTTAAGGAAGAGTTTTCGTCCTCGAAAACACAAGTAGTTGATGATCAACACATGTTTGACTTTGAATACCTGGAATTCGCTACACCTGTGGATGTCATGGAGCCGGATACTCTCACGAAGAGTACCATCGTGGCAACAGGGATGGACGGTGCAAACCCAGGTGATCTATCTCTGTCTCTTCATTTATCAACCCCTCCTCCTTAGAGCGTGTTGGATATTCTAGAGGATGAAAGTCAATTGCTAGATGCGAGGGAGTTTGTCACTCGACAGGACTGGAAAACTTTTGATGCCTGATTTTGCAAGCTCGCTATCAGGGTTCAAATTTTGGTTACACAAGTAGTACTGTCTTCTTAAGAATATTGATGTTTTCTTTATTGATGTCCCATAAGTGAGCCATTTGGCTGTATGACCGATAATTGGTGCAGTGAGGAGGTTCAATGAAACCAAGAGCAACACCCTGATTTTCAACATTGTTGTCCGTTTGCAACCACTTGGGTCGAAATGGTAACTCCAATTATAACTCACTTGAGTACAGTAAAGGAGTAGCCACAACTAAGAGTCACTTGGGTCTAATTGGTAACTCCATTTATAACTCACTTGAGTACTGTAAAGGAGAAACCATAATGAAGAGTTGCCAAAAGGCATAACCTGTGTTCAGATCTTCTAAAGGTACTGGAATAATTCAAGGAAACCTTGGCGCAACTGTCCCTGAAGTTGAGAACTAGATTTCCAACTCCCCACCACAAGAGGTGTTCAAAGTCGAAAATATCGTACTTAGCTTAAGCAAATTTTAGAATAGGGAGACAATCATCTATTCAAAAATGCGTTGTTTTAACGTATGCTCTTAGCAGATCCTTTAGCGCAATATTACTCTTTGTAATCTGCCTATCCCCTTGGATAACGGGCAGTACTAACCGAGCCATGACCTCTGTTGGTGATTAGTAGACCCAAAAGTTATCTCATAGAGATAGTGCACATAGAGTGCAGAAATGCTTCATAAGAAACAACCTTAGGAATATGCATGCCGTTCAAAATCAGCCTTTGGTAAACACTAGGGCCCATAACACCTAGTATACATGCATTTAGCAAAAACTAACCCGAACCTGTATATCCATACTAGACCTTGCCAATACTTATGGCCAAAATGTGATGCACCTAGCACACATTAAAAGGAATGTAAATAGTTCTGAAAAGAACTAAATACTTTTAGTTGCAATCTTTTGCAAGCCTTGCTGAAACGTCTGAATCATAGTAGAAGGTGAAACATTGATCACTTCTAGGTACAGACAATGAAACTTTTTCATTAACAACTTATAGCTTTGCTATATGAATAAACAACCATCTGTAATATTGTTTAGCGGTACTTGTACCTTAATAAGCCATTCTGAGTATCGGACAATTTCTGGCCACGAAATTGCTCCTGATACGTCTTGAAGCACCAAGCAAAGCATACTAAATAGGGAATTGAGACCAAATCAGTACACTTACCTGTATGAAAATGCAATAACGTACTGTACACTTACATGTATGCAAAATGCAATAACATAATGTACACTTACCTGTATGCAAATGGAAAGGAGCACGTCCCCTATCTGAAAAACAAACAGTATTGCCCTGGAAACCCTGGTTGTTGCCTTTGCAACCCAAGGCCTTGAATTAGAATCTACGTAGTGAAATCCCTTGATAAGACTTCTTTGTAGAAACTGCTCAACTAGGAGATAACGGTAACCAACATAGTTAACCGTGTGCAGATTGAGTGGAATCAACTCAAAAAGTGTGTTCTTCTGCTACCGTGTGGTAGATTGCGGAATTATTTCCTTGAAAGTACAACTGGGGGAGATCAATTGTGATCCTCAATGTAGATCAAACTGTGATCCTTGATGCTTATGGGGTGATGTAGCAATCACTGGCTGGGTCTTACCCGTAAACCGTATGTCCATAGACACTTCGTAGTGCCATAGAGAGAGCAGGATACCCACACGAGTGAACTACCAATCCCTTACAACCATGTTGTCACCCTTGATTACTGCGTCTATACTCCGTGGTATAGATCAGCTGGTGTGAGGTTAAGATTATCAAAAAACGCACATGAGCGTTGCACTGATCAAAACATGTAGTGCAAAAATGTCACCCTAAACATCCGTAATGACATCTGTAATGACAAGATGCTATTGTCAATTAACGACAATGTGTATAGAGCTGTTCAATGTTGAGAACAATCATCCAAGGAATACTAACAAGTGGATCTTTTCCTAGGTTTAGCAATGGCGCGTGGTTCATAACCATCATGGCAATTAGTGTTCAAGCATCAAACCGATGAAGATTAATGTGAATGGCACCTTGCCAAATTTCTAGCTGAGAGTTTTAGAGCATCTTGGCTTTGGAGAACTTAGTAGTGAAAATTGAAACCAAACTTTGTAGAAAATTTTCATGTTGTTCCTTAGAAAAAGAGGTGAAGAACGAACAGAAGAGCATGCTGGGCTGAGGAACTTTCCTGACATTTCTAGTGTGTGTGTGCCCAGAATGTGTGCTCTTAGACATCTTATGCCTGACTGCCAGCTTATCCTATAAACATGCAACCATCTGACTGTATGGTGCTCGCATCGCAAGAGGAAACATAAGTCACATCTTGACCATCTACCGTGTATGGGTTGTGAATCCAGTAGAAGTTTTAGGTTGTTTTGTGTGCGTTGATAGCAACCAAAAATTATGGGAAACAATGCATGACTAATAGTGTCCTTGAGAGAGTGATTTGTGAGAGCGTACTTTATACCATCTGGGTAGCATGCCTTGCATAAAAAAACGGAAGCCCGTGGCTACCGTGACAACCGTGAAAGTCAACACCCTAAGTGCCTTGCACCGGTTAGACTGGTATGGATTCGATGAGATGATATCCTGAATAATGTAGGTGCCCCAAACTTGGTTGCCAACCGCTCTTGTCGCCGAGGTAATCAGAGTACAAATTAAAAGCCTTGTGTCGTGTGAAATGGGCCAAGCATTTGGATTTTCATAATACTGTCCAAAGTAAATGCCAAACGTAAAGTTGTAGGCCACGTGTATCATATACACCCTACTTCAGTGATCTTGCATGCATCTCAGAATGTTTTTGGCAGATCGTATAAGCTGGGATAATGTGACTGGTCGTACCAAAAATGACTATGGTAGAAAAAAAAATTGGGGCGTAACAGTACCCAATGCAAAAGAAAATGTACAATATGCCAAAAATCCATATTGAAGTATGAGAAAATGACTAAGCATAACATGTTCAAAATCCATATAACTCCTGTGCTATGCACCAAAACTGGAGTTTATGTCAAATCAGAAACTCATGCATCATGCTTAAGTTGTCCGACATGTGGGCACTGCTTTTTTTTATGTGTTCCTAAGAAAATAAAGCATAATTTTTGACTTTTTGCACGTTGAAAGTCGGATGGTGATAGGCGCTTCCTGACCACGTTGGTCGTGCCCCGATTTGTTTTGACAACTGAATTATTTTGGACATGTTGGACCTCTTTGGTCATAACTGGTAAATTGGCAACCCCTTGGGTTGCTGGCAAGTGGAGAGCTGATTTTGGTAGCATTCTGTAAATTAGTTGTGTAAGATTTTCTACTTGTGTAACCAAAATTTGAACCCTGACAGCGAGCTTGAGAAATCGGGCATGAAAAGTTTTCCAATCCTGTCGAGTGACAAACTCCCTCGAATCTGGCAATTGACTTTCATCCTCTAGAATATCCAAAACGCTTTGAGGAGGAGGGGTTGATAAATGAGGAGACAGAGAGAGATCACCTGGGTTTGCACCGTCCATCCCTGTTGCCACGATGGTACTCTCCGTGAGAGTATCTGGCCCCATGACATCCACAGGTGTAGCCAATTCCAGGTATTCAAAGTCAAAACATGTGTTGATTATCAATTTCCGCACTCATGGCGAATCCGTGTTGTGCAAACAAAAGATAAAACAGTACCTTAGAGTGCAATAAAAACTCGTAGCGTATCAAACACAGAGGTAGTTAGCCGTGCTAACCTGGCCGGCGGTCGTAAAGAAGGTGAATTTCCAATCCCGGTAGAATTGGCGAAGAGGTGAAATCATCGAGGAACTTCACCACTAGCTCATAGCAGGTTGCGATAATTAACTGGGTAACTATGTCTTCAACTGAACTGAACGGCGAATTCGAAGTCGGGTTGTAAATCCCAAGCCATTGCAAAATCAACAATTGATTTGCAGCCGAGGATGTATTTGAAAACACAAATCAATTCAAAGTGGCTGATAACGGGATTTGCATCTTATGCAAACGGCAAATCGGTTGGAATTTGTGGTCGTTTGCCTTCCACTAGAGCACGAAGGTTCTGAAATTTCTGCAGGAACTAAGTATAATCTTAAGCCGTGAAGGTCGAGGGAAAGACTTCACCGGCTTGCTCTGGCTTCCTTGGACACTCTGTTCGTCGATTTGCTTACGGGAAGGGCCCCTAATAGTGGCCAAGGCTCAAATTGAGTTTCAAGTGGCCATGCTTATGTGAAAATAACTCACCTTGTTGAAGGAAAAAGGCGCAAACAGCGTGACCTTCACTGTGAGGAGGAAGATGATAATGGTGTGGCTTGCTTAGGCCGGCTACGGCTGCAAGGTTCTGGAAACTCCCTCCCTTCCCCAGGGCACCTATGTCAAGCCCAAGAGCTTCGACTTTCATGCACCATAGCCTCACGTCCAAAACAAGAAAGTTTGCCCGAATTGGCAAGGAAAATTGCTATTTTTGTAAAAGCTTCAAAAAAGCCACGGTTCTCACCCAAAGTCCTTGCTTTTGGGGACCTAAAGAGACCACGCCTAGCGAGAGAGTGTAAGAGAGACTCCATGCTCTGATACCAGTGTAAGAACTAGGGAACTAGGCCTTGAGATCCTCCTCCTAACGTCCCTTTATATAGGTGGGCTCCTAGCCCGTTGCCCTAGACGGATCCCCCGTCCACACTGCCTAGCCCTACCCTTGGCCGTAGTCCGTGACTAACCTGGTTCTTAGGGTACACAACCCTTGTCATGACAGCACGGAGGAAAAAACCTCCTAAAGAGGGAAAAAATGCCCCGGCGATCCTAGTGTCTTCACACATATCACTACCACATGTACATGATAACAACAATGCACTCAAACAGGCACCAAATAATGCATACCCATGGCAATTGCAAGTGACTTTCACTTGCCAGTATATCACTCTACTCTAGCTACATGTACCTATAACCTGTAACCTGCAACCTGTAATCCCGAAGCTGAAGGTACTCAAAGAAGATCCTCAATGGGGGCGCCAAAAGAATGCGAGCGGGATGGAAACACATCCAATGCCTCTATAATCACCCGACACACACTCTTGGGATGATAAATACACACACTATGGGGCACCACTTGGCTTGCACAATCCACCTGGCTGAGACAGGGAATACACCGATGGAGTGAGAGGAGCGAGACTATCCAGTTTCCCACTCAACACAGACGCACACACACAAAAAAAAAAACTCAGTTCAAAAGAGGAAGATATTTGATGCTTAGATACCAACACTAATGGGGCAAATAGCTCACATAATATGGATGAAATATGCCAAATATAATCACAAATTTGAATAGAGTCTTCGCTCACAGGAGAAACTTACACAACAAAAATAGTAGGAAAAGGTGAGAAATTTGGTAAAATGGATAGTTCCATTGCACTCGGAGCAGCCAAAAACCCTAGTCTACAATATCGAAGTGCTCAATTTCGACCTCGGATAAGTAGTTTATGGCCAAAACAAGCTCCAAAAACACTAAAAACTGGGTTGTGGTTATTCCTCTTCTTTTCTCCACACTTTGTTGGTTTTTTTCTCAGGTTTTCAAGTGTCCACACTTCACTTTATCCCTTGGGAACCTTTGGCTTTTTGATTGACCTCAAAAAGACCCCAAGCATGCCAAAAATTGACCACATAGTGCATTTTTGTCACCCTTCTACATCCATCTGCACACCTGACACTCAGCTTTTCCCAATAATTCATACCGCAATAATGTGAAGTGGCCCCCAAATACATTTCTCATGATGATCTTATTTGCATAACTCATAAAAAGAAATCACCCGCGTTGTGTCCTCGCTTACCACGTGCAAGTATTGACCCCATTCGACCTCCTGACGCCACTGGATTCCACTTGACGCACCTATTTACCTCATGGTGTCGTCCCGTGGATAGCTTCCTCGAGAAGTTTTACGCTCTACCAACTCCTCACTATTGTAGAAAAAACACACTGATACTGGTGACGATGAAAATCGATGTACTATGTACATGCCGTCCTACCTGTACACATGTGGTCCCCACGTAACCACCTGGCTCTGGAAAATGGGCAATTCTTTATTCGATGCACCATGCATGTGTATGTACATATGCACAATCACATATGCCGTTAAATTAGCCAATGTACTAAGGGTGAAATATTTGCACCTAATCCATGCAAAAAGACATCTATAATATTTGTACCTAAAAATATATCACCCAATGAGCATTGATAGTGTTTATTTTTTCACACGTATATATTATTTCCCATCTATTTATTAGACTATAACAAATTTTTTCATGGAAATCATTTCCGCTCTAATATGTAAACGGGTAATTGTGACAATGATAAATTTTCATGCCTAACAATGTTTTATGCTATAAAATTTAATACCCTCAAATGTTCATACAACACGTCGCACGAGTATCAGCATGCATACCAACAAAAATGAACTTGTTTTTAAAGTGAGCTGCCTAGGTATATTCGTCAATATATGCATCAAAACCGTTATGCCGGTATAGGCGTTGGTATTTGCAGTGTTTGTATACGCGTCTTAAAAGACATTGGTATACACATCGAAATCTACGCTAAAATTAAAAATTGTGTACCGACACTTATTTAGACGTTTGTTCAGACGCATATTTTGACGTGTTTACCAACATGTATTAACAGGTAAGTACCCATGGCAATAGCAACACCAAAACTTGCAATTTGTTTTGGGCAGAGGGGCTGGCTGTTGCTGCTGCATGTACTGCAGCAGCACAAACCAACCCTCTCTGCCCAAAGGAGGAATGCAAAAGCAACCGCACTTCACCTTTTCAATTTTTGGACAGAGAGAAGTACTGAATGCTGCTGCATGTACTGAAGTGGCATAAACTAGCACTCTCTACCCAAAGGAGAAATGCAAAAGGAATTGCACTCCACTTATGTGCAAAGAGGATTGGTTTTTGCTGCTACATGTATTGAAGCAGCATAAGCAAACTCTCTCTGCTCAAAAGAGGAGTGCAAAATCTACGGCACTCCACCACTACGTTTTTTGCTAAAGAGAGAATTAGAAAACTGATAATCAAGTACAAATTCAACATTACAAAATCACATAAGAGAAACCATAAACATAAAAACTTCTCTGAAAGGGCGGCAGTAATGAGTGCGCTAGTCTCCACCCAATTGTACTATCTTGTAGCCTCTCCCTAGCGTACACACTGTCCGGACGTTTCGGGGCCTTGCCCGTAGGACCCATGTCCTTAAATTACCCCCCCCTTGAAGAATCATTTTCATCCTTGAAAAAGAATGTAGGAAAATGTTTCCTAACTGCAGAGACATTCTCCCATGTAGAACCTTCTTCAGGTCTATCTAGCCATTTTACCAACACCTGTCGTCTGACATGATGTCTCGTGTAAACTTCATGAGAATCCAAATCTTTTCGGGCTCATGAGAAATGCTTGGCGGTTTGATAAGGTCAACTAACACACCTGTGTCAATGACATTATCATTATGTCCTAGCTGTTTTCATAAATGGCTAACATGAAAAACACGATGAACTCGTGAGTGCTCTAGAAGAGCTAACTTATAGGCCACTTGACCTATACATTTGAGAATGGTAAACAGTACACAATAGCATGGTGAAAGTTTAGTAACTTTTCTCTTCTTCAGACTTTCTAAATGCTCCGGAACTTTGATGAAAACCTTGTCTTCTTCTTCGAAAGTAGCAAGACGATGATTTTCATCTGCGTAATTCTTATATCGATCTTAAGCTTGGTTAACATTCTGTCGAACAACTCGAAGCATGTCAAAATGGTCTTAGAGAAAATCCTTTGCTTGTTGTATCTTCTCCTTAGCCAACCCCACCGTAACGGGTGATCTAGGTTGAAATCCATACAAAGGAATAAATGGACTAAACCCTGTAGTCACATGCTTTGAACTATTATAAGAAAATTCCAATATAGGTAAGTAGTCTTCCCAATTGGCTTGCTTCTTGCTAACATACGCTCGTAGCATATCCTCTACACTTGATTAACTCTTTTTCTTTGACCATCCATTTCTAGATGATCAGTTGCACTTAAATTAAGTTTAGTTTCCAACTTTTGGAACACAGCTCTCTAGAAGTGATTATCAAACTTTCGATCTATGTCACTGATGATACTAGCTGGTAGACCCTAGAGTTTACATATATGCTCTACAAATAGACGTGCTAGTTCCGGTATAATCGTATTCTTAGTGGGAATGAATCGACCCATCTTTCTGAGACGGTCTACAATTACCAAAATGGCATCATGGCCACGATTTGTAGTAGGTAGTCGTACTACAAAATCCATAGAGATACTCTTCCACTTACTTTGTGGAATGTCTATTGGATATAAAAGGCCACCTACCTTCAGGCGCTCTGCCTTATTCACTTGGCATTGTTAGCAATTTAGTACGTACTCTTGAACATCATGATGTAAGCCCAACCAATAAAATTGCCGTGGAGCTAAGGCATACGTCTTACGAATACCTGGATGACCAGCACTTGGACTATCATGACACTCAAATAAGATTTGGCGCCTAGTGTCTGAGTCCTTTGGCACACATACTCTACCTTTGTGAAGTAAGTATCCATCATCAATGGAAAATTTCTTCCATCGCTTAAGCTCTTACTAAGTAGGGGTGGAGCTCTATGTGTTGGAGTTTTTATCTGCGTGTGAAGAGACATGTTGATCTGGTTGTTCAGAGACATGTGAGTGTGAGAGATCCCTTTTTAAAACTGCACTCCACACTTTAGCATATGATTGATCTTGTGCACACTTGCCACGTAACAACTCCAAAAATCCACTCTTTAGTTCCCTAAAAGCAAGTGAATTAATATGAGGCATCCAACTTAGTGCATCCTCTACTACATTATATCGACCCTTGCAATATCGTAGCTTACAATCATAATCTTGAAGGATTTTTGACCATCTAGCTTTACGGCCCTTCAAGTCTATTTGAGTAGTAAACCATTTGATACTCTCATGGTCAAAAGCTACTTCAAACTCGGCACCATATAAATAGTGTCGCCACTTTCGTAAAGCGTGAATTATGGCATAGAGCTCTCTCTCATAAACAAAATAATTTTATTGAGCTCTATCTAACTTTTTACTTTCAAATGCTATAGGTCTTCTCTCCTAGAGAAGTACCAGACCAATTGCTTTATCGCTAGCGTCAGTCTCTACCACAAACGGCTTAAGTGGGTCGACGATTTCCAGGATGGGAGCAGTGGCTATAGCTACTGATAGCCGTTTTTTGGCTCTCCATAATTGCCATAGTAAGTTACTCCACCCTACCAAATTCACCCAAACACTATGGCTATCCCTACCATTTCACAGTACATAGGCGTGTGTGAGTTAGGGGGCTTTTCCCATATTCTCTTAAAAACCCTCAGCTAGCTAGTCACTGGGCTAGTTGAGCCAAAAAAATAAAAAAAATAAAAAAATAAAAGTATATTATGGCCTCTTTGTGTGTAAATATTTCATTGTATATATGGTCTAAATATAGGGATTTTTTATAATTATTTTGGTATTTTATTTAAATATTTCTACTTATGTATGTGTTTTATTAAACCTATGTACACCTTCTTTCATCCTTTTACACCATAATTATATTTTTTGCCAATATGTACATACTCTAACCTCATATTTTTCCTTTATATAAATCACTCCCACATTTTAACCCTCACTTTCGTGAAAACAAAAAATTGATTTCTACTCATTGGTTACGTTTATTATATTATTTACTTGCATACCTTTTCCTCTTTCACCCAAAATAATTCAAGGAGGGACCATATCATATGATTCCAATATCTTTCCATATCCATAACTCCTCCATATTTTTATTATTATTTTTACTCATTATTCTAACACCATGTGCTCATTGAGCTAAAGTCCATGAATAGTCCATACATTAGTCCCACCATGTATATATTTCTTTATTCACCAATAATCCTCCTCCATGCATGCGTCAAGGGCAACTTGGATGCTTTGTATTATAATATGACAAAGGAGGGGCTCACTCTTGGATGCATTGTACAAATTCAAAAAAAGAGGGGGCCACTAAAAGACTTTTGCAGGCATAAAAAACAGGCTTTTTGGTGAGAATTTTGGCACCTATGTCCACTCTGAATTTGGAGCGGTGGTCAAAAGAGAAAATTAGCCCACGCTCTGAATAATCACATCAAATTTTTTCATGATTTTTGGAGCTATCAACAGTGAGCTATGATTTTTTGAGTGGACCCCAGTCTGCCCACGTTTCTCACAAGTAGCCCTTAGTCTTCTCTCACCCTTCCACACACCTACTCACTCTTACACATCCCTCCCTCTCCTTCCCTCACTCAAACCTGCAATTTCCATGGCTTCTCCCACCCTCTTCACCATTACCCTTCTCTCTCATCCCTATAGTTCTTTTATGAACCTCTACATACATACACCCTCTCCATGTCTCTCTCTATTGCTTCTATGTTACAATTTCATTTACCTCTCCTAAAAATATCTAAAATTCAGCATCTTGACCATGATAACTTCTGCAAATTGAGGATTTTTCATCAACAAATCCTCTTTTCATCGTGGTGGTCAACCGTGGCGGCGGCGTAAAGAAGCGAAGAAGAAGAAGAAGACCAGCGGTCATTTTTTTCACAATCTACACAAGGGTGAGTTCAAGCTTCTTCAAAGCTTCACCATCTCAATGATTCTCTTTTAATTCACCCCTCTTCCTTCATCAAATCCACTCATCCTACCCATTGTAAATGTATCACTAACAATTCTAGTGATTATTACCACTAACAACTAACTTCTCTTGTAAAAATGCACCCACACTATCAACATATGGAGTAGGCAACCGCACAAGTATACCAAATTCACTCACTCGCATGGAAGTTTCTCTCCTTTCACCACATCAATAATTCTCTTACTTGACACCACATCCATGTGACTCAAGAGAAAAGAGAGACCCCATTCTCATTTGAAATTCATAAAATTCCTAATCCTTGATCTTTCCGAGTGTTTGCATTTCTCCGTAATTCAAATCAGAACACATGAACTTAATTAACAATATTATTTAATTTAAATCACAAAATAAAATGAAAAATTAAACAAAAATTAAAGTTTCTTTGTGTGTGTGTGTGTGTGAGAGAGAGAGCAATGGAAGTTAGTGCACTCACATACACCGTATGTGTGCACAAAAGGGTTGCAAAGTAGCTTCCAAACCTGCAAAAACACACATACACACACACACATTGTCTTACACACACACACACACACACACACACACACACACACACACACACACACACACACATACACAACCAAGAAAAATGCAGAACCATCTCACCTAGTGCGAGCACGGAGGAGGGTGCTTTGCTTTCTCAAACTCGCAATGGAATAAAAGTGCAGATCTGCCCGCAAAATGAAGAAGAGAGAGAGAGAGTTTGATTTTGAAAACATGTAGGAAAAGAGAGTCCGTGTGTTTTTTACAGCAGGCTTCGATATGTCCGCTTATATTTGCCTCCGTATCGACGTCGAAATCAGCATCAATATTTGCGTCGAGAAACAAGAAGGAGATTAAAAAAAAAAACTAGACTCCCTCCAATATTCCCAATGCACATACCAACGTCCGCCATTGACGTCGATAAATTGGCGTCGGTATTCAAGTGATCTCTAGTAGTGGTTTTCCATATACATTTTTAATACCATAGAATACTTGCACCCATGAGGATTATTCATTATTTAGCCTCTAATTTTTTATACCTGCATAGAATATTTGCACCCAAAAGAATTTTCCCATGAGGATTATTCACTATCTAGCCTTTAATTATAATATGAATCTTTCATACTGTCACCATTCTTACGCTTGTGTCCATGGAAAATGACTCATTTCTTTATGAAAATTTTTTCCACTTAGAAATATTGCATGCTATAAATATTAATAGTTGCTATCTTTTTACATGCATATGTTTTATGCCATAAATTTGGTAGCCAAAATATATTTTCCATGTTTATTATTCACTCTTTACCATAATGTTTCTCTAATTATAATGTAAATTTTTCATATCTATAATATTTCTTACCATGTTTGCACTCGGTGCCCATAAAGATTTGATGCATGTTAATTTGCTACTAAAAACAATTTTTCATTTTTTAAAAAGTGGTGTTAAAACTCATTTTTGACATATTTGTCTTTTTCATTAGAATTGGGATATAATCAGTCACGGCACCATGAGTATGTCAACGCTTTTTTTTTTATTGATACATTTTACCATGGTGAAAAAGAGGAATCTTCTATGAAAATATTTACTAGTGAATTCTTGCTCCAAATAGAAGAAATTCATGATGAAAATATTCTATTAAATACAATAAAAATATTCTCTTAGTTTGTTTCAAAATTTGGATATTGTGATTAATACATGCATATAATTTGGGATAGTTCAAGTTATGAACTTCGTATACATAATGCTTAGTCTTCTAGATTGAGCAAAGAAGAGCTTTGAAAAGATCAAGAGCATACATGGTGTTGCACAATACTTCTATCACATGTACATATGACATGTTTTTTGCCCGTATTTATTACAGATTAGTTATATTTGATTCATCTTCATAAAATATGAGATCAAGTGGTAAAACTATAAACAATCACAAAATCTTCTTGAGACATGTCTCACAAACAGTGGCTTTCCTACTACAAGGAACATACTTGTTGCATACATATTTAAATAACAAAAACTCAAAAAAGAGAGTAACATCCCAAAAATGCAAGTATCATCCCAATAAGAGTTTGCTAGTGAAGCTAGATCTACATTACTTCAACTTCATCTTGATCAATGTCTTCTCGTTTGTTCGTAGTGAGCCTCACTTTCTTGCATTGGAATGCCCAACTCACCAAAACATCCAATGTCTAGAGTCCTTCGTGCGATTTCTTAAAGTCAAAGAATCCCTTAGGAGTTTTCTCTTGAATTTCTTTCAAAAAGTCATCAAGTCATTTGTACATCAATTCTACATTGTCCTATCCCATAAGCGTCAAAGCAATGGCTTCCTTCGTTGATTGCTTTATGTTATTGATCTATTAAAACCAGCAATCAACCACATATCAAGTAAATCTTTAGCTCAAAAAAAACTTAAAGTATACGTGCTTTGACATTTACAAAAGGCCCAAGGTTAGGTATACATGAATTCACATACATGAGTTAGTGTTTTGATTCCTTGGCGAGAAAGATTCACGTTCATCTTTCGAGTAATTGGAATCTACAAAATCAATAAGTCCCATAAGTTTGTCAATGAGCTCAAAGGAATAAATATAAACAAGTTAATAGTAATATACTTTAGAAGAGTTCTCTTTGTATCTTGCAGGGACTTTTCTCTCCCTCTTTGAAGTTCCATTTGTCTTTATAGTAGCTGTACTACATGGTTGCTTGTTGGAAATATCCTTAAGAACCTATCAAAACATGTTAATATGTAAGATGTAAGCTGAATACATGTATTTATTAAAGAGTTAGTGGTATAAATATACTCTCTTTTTCAAGGGAATGCTCTTCTTTGTTTTGTTTTTTTCCCTAACAATATGATCAAAGCAAAAACTTCAATGAACTACCACACAACTATAGCATTAAAGTATTCATGTCAATGATTTTGTGACACTCACCAATAGTTTACTCACACAAACAACTTTTTGCTTCTTAGATTGTGCATTGATAATGGGGTTATCATCATCATGAAAGACATACTCAAGTTGAAACAAACATATGGACATTTAAATACTTGAAGTGTGGTAAATGTACCATTTCAAATGGCTATGTATCACTCTCCTCATCATTTTCCAAGGGATGCTTTGCAACCTGCACATAAACTTCCATTAAATAGCTAGAATGGTCTTCAGAGGGCTTGGTCAAGTCAAACATTTTCCATATATGCTACAATAAAAAATAAATAAACTTTCAAACTTAGAAAGGCATATGTGTTTACTTGCACAAAAATGGTTTGTTACTGTTTTGTTTTCATTGGCGGTGTTTTCCAAATCAATGCAAAATCCTGCACTCAAAGGTGAGCTGCTTCTCACAACATCGATCTGCTAAAGTATACTTATTTTGTGTAAGTAGAATATACTACAATGTGACATTGTATTTGAATTTCCAATAACTTTAAAGTACCTCTTTGACTTGCTTGTTTGGAGTCCCAGTGCCTTGGCCATTCACCTTTGAAGAAAAACTTTTATTGAAAACAAAACTCGGTACAAGTGAAGAACATCTTAGTGCCCACATGCTAGTTATACAAACCTGGTTAAGCATCTTTGAGGACCAAGTATCATCTTTTGCGAAAGAGGAGGTCAATTTCATATGTGAGGATGATCCATGCAAAATATTTGTGAGCTATGAAAACATGTGGATAAATTACTCCAATATTCATGGAGATATATAAGTTCAAGAACACACTCTACAAATACCTGTCTTGAATGTCCCAAATCATATTCAGAGAAAAATTTGTTGGTTCCAAGTAAGTGAAGGCCCTGTTTGGAGTGGAGTTTTCCTTGAGAGAACAAAATTAACACATAAGAAACTCCTCTAAGAAGATGTTTAAATGTTATGTAATTGACCAACCTCCAATTTAACTTCACAAATACCTTTCTTCCCTTCTATAGTTGAATTGACGCTAGACATTTCTTGTAAAAATGAGGAAAGACTTGCATCCTTGCAAGGCTGTACCTAAAGAGTTAAAATGGCACAAAAAAGTAAAAAATCAAAAGTATAAGAAAACATTCTTACCATCTCTTTGGAATTCATACTTATTCTCATTCATACTTAGATACACAACTGGAACTTCTATCACTTGTCCCTAGATTCAAATATACCAAGGTGAGTTACTAATCAATCCAAAAATAACCATATCAAATGATGCAACATAAACTCAATCATTACTCACAATTTACAATGATGATACTTGTACGGGGCTTCCGGGAATATAAAGCCCAATGGCATCATGATTGATTGATTCAATTTGAACCCTCCATTGATCATACTTATTTCCACCACTTAACTTTGAAAGAACTACTCCTATGCAAACTTGCTTCATGTTTGCATCAAGAAATGGAATAAAGCAACATTGTTGTGGCATACCTTGAAGATACAATCCACATCTACATTGGATATTCTCCTCTGATATGATATTGGATGATCCCATGATAGTCATCTTCTCTTGTAGTACGCTTGATGGAACATAGCAAACATCATGCACGGTTGGTGTATGCAAGGCTCCACTATCATTTCCTTGGCTTGCATCTTTTCTATCCAAATCGACCATTATTGCATCCAATTTGTCACCTTTAGAGATTTCTCTTGATATCGCCTGGTGGAGCTCCTTATTTGACATATGATTGCCTTTACTAGTGCTTGGAAAGATTGGCCCTGCTTTGAGGCTCATATACTCTCTATGCTGATTTAGTTTGAGAAAAATTTGTCGCTCTCTCATGTAGTCACTATTTGCTAGTTCTTTCTTGTTACACAAAGGAGACAATGTCTTTCTTTTTTGATGGATGAACTTATCAACTGTCTCTCTCGTTTTCTTGTCCTTAGCCAAGTCTGCATACATGAACTTTTTAGGTGAAAATAAACCAAGTCCTTGCTTAGCCCACCTGCGAACTCGCTCCAAGTTTCTATTATATGCACGATGGTCCAAAAAGAAATTGTCACGAAGAAAGGTTTTCTCCTTTGTGGTCATTGCAAAGATTGGAGTCTTGGATCCTGGCATAGGTTGAAGGGTGGTGTCACTTGAGCAATGATTTTTTTCTTTGTCCTCCTCATGTGACATTGAGGATGATTGAAATTTTCTAGCAGTCCTAGGGGCTTTTCCTTGTGTCCGCCGTCTGCAAGCTGGACGGTCATTCGTGTGGATATCAAGGCAGGTTTTCCCCATTTTTTCCAAACGTCTTTGGTTGCAATGGCCACACCAGCTCCACTGTCAAGGATTGCCATGGTTTTTACACCATTGAATTCCATAGGAAGGGTGGTGTTTCCATCTTCTCCCTCGTAATACTCACCTACCTTGTTTAATGGCACTGGCCTAGTATTTAGTTGAGGCATTTCAAGATCTTTGATGCCTTCCTCGATTTGAGTCATTGGGGTTTTTACACCAAATTTCTCTAGACATTTACCCACATTAGCCCACATGTTTTGTCTAATTCTGAGCAACTCGGCTAACATTATTGTACAGGTAATTGGGGTAGATAGAATATCTACTAGCCCCTTTGAATAGATGGCCTTGTTGGGAGACAGTCTCTTTGATGGGACTGCAACCACATCTGACTTGGTCTCGTACTCTCTCATGTAAGACGCTAGTGTTCTTAGCGAATGGGGTTGACTATCCATAGATTTTACGGATCCTTTGTCACCCCAACACGATTGCACGTCTAGATTCATTTGAGATCCAGTCTCAAATTCCTCTATTGGTGGTAGAAACACTCCTCGTTCACTTGTCTACTCATCTTATTAGGTCATTGGATTCATTGGCCTCTCTGACTTGTTTCCACAATTCGTCAAGACCATCTACCTCTTTACAATCCTCAGGTATAGCTTGGTGAAATCCCTCGGAAGGGTTATCCATGGTATTAAATGCCATCCTTGGTTCTAATGCTGGGTCTTTGAGGTTTGGTCTGTGCTCTTGACTAGAATCTGACTCTTTAGTTTTGGTGGGATTACTTGTGTAGGCATGACACGGATCACATCCTCAGGTTTTGCAACTGGTGGTTCTAGTAAAGCTCTTGGGCTGTTTGAATCATTTTCTTGCACATTTCAAACCTTTGATTTTCTAGTTCGGTATAGGGATATGTCATCCACCTGTGTTCTTGGGTTTGGTTGTTTTTGAGCCTCGCATCATAGGCTTTCAAGAGGGCATCTAATGCCTCATTAACCTTCTCTGCCAACACAGATCCTCCTAAACTAGCACATCCAAAGGGTAAGGATCCTTCTCATCCGTGGATGGTTCTTCTAGAGGTTTAACCATCTGTGTAAGAGAAGGTGCCTCCTTTTACTCATGTTGTTTTATCTTCTCCTCAGCTTCGGTAAGCTTCTCAGCTAGGGATTTTTGCTCTCGTTCCCTGCGTGCTTTCATCCTAGTCTTTCTAGCTTTCCAACTATTTCGTTTGCTCTTGGTTTTCTGACTAGGTGCATCTTTCTTTGGTCCATCATCTGTCTTTCGACTCATGTCACTTTCCGTGTTCTTTGTCTCTGGATTCTCATCAGATTTTTTTTGAGCTTGTGCTCTCGTAACCACTTGAATTGGTACGACATTTTCATTTTCTACGCTACTAGGTAGCTGAACAATTTCTACTACATTTGTCGTGCTTTTCTTGATTTGGTTTGGGTTTTTCGGGCAATCGGGGATCAAGTAAGTAATGCCACACTCAAGACAATAGGCATTTACTTCAGTGATCTCCGTATGAGGACATTGTTTCACCAAGTGGTTGTCACGACTTTTGTGACAATCTGTCTCTGGTTGAGGAGATTCTTTTAGCATTTCCTCTTAGCTATAAGCAAGCTTTGACCTAGATAAGCCGCTATTTGCAATGAATCGCAATGTCCTTCCATCCATTTCATACCTTCTTTCTTTCGACTGAAACCCGGGAGGTGGAGGCTGTACCGGCCTCACCACTCCATGTGTTTCTCTCACCTTTTGTTGCTCCGAAGGGTAGTACTCACTTTGGTTGCTATACCACATTGTAGTTGGTACTGGTGTTGCTTTATTTGATGCTTCCATCATTGGCATGTATCTCATGTCTATCGTCATTCTAGCACCTGGCAGCAGAGGTTGTTGTCCTAAGACAAGCTGTGGCCTTAAAACTCCTACTGCTCTTGGCGCATTCCCTGTAATGTATCTAGGTGGAGTAGGTGCTTCTGGAACAGGTTGTACTTACCTCTCCCTAGCATTTTCCATGCTATAATAGCACTCTTTCCCCATATGGTTTGTCCATTTTCTCTCAATTTCACACCACTTCGGCTCTCCCGAATAAGACCTTACAAGAGAAATCAACCTCTTGACCAAGTCGTCGATAAGCTTTTCTTGATCAATAGGTGTCGTTGGCTTGGCAATGGACTCACTTATCTGTGAAACACTATGCTGAGAGGATGTGTCATCTCCTTGACTCTTTAAGTCCGTTTCTTTGTATGCCTCCCAGTTATCCACTAGATAAAGAGCTTCTTTGATCAACTCGTTTAGCGTCATCCTCCTTATCATATGAAGATCCTTCTGAAGGCCCGCATCTCTCATTCCCTGGATAAAGATCAGCATCAGTCGTGCTTGCGTAGGTAATTCCGCTCTCGGAGAGAGCTTAACATATCTCTTAATCCGTACACTACAAGAGGCTATTCATATTAGCGACGCTCACATAGCGACGCTCAAAAAAAAAAAATTTGCGACGCTCAAAGCGACGCCAGCTGGGCTGAAAAAAATAACAGAGAGCGCCCAAAAACTCAGATCTCAGATCTGAGTTTTTCGGCGCCCTCAAGCAAGGAGTAGGTAACGCTCTCCCTCTCTCTCTCTCTCTCTCTCTCTCTCTCTCTCTCTCTCTCTCTCTCTCTCTCTCTCTTTCTTCTCCACACACACACACACACACACACACACACACGAGGAGAGGAAGGAGAGCCAGGTATGCTCCTTCCCTCTCCTCACTCTCATGTTCCCTTCCCCTCTTTCTCTCTCCCTCTCTCTCTCTCTCTCTCTCACACACACACACACAGTGTTTTTGAGAGAGAAAGAGAGAGAGAGAGAGAGAGAGAGAGAGAGAGAGAGAGAGAGAGAGAAAGAGTACAAACATAAACAAAAACGCACACACACATACATAAACAAAGAATGCACACACACATTGAGAGAGGAAAAGAGAGAGAGAGAGCATGCATAAACAAAAAACGCACACATTGAGAGAGGAAAAGAGAGAGAGAGAACATGCATAAACAAAAAACGCACACATTGAGAGAGGAAAAGAGAGAGAAAACATGCATAAACAAAAAAATGCACACACATTGAGAGAGAAAGAGAGAGAAACTTATTTAACGTCGTAGGAAACTAATTAAAATTAAAAGACCTAAAGATCTAGCCGACGAGGAGTTGAACTCAAGACCTATTATTCAAGAGGGAAATGGCATAACCAATCTATCATACTTGGCATGGGTGATAGAAAGGTTATACCATTTATCTCTTTTTATTGGCACACACATCCACACACGCGCACACACACAAGAAGAAGAGAGTTATAACGTCGTAGGAAACTATCCTAAAAGACGTTAAAGATTAGGTTAGATGTAGACTTACGTTAAATTAGATTTAGGTTTATTTAAGTTAAATTAGATTAGATTTAGGTTTATTTTTAGTTAGATTTACGTTTATTTACGCTAGATTTAGATTTACGTTATATTAGATTAGATTTAGGTCTCCATAGACTACGATGCTTGCATGAAGCGGGTGAAGAAAGCCCTCAATGGAATATAGGGTATTGCTGCCTTCACTCATGGTGGGCTCCGTCGATCCAAAAGTACTGGTGAAATGTCCTCAGAAGATAGGGAAGAAGGTGGATCTTCAGGGCGGCAAGAGTCACTACATCCCCGATAATGACCATCTAGACAACCTCTAGTCATTCAACAGCAACTTCAAAGTTAGTAACAAGAGCAAGAACGGTCCAAAGGGCCAACTGCTGTCGTCAGATGTGGATGGAGATGAGGCAGTGTCACCGCCGGAAGTTAACTCTCACATCTTTAGTGATGAGAATGCCAACTCTTGCCGAGTTATGTGAAAAATTATGTGTTAAATCAGTTTTAAGGTTCTTATAATCCCTGTTAGTTTAGTTCTTTGTTGCTAATATAACATAATTTACGTTAGATTTAGATTTATGTTATATTAGATTAGACTTAGGTTTATTTAGGTTTACCCACACACACACACACACACACACACACACACACACACAAGAAGAAGAGAGTTTTAACGTCGTAAGAAACTATCCCAAAAGACGTTAAAGATTATGTTAGATGTAGACTTATGTTAAATTAGATTTAGGTTTATTTTTAGTTAGATTTACGCTTATTTACGTTAGATCGAGTCCACGCAAGAATTACTTACGGTTTAGGGTTTAGAGTTAGAGGAATAGTGAAAAGATCTACTGTGAAAAGATGTTAAGATGCTGTGAAGTGCTACAGCTAGAAAAGAGGCAAAGGGGTTTTGTCCACTACATGCAGTATCATGTAGATGTGGGTCTGTAGATTTCTTGTACCCACAAATATAGGTATTGACCAATAAAGAAGAGATTATAACCTGGTGGTTCTGATCTCCGTGCACCTCTAGACCGAGGTGTGCGGGGATTGGACATGACTAGAGAATGTGAGGTAGAGAGAGAGAGAGAGAGAGAGAGAGAGAGAGAGAGAGATAAGACGAAGAATGCCAATAGAATATTAAATTTGTTGTCCAGGTTATAAGATTTTTATCCTCATTATGAGTAGTGACGAGGATGTGGGACCGTCCAATCGAAACACCTATCTCTCAACGAGGGTCTTATGTCCTTGTAATCAATGCAAGCATGCTGTGCGACGGACAAGACGTGTTTCTTTGTAGCACGTTCGCGAATTTGGCGAGTTCGATCCATCTATTATAGATCGAGTTGTTGCCAATTATAAATCGTCGGACTTTGACGCTGTCCAACAAGCAGCAATCTTGCGACCCAATAGACGTGTTCCCAGGCTCTTTGGTCAAGCAGCATATGTGAGGCCACAAGATGTAGCCTCTGACATCTCGGGGGATGATCATGCAGAGCACATTCCCAACGAGGCAATGTTTGAGCCCGAGATTGATGAAATGATCGAGACGATCATGGATTCAGAAAGGCTTATCTATGATGATATGAAAAGTGAAGCCGATACACCATTGTATAATGGAGCACGTATGTCTAGATTGAAAGCACTCCTGGTTCTTCTCAACATGCAGGCAAAGTTTGGATGGAGTGACACTAGCGTCAAAGCGCTTTTCAGGTGATCTATTACAATTAGTTTACTTTAATAAAACTCTAAATGTATAATGATCTGATAGATTTTTACACGATTGTATCGTATTTTTATGTTGTGTAGATTGCTTAAAGAGCGCATACTACCAGCTGACAATGTGATGCCAGATTTCCGAGATGAAGCAAGAAAGATTTTGTGAAACTTGGGGATGGATTACAATTCTATCCACGCTTGTCCTAATGACTGCATTCTTTTCAGAGGGGAATACATAGACATGGAGAAGTGTCCGAAATGTGATTCTGAAAGATATCGAGTAGATCTCCACGGGATAAAAATTCCACAAAAGGTTTTGCGACATTTTCCTCTACTTCCTCGCATCAAGCGTTTCTTCGAATGTAAGTCCATAGCCGCCCTAGCATCATGGCATGAGGAGAATAAATCTTCGGATGGTGTGCTACGAATTCCTACAGATTGCGCAGCCTGGAAACATATAGATGGAACATGGTCGGATTTTTCCAGGGAAGCTCGAAATTTGCGCTTAGGCCTGGCTATGGATGGCGTAAATCCATTTGGTCAAAGATCAACATCTTACAATGTATGGCCCATTGTCATTGTCAACTACAACATTCCCCCGTGGTTGACTACGAAGAAGGGGCACCTATGGCTAAGCTTGATTGTTCCAGGGCGATATAAAGTGGAGAATATGGATGTGTATCTTCGTCCACTATTGGAAGAGCTACAACAATTGTGGATTGGCATAGAGGTGGTGGATATGAGCCGACACACAGGACGACGGAATGCTTTGATCAGAGGCATTCTAATGTGGACCATGCATGACTATCCCGGGCTAACAGAATGCTCAGGTGATCTATTGACACTCCTCACTCAGACACTGTAAATCTTGTTTTTTCCCATAGTTGATCTATTATCATGTGTATACATGCAGGGCTTCAAACAAGCGGATACAGAGCATGTGTCACATGTGGACCTAGACTGAATGCACGTAGGGGGCCCTCACTAAAGAAGAAAATCTACGAAGGTCATCAAGCGTATCTTCTAGAGAATCATGTGTTACGCAAGGTTGCACAACCAATTGAAAAGCGCACAACAATGCGGTGACGAAGTGACTGAGGAAGAGTGGGAGTACTCTCGGGGTTGCGCGACCAAGGTAAGTTTGCAATGTACGACTAGCTAGTGACTTTATTTCTAAACGTTTGAACGGCCACTCATAATCTTTTTTCGTTGTAGTATAAGTCATACACAGCAGCATGGTGTAAAGGTCGACATTTTAGGGTGGAACGGATCGACAAAAAGAGTTTTACTCAAGATTGTGGAATCATGGCAAAATTTGAACAGTCTAGTCGACGACGTTTCTCTGATGCAGATCCCGTGGTGGCGGAACTCACTTACGGCACACTACAAGAGATTTTGAGGATCGATTACAGAGGATTTTTTGTCGACTTGTTCGACGTGCAATGGTTCAAGATAATCATGGAGGGTCGCAACGCTACTGTGCGTAGAGGAGAGTCTGGTTTTCTTGAGGTGGATTCTACTAAGAAATGGACTGACCTAATAGACACTTTCGTACTACCCGAGCATTGTGAAAGCTCTCATGTAAGTTATGTGGCTCTGGCAGGTAATATTTCATCCTACAAAGTCTACATCAAACTGGTGGTACGTCATAGAGGTACCCCCTCATAGTGCAAGGACATATGAAGGCTACCATGTGCCAATCAGAACGGCATCAATGGAGGTGATCAGAGAAGATGCTCAATCAGAAGCCGCTGCGGTGGTGCCAGACGAGCATCAAGATGCTACTACTCTATATGGGGTGCATGCAGAGGAGCTACAAAATGAAACAGAGGATATGTGTTTAAACGGAGAGCTCTATGTAGATATAGGAAGTTATGGTGAGTTATGCGAGGATGAGAGAGAGATCTCTTAAAGCCACAAATATTGTATTTGAACAATTTTTCTCCATGTTGTAAAAGCTCTGGCTCTCTAAGTACCTTCCATGGTGTATAACGCTCTTGTCTACTCGCGCTCACATCTTTTGATTGAAAATTCTGAGTTTTCGACTTGCCTCTTCTATCACTCAATTCATTGCGTCATTGTATTTATATGCGTCATTACGTCATTGTATTTAATGGTCTTTGCGTCATTGTCTACTCTATTCATTCAATATTAAGTTTAAATATTCGTGTGTTTAATGTAGGTATGGATGATGAGGAGTTTCTTTCTTCTTTGTCACCGCAGCAGAGACAGTGGTACGTGGAGCGTCATCGCTCTGGCGCATCATCGCGCGTTCCTACTCCATCCGCATCTCCCTCTCTTTTGGAGCATTCGGCGCGCTCCGAAGATTCGGTGTCGACGAGACGATCTTCACACTCGTCTAGACACCGGCGCTCTAGTGGTGGCGGTGGCGGTTGTTGTGGGGATTCCGCCGCCGATGCCTCCACAACGCCTCGTGTTCGACGAGGCTCATTACCCTCCCCTTCTTTGCCCGCCCCCACACCAGCCACAGCATCGCCATCTATGCCAGGTTTTGCGCGGCTGACTGTTCCTAGCAGCTACACACCTCTACCTACTCCGCGAGGAGCCACCCCACTCGACACTCCTCGCTTCGGGGCCCAGACGCCGGTGGAGACACCTGACGTCCGTACCCCCATCGACACGCCGCTAGAGACCCCTGCCGGGACACCCGGGTTCACGCGTCATCGGCCAGAGGGCTTTCCTTACTCCGTCGACTTCAACGACGGCATCATCATGGATGATGACGGCAAGAAGGTGATCTCGCGCATGCGTGGTCTTTGCTCTCAGCTGTTTAGACACTACATACTAAACAAATGGAGTGAAGTACCAAGTGATTTAAAAGCCAGAGTCATCAGCATACTTCATGATGAGTTTCCCGTTCCAACACGGGATCAATGCTTGAATGAAGACCTGATGAAGATTCGAATGCGCGAATACTGCAAACACAAGCGTTCCGAAGTGCAAAAAGCAATCAAGCATAGGTGGAACAGGCCAGATTGGCTGGCCAAATAAGATTGGAAGAATGCGAAGAAAGCAGCGCGCGAGAATCCCAACAAGTGGAAGCAACAAAAGGATGCAGCCAGAGCGCGAGTAGAGGCAGGGAGCTCGCACCACTTGGGGAGCGGTGGATGGGCATCATTTGAGGCCGATTTTGTAAGTGTTTTTGCATTGCTCTTTATGTTCGATAGTTTAGGGTTTATGAGTTTTTTAATTCTAACATAATGAAATCTTTGTATGTTTTGACAGTGGTCGATGACAGGACGTGATTCCACACCGTACGAGCGTGAGTACGCACGCAGGAAGGGCTTAAACGCCCTGATGGACATTCTCAGTTCTCGCGGCGGCATGGTTAGTATTAGGGTTTACTCTTTTCTATTTTTTGTATTGTTTTATAAATGTCGTTATATGTTTATACTTACTGAAAGCTGTCTTATTGTCTTTTTTTGCAGAATCTGACAGATACGCCGCTTGGACGCGATGAGACGTCTGTTTAGACGACGTCAGTTTAGCCGTAGCTAGATAGCATTAGTTTAGGGTTTCTCATAGCTTATGTATCATGAGACGGATTTTATACGTCTTTTTGAACCATGTATATTATTACATTTGTCACCGCAGTTCATTTTGCCAATCAATTCTTTATGCCTATGATATTGTACAATTGTCATTATTACATTTGCCAATCAATTCATTTTGCCTATAATGTGTATAATTGTGAATTTTACGCTTGTCAATTTTGCAAACAATGCGTCTTGTGGGTGACTATTTTGGGTCTATTATCTACCCTTGCACTTTTAAAAAAAAGTGAATCAAGTACAATATGGTTGATGGGTGGCAGGGCATTCAATGCCCTGTCACCAAAAAAAATTTATCTCGGGCGTCGCTATAACCGTCGCTATTTATGGCTCTGTAGCGTCGCTATGAGTGTCGCTATAGACTTCTGTGTAAACGTCGCTATAACCGTCGCTATGAGCGTCTCTATATAGCGACGCTCTCGTAGCGACGGTTTTAGCGACGCCGGGGGTTATAAAAACCAAGTGTATTTCCATCGCTAACAGCGTCACAAGAGCACACAACCTCTTGTAGTGGTAATGACGCTTTGCATACTGATTCATTCTCTTTCTGTTTGAATGTATGGATTTGCGAGACCGTGTTGTGAGCAATGCCTGTTGGCGAGAATTCTTCAATAAACTCCTCAAACAGCTCATCTAGGGTCTCAAAATCCCATTTTTCCACCGAGTCGAACCATGTAGCTGCATCATCTTCTAGAGTCAATCCAAATCCCGCAAATTGTGTCGCAAAATCTGAAACTTCCTCTGCTCTAATCACTCTTCTAAACGCCGTTACGTGATCTCTCGAATCTTTATCTCCGGAGTATTTTCTGTTCACCCATTTCTGGACTTGGGATGGTCTAACTCGTCGATTGTCTACAAGTCTAACCAGAGACTCTCCCAATCCTTCTTTCGTTATCGCTCTTGAAGGGAATCCTGGTGGCTCTCTTCTTGGAACTCCTATAGGAATTCTTGTGTTTGGTGGAGACATTTGTGGTCCTTCATTGACCAAATGTCCACCTCTTTCTAGTACAGTCTGTGGATTTGTGCTTTCTACAACTCTGTATTCTCGTCCATACTTGTCGACAACTATAGTTCTCCATTGACAGTCGACTCCGTATGTGTAGACATATAAGAGCTTGTAATCCGTTATCTCTTCCAGGTATGGATCTGAGCACCAATAAAGATTGACCTCATTGTCGTCAATGTATCTATATAGTCCTCCACTCTCATGACCAATCATCCAAACTCTCTCAACATGATGGATCTTTATCAATTGCAAGTTTGGAAGATCCATTGTGGGAGGATATTCCTCTATCGTCGGGATCTCCAAGATTGTGTATGCTCCGTTTGAATCTAGGGTAGACATGATTTCTGGGCTTAAGAGATTTTGCTAGGTTCAAGTAGACTTAGTCCACTGTGTTCAAGTCCTTTGGTTAGGGAAAAGTCGAAACTATATCCAAAACCGCAACCGTTTCGTCAAAATTCTTGCAAATTGTTGCTTTTAGACACCCCTAACTTGCGGATGAATTTTGAGGCCTCAAACGACGTTTTTTTCAAAATTGAAGTGAATGGTTTCCGCGGGTATACATTTACTTCAAGTTTTTCTCTAAGATCTGTAGAGCCGCTCTCAGGCTACGTTTTGATATAAAAACTTTTCCAATCCGATACCGTTTGTGAAAGTTATGGCCAAAACAGTGAAATGCAGTTTAGACTGGTCAAAATGAGTCCAAATTCAATTTTGAAAAAAGATTTGGGATCTCTGTGACACTGTGAACACTCCTGTATGTTCAAAAGTACAGTTGGACCCTAAAACTGGCCTAGAGACATCCTACGCGTAGGATGTCTATATGCTATGAATTTAACAAAATTTGGTCCAGAGACTCCTCTTAAGTCCAGCAACACAATGGTATGCTCAGAATTTCATTTGGACCTAAAAATGGCCTTGAGACATCCTACGCGTAGGATGTCTTTCTGCTCAGAATGACTTGAAATTTTCACCCCAGCTTCTCCTTGATGTTCTGATCACAGTGGTGTGCTCATAAGTTGGTTTGGAGTCCTAAATCAAGCTGGAGACATCCTACGCGTAGGATGTCTAACTGCTCATATTTTGTCCAAACTTGCACTGTAGCTTCCCCTTGATGTGCTAAACTCACAACTATTTTTACTTTTTGATTCTGACACCTATAGGTTGGTCAAATGATTAAGAATCTGCTTCAAAAGCCTGATGTCTATTGTGATGAATTCCTAAGTCAACTCAACTCCAAATTGGACCAAATTTGACTAGGAGGCTTATCTAAGGCTATATGACTGCATGCTATGCCCACAAGAGAATTTTGGTCTCAAAATCATGCAGTAGACATCCTACGCGTAGGATGTCTTTTTGCTCAGAATTGCCCCAAATTTGAACCACAGAGTCTCCTTAAGGTACTGATCACTATGGTATGCTCATAGTTTCATTTAGAGTCCAAAATCACACAGAAGACATCCTACGCGTAGGATGTCTTTTTGGCATGTTTGACCCCAGACTTGTCCCACAGCTTCCCCTTGATGTCAGCAACCCAATGCTATGCTTAGATTTGAGTTTGGATGTCAAAAGACCCCAAAACTAGCTGTTCTAGCCTTTTTCACTCAAAAGCGCTAACGGCCGCTCAATCTTCCCTTTCACTGACCCAAATGAGATGAAATTTATCACATGCACTCAATACAACATTTAGAACATGCCTATGGAGTGATCCTATGGTTTGGTCTCAAAATTATACCTTGGGCACAATTTGGGTAGAATGTCTGGCACTTCTTGTCTTTTGGCTTTGATCTGTCAAAATTGTTGAGAGAGAGAGAGAGAACAAAGAAATAGAACCCCAAAGTGTGTAGAGAACAGACATGAGATTATGTATATATAGAGGGGACCTGGGTGCCATATATTGAGTAGCTTCACATATAAGCTCAACACCCCCACTCAAATAAGGGTCCCTAACTGTGGATGAAAAAACTCTTGGGGGATCAAGGGAAAAACCCACAGCTCTATATACACCCACCGTTATATTATAAAAATCATTGAATATACAAATGTTAATGAGGAGCTACATCACTCCTTTTACAATGAATATTTTATGAGGAGCTACATCACTCCTTTTAAAATGAATGTTTTATGAGGAGTTACATTACTCCTATCCTATCAAATACAATAATGAATACAAAGGTTCAATAAAGAGGTGTAAAGGCTATCGATTAGCTTGTAATCAAAAGTGTCTACGTGAATCTGTTGTGTAGCTTGTCATCAATATCGCATCACCGAACATGTCTTCATGTTGTCATCAATATGGCATCACTAAACATATCTTCATAAATCTTTTATTGTCACCAAGTTTGTCTTCATAAAATCAATTCTTTGATCAATCCTACATAGATCATAGACTCAAAAAAGAACATAGTCATGAAAATTATTAGCATCATTAGTGAAATAATTACGTTCACAATGCCATAAGAGATGGTTCTCGATGCCACTCTTTTGACGAGATATATACGTACGACAACATATGGTACATAAAGTATGAACGTAAAAGTACAAGATGTGTGATTACGTGATGCAAATGATATGTGTATATACTACATAAAACAACATTTATCAACGTAGTGATCAATGAATACCATCAAAGTATTAACAAAACATCATCATTGTATCAATAAAAATGAATAAATCATCATGGTAGCAACGAAAAGCATCATGATATCACCGATAATAATCATTGTATCAACGAAACAACATCATGGCATCACTGAGAATAACCATGGTATCAACAAAACAACATCATGGTATCACCGAGAATAACCATGGTATTAACGAAACATCATCATGGTATCAACAAAAATCACCATGGAATCAACGAAATATCATCATGGAATCACCGAGAATAACCATGGTATCAACGAAACAACATCATGGTATCACCGAGAATAACCATGGTATTAACGAAACAACATCATGGTATCACCAAGAATAACCATGATATCAACAAAACATCATCATGGTATCAACAAAAATCACCATGGAATCAACGAAATATCATCATGGCATCACCGAGAATAACCATGGTATCAACGAAATATCATCATGGCATCACCGAGAATAACCATGGTATCAATGAAATATCATCATGGTATCAATGAAAATCACCATGACCAAAGTATTAAGAAAACATTATCATAGTACCATCAAAATCACTATGGTATCAATGAGAAATTATCAATAAAACGACGTAAACTATATCTCTAAAAGAATAATTATACGAGAATCAATGAACGAGTATATCATATAACAAAAGATCATGTACCAACAGTAGCTCGATAGAATTTGGACGATCATCAACGGCTCGACTGAATCGGAACGATATGTAACTGGCTTCTGTAGCAAAGTTACGTTAGTAAAAAATATATGATTGATGAATAAAAAAATAGGGTAAAACTTACCTTCTAAACACACTGGTAACCTCAGATTTTCAAAATTTCCACCAGATCACCTTGTAGACATCTTACGCGTAGGATGTCTACTGCTGATTTTTTGAGATTGAAGTGTCCCTGATGCTTCCTTATGCTCTCAGCAAGTGCAAGTATGCTTCACAATTGCAAAAACATGCAAAAATCACTCAATTTAAGCCTTTTCTGAAATTTTACGTTTTCTTACTCTGCCTTTTGGCTTTTGGTCAACAAAAATAAGGAAAAACACCCAAGTCAATATGTTATTAGGGTAAAACCTACCCTCTGAACACACTGGTGCAGTCAGAATTTTCAAATTTGGTCTCTAGAACCCCCTTGAGACATCCTACGCGTAGGATATCTATGTTTACAGAATTGCAGGTTTTCTTCACAGAACCCTTGCAAATGCTCTTTTATATGCACAGCATCAGTCAGTCATACAAAAAAATCCACAAAATCTTGTTTAATGCATTTTTACCCTCAAAAGCACACTTTTCCATGATTTCAGATGCAATCAAGCACTTTAGCAAATAATTCAGTGTTGAATAGCTCTAGATCAAAATCGGATCACTTACCTAAAGCTACTCCTACAAATCATATGGGGTTTTGCATCTATGAGTAGAAAAACGCTTCACTGCCACACACGGACTAGTAAACACTTTTATCACCTCACAAATCACTCGACCACCAACAACCACTCTAATCCACAGATCCTAACTAAATCTAGTCACTGACCCTCGGCAAGACACACGCTTCCTGGCTATCCACTTGATCACGGAATATCCTCTTCCGGATCCACTTAAGAAAAATGCTTTCATTAGCCGAAACTAAATCAAGCAACCATCACACGAGTGTTAGTAGGAAACCTACTTAGGTCCTTGTGTCCCCGGCAACGACGCCAATGTTGGACACGGAGCGACTCACACACCCATGAAGTGCATGCAAACACTACCTAGATCAACATAATGTCAATCGAGGACACAGATGACTCGATAGGCACACGGAGAAAATCTCTTAAGCTTGTCAGGCTGAGACCATCCTACACATACAACACTCTGGAAGGCCAACTAAACCACAATCAAGAACCTCACTGCTCTCAACTACACCACCTAGCCACATACACACATATAGAAGGTAACTCACCTAATCATGCAAGATTTGTATGAAACTTAAGGAACACCATCCCCTCACTAGGATACACCTGTCCCTAAGCTTCCACACTCAAAACCCTCACTCTAAACCCATCTACGGAAAACGCGTAGGATGACAGAACAGAATTTTGAAAGTGCCCGAAACTGAAATTTATGAGTACCTATGCGTAGCTTATGTCGCCACGATTCTATAGACTACTAGCACGCAAAAAACGGACATCGCTTGAT
This sequence comes from Adiantum capillus-veneris, assembly GCF_014529385.1. Classification (NCBI taxonomy): domain Eukaryota; kingdom Viridiplantae; phylum Streptophyta; class Polypodiopsida; order Polypodiales; family Pteridaceae; genus Adiantum; species Adiantum capillus-veneris. The sequence goes on along the minus strand of NC_140940.1, from coordinate 84,812,933 downwards.
ACACTTACGGCCACAAATAGCTCGTAGATGCGTTGGTGTGTGCGCTTTGTCTCACGTGGAATGCTTGGCGTTGTCGCGTAGCTCTCCTCGAGCCTACAGCAATGGTGCAGTCGGATCTCCAATGTGTTGAGCGAGTCGGGCGTAGTGAGAGGATGAAGCTTACGCTCACTCTCTTTCTCTCTCACACACAGTAGACGACAGCGCTCAGTTTTGATTATGATTAAAGTCTTCTTTACAAAATGACCTAGGTACCTTATATACTATGGCTACCTTAGGTTTAACAAAAAATGGGGTTGAAAGGGTCAAATGGCTTTGTATTTACAATCTGGAAGTGCCATTGCACCCCGGCTTCTGAAACTAGAATAACTACTCATTACAAATGACATTTATAGCCATAATCTGCAGCATTTCATAACTCGCAAAAGATAAGACTTTGGTACGAAACTTGAGTTATGTTGTGTTGTTGACCCAGCGGTCAACAATGGCCTCAAGCCAAAAAGAATGCGACAAAGCTTGACTTTTAACCATACATCGTGCCATTTTCGTAATTGACTTGTTTTTACTCTCAGCAACACCATTTTGTTGAGGTGTATAAGGCACTGTACATTAGTGTTTTATCCCTCGACAAGCCAAAAATACATTGAATTCTTGAGACATATACTCCCCCCCTCGATCGGAACGGAGGGTGTCCATAGTACATTTCAAGACATTTTAAGCCATGGGCAGAAATTATTTGAAGCACATAAAAAATTCGGACTTTGCTTTAAGTTGGAAATACCCATCCATGCCTGGAGTAATCATCAATGAAAGTCACGAAGTAAAGGTAATTCCCCAAGGATGGAGTTTGCATGGGCCCACAAACATCACTATGCACAAGATGCAACCTGCATGTGGCCCGAATTGAACCATCCTTTGAAAACTTTGAACGCTGCATCTTACCCAAAAATACTGCCTTCACAAACATGTTTGATAAGTGCTTCAAGAGGCGGCAAAGAAGCAACCATATCAATTTTTTGCAAACGCAACAAACTGGCAAAATTCATATGACCAAAACGTGCATGCCAAAGTTTTGCATCTAAAATAGCCCTTGAATTTGCAACTGCATTTGAAAAATTTTGTCCATACTTGTCATACAAAGTGATCTTATATAGCCCACGGCACAAAAGCCCCCATGCAATAATTTCATCTCCAGAACTAAGATCATGAACTGTACATTTGTCATCTACAAATTTGACTACAAGTCCAAGTCTAGCAAGTGCAGATACAGACAAAAGATTCTTCTTGATCCCAGGTACATAAAGTGCATCAACAAGTGTGAAAGAACTGTCATTTGCAGTAATAAGCACGATCTTTCTAACTCCCTGAACCGGATAAGAGGCATTGTTGGCACAAGTGACCGAATTCCCATGCGGGACGAACTCAAGAGAGGTGAACAATTCACGATGTGAGGTAATGTGCTTTGTAGCACCACTACAGAAATACCACACATGTGAATCTACAAAAACTGACATGCATGCATCATGGACAGCAAGATTGTAAGTGCACTCAGCACGAAAAGCCCATTCTACATCAACATCAACATTACAGCCTCCTTTTATAGCAGACTCAACAATGGCTGCATTTGTAGTGGAACTAGCATTTGCAATAAAACCACTCTCTTTCTTCTTAGCCTCTTTGGTCTTCAACTTAGGACACTGCTAGAAACGGAGGCCAAAATGAGTCCGAATCAGAAATCTAAGAAGACTAGGCTCTACTAGCTCTCCTGAAATATTTGTCGACCTGCAAACACTCACCAAACCTCACTGAAAACGAAGAAAGTGAGTAGGCGTGTGCTAGAGAACTTGGTGACTAAGTCCGGGAGAACACAACCTGCTCTCATACCAATTGTTGGAATTAGGGTTACAGAGAAACACACACAGCTTGGAGAAGGCGAATGAAGCTCAAGTCACACAATAGAGAGTGTATTTCTTAGTGTGCAATTGAAAGATAGATAGCCCTAGAGTGATGGGCGTATATACAATGCATGTGTAAGAACTAGGGAACTAGGCCTTGAGATCCTCCTCCCAACCTCCCTTTATATAGGCGGGCTCCTAGCCCCTTGCCCTAGAGGGATCCCCTGTCCACACTGCCTAGCCCGACCCTTGGCCGTAGTCCGTGACTAACCTAGTTCTTAGGGTATAGGACCCTTGTCCGTACATTACTTCCCCCTTAAGGAAGATTTTTCGTCCTCGAAAACACAAGTAGTTGATGATCAACACATGTTTGACTTTGAATGTTGGAGCTATATATGGCTCACTTTACTAAACTTGGTCTCACCTATATATTTGTATCTTGTCCTCAATATGAATCAGTCTTTGGGAGCGTACATGGTGTGTCTCTTGTCTCGTCTCTCTCTCTCTCTTTCTCTCTACATCTCAACATGGTATCAGTGCGGTAACGATCACGCGCCGATTCAATTCATGGTGACACATTAGTATGTGAGCGATTTGCATGTAAGATTCAAAATTGCTACAAATTTTATTTTTGAGCGTTGAATCTTGTTAACTGTGGTTGTTTTGTGTTAAGAAGAATATGATTAGTGTTTTATGTGGCGTTTATTTCTAATCAAGCTAATCGTTGATTACGTTTTCTTGTTGATGACACCCTGAACTTCATCTCAATTTTTCTTGTTGTTCTGCTCCAAAACTTGTTCGTCTCCTCGAGCTCTTCGATTTGAGTTCTAGGTTTGCGTCAATCGAAGTTCGCAGCAGAAAGTTATGCTGTTTTTACTGCAATTGAGCTTGATGCAACTTTCTTCGTCCTACTTCTTCGTGAAGCGTCCGCGATCGTTTTTTCTTATTTTGGCGTTAACTTTTTTGAGAAGATTTAGCTTTTTGCTATTCGTATTGTGGCCATCAATCTTGCGTCTCACGCCACTCTATTTTGAGGACTCGTTTATTATTAACGTCTCCTTTACCCTGCCTTTTTTGGGTGACGTCTCTCACATCTTTGGATGTTCCTTGAGCATCCTTCTTACGTTTATCGTTGACAGAACACAATAGTCATATCTCTCTCATTCTCAATTGCGGCCTTCACCATATATGGTGTGCAGATTTTGCGATCTTATCTTATACGTCTTCTCGCAACAAGATATGGCTATGAATATTCTCGTCAACGGCTTTCCTTCTGGCCAGCGTTCTGTTCCTCCTTTCCAAGGTCAAGGATTTTTAGGATGGAAAGCAAAGATGTTGTTAATTCTTGAAGGCGATGAACTCTCCGATGTTGTTCTTGGAAATCGTGTTTGTTCCCCTCAGCCTGTTGATACGGATAATGATAACGTGCTTATCACTGAAGGACCTATATTTGAAGATTGGAATGTTGCCTATACAGATTGGCAACGACGTGATAAAGCAGCTCGTCGGTATATTCTTTCTGCTCTTACTGATTCCCTTTTGCTTGATATGTATGGACTGCCTACTTCCCACGACGTATGGAAATACCTTATTGTAAACTTTCAGAAGAAATTTGTTACAGAAATACTTTATTTGAGAGGGTTGCTTAACAAGTTACAATAGGAAGTTGGTACTGCCATGACAGGACATATTGAATCTTTCAAATCTATTATTAATCAACTTACTGCTGCCGGTGATCCTGTTCCACAAAAGCAACTGATTACACTTCTCCTTGATACGGTGAAGGACTCTTCTTATGATAGCATTGTTACTATTCTCTCTAATAAGGATGGTCTTGATTTCGACCAAGCTTGGATGTCTTTAATTGAATACTCTCAACGTCAAGAACGTTGGAATGTTGGTCATGATACAACTATGATTTCACAAGAGGAGACTGAGTCACAACAGATGGAACGTGCTTTTTATTCTCGAAGGCGTCCATTTCAACGAGGAAACCGCAGAGGTGGCCGTCGCGGTAATATTTTCTCTCGTCTCAAATTTCCTAATAAGCAATGTTATTATTGCAACAGAAATGGCCATACTGAAGATGATTGTTGGGCACGTCAATATGATGAAGAACACAATATTACCACAAAACAACCACGTTTATCTAGAGACTCTTCTTCTTCTTCTTGTGAATATTGTGGATGATCTGATCATCCCACTCATATGTTCTATAAGCGTCGATTCGACACAGATTGGAATAGAGCATATGCTACTGAACATCGAAATAACATTGTACCAGAAACAAGCTGCGTCCTATGTTCAGTTGCTCCAGACAGAATACTTCATGTACGTGATGGATCACTTTTTATTGTCGATTCTGGTGCTATAGGAAATATGACATATCAGTCTAAGTGGCTCCATAACTATCATCCACTGCCAGTTCAACTTTTTGTTTATCTTGCTGATGATACTACTTGTCAAGTAAAGGGTATTGGAGACTTATATCTTGGTACCTTATCTTCTTCCACTCGAATTTTGCGAGGAGTATTACATGTACCAGATCTTCAACGCAATCTTCTTTCAGTTGCTAGACTTGTTAATCTTGGTCTGTTTGTTGAATTTGATCATACCAAATGCCGAATTGAGAAAGATGGACAGACTATAGCCACTGCTCCTCGAAACGGTAATTTGTTTGAACTCTCTCTCAACGATGCTGTAGCAAATATTGTCACTGCTCCAGGTGATCATTATTGCAAAGTATGGCATCACCGTTTTGTTCATGCTGATTTCTCAAAACTCATTGACCTTCAACGTCGTGATCTTGTTCATGGCATGGATCTTAAAGCCCATCCCCATATGGGAATTTGTGAATTTTGTGCTCTTGGGAAACACAATCGTAAACCCTTTCCGCTTTCAAATATAACTCATTCTCATGGCATATTGGATCTTGTTCATACTGATATATGTGGACCTCTACCTTCTTCAAGATCACAATATCGCTACTTCATTACTTTCATTGATGATTTCTCAAGGTATACGACTGTATTTCTACTTAGATAAAAATCTGAAGCCTTATCTGTTTTCAAACAATTCCACAAGGCTGCGGAACTTCAAACTGGTCGTCGCCTTAAGAAGCTTCGTAGTGACAATGGAGGCGAATATGTTTCTTGAGAATTTGTGAGTTACTGTGCTAACAGTGGAATTCATCATGAACACACTATTCCATATTCGCCTCAACGGAACGGTGTTGCTGAACAAAAGAATCGCACTATTATCAATGCTGTAAGATGTATGCTGATTCATTCTGGCTTATCTCGTGTTTTCTGGGCTGAAGCTACTTTGGCAGCAACATTTATTTAGAATCATCTTCCTACTACTGCACCCTTTGGTAAGATATCCATCACAGCATGGATAGGTGACATTCCTTCTGTATCTGATTTCGAACCTTTGGATGTATTGCCTATATTCATGTTTCCAAAGAAACACGAACAAAGCTTGATGCTCCTGGTCTTAAAGTTATTTTTATTGGATATTATGACACTTCCAAAGGCTACAAATTCTATGACCCTTCCTCCAAGAAAGTAATTGTGAATTGTGATGCTACTTTTAACGAACAGCTTATGGGAGGCTCATGGTCCATGGATGATTGTGATGATACTAAATCATTGCTTCAAGCTTTTCCATTTCTTTTAGAAGATGAAACTCTTCCTATAGAGCAACTTTCCTCTTCACAACCATCCATTCCAAATGTTGCAAATGATGATATTGATATTTTTGTTGATCTGCCTATTGATTTTGAACATGGTTCATGTCATGTTTATGATGACAATATTGTTGATAATGCTTTTTCTACTTCTGAAGATCCCGTTACTTATGATGAAACTATCTCTTCACCACAAAAGGATCAATGGCAAGAGGCTATGGAAGCAGAGTACGATTCTCTTATCTCTAAAGGTACATGGATACTAACTGAATTACCTCCTGGTCGTACAACTATTAAATGTAAGTGGGTGTATAAGACAAAAGTAAAAGCATATGGATCTTTTGACAAGTTCAAGGCGCGTTTAGTTGCAAAAGGCTACTCCCAAGTAGCTGGTGTTGATTATCAAGAGACTTTTTCACCAGTTGGTCGCATTACAAGTGTTCGAGTTTTATTGGCATTTGCTGTTCAATTTGATTTAGAAGCTCATCAAATGGTTGTGCGAACTTCTTTTCTTAATGGTAACTTGGAAGAGGAAATTTATATGGAACAACCAGAAGGGTTTGTTATTCCAGGTAAAGAAGACCTTGTTGCTCAACTCCATAAGGCACTATATGGTCTCAAACAAGCTTCGCGAGCCTGGTATACAAAATTTGATCTTTTTCTCACCTCTAAAGGATTCATCTCTTGCTCGTCAGACCCCAACTTATACATAAAATGCCAAAGTAGCAGTTTTGTGATTCTTGCTCTTTATGTGGATGATACCATCCTTGTTTCCAATGATTTGGGATTTCTTCAGCAAGTGAAAAAGTTATTGTCTTCTGCATTCAATATGGTGGATCTTGGAGAGATTCACTCTTGTCTTGGCATTCAAATCCAACGGAACCGTACAAAAGCTATTTTATTCCTTCGACAGTCAAAGTTTATTGCAGATACTATTCAAAAATTTGGTATGGAATCTGCACATTCAGCCAACACACCTTGTCTTGCGAGCTCTACGAAGAATACTTCTGACAATGGCGGTCAACTTCTTACAAATCAACCTTATGCTAACTTGATTGGATGTCTTCAGATTGCTGGCATGAACACTCGTCCTGATATTATGTTTGCTGCTAATTATCTTGGACAACATCTTGCATGTCCTTCTCTTAAGCATTGGTCTGCTGCAAAGCGTGTATTGAAATACTTGAAAGGCACTACAGATTTTGGTTTTGTCTATCGACGACAACTCACATTGGATTCTATGCAATCTCTTTCTCTTTTGGGTTACACAGATGCAGACTGGGAAAGCTCACATTTATCTATGCGATCTACTAGTCGAAATTGCTTCTTTATAAATGGTTGTCTTGTTTCTTGACCAGCAAGAAATAACATTGTGTTGCAGTTTCTACGACTGAGTCAGAATATGTTGCGGCATCACTTGCATCTCGTGAGTTGATTGGCTTCAACAAATGCTGGTCGATATTGGTCACTCTCCTCTTTCTAGCACACCCTTGCGGTGTGACAACCAAAGTGCTATTAGTCTTGCAAAAGACTATGTTCAACATAATAAGTCAAAGCACATTGTTGTCCATTATCATTATGTCAGGTATGAAGTACGCAAAGGAACCATTATGGTTGAACACTGTCCAAGTGACCAGATGATTGCAGACATTTTGACCAAAGTCCTCAATGAGTCGTGTTTCATCCTCTTGCGCTCGGAGCTTGTCGGCCTCACTCTTTCTAGATTAGCTTCTTTGCTATTGTAATAGCCTTGTACATATGACATTGTAATCTTTTAGGTACCATGCACTATGCACACTCCACATTTACACCTTGTGATATCTAAGTCACTTGAATATTTGTACATAGATGCACAATTCACTTTCACATCATCACCATTCGTTCATATTTCACATTGTATAGGGGCTTGGGTTTTTCCCTTGAACTCCCCAAGGGTTTTTTCATCCAAAGCTAGAGACCTTTGTTTGAGTGGGGGTGTTGGAGCTATATATGGCTCACTCTACTGAACTTGGTCTCACCTATATATTTGTATCTTGTCCTCAATATGAATCAGTCTTTGGGAGCATATATGGTGTGTCTCTTGTCTCGTCTCTCTCTCTTTCTCTCTACATCTCAACATTGAATACCTGGAATTCGCTACACCTGTGGATGTTATGGAGCCGGATACTCTCACGGAGAGTACCATTGTGGTAACAGGGATGGACGATGCAAACCCAGGTGATCTATCTCTGTCTCCTCATTTATCAACCCCTCCTCCTCAGAGCGTGTTGGATATTCTAGAGGATGAAAGTCCATTGACAGATGCCAGGGAGTTTTTCACTCGACAGGAATGGAAAACTTTTGATGCCTGATTTTGCAAGCTCTCTATCAGGGTTCAAATTTTGGTTACACAAGTAGTACTGTCTTCTTAAGAATACGAATGTTTTCTTTATTGACGTCCCATAACTGAGGCATTTGGCTGTATGACCGATAATTGGTGCAGTGAGGAGGTTCAATGAAACCAAGAGCAACATCCTGATTTTCAACATTGTTGTCCGTTTGCAACCACTTGGGTTGAAATGGTAACTCCAGTTATAACTCACTTGAGTACAATAAAGGAGTAGTCACAACTAAGAGTCACTTGGGTCTAATTGGTAACTCCATTTACAACTCACTTGAGTACTATAAAGGAGAAACCATAATGAAGAGTTGTCGAAATGCATAACCTCTGTTCAGATCTTCTGAAGGTACTGGAATAATTCAAGGAAACCTTGGCGCAACTGTCCGTGAAGTTGAGAGCCAGATTTCCAACTCCCCACCACAAGAGGTGTTTAAAGTCGAAAAAATCGTACTTAAGCAAATTCTAGAATAGGGAGACAATAATCTATTCAGAAATGCGTTGTTTTAACGTATGCTCTTAGCAGATCCTTTAGCGTAATATTACTCTTTGTAATCTGCCTATCCCCTTGGATAACTGACAATACTAACCGAGCCATGACCTCTATTGGTGATTAGTAGACCCAAAAGTTATCTCATAGAGATAGTGCACATAGAGTGCAGAAATGCTTCATAAGAAACAACCTTAGGAATATGCATGCCGTTCAAAATCAGCCTTTGCTAAACACTAGGGCCCATAACACCTAGTGTGCATGCATTTAGCAAAAACTAACCCGAACCTGTATATCCATACTAGACCTTGCCAATACTTATGGCCAAAATGTGATGCACCTAGCAGACATTAAAAGGAATGTAAATAGTTCTGAAAAGAACTCAATACTTTTAGTTGCAATCTTTTGCAAGCCTTGCTCAAACGTCTGAATCACAGTAGAAGGTGAAACATTGATCACTTCTAGGTACAGACAATGAAACTTTTTCATTAACAACTTATAGCTTTGCTATATGAATAAATAACCATCTGTAATATTGTTTAAGGGTACTTGTACCTTAATACGTCTTTCTGAGTATTCGATAATTTCTGGCCACGAAATTGCTCTTGCTACGTTGTGCTAAAAATGGTCTATAAAACAGATGTGAACAGAACCTAGGAACTTTGTCGTGACACATAATTGAAATAATGGCGCCAGTGTCAGTCCAGAGACTCATATTCCCCATATGTGGAATATGTCTCATGTAAGGACGTGTAAAAAGGAACATCCTTCAAGAACAGGATGTACTTGTGTGTGGAGGTAACTGCAAACACTCTACGACGGGAGTGAGAGGGACCCTCATTAGTCTTGCTCCAGTGGCTAAACTGAACTCCTTGAGTTCCTAGACCATGTTGTATCCCATGTGACAACATGTGCCAAATTGAACCCTACAAGTAGGTTCGTAACTTCATAAGGTAGAAAGACAGATTGGACACTTGGCCCAAAATACTTTGTGCCGACATGCCCTTGGCATGGGTCTGTAATATTCAAGAGTACTGAGACGTATTGAAGCACCAAGCAAAGTATACTTAATAGGGAATTGACACCAAATCAGTACACTTACCTGTATGCAAATGCAATAACGTACTGTACACTTACATGTATGCAAAATGCAATAACATAATGTACACTTACCTGTATGCAAATGGAAAGGAGCACGTCCCCTACCTGGAAAACAAACAGTATTGCCCTGGGAACCCTGGTTGTTGCCTTTGCAACCCAAGCCCTTGAATTAGGATCTACGTAGTGAAATCCCTTTATAAGACTTCTTTGTAGAAACTGCTCAAATAGGAGATAACGGTAACCAACATAGTTAACCGTGTACAGATTGAGTGGAATCAACTCAAAAAGTGTGTTCTTCTGCTACCGTGTGGTAGATTGCGGAATTATTTCCTTGAAAGTACAACTGGGGGAGATCAATTGTGATCCTCAATGTAGATCAAACTGTGATCCTTGATGCTTATGGGGTGATGTAGCAATCACTGGCTGGGTCTTACCCGTAAACCGTATGTCCATAGACACTTTGTAGTGCCATAGAGAGAGCAGGATACCCACACGAGTGAACTACCAATCCCTTACAACCATGTTGTCACCCTTGATTACTGCGTCTATACTCCGTGGTATAGATCAGCCGGTGTGAGGTTAAGATTATCAAAAAACACACATGAGCTTTGCACTGAAAACATGTAGTGCAAAAATGTCACCCTAAACATCCGTAATGACATCTGTAATGACAAGACGCTATTGTCAATTAACGACAATGTGTATAGAGCTGTTCGATGTTGAGAACAATCATCCAAGGAATACTAACAAGTGGATCTTTTCCTAGGTTTAGTAATGGCTCTTAGCCAGCGCGCGTGGTTCATAACCATCATGGCAATTAGTGTTCAAGCGTCAAACCGATGAAGAGTAATGTGAATGGCACCTTGCAAAATTTCTAGCTGAGAGTTTTAGAGCATCTTGGCTCTGGAGAACTCAGTAGTGAAAATTGAAACCAAACTTTGTAGAAAATTTTCATGTTGTTCCGTAGAAAAAGAGGTGAAGAACGAACAGAAGAGCATGCTGGGCTGAGGAACTTTCTTGACATTGCTAGTGTGTGTGTGCCCAGAATTTGTGCTCTTAGACATCTTATGCCTGACTGCCAGCTTATCCTATAAGCATGCAACCATCTGACTATATGGTGTTTGCATCGCAAGAGGGAACAGAAGTCACATCTTCACCATCTACCGTGTATGGGTTGTGAATCCAGTAGAAGTTTTAGGTTGTTTTGTGTGCGTTGATAGAGTGATTTGTGAGAGCGTACTTTATACCATCTGGGTAGCATGCCTTGCATAAAAAAAACGGAAGCCCGTGGCTACTGTGACAACCGTGAAAGTCAACACCCTAAGTCCCTTGCACCGATTAGACTGGTATGGATTCGATGAGATGATATCTTGAATAATGTAGGTGCGCCAAACTTGGTTGCCAACCGCTCTTGTCGTCGAGGTAATCGGAGTACAAATTAAAAGCCTTGTTTCATGTGAAATGGGCCAAGCATTTGGATTTTCATAATACTGTCCAAAGTAAATGCCAAACGTAAAGTTGTAGGACATGTGTATCATATACACCCTAATTCAGTGATCTTGCATGCATCTCAGAAAGTTTTTGGCAGATCGTATAAGCCGGGATGATGTGACTGGTCGTACCCAATGCAAAAGAAAACGTACAATATGCCAAAAATCCATATTGAAGTATGAGAAAATGACTAAGCATAACATGTTCAAAAGCCATATAACTCCTGTGCCGTGCACCAAAACTGGAGTTTATGTCAAATCAGAAACTCATGCATCATGCTTAAGTTGTCCTACATGTGGGCACTGTTTTTTTTAATGTGTTCATAAGCAAATAAAGCATAATTTTTGACTTTTTGCACGTTGAAAGTCGTATGGTGATAGGCGCTTCCTGACCACATTGGTCATGCCCTGATTTGTTCTGACAACTCAATTATTTTGGACATGTTGGACCTCTTTGGTCATAACTGGTAAATTGGCAACCCCTTGGGTTGCTAGCAAGTGGAGAGCTGATTTTGGTAGCATTCTGTAAATTAGTTGTGTAAGATTTTCTACTTGTGTAACCAAAATTTGAACCCTGACAGCGAGCTTGCGAAATCGGGCATCAAAAGTTTTCCAATCCTGTCGAGTGACAAACTCCCTCGAATCTGGCAATTGACTTTCATCCTCTAGAATATCCAACACGCTTTGAGGAGGAGGGGTTGATAAATGAGGAGACAGAAATAGATCACCTGGGTTTGCACCGTCCATCCCTATTGCCACGATGGTACTCTCCGTGAGAGTATCTGGCCCCATGACATCCACAGGTGTAGCCAATTCCAGGTATTCAAAGTCAAAACATGTGTTGATCATCAATTTCCGCACTCATGGAGAATCTGTGTTGTGCAAACAAAAGAGAAAACAGTACCTTAGAGTGCAAAAAAACTCGTAGCTGTATCAAACACAGAGGTAGTTAGCCGTGCTAACCTCGCCGACGGTCGTAAAGAAGGTGAATTTCCAGTCCCGGTAGAATTGGCGAAGAGGTGAAATCATCGAGGAACTTCAGCACTAGATCATAGCAGGTTGGGTTAATTAACTGGGTAATTATGTCTTCAACTGAACTGAACGCCGAATTCAAAGTCGGATTGTAAATCCCAAGCCATTGTGAAATCAACAATTGATTTGCAATCGAGGATGTATTTGAAAACACAAATCAATTCAAAGTGGCCGATAACGGGATTTGCATCTTATGCAAACGGCAAATCGGTTGGAATTTGTGGTCATTTGCCTTCCACCAGAGCACGCAGGTTCTGAAATTTCTGCAGGAACTAAGTATAATCTTAAGCCGTGAAGGTCGAGGGAAAGACTTCACCGGCTTGCTCTAGCTTCCTTGGACGCTCTGTTCTTCGATTTGCTTGTGGGAAGGGCCACTAATAGTGGCCAAGGCTCAAATTGAGTTTCAAGTGGCCATGCTTATGTGAAAATAACTCACCTTGTTGAAGGAAAAAGGCGCAGACAGCGTGACCTTCACTGTGAGGAGGAAGATGATGATGGCGTGGCTTGCTTAGGCCGGCTACGGCCGCAAGGTTCTGGAAACTCCCTCCATTCCCCAGGGCGCCTATGTCAAGCCCAAGAGCTTCGACTTTCATGCCCCATAGCCTCGCGTCCAAAACAAGAAAGTTTACCCGAATTGGCAAGGAAAATTGCTATTTTTGTAAAAGCTTCAAAAAAGCCACGGTTCTCACCCAAAGTCCTTGCTTTTGGGGACCTAAAGAGACCACGCCTAGAGAGAGAGTGGAAGAGAGACTCCAAGCTCTGATACCAGTGTAAGAACTAGGGAACTAGGCCTTGAGATCCTCCTCCCAACCTCCCTTTATATAGGCGGCCCCTTGCCCTAGACGGATCCCCTGTCCACACTGCCTAGCCCTACCCTTGGCCGTAGTCTGTGACTAGCCTAGTTCTTAGGGTACAGGACCCTTGTCCTGACAGCACAGAGGAAAAAACCTCCTAAAGAGGGAAAAAATGCCCCGGCGATCCTAGTGTCTTCACACATATCACTACCACATGTACATGATAACAACAATGCACTCAAACAGGCACCAAATAGTGCATACCCATGGAAATTGCAAGTGACTTTCACTTGCCAGTATATCACTCTACTCTAGCTACATGTACCTATAACCTGTAACCTGCAACCTGTAATCCCGAAGCTGAAGGTACTCAAAGAAGATCCTGAATGGGGGGGCCAAAAGAATTTGAGCGGGATGGAAACACATCCAATGCCTCTATAATCACCGGACACACACTCTTGGGATGATAAACACACACACTATGGGGCACCACTTGGCTTGCACAATCCACCTGGACGAGACAGGGAACACACCGATGGAGTGAGAGGAGAGAGACTATCCATTTTCCCACTCAACACAGAGAGACACACACACACACACACACACTCAAAAAACTCAGCTCAAAAGAGGAATATATTTGATGTTTAGATACGATTGAGCTTGGGCCAACACCAATGGGGCAAATAGCTCACATAATATGGAGGAAATATGCCAAATATAATCACAAATTTGAATAGAGGCTTCGCTCTCACAGGAGAAACTTACACAGCAAAAATAGTAGGAAAAGGTGAGGAATTTGGTAAAATGGATAGTTCCGTTGCGCTTGGAGCAGCCAAAAACTCTAGTTTACAATATCAAAGTGCTCAATTTCGACCTCGGATAAGCAGTTTATGGCCAAAACAAGCTCCAAAAACACTAAAAACTGGGTTGTGGTTATTCCTCCTCTTTTCTCCACACTTTGCTAGTTTTCTTCTCAAGTTTTCAAGTGTCCACGCTTCACTTTATCCCTTGGGAACCTTTGGCTTTTTGATTGACCTCAAACGGCGGACCCCGAGCATGCCAAAAATTGACCACATAGTGCATTTTTGTCACCCTTCTACATCCATCTGCACACCTGGCACTCAGTTTCTCCCAATAATTCATACCACAATAACATGAACTGGCCCCCAAATACATTTCTCATGATGATCTTATTTGCATAACTCATCAAAAGAAACCACCCCTGTTGTGTCCTCGCTTACCACGTGCAAGTATTGACCCCATTCGACCTCCTGACGCCATTGGATGCCACTTGACGTACCTACTTACCTCATGGTGTCGTCCCGCGGATAGCTTTCTCGAGAAGTTTTACGCTCTACCAACTCCTCACTATTGTAGAAAAAACATACTGATACTGGTGGCGATGAAAATCGATGTACTATGTACATGTTGTCCTACCTCTACACATGTGGTCCCCACGTAACCACCTGGATCTGGAAAATGGGCAATTCTTTATTCGATGCACCATGCATGTGCATGTACATATGCACAATCACTTCTTCCAAAAAACTCCTAACAACACTTGTGATGAAATATAGATGCCGTTAAATTAGCCAATGTACTAAGGGTGAAATATTCGCACCTAATCCATGCAAAAAGACATCTATAATATTTGTACCTAAAGATATATCACCCAATGAGCATTGATAGTGCTTATTTTTTCACACGTATATATTATTTCCCATCTATTTATTAGACTATAACAATTTTCTTCATGGAAATCATTTCCGCTCTAATATGTAAACGGGTAATTTGACAATGATAAATTTTCATGCCTAACAATGTTTTATGCTATAAAATTTAATACCCTCAAATGTTCATACAACACGTCGCACGAGTATCAGCATGCATACCAACAAAAATGAACTTGTTTTTAAAGTGAGCTGCCTCGGTATATTCGTCACTATACCCATCAAAACCGTTACGCCGGTATAGGCGTTGGTATTTGCAGTGTCTGTATACGCGTCTTAAAAGACATCGGTATACACATCAAAATCTACACTAAAATTAAAAATTGTGTACTGACACTTATTTAGACATTTGTTCAGACGCATATTTTGACGTTTGTTCAGACCCATGGCAATACCAATGCCAAAACTTGCAAATTTTTTGGGCAGAGGGGCTGACTGTTGCTGCTGCATGAACTGCAGCAGCACAAACCAACCCTCTTTGCCCAAAGGAGGAATGCAAAAGCAACCACACTTCACCTTTTCAATTTTTGGACGGAGAGAAGTATTGAATGCTGCCGCATGTACTGAAGCAGCATAAACTAGCACTCTCTGCACAAAGGAGAAATGCAAAAGGAATTGCACTCCACTTATGTGCAAAGAGGATTGGTTGTTGCTGCTACATGTATTGAAGCAACATAAACAAACTCTCTCTGCTCAAAAGAGGAGTGCAAAATCTACAGCACTCCACCACTACGTTTTTTGCTAAAGAGAGAATTAAAAAACTGATAATCAAGTACAAATTCAACATTACAAAATCACATAAGAGAAACCATAAACATAACAACTTATCTGAAAGGGCGGTGGTAATGTGTGCGCTAATCTCCACCCAATTGTGATATCTTGTAGCCTCTCCCTAGCGTACACACTGTCCGGACGTTCCGGTGGCCTTGCCCGTAGGACCCATGTCCTTAAATTACCCCCCCTTGGAGAATCATTTTCGTCCTCGAAAAAGAATAAAGGAAAATATTTCCTAACTGCAGAGACATTCTCCCATGTAGAACCTTCTTCAGGTCTATCTAGCCATTTTACCAACACCTGTCGTCTGACATGATGTCTCGTGCAAAGTTCATAAGAATCCAAATCTTTTAGGGCTCATGAGAAATGCTTGGCGGTTTGATAAGGTCAACTAACACACCTGTGTCAATGACATTATCATTATGTCCTAGCTGTTTTCATAAATGGCTTACATGAAAAACACGATGAACTCGTGAGTGCTCTAGAAGAGCTAACTTATAGTCCACTTGACCTATACGTTTGAGAATGGTAAACGGTACACAATAGCATGGTGAAAGTTTAGTAACTTTTCTCTTCTTCAGACTTTCTAAATGCTCCGAAACATTGACGAAAACCTTTTCTTCTTCTTCGAAAGTAGCAAGACGACGATGTTCATCTGCGTAACTCTTATATCGATCTTAAGCTTGCTTAACATTCTATCGAACAACTCGAAGCATGTCAAAATGGTCTGAGAGAAAATCCTTTGCTTGTTGTATCTTCTCCTTAGCCAACCCCACCGTAATGGGTGATCTAGGTTGAAATCCATACAAAGGCATAAATGGACTAAACCCTGTAGTCACATGCTTTGAACTATTATAAGAAAATTCCAATATAGGTAAGTAGTCTTCCCAATTGGCTTGCTTCTTGCTAACATACGCTCGTAGAATATCCTCTACACTTGATTAACTCTTTTTCTTTGACCATCCATTTCTAGACGATCAGTCAAACTTAAATTAAGTTTAGTTTCCAACTTTTGGAACACAGCTCTCCAGAAGTGATCATCAAACTTTCGATCTCTGTCACTGATGATACTAGCTGGTAGACCGTAGAGTTTACATATATGCTCTACAAATAGCCGTGCTAGTTCCATTATAATCATACTCTTAGTGGGAATGAATCGACCCATCTTTCTGAGACGGTCTACAATTACCGAAATGGCATCATGGCCACGATTTGTAGTAGGTAGTCGTACTACAAAATCCATAGAGATACTCTTCCACTTACTTTGTGGAATGTCTGTTGGATATAAAAGGCCACCTACCTTCAGGCGCTCTGCCTTATTCACTCGGTATTGTTAGCAATTTAGTACGCACTCTTGAACATCATGATGTAAGCCCAACCAATAAAATTGCCATGGAGCTAAGGCATACGTCTTACGAATACCTGGATGACCAGCACTTAGACTATCATGACACTCAAATAAGATTTGGCGCCTAGTGTGTCTGAGTCCTTTGTCACACATACTCTACCTTTGTGAAGTAAGTAGCCATCATCAATGGAAAATTTCTTCCATCGCTTAAGCTCTTACTAAGTAGGGGTGGAGCTCTCTGTGTTGGAGTTTTTATCTGCGTGTGTAGAGACATGTTGATCTGGCTGTTCAGAGACATGTAAGTGTGAGAGATCCCTTTTTAAAACTGCACTCCACACTTTAGCATATGATTGATCTTGTGCACACTTGCCACGTAACAACTCCAAAAATCCACTCTTTAGTTCCCTAAAAGCAAGTGAATTAATATGAGGCATCCAACTTAGTGCATCCTCTACTACATTATATCGATCCTTGCAATATCGTAGCTTACAATCATAATCTTGAAGGATTTCTGACCATCTAGCTTTACGGCCCTTCAAGTCTATTTGAGTAGTAAACCATTTGATACTCTCATGGTCAAAAACTACTTCAAACTCGGCACCATATAAATAGTGTCGCCACTTCCGTAAAGCGTGAATTATGGCATAGAGCTCTCTCTCATAAACAAAATAATTCTATTGAGCTCTATCTAACTTTTTACTTTCAAACGCTATAGGTCTTCCCTCCTAGAGAAGTACCAGACCAATTGATTTATCACTAGCGTCATTCTCTACCACAAACGTCTTAAGTGGGTCGACGATTTCCAGGATGGGAGCAGTGGTTATAGCTACCTTGAACTGTTCAAAACTACGTTTTTAGGCTCTTCCCAAGAAAAGGTCTTACCTTTTGCTTTAAGTTGATCCGTCATAGGAAGAGTGATTTTGGCATAGTCACGGATATACTGTCGATAAAATCCAGCCATGCCTAGAAATATTTGAATTCCTCAACCATGTTGGGATGTGGCCATTGATAGAATGGAAGAGACCTTGTTAGTGTCCATTTTGATGCCAGAATAACAGATCACATGACCGAGGTAATGTATCTCTGTTTTAAAAAAATTCTACTTCCTTTGCTTAGCATATAGCGCATGAGCTCCTAGCTGTCCGAACACTAATCGTAAGTGTTCTATGCGTTCATCTTCAGTCTTATTATAAATGAGAATGTCATTAAGAAAAACCACAACAAATTTTCTAAGGTAGGGACGTAAGACACTATCCATGAGTGTCGTAAATGTAGCTGGAGAATTGGTTAGACCAAAAGGTATAACCAAAAATTCAAAATGCCCGAACCGTGTTCTAAAGGCAGTTTTGGAATCTTATCTTGCAATAGAATACGCACATGGTAGTATCTTGAACAAAGATCTATCTTTGTATAGTATATTGTCCCATGGAGTTGATCAAACAACTCATCCACTTGAGGCAGAGGATACTTTTCATGATGGTTATCGCATTTAATCCACGATAATCTACGCACATGCGCATAGTACCATCTTTCTTTTTTACCAATAGCATTGGTGATTCCCAGGACAAAATTCTAGGTCTCATGAAACCACGAGCGAGGTATTCAGTCAACTAACTCTAAATCTCCTTGGCTTCTTTAGCACTCATACAATAAGGTGGTGTACTCTCTGGGTTAGTGCCTAGCAAGACATCTATGTCATGCTGCACATCACATGTAGGGGGTAAGCCCGGTGGTAAATCACTTAACAACACATCACTATACTTCATGAGTAAGTGAGTTAGATTTTTCCGTGCAAAAGGAGAAAGTAAACTAGAGTTATGCTAGGATGGAGAATCTTGTAATTCCTATAATGTTTGTTTTACAATAGTTGCACGTTTCTCTAAAGAATTAAAATTGAGAGCACTTTGCTCGTTAAATTTGTTAACACTTTTTTTATCAGTAGAATTCATTGCACTTTGCATTAGAACTCATTGCACTTTGCACACCATTACTAGAATTCACCGCACTTTGCTCTTGAGAATTCACAAGACTTGGGGACAAGCAGTAACACAAAAAGACTTTATCTATTAAATATACTTTCTTCAAAATAAAAAGCTCAACAGTACATATAAGAGGTGCAGATGGTATATTTTTCTCACCAAGCAAAAGCACATGTCTACCATTGGCCATTAAGGATAAGGAGTTGTGTTCATAACTAGTGTGCAATGTGTTTCCTAAACCATGCAGTCACTCCTATCCTAAAACTACATGATCACGGTCCATGTTCATAACTTGGAAGTCAAGAGTCATCGTATGATCTTGAACAATAAGCTCAATCCCTTCAACTACCGTGTCCCATACTTCTTTATCATTCCCAAACATCTACTCCACCACATACTTGTGAGAGAAGGGAGTGTGTGTAAGATTCAATTTTTTGACTACCTTATAGTTCAAGAAGTTATGAGTTGCACCATCATCCACTAAAATACAAACATGTTGCCCGTTAATAGTGCCATGCATGCAAATCAAATCATCGGGGCCAAAGGTGGGCTGCCACATTGAAACACACACACAACACTTGTGCTTTTCTTCCATATGAAGAACCTCTACAGCACAATATTTAGGAGATGAATCTCATGTGAGGCGTTGCACCGTCTGCATGGCCTTCTCTTTGCCTAGCAAAAGAGGTCAATTTTTCTTCTTATGTTGGTCCAAAAGACATCTAAAACACAGATTGTGTTTCTTTTCACGCTGAGAGATCCACGTGGAGTATCTCGTGAGTGCTTAGGATTCTTAGCCTCTTGGGGGCATGGAGAGCTAGATTATCTCTTATTCCTCTTGGAACGTGTGGGAGATCTACCTCGCCATTGACTCTTAGCCACATTTCTCTTAGCAAAAGTATTCTTAGAGTAGGGAACATTTCCTTTCCTCTCTTGGTCATCATCACATCTTTGGGCATGATTGATGGCTTGTTCCAAAGTTTCTGGATGTTGGGTCTTGACATGAAGACGATAGTCTTTGTCAGGACCCCTATTAAAGCCCCATATCTTTTGGAATTTATCTAGAACTTCTAGTTTTAATATTATTTCCCAACACTTTGAAAGGTATTGTGTGAAAGAGAGGCCAGACATGCGGTATGCATCCCATGCTAACCAATTATTATCTTCTTCGTTGGAGTCCAAAAACTCTTTGGAGAAAGAAGCTTGAAATGCAGCCCAAGATGGAGGAAGGGCATCTATTGAAAATGTCATCCACCACTTATAGGCCTTGGCTTTGAGAGACAGACTTGTTTCCACAGCCGTCTTTATATCTGGGATGTGTCTCAATCCATGAATATCACTCCATTTGTGTAAGAACGTATTGACTGCATCCTTGTTGTGATCGCGCTCTTCCCCGTGAAACTCAGGAATGGTGATATTCTTAAGTAATGCATTGCTACCTTCTACATCTTCTGCAACACTTGTCTCTTGGACTCCTTGAGTTGTGCGAGCTTGGTTCCCTTGAACCGTGCCACTTGTGGCTCCTTGAGCCATCTGTGAATTGATAAATTTCACAAGTAACTTTGTAAGATTGGTAACATTTGCATTAAGTGCAGAGAGGTTGCGTTCAAGTATGCTTTGGGAATTCTCCAATGTCTTGAAAGCAGCCATATCTACAAGGCCATGATCTCCTAGATCATCATCATCATGCATATTAGTGCCAGTCGCACCCGTGGTGCCATGATTTTGATCTACATGATCAAAATCAAACGTGTGTGTAGGTGGAGTATCCTCACTGGCCATGGTAAACACACACTAATAGAAAGAGAGAGAAAAATTCAACTTGTACCTTGTGAAATTGAAGTCTTTGTGTTTTGTATGCTCCGCGATTTGCGTTGCATGCGAACCTCGCCTTGCAAAAATTGGAGTGCTTCACGTGTCGTTCGTTGTAAGAACACCTTTGTTGATTCTTCACAAAAACCTGTTGTTTTTGTGAAGGCTTTTGTTCACTTTGAAGCTACCTCCTTGAGGAAAAAATAATTTTTGGAGAAAAACTTGCCTTCCTTCAAGAAGTGAAAGGGAAGGGTGAAGCTACTTCCTTGAAGTTTGAAGATTTTCCTTTCCTTCTAGTTTTCCTTTCAATGCAAGTATGTTATCTTTCCTTGTTATATACAACAAGGGTCGATAGATTGATGGTAAAGTGTTGGCCGCTTACCCACATAATGCATGTGCTAGTCTCCACCCAACCGTGCTATCTTATAGACTCCCCCTAGCGTACACACTATCCGGTCGTGCCGCTGGCCTTGCCCGTAGGACCCATGTCAATACATTCTCTGTCAAAACCATAAGCATTTATACCATAATCTTATTACAAATGCGCAACAAAAAAGATATTCCATAACCAAATATTTGTCAACCCTAAATCATGACCATACTAGAACCTCATTGCACCAACAAGCCATACCATAACTTGATTTACATGACCATAATCATATCAGCTGCTAATCGGCCATGAAAATATAACAAGAAGTAACAACATCTAACTATAAGTGTAAATGTCAGAGTATATACAATCATGAATAACATAAAAACTACCAAAAAACAACTATGAAGTCTATGCCCCTCAAGGAAAGGCCTCCCAGTGGACGGCCTGTCCCTCCTCCTGAAGCTGGGTCAAGAGAGCCACAATCCATGCTTGTACCCATACTTCTCCTCTCGACGTGTAGGAAAATGCTTCATAGCAAGTTCCTACAAAACCAAACACTTAACCATAAATAAATATGAAAATAATACATATACATCCATTTATTTAAAGTGTTTTTATGATACTTACAAACTCGTGTCGAAGAGTGTCAGAGCCTCCAGTCCCAAGGTGTGATGATCCAAAAGACTCCAAACGTGCTCTGGTTGCATCTCTCTGCAGCTCAAATTTCTCAGGATAGTCCGTCCTCTCTCGTGAAATCGCTGCCCACTCCTCTACGTCCAGCCATGCCGGCTTCGTCTCATTGTTCCTATACTTGTCTCTTGCCTTTGACCAACGGTGTGACATGGTGGCAATCGCCACGCTCAAGATCCATTGATTTGAAACTGGATCGTACCCCTCTGCTGGTCGGTAGTCTTTGTGAATGGACTCAACTATGTAGTTTTCCTCTCCTGATCCTGAACATCCCAATGCTCCATCACAGAGTGGCCAAATTGCATTGTACATAGGTATTGTATCCTCTGTCACATGTCCTTTCCGACCATATCCATGACAACAACTCCATCTATGGTTGTATACACCTTGCTAGGATCAGGCTCATGTGATCCACAAGGTGTACGTTGTGTGTCCGCTAGTGAACTATCTACTGAAGAGAGAGGTGGATGTGCTCTCCGTGTTGTGGAAGCATCGGTAGCACCATTGATAGAAGAAGAGACACCCGGACGATGGCTGACCGTCTCAAAGAAGAACCGCCCATCGGTGTAACTGGTACACTCGACAGAGATGTAGTGCCGATCGGACTCGGGGGCACACTAGTCAAAGGTGTAGGAGGCACACTAGTCCTTGGTGTAGGACTAACTATACTAGTTCTAGAGGGACATGCACCCCAAAGAGCTTGTGCTTGAGCAATCTGCTCATGTGTAAACTATGACAAGAAGCTACCCATTTGCTCGGGTGACATGCCAGCCAGAGTGATTGGAAACCTAAAGTGTAGAGAGTATGTATAATCGTCACTGGCCATGGCTACAAAACTTAAATTGATAAACAATAGAAATACGTCAATTCACTATACAACAACTTAAGCAATACAAATAACATAAAAACAAAACTGTAACACAAATCACTATATCTAATAATTGATGTTGTAAGTGTTCAATACAAATTACATCCTAACAAAAATCACTGGCCATTCTCTCATCTTCTATGAGCGTTGATTCTCCAAAAATATCTATGTGAATCTGTACTTCTACATCTTCATCGTCAAACTCCACTTTGTTATCGCTCTCTGCATTTAAGAGGTCATCTTCATGTTCTGGTTCTGGCATTTGCTGATTGTTGACCTCTATTTTGAAATCCTCATCCGTCTGCAGTGCACCTTGGTCATGAACCTGTTCAACCTCTATATCCAATCCTTCACACACTTGTTTTCTCCGTGGAAAAACTTGAATGACAAATAGCCAACGTGGTTTAGACAAGTTTTCTTCATCCTTCTCATTCCATAGTGGATCTATTGTGAAACAACTTGCTCATAATGCTGCAGAAGTAAAAATGTATCTCGAGCATCTATCCACACCCGCCTGGAGTCCGCCTGGAGTTCACTTGAATTAATCCACTTTTATCTTTGCGTATAGTTGCATTAGGCCCACTAGTAATAACTCTAAACCACTTGACATCAAAGATAAAAGTATCAAACTTTCTGAAGCTAATCTTCAAGATGTCTTGGATGTAGCCAAAGTATTCAACCTGAGCAATCTGTGTGTCTTCATCTCTTGCACTGGTCTGATTTTCTTGGACAAAGCTTGCCCTAACCCCACTATCGAAGGTCACCCTTCATTCGTATATCCGCTGGACTCTAAAGTGTCTTCCATGGGACCACAAAGCTCCGTATTTGTGATACTACAAGCACATAAATTACACATTTTCAATATTACTAAAGCAATGTAGGCAATATGGATTTATAAAAAGAAGTTGTAAAAATACTTACATGCCAGTGGAAACCCCTTGACATCTCCTCTTCTTCTTTAGTAATGGACACTCCAGTACGCTTTGCCTCCAAAATTGTTGCATCTAACCATCGACCTATAGGAAAGTCTGGCAACTTCTGACGATGATCACGATAAGGCACGTTTCTAGTGGCACAATTGCGCTTGAACTGTAGACGTTCTGTCATACATTGTTTCTTTTCCTCTTCGTGCTTCTCTAACCACTTTTGCATTGCCTCTGAGTTGAGTAGACAGAATCTCATACCCTTTTCTCGCATTTTGAGATCCATATTTTTTATGATTCCTTGCCCTTGCCGCTCGTCCCCTGTAACCTTGGTGTTGGTCTCAGTAGTCCACAATCAGAGCATCTCTGGATCAATTGAACCCAAGAACTCACTGATGAAAACTAGAGACTCTTGCACAAGACATCCTTCAGCCATGCTACCCTCAGGACGAGCTCTTTGACGAACGAACCCTTTTAAAGTCTTCATGAATCTCTCCAAGAAGAAAAATCCATCTGCTAATGACTATTCCAGCAATTGCAACTTCATTGACCACATGCACAAGTAAATGCATTTGGATGGTAGAATGTTAGTTGGAAAATACTTCTCCACCATACTTCTTCAATTTCATTTAAGCGAGCTACATCTATGTTGTCTTTTCTTATCTCTTTTGATGAGATCCAACACACTAGCTCACTAGTTTTATAAATTGTACATCTAATGTAATCTGTCAGACAATCTTTTATGGAAATTGGTAAGATAAACTGTAAAAATTTGTGCTAATCATGCGACTTAAGACCACTGAGATTGTAATCTCTAGTGAAAGCCGGTTTCAAACATTGCATGCACCCTGTAGGAGTCTGGAAAGAAGATATGGTCTTCTTCACTTGTTGCTCCTCTGCACAACTCAAAACCCATGGACCTTTTGGAATAGCAAATGCTCCATTGGGTTTAAGTCAAGGCCACATCTCTGGCATTCGACACACAGCCTGTAGGTCATCTCTTTGAGATGTGCTCTCCCTTTTTCCAGTAATGATCTTCCATATGATCTCTCCCACATTCTTAAAAATGTGCATTGGGTCAAGCAGATGATTGATAAGCAAATCACTCCAGTACGGGAGTTCATGAAAAATAGACAGTCTCTTCATGCCAGGTGGGTTAAACTCTCCACTTTGTAGCCACATGTTCTTCTAATCACTCGCCTTCAGTAGATGCATGTCATGTTTACATATGTTTGGCCCACGTAGCTCATGTCCTTCAGGAAAAAATCGACCATGCTCTTCGTAGACTGTCTTGCCTAGGTAATCAGAGGGGCGAAAGCCAAGTCGAGGACCACATTTTGGAACTGCATGATTGCCATCGTAGCTCAAGCCTGGAGACAGTAAAGAAGGAAATTAGCAAGGCACAATTAGTGATGACTAAGATTTGTATATAGGTGAAGGTTTTATCATACTAACGTGAACACTCACCAAAACCTGGCCAATTGTGCATGGTCCACATGAGAATGCCTTGCACATGGGCATGTCGTCATCCAATTCATTGGGACATGTCAACCACATCAATCCATGTTCACAATATTTGAAGCTCTTCTATAAGTGATACCAAATAGACGTCCATGTTCTTTGCCTTGTACTTTTCTAGGACAATGAGTGACAGTAACAGATGGCCCTTCTTGATAGCCACCCATGGAGGAAGATTGTAATTCACCAAGAAAATAGGCCATGTGCTCCAAGATGAACTGCGTAATCCAAATGGGTTTACTCCATCCATTGCTAACTCAAAACAAAGTGAACGAGGATCTTCCGCAAATGTAGGCCATTATTCTTCTTTGTGCTTCCATGCATGACAGTCAGCAGGCACCCGCATCACATCATCCATGGATCTAGTGTTGGTATGCTATGTCATCAAAGATGCTATAGAATTGCTCCTGAACATGATCTTTATTCTTGGATTGATAGGAAAATGTCTCAAAACCTTTGCAAGGATAGGTTTTCCTTGTGTATCCTCTCTATACTTGTTTGATCCACACTTGGGACACTGTACGTGATCTACGTACTCATATCTAAAGAGTATACAATCCTTAGGACATCCATGGGTTTTATGATAATCCATGCCCAAGCTGATAAGAAGCTTTTTTGCAGTAGGTTGGGTAGGGGGCATGTGATTGCCTTCCAGCAAAATTTGCTCATTGAGCAATTTGTCAATACATCAACACATCAAAAGACACAATTATTGGTTTGTATTTTGTGTCCATGCTAAGTATACAATATATTTACCTGAAAATCTCTGTGACACTCGGGTCAGACCATCCATAAATAGACTGCAGATTAAGCAGTGCCAAAGATGTACGAAGAATTGAGATGTTTGCACCATTGTAAAGCGACATTCGTACAAGAGTCTACATCATCTCACCTACTAAGCTTGGATACTTTGTCTCCCTTCCAACGTGAAGTAATGGACAACAATGATGCATAAGTGTCTTGGTGTTTTTTGTTAAGTTCTTGATAGCTTGTCTCTGGTGTTGTCATCAATCTAGCCATAAATCCCACATACTGTAAGAGGGCGACAGGGTGGAGAGGACTCCCCTGGCTTTAAGACAGTGATTGGGGTGGTTTTTTTTGTGATGTGTTGTGGTGAAATTTACGCAAGCTATGTTGAACAAATACTAATCTCACTTTGATTTGTCATGACAGATTTGTAAGAAGGTATTAATGCAACAAGCACCCCCTCCCCCTTTCTCTCTCTTTCTTAAATATATAGTTGTGTTTGCTTGATCATTGCCGATACGTTTCAAAGCAGCCCGAGCACTATCTCTCTCTCTCTCTCTCTCTCTCTCTCGTGTTTTAGTGTGTGAGAGTGTTCCATTGGTGTTAGGGTTAGTGTAAATTCATTGCTTGTTGGTGGGTTGCTCTAACGATTCTCCTCTTTTGCGTCCTAGTTCGCTCTTAAACTAGGTGGTGCCCCTCATGTAGTTGGGATTTGGCTGTGGGTTTGTTATTTTGGTTTGTGTTGTGTTGTTCCCCAGCCCCATTAAGCAGCACGGGAGCCTTGAAGGGTGTCTAGAGGTTGCTCTTCTTGTTGCCCGCCCCGGACCGCCTCAATAGTCACCTTCTCTTGTAGTACACTTGATGGAACATAGCAAACATCATGCACAGTTGGTGTATGCAAGGCTCCACTCTCATTTCCTTGGCTTGCATCTTTTCTATCCAAATCGACCATTATTGCATCCAATTTGTCACCTTTAGTGATTTCTCTTAATATCATCTGGTGGAGCTCCTTATTTGACATATGATTGCCTTTACTAGTGCTTGGAAAGATTGGCCCTGCTTTGAGGCTCATATACTCTCTATGCTGATTTAGTTTGAGAAAAATTTGTCGCTCTGTCATGTAGTCACTATCTGCTAGTTCTTTCTTGTTACACAAAGGAGACAATGTCTTTCTTTTTTGATGGATGAACTTATCAACTGTCTCTCTCGTTTTCTTGTCCTTAGCCAAGTCTGCATACATGAACTTTTTAGGTGAAAATAAACCAAGTCCTTGCTTAGCCCACCTACGAACTCGCTCCAAGTTTCTATTATATGCACGATGCTCCAAAGAGAAATTGTCACAAAGAAAGGTTTTCTCCTTTGTGGTCATTGCAAAGATTGGAGTCTTGGATCCTAGCATAGGTTGAAGGGTGGTGTCACTTGAGCAATGATTTTCTTCTTTGTCCTCCTCATGTGACATTGAGGATGATTGAAATGTGGTGAGTGCCTTTTGATCAATTGGAACTTGCTTCTCTCGAATAAATGAAGCCTGATCTCTCTCTGCAACTTTACTTTGAGCCCAGTTGTGCAACGTAAACCTGTGTCCACTTATGTTAACTCCTAGAGCTTCCCATGAAGCAGCAGACATGTACAAAAGACTTCTTCCATTGACATTGCTTTTGCGTATGCTGCATGTGTACTGATCTTGACCCAAAAATCTTTTAATGAAACATGATACTTGATGAGGATTCCAATTACAAATGCTCGCCAATGGTTGGTCTTCCATGTTGACTTAAATAAAGATAACCTATTAAAAAAACACATGAATTAAAAGCCAATGGTAAGAACCATATAAGAATAGATCAAATAACACTTGTTAAAAAACAATACAATATCATTGCCCCGCTCATTATACCTAGTTATGATTCTAAATTCTAAAATCCCGTATGTATGCCATTTGTATTTGTGGAGCAACACAAAGAGAGACCAATGTAATTAATAAATAACTGATGGCAAACTATAAACATCTCTCATGTTATTTCACCCCAATAAGCATTAACAAACAATTTTGAATACATAGCTAAAACATATGCATAATTTTTGTCTTTTGTAACACTCATAAATACAAAAGAAAGAAGAGAAATGTATATAGTCTCTCCTAAATGGTGATGGCTGTATTATCTACATTGCCATTTGAGAGAGAGAGAGAGAGAGAGAGAGAGAGAGAGAGAGACTCATAAATACAAAAGAAAGAAGAGAAATGTATATAGTCTCTCCTAAATGGTGATGGCTGTATTATCTACATTGCCATTTGAGAGAGAGAGAGAGAGAGAGAGAGAGAGAGAGAGAGAGAGAGAGAGAGAGACTTACCACTTATAAGTTG
This sequence comes from Adiantum capillus-veneris, assembly GCF_014529385.1. Taxonomy (NCBI): domain Eukaryota; kingdom Viridiplantae; phylum Streptophyta; class Polypodiopsida; order Polypodiales; family Pteridaceae; genus Adiantum; species Adiantum capillus-veneris. The sequence continues at coordinate 84,784,945 of NC_140940.1, read as the reverse complement.
TGCAACTTCATGCGGAACATGCACTATAAGAGGCGTTGTCGAAAACCGCCAACATTGCCACGGAAAAACAAAGGAGAAAGGAGAGAGAAAAATCTGTGTGGGCCGCAATAACCGCGACTATGAACGCGGTAGTGGTTTGTCAGCAATAAGCGTGGTAATAGTCGCGGCAATATACCCACTGCTATTACCGTGACCTTTGTCGTTGCTATTACCGCGTATATCATCGCTAAACACCAGTTCAAAAATCAAGGTGCTCATTTGGGCCACCCAAATTTGGGTGGACCAAATGAGCACCTTTATTTTTGACCTGCATAAAAACAATAAGACACCAATTGTTTATTGGAAAAGTATAAAAAATACCAAAGAACTAAAATTGAATTTACTTTACCTTGACAATTAAAAATGTAGAAGATCAACTATTTAAAAAAGTTACAATAAAAATTAAATAGTTGTATATACATTGTGCCACATTTGGACTTTACAAAAGTTTTGACAAAACATTTTTTTATCTAATCCTCGTAGTCCTCGTCCAGAGGTACGTATGTTGGATCACTTTGACTTTACATAAACACAAACCAAATTAAACAATTATCCACAGCTCAAAACAATTGACACAAAATTACTTGTTCTAAACTCACCGCTTGTAGTGGTCCAACCGCCGCATCGAATTTATCGCGAGCGATGTGGTTGTTTTCAAACAACCATCACCAAGTATCAAATTCTGTATGTTGCTCCCAATACTTGACCATCTCTCTGGTTGGTCGAGAGAGAGTGACATTTTTCTAAGTTAGCATTAACAATACCAAATTATCAACTATAATCTTTATAATCAATGATCGACGTTATAATTCAAATAATCTTACATATTTATCATTCCAAGCTCCCTTGCCTCCTGAGCCATACTGCGTGGGAGTTTGTCTTGTACGGGCCTCGCATTGTTGTCTGTATGATGAGCCCGTCTCGCAGCTTGGATCGCTCTTCTCTTGACTTGCCCACTCCCACTCCACGTCTGTCATGTTGCCACCGTGGTAACTCGTGTCTGGATCTTTGACCTGGTTGACTGCTTCACGTCGCACACTAGACTGCTTGTTTTTTAGAAATTTCTTTATGTAGCCCTCCAACCATTGTTGTGAAAAATGTTGATCGGGGCGTTTGGAAATCTAGCTAATAGAGTGTCGTCAATGTAGCGTGCATGATCGGGAAGTTGGTCTTTGAACTTTATAAAACAATTATTATACGTTGAATGTATAAGAATTTGTATATGGCATCGAAATGCCATGTCCTGTGCTGTGCCGAAATCAACCTCCCCACCATATTCAACCATGTAGTAGCGCCCATGCGTGTCTGGCACGGATGCATCAGTATCCTCGTCTTGTGCGTCAGGGACGGCACGCTCTGAATGTGGGGACTCCGTTCCCCTGCCACTACCAAAACATGCAAACCCACAAGATCCACCGCTGCTTCGTCTCTCACGGAGCTCGCTGCCCTGAGACGAGCGTCGACGTGCGCTGCTAAAGGAAGTTTGTCGACGATGTTCTTCAAAGCCGGAGTGGAATGGAGTGGCATAGGACCCTGTGATGCCATGGGAGTAGGACCCAGCAATGCAGGGGGAGTAGGACCCTGCGATGGAATACGACTAGGACTAATGGAAGAGAGAGTAGAGGGCGAGGCTCTGTAGGTAAGGAGTCCCTCCCTACCTCCCCCATGGTGTAGTCTGCGGAGAAATGCCGTAGGTTGCAAGCTGTTGTGGAGTGTAGCGGCCAAACAAATCCTTCGTCGAACGGAGGTACTGCTCTAAAAAAGGGATCTACGACCGGTATAGGAATTCGAGAAGGGTAGGTGTAAGATGGCCATGCTTGCAAATAACATAAAAGAAAACCTCTGACACTCATCGTTTATGGTTAACTACGTAGAAACATTGTCTATTTTTTTGCTTGTTCTCACCGACTTTAGACTCGGGTCCACTGGAGGCGATGTCCACCACGGGTGGGAGCCCACCTAAGATGTGAACCAACCAAAAGAAGAGTCAGCTGGCTTCTCCTCACCAGTCCCCATCTGTCATCAGACATCTACATTACAAAGAGAAATATAATATTAAGCTTTCCACCCTACTCATTACTCTAAATATACGTACACAAGTATATTACCACACAAACACGTAGATGCATATACATACTAGTAGACCTAAGTAGAGGCTAGTAGTGCCAAAGGTCAATTGCACCTCTTTAAATATCATCGCAGTCTCAACCGTGGTAAACCAAAGGTACATTGCGGTAATACATGCATGAGTGGATCTATGACCGCAACGCCATGATTAAAAAGGGACTATACCCAAGAGGAAGCGTCTAACCTTCGGATGCTATGCTCCCGTACTTAGTGCCTACATACATGCATAAACAGATATATATGTACACACATATATATGTTCAGGTTGTAAATGTAGCCATCGTTTTGTGTTGGTTGCACCTAAATTCAACATCTAAGTGATCAATTGATCGTAACATTTTCTAATGTAATGCAAGTAATTCTATTTCTCTCACTCTATCTCTCTCTCTCCATCCTAGAGTCATGTTTGCGCCTCCATGTAAAGCAAGCACTCTCAGAGATGAGAAGCCAAACATGGATGACATCTTCTACCGAGGCATGGAGGTCTCGGCTAAGGTCATGGTGGCTTTGGACTTGGGCACCAGTTTTTTGGGCTTTGTGTACATACATGCATAAACAGAATGTCCACACATATATATGTTAAGGTTGTAAATGTAGCCATCACTTTGTGTTTGCTGCACCTCAATTCAACGTCCAAGTTGATCGTAACATTATAATTCTCTTCCAGAGGATATATATATTAGCATACAAACACGTAGATACATACACAAACTAGTAGACCTAAGTAGAGGCTAGTAGTGCCAAAGGTCAACTGCACCTCTTTAGATATTAGCGTAGTCTCAACAGTGGTAAAACCAAAGGTACATTGTGGTAATCCATGCATGAGTGGATCAATGACCGCAACGCCATGATTAAAGAAGGACTATACCCAAGAGGAAGCGTCTAACCTTCGGATGCTATGCTCCCGTACTTAGTGCCTATATACATGCATAAACAGATATATATGTACACACATATATATGTTAAGGTTGTAGATGTAGCCATCGTTTTGTGTTGGATGCACCTAAATTCAGCATCTAAGTGATCAATTGACCGTAACATTACAATTCTAACGTAATGCAATAAGTAATTCTATTTCTCTCACTCTATCTCTCTCTCTCTCCATCCTAGAGTCATGTCTGCACCTCCATGTAAAGCAAGCACTCTCAGAGATGAGAAGCCAAACATGGACGACATCTTCTGCCGAGCCATGCAGGTCTCGGCTAAGGTCATGGTGGCTTTGGACTTGGGCACCACTTTTGCGGGGTTCACGTACATCCACAAGAGCGACCCTTGGGACCACGACCAGCTTCATCCCGTTATTGCAAAACATAGATCAGCATGTTTTACAAGTGGAACCCATTGTCTTCTACCTACACCCTCCAAGCTTTGGGATGGGGCTGCCCTTCGCTTTCTCTCTCTTTCTCTGCCTCTTTCCCTCTCTTTCTTTCCCTCCCTCTCTCTCTTTCCCTACCTCTTTCCCTCTCTTTCTCTCTCCCTCTCTCTCTTTCCCTACCTCTTTCCCTCTATCTCCCTCTTTATCTCTCAATCTTTCTTTCTCTCCCTCTCTATCTACTCTCCCTCTATCTCTCTCTTTCTTTCTCTCCCCCTCTCCCTCTATCTCTCTCTTTCTATCCCTCTCTCCATCTCTTTCTTTATCCCCCTCTCTTTCTCTACCTCTTTCCCTCTATCTCTCTCTTTCTTTCTCTACCTCTTTCCCTCTCTCTCTTTCCCTACCTCTTTCCCTCTATCTCTCTCTTTCTCTCCATCTTTCCCTCTCTTTCTCTCCCTCTCTATCTACTCTCCCTCTCCCTCTATCTCTCTCTTTATTTCTCTCCCTCTCTATCTCTCTCTTTCTTCCTCTCCCTGTCTCCCTCTTTCCCTCTTTCTCTCCCTCTTTCCCTCTCTTTCTCTTTGTCTCTTTCTTTCTCTCCCTCTCTATCTACTCTCCCTCTATCTCTCTCTTTCTTTCTCTCCCTCTCTCCCTCTCTATCTCTCTCTTTCTTTCTCACCCTCTCTATCTACTCTCTCTCTTTTCCTATCCATATTTCCTTCTATCTCTCTCTTTCTCTCCCTCTTTCCCTCTCTCACTCTATCTCTCCCTCTCTTTATTTTTCTTTCTCTCTATCTCTATTCCTCTCTTTCTCTCCCTCTCTATCTACTCTCTCTCTTTCCCTATCCCTATTTCCCTCTATCTCTCTATTTCTCTCCCTCTTTCCCTCTCCAACGCTATCTCTCCCTCTATCTCTCTCTATCTCTACATCTACCTCTCTTTCTCCCTCTCTATCTCTCTTTCGCTCCCTCTTTCTATCTCTTCCTCTCTTTATCTATCTCTCTTTCTTTCTCTCTATCTCTATTCCTCTCTTTCTCTCCCTCTCTATCTACTCTCTCTCTCTTTCCCTATCCCTATTTGCCTCTCTCACTCTATCTCTCTTTCTTTCTCTCTCTCTCTCTCTCTCTCTCTCTCTCTCTCTCTCTCTCTCTCTCTCTCTCTCTCTCTCTCTTTATCTACTCTCTCTCTCTTTCCCTATCCCTATTTCCCTCTCTCACTCTATCTCTCTCTTTCTTTCTCTCCCTCTCTCCCTCTGTATCTCTCTCTCTTTCTTTCTCTTTCTTTCTCTCCCTCTCTCCCTCTCTTTCTTTCTCCCTGTGGTGGAAGCATTCAATTATATGGGTTGAAGTCCCACGATTGGCACAAGATGCTTCAGGTATTCTTCATACTCCCTATTCTATCTATAGTTTGTGTGTATGACTATCACTCACTTTTACTTTTCCTAATTTACATTGTAGTTCATACTACCGGTGAGTATGTGTATATGTCGGGACAAGCAAGTCACGGATGCTATTTTCAAATTAGGAGGGCTAGTAAGGTACACCACAAGACTCCACTTGACTACACCTTTTTTATGTACACAATAATTTCAACTAGCACTTGGGGTATCCTTGTGTGTTTTCTTGCAGATTTGTGAGCTCCAAGGAAATCGAAATAGATGCTATCCCTGCTGCTCAAACACTTGCAACAGAAACTGTGTGTGCCATTGAGGATGCATTTCCTCGATCGGTCCTTCTTAGTGAAATTCACCTCTTGGTTCACATGGTGGAGGAGATAGCTATATGTGGAGTAGTGCACGCACAATGGATGTTCTTCTTAGAGAGGTTTTTAAAGACTCTCAAAGATTTTCTGCGGCTACGGTCTCAACCAGAGGCATGTATGGCCGAAGGGTGGATTGTTCAAAAGGCATTTGTTTACATATCAGAGTATTTGGCACAAGTTGATCCTTCAATGCCTCCCATGTGGTCAAACAAGGAAGATTCAAGGATGACTTCACACTTGACAAGTGAAAAGGGGACACTACTTAACATGGATATGAATATATCCCGAGTGGTCAATAACTTTTGCATTCTCGATGCGATGATTATGACCAAGTTGGTGGACTTGTGGACAGTGGCAAAGTCCAGGCGTTTGCAAGAGAGGGAAGCATAGAAACAAGCACATGGAGGAAGGAGGGCACCCCCAGTGCCTAGACACCTTGCATGTTTCCCATATCTCATTAGTGCAGAGTGGAATCATGAGAGAATGACCGAGGCAAAAGCGCACGGAGAAGACATCACCAACAAAGAATGCGAGTATGCACGAGGCTGAGTACTCATATACCTAAACCATATTGTCTCGCTATTTGTTGAAATTATCTTTAATATGTATTTGATAAATTTATATATTTTTCTATTTTGTAGTGCCTTTCCTTTAACTCTATGTGGTCAAAGGGTCGTCACTTTCGTATGCGCCACATTGACGAGCATAGAGCCACCATGGGTTGTGCCATCATGGGCAACTTTGACACAAATGGTGATGAAGCCAGGTACTGCGGAACTATTGAAAGGATACTAAATATTAATTTTAGAACCTTTCATAGCTTCATCTTCGAGTGCAAGTGGTTTGCAAATGTGTCTAGACGACATAAGAATGGCCTCTACATGGTGGACTCTAGTGTGCATCATACAGGGAGGTATGAAAATTTAGTTTTATCGCGCAATTGTGAGCAGGTGAGTGACATGTATCTTTTTTATTCTTATTTACTTGTTGTATCGTTAGTTATACCAATGTTACTCACTTTGAGCTTCTATTTTATAGGTCATCTATATCCCAGCAATCCAGCAACCAAAACTTTGGTTCATAATTCCTGTAACACCTCGGGGGAGAACCATTTTTTCCACTAATGAAGTGGAGACTATCTTCGACCCTCTTCCACCTCCAACTTTGGATGAGGTGGAAACAGAGGAAAGGGAGGTCGATGAATCAAGTCCGGCAGCAGCAAGTCTTCGCGAGGATGATTGTCATGATGATGAATATGATGAGATGGAGGATAAAGAACTCGAAGATGATGAAGCTGGCAATGCATCCACAAACGACAATTCTGTTTCTCTCTTTATTGATTTAGGAGCGATGGGCTTAGAATTGGATGATGCTTCATGTACAGATCTTTTGGAAGATAATTCATAAACATTTTGCAGTTATGAAGTTTTTTTATCGTGTAATCCATTCACCTCTCACCCTCCTCTTTCTCTCTTTAGATTTGAGGATATGCTCAATTATGTTAATCAATTCACAATGATTATTTTAGTTGTAAACAAGGGTAATCTTAGGCTGGGTTCATAGGAGGCTGGAGGAAGAAATAATTTTGCAGGTCTACCGCCGCCTCGTCTAAATGGTGTTGGAGGAAGAAGAGCGAAAAACAGAGAGAGGTGGAGAGAGGCCAGCAACTCTTCCGCGGGGGGGGCTGGCGGAAGAAAAATGGCTGGCTCGGAGGAAGGTGATATCTACTGTAGCAAATAGGCTTTTGCCACGCAACTTAAATGCCCCTGTGAAAAGCATTTCCGCCGTAGCGTCTGGACCGGGCCTTATATCCCCCGCCTCCTTCTCCCCCCTCTTTCTCTTTCTCTCTCTCTCTCTTTCTTTCTCTTCATTTTTATCATTGAAAATTATATACAATACTCTTTCATTTTTATTGAGAGGAGGGAAACACCAAAATTTGAAGGGGGGCGGGGGGGGGGGAGGGGGGAGTTAATCCAGAATTTGAAAGTTTAGTCACTAAATTTGGGTAGCGGATATAACGATAGTAATGGACGTGGTAATAATCGTGGTAATAATAGCTGTAATAATAGAGGATACAGTTGCAGTAATACTTTAAACACACAAAAAAACCCCGCCCTCCTCTCTCTTGTTTCTCTCATTGAATTTACACCTTCTCTCTACAAAACGCGGTAAAATAGCGCGGTAAACACTTGGAGATTTTCATAGTGATGTGTGTGTGTATAGAGAGAGAGAGAGAGAGAGAGAGAGAGAGAGAGAGAGAGAGAGAGAGAGAGAGAGAGAGAGAGGGAGAGAGAGAGAGAGAGATAAAGAGAGAGAGGGAGACTTACTTCTCACTTGCAATGCACTTTCAAACCCACTCAAGTGCTTCTTGTAGATGAGGCACCACTCAAAAGCTACGACTGCAGAGGCGCCACCCTGAAGCTACAGATGCAAGAGGCACTTCCAACGTTTGCATGATACAATCGACATGAATGCCCATGTTCACTTCTTTTAAAACTAAGGTAAGCGTGAGTATTTTGGGTGCCCAATTCTGCGTTAGTTTTATTGTAAACGTCATTGAAAGGCCTTTTCAAAAATAATTTTAACGAAAGGAAGAGTCATGGTGCTGTGACTATTCCCTCATTGAAAAGAATGCTTAGTAGACATTTTTGAGGAGCTCTCGAGTGACATAGCTTGCCATCTTCTGCATTCTAAGGTTTCTCCCATGGAGTCACCTACAAAGAGGCTTAACAATGCTCCCTCAGCGTGCTCCTTGCTTACAACCTTGCGAAGATGAAGGGAGAGAGTTGGTTGGCTCTTCTATTGTAAACTAGCGAGAGAGAAGCCATTGTGACAATAGAAAGAGTGGCAGAGAAGATGTACGCTTCATGCGGTTATTGTGAGGTGTTGTCCAAATTTTGCAGCTTACATGCAGGGATTATTTTGCAACGGTGCATTTTCCAAGTAATGCCCACTTCTCATCCCAACTGTGTTCACATGTGGTAATGAAATTAGTCTTCGTGCAATAAAAAAGGCATAATGGTATAGATCAGAATAAGCGTGTATCTTTGATTGGAAGAGAATTTTCTAATATTTGTGGTTTTAACATATTGTTAGAATCAAGGGCTTTGCAGTATAATTTGATGGCTCATCGAAAGAATCTAAGCATGGCTTGCTAGTTTTCCTAGATATTGGGATCTCAGCTTAGCGTAGTTTAAGCTTGACATTTTGCAGATGGATTACGTAACTCAGAGCTAAGACAAAGTCTTGATCGTCTCAAAACCTTAGCATAATTGATTTTGTTGTAGTTAGTGACCTCTCAGAATCTAGGGTACAAGATATTCTCAACATGGGTAGGTCCAAGAATAAAGTGGCCTATTTTTTGTAAATTCAAAGCTTTAGATGTAGTCTCATGGACAACATTTTCAGGAAAATGTGCCTAACAATGGTTGCAAATATATACATGGTTTAACTTGATGACTCCCATGGAATTCCATGGTTGATTTATACTGGCATGACTCGTCACTAATAATAGATCCAAGCTCTCACTTGTGTTTCCTCCTCCATGTCAGCCATTGCCACAACCATGCTGGGCATATCCTACAATCAACATATTCTACAAGACGACCTGTTTGGATAAGAATCCCATCAAGAATTTTGTGTGCTTTCATAAGAACCACATTTTGCATACATAATGACCATTTGCTGGTGCTAAGAAAATCCTTGAACTTCCTTGCCAGAGCCATGTTATGCGTATTTTAGGGCCAAAACATCAGGTGCAGCGGAGAGAGGCTGAGAAGAATGCAATAGAAATGGGTAGAGGGAGAGAGAAAGAGAGAATAGAAGAGTGGCACTTGATGGGGTCCCAACCAACCCTCTCAAGGGCTCCACACCATTGCTGATGTGGTATTTGCTTTAGATTGTGTAAATGGAATGTACACACAATGAAATAGCTCAAGTGCAGACTCTACTGACTTGAATGATGATTGGCTGATTTGATGCACCTTGGATCCTTCTCGATGTGGGATTGCGAATGGCGACCGAGGGTAGATCTAGGGCTGAGTTCTGGCTGCAAAAACAAAGATATACGCTTATTCTGAAAGTAAAAATCTGGCTGAGATCTGGACGAGATGAATGAAGGACTAAGATCTGGCTGCAAAAACACATACTTGTGACGCAAAATGCAGCAAATCTCTCATGTAGAGCAGGGCTGAAAACGCAAATTGCACAACGATGCCGATGATGGAGAGCATTGGAGCACTTGATGATGGTGAAGGAATGGCCAAGATAAGGGCTCAATGGACTGCCAAAGTATCAGACCGCATCTTGGATAGGTAGCGTTAGCAAATAGCACACTATCTCATCGGTGATGGAAAAAATGCTCGCCTGCTCCACTGAAAATTAAAAATGCCAGCTTGCTCTGATGCCAAGAAGTAGCACTAGAGTGTGGTATTAGACATGGATATGAAAATGCTCATTGATATCCCTAAAAATGCTGGTTGATCTTGCTAGTTGAAAATGCTAGGCTGGCTGTTTCAAAAACACTGAGGAAGATGCTCTCCTACAACTACCTTTACCTGTGCAACTTGCTCTATTGCTCACTTGTGCCACTTCTTCCACGCGAGCCATTGTCACAGCTGTGTTTGGTATATCTTACAATCAATGCATTCTAAGAGATGAATTTATAGGCGACAAGCCCATATAGCAGTTTAGCATACATATCAACCACTTGCAGGTGTGCAAAAGTTCGTCATCTTCCTTGCCACCAACATATTGGGCATATCTTGCAATGAATATGCTCCAAGAGAGAACATTCTAGACTAAATCATGTTTAGGGACAATCATGAGCTTGAGATTATGTTGAAGGAATGCAACATCTCAATGCAGACTCCACTGACTCAAATGATGGCTGGCTGATTTGATGCACCTTGAATCCTTCTCGATGTGGAATTGTGGATGGCCATCGAGGGTAGATCTTCTATCCAGGGCTGATTTGCGCTCCCGATGTGAGAGGAATGAAGGACTGAGATCTGACTGAGATCTGGCTGCAAAAAACGCATATGTGTGATGAAAAATGCAGCAAATCTCTCACGTAGAGCAGGGCTGAAAATGAAAATCGAAACAATGCCGATGATGGAGAGCAGTGCAACACTCAATGAGGACAAAGGAATGGCCAGGATGAGGCTCAATGGACTGCCAAATTATCAGATCACATCTGGGATAGGTAGCGTTAGTAAATCTCGCACTCCCTCACCGCCGTTGGGAAAATTGATGGCCTGCTCTGCTGAAAACTGAAAACGCCGACTTGGTCTGATGCCAAGAAGTAGCACTAGAGTGTGGTATTAGGCATGGAAATGAAAACGCTCACTTATCCATCAACCTGGCTGAAAATGCCAGGTTGGCTGTTTCAAAAACACTGACAAAGATGCTCTCCGGCAACAACCTCAAAAACTTGACCTGAAAATGGAAGCTCTCTTGTTCATCTGGTGCCGCTGCTTCGATGCGAGCCATTGGCACAACCATATTTGGCATATCCTACAATCACTGCATTCTAAGAGATGAACTTCTAGATGAAAAGCCCATATAACACTTTAGCATACATATCAACCACTTGCAGGTGTGCAAAAGTCTGGCCATTGAGGGTAGATCTATCTAGGGCTGATTTGTGCTCCCAATGTGAGAGGAATGAATAATTGATATTTGGCTTCAAAAATGCAGATTTGCGACGAAAAACGCAGCAAATCTCTCATGTAGGGCAGGGTTGAAAACGCAAATCGCAATGATGGCGATGATGGACTTCTACCTACCAACTCACAAACTCTCAATTGATCCATTCGTCCATTGAGCTTGCCATTAAGCCAGGCACATTGTGGCATAGTTGTAGGGAATGGCCATTTTCGGGTCTCTGTTCCCCGTTCTCGTTTTGATTTCTTATTTCGGATCAAAGTTTCATGTTTGAGACGTGATTATCCTAAATAGGGAGTGGAATTTCATGCATGTTTCCGTTTCCCATTCCTCGTTCTGATTTCCCATTTCAGGTAACTATGCACATCGCGGAGCTATCACGAAAAGAATCTTAGAAAGCATGACCATCAAGAACTGTACGCGCCACCTCTTCCATACGTGCCATCGTCACAACCATGCAACAATCAACCCATTCTAAGAGACCATCTTTTGGACCAAAGCTGGTCTAGGTACAACCCTGAGCTTCCTTGCATGTGAGCCATCATCACAACCATCCAGCAATAACACATTCTAAGAGACCATCTTTTGAACCAAAGCTGGTCTAGGGACAACCCTAAGCAGTAGACATCTACCCACCAACTCACAAGACCTTGGATCAGCCATCCGCCCTCCGAGCTTGCCATTGAGTCAGGCACATTACGTGATCTTGTGAGAGCACCACATCCGGCATACATGCAAAAGCAAAATCTTGACACTTGTTTTGGTCAAGAACCGTTCACTTCGCATCTATTGAAAAAATTGTAGCAAATGAACACAATTGAAATCTCTTACAAGTGACGACCGGTTTTCGAAACCTTGACCACGAGAACCATACCCCAACGAAGGGAAGGCATATTACCAAAGAACAAAGGAAAAAAAAAAGGAAGCTCTTTACCATTCACCACCCCCCCTAGGATAACCATTGGCGGGGCTCCACCAGATTGGCCACACTTCTCCATTATCGCGAGAAGACGGACTCTCTCTCTCCTATTGCTCGGCTCCACCAATTCTCTCTCTCACACCTACTCTGTCGCTGCATCATCGGGCCCAGTGCACGCATAGGATGAGAAACCTCTGTCACACCCTCTGGCGGGCCGCCATAGATATTGTATATTCTCTCTCTCTCTCTCTCTCTCTCTCTCTCTCTCTCTCTCTCTCTCTCTCTCTCTCTCTCTCTCTCTCTCTCTCTCTCTCTCTCTCTCTCTCTCTCTCTCTCTCTCTCTCTCTCTCTCTCCTCCCACCCCCACCCCGGCGGGCCGCCATATTATACCCCTCCCCCCCCCACCCCCCCCCCCCCCCCCTCCCCCCCCCCCCCCCCCCCCCCCCCCCCCCCCCCCCCCCCCCCCCTTGTTTTCTTCCTCAACCCTGGCAGACCACCAGCCTTATATCCCCCCCCCCCCCCCCCCCCCCATCTTCACCTCCCACTAGCGAGAGAGAGAGAGAGAGAGAGAGAGAGAGAGAGAGAGAGAGAGAGAGAGAGAGAGAGGTCCCGCAAGCCATGGAGGGAATCCACTAGCTCTATCTCCCTCTCTCTCTCTCTCAATTCTCTTCCCCACACACCACCTCACACCCTCTCTCACTCTCTTTTCTCCCCATGGTGGGAACCCGCCGTTAGGACCAATCTCTCTCTCTCTCTCTCTCTCTCTCTCTCTCTCTCTCTCTCTCTCTCTCTCTCTCTCTCTCTCTATATATATATATATATATATATATATATATATATATATATATATATATATATATATATATATATATATATATATATATATATATATATAACATAGTCCCCCCCCTCGCTGACTAAACTCCCCCCCCCCCATTTGTGCCCTCTGTCAAACCCTCCTGCACCCACACACGCCCTTGCTCCCGGACGCAGCCCATGCAGGCGCTCTTGAAGCAACACCACACACACAAACTATCCTCCCATCCCCTCCTCACCACCTCACCCACCCTCTCTCTCACTCGCGCTGTGCGCACTCCCGCCTCTCCGCTCCTCGCGCTCTCTCTTTCTCTTCTCAGCCCGATTAGGCGCTGCACCATACACACACACACATACACATACACACGCTCGCTCACACACACTCTCTCTCACTCTCTCTTACTCCATCTCTCTCCCCACCTCTACGTCGCCAAAACCACATAAGATTTTAAAAAAAGAAAAAATATTTATATATAAATATATATAATATACATACCTCCCCGTTCCCACGCACGCTCGTCCACACACATATATATAAACACATACTCATGCACACGCATCCACACATACACACAGACGCATAAACGCACACACCAATGGTAAATACAAAAAACGAAGGATTCAGCAGCAACGACGACATCAACAAAAAGGAGGACGACCCAAATTACGCGACATCGACACCAAAAAGAGCAAAGGCGCCAAAGGCATGCCCCAGCCGACTCCGAAGAGACGAACCGTAGGTTATTATCACCATTTTTTTCCAGTTTCACCCAAGCCTTGTAAAAAGATCCCAACTTACAAATTTTCATCTCTCTAGGTGATGGTCACAAAGGCCCACCTAGAGGTTTTCATTTTAATAACTCCCAAAACAAAGCAAGGTTACAACCACCCCGGGCCCACCCCGGGCCCACCGCCTTGCTTTGTTTCCCCCATTAGATTACCCCAATCAAATCGGATTACCCTAATCTAAAGCAGCCGGCACCTATAAAAGGGCACTGAGAGGTCACTATCGGGGGGGTGCAAGTTCATGAGAGGTCAGCACTTGGTAGTATTTTGGTGGGAGGAATTGGTAATATTTGCATCGTAAGAGAGCGGACTTAGCGTAGTGTCTTGCTTTGAGAATTGTATGATGTAAAGGAAGCTATGTCCACATCTCTACTCCAACGGTCGATCCACACACACTCATGTTAACAAGGTTTCATGTCAATGAGTCATCTCTATAGAACGCGCCAAGTAGGTTCACTATCTCTCCCTCTATCTCTCTATCACCATGATGTGCCACCTCACCGGAATTAAGGTTGTTGTAAACATGGCAATAGATTAATTTCTCCTCACACCCCCGAGGGCTTTCATAACCTGTCTATTCTGTGTGTGTGTGTGTGTGTGTGTGTGTGTGTGTGTGTGTGTGTGTGTGTGTGTGTGTGTGTGTGTGTGTGTGTGTGTGTGTAGAATTCATGATATTTCAAATCAGCGTTGTCTGTGTCCTAGCCGCTCAAAGCTAGGTGGTGCCCCCTGTTTGCTTTACCGTGAACCGGCTTGCGGCGTGCATTGGCTCCCGGCGTTTTAGAGGCCGTCGGGGTCCGTGTCTTGCTTTGCTCCCATCATTTGGTGTCCCCACTGAGGAGGGCTTATTGAAAACCTTTAGTTTACAATGCTGAAAGTAACGCATACCATCAATCATGGACGAATGGCTAAAGGAATTCTCTAACTGGAGGACGAAAGAGGAGGAGACTAAGGAGGCACTAGCCGCCTTCATTGAAGTACTACTGCCAGGCTATAGTGTCGTCAGTATTCAAGAGGTAATCTCCCCATCTCATGTTGCTCATTCTAACCATAAATTGAGAGCATCAGGTTGGAGGTCTATGAAGTGCTATCACTACTGTCAACCAAAACACAATTGTCAACGAGTGCCAGCAATGAAGGCAGCGAACGGGTTGAAATCGTCTACATTGACATTCACCGCAAGGAAGTCATCCACATTAAAGGAGGAAAGAAAAAGGTAAGGCCTCTCATTCCTGAGGAAACTGCAATCAATGGTATAACCTCTACTCCAAAATGGCCTAAAGGGGCTCCTCGAGCCAAAGGTAAGGAAAGGTTAAGCCAGTTTGGAAACACATGAGCCCAAAGGAAGAAGCGTCTGTCCAAGCGAGTGCTTCAAGTTCAGAAAGCCGGGTTGTACCGAGTTTTCCAAAGAGAAGGTCATTCAAGGCTAAGCGGCGAAAGGCCACCTACCGATTTGCACGACGCATGCGAGTACTGCCAGTCCACTTCGACAATCCTGAAGAAGAGGTGGTAAGAAGGTTCCCATGCCCTAAGGAAAAGTGGTTCGGCTACTGCTCTCGCTATTTTGGAAGATGGGTAGAGGGTCTTGCTCCTTTGCCTGTACAACTTATTCTAAAGAAGCTCTCCACCACGAGTGAAACCCTGTGGGCTAGAGCTGGATGGAGTGAAATTCATGCAGCACGCCGACTACGGTAATTATCTGTAGTTGCTGCTAGCCAAAAGGTTGGGAGTGGTCAGACGCGTCTCCATCACCCCATACCTGCTGAGCGACAAAGGAAAGATAGATCCCATAAAAGGCGAAGACCTCCTATGGATGTGCCGACTCATCAACACCAGCATGGTAAGAGTATAAGTAAGTACTCCAGCCTCTCTGCACGATGGAAAATGGGCCAACAGCGTTCCCATTTAGATTCCTGCAACATATGCATGTGAATATCTATGTAGATAGAAAAATATTCTACCAACAGAAGATTGTGTATCTATTTGGTGCAGTGGTGCTAGGAGAAATCCTTAATTCCCCAAACCCTATCATTCTCCCCATACTGGATTACCACCACTCCTTCAATGCTTCCATCTTTATCTTGTTTTAATCTATCCACCCAACTTTGTAAAAAGCCGCTATTGTGATTAATATTAAAAAAGAGAAAGAAAAGGTTTGTAATTTCCTTATTCACTACCATGGCAAGTGTTTTTTTTCTCACGTTCAGTGGAAAGAAGGGAGAAGATCTTACCACCGACTTTCTGGATGATTTCGATATTGCTTGTGTGGTTTCCAACAAGGATGACGATGCCTCATGGCTTCGAATTTTTCCTCTACTGATGAAAGTAGATGCCAAGTCGTGGTACAATGCTTTGCCCCAAGCTACCAAAAATGCATGGGATGTGTTACGTGCTGCCTTTGTGAAGAGGTTTGGTGGAGGCACAACCTCAGAGAAGCTATGGCAGTTACTGACAGAATTAAATCAGGGAGGTCTGCTAGAGTATTCCACGTACAAGTCCAAGTTTTTGGACTTATGGGAGAGATGGGTTGCCTCACTGGAGGAAGGTGAAGGAGCACCAAATTTCCTAAAGAAAGATTGTTTCATTGCTGGCCTATGGTCGCCGCTTAGAAAGAAGGTGAAGGGAAGGTTTCCTACAACGTATGAGTTGGCAGTAGAAGTAGCCCATCTTAAAGACAAGAAGCTGTGCATGCAAGCAAGATTAAACGAGTCAGAGAAAACAAGATCACTCTGACTAACCCTAGTGACTGCAACAGCCATTCATAGAGTCCAACAACAAGAGGCATCAGAAGAGCAGCAAGACCTACTGAGTCACATCACTACCCAAATCGAGAGTTTATCCGTGCAGCTAGTGCAGCAAGGCCATGCACCTGTCAAAAATCGAGAACAAGGAAGAGGACAACGAAGGCAAAACCAAGAGTACCACTGCTACAATTGCGGGAAAGATGGCCATGGTATGTACTACTGCCCACATCCAAGGAGGCAGAATTTCAATAGAGGAGGGAGACAAAATCAGATCTCTCCGCCAAGGGCAAGACCACCACCACCCAGGAAACCAGGGCCAATTCCATCGATCCTGATCCTTCCACCACCTATACAACAACAACCACCACTGCAACCTCTTATTCCACCACTACCCCCACCACTTGTTGTAAACCAAGCAATGAGTGTTATTAGCTTGGAAGCTAAAGGGAAGGCAAAGGTAGAAGAACCAGTTCGAGAGAAGCACAAAGGGAAATCAAAAGTAGAAGAAGTGGATGCTATGGGACTGAAGCATGCCAGGCACGAATAAGACTCTCAAAGAGAAGAGAAAATGAAAGGGAAAGCCGAATCTAGCAAGCAAGCAACTAAACCACGACGGAAGATAGACATCGTGGATTTCTCACTAGGTGAGTATGCTAAACCCTATGACTTAGTTCAGGATGTGTTGATGCAGGTCCCGAAGATAACTTGGCCCCAATTACTCCACCTTGCACCAAGGATGAGGAGGCAATGGACAAAGATGGTGAGTACTAGGAAATCAAGACCAAGGATAGATGGGGCTATCTCTGGGAGGGATCTCGACGACATCCTACCAACTATGGATGCCCACATAAAGGGGCAATGAATCTCAAACTTCTACATAGATGGTGGCGTGCAAATATGCATCATGAGTGAAAAAATGATGCACCATCTAGGTCTAGAGGTGAGTAGGCCGGCACCCTGCCGAGCCAAAATGGCAAATAACATAAGAGTGAAATGCGTAGACATTGTGAATGTGGTCAAAGTAAAATCATTCAATACATAAGTGGAGGTAGACATCTTTGTCATGCCACACAAAGGGGAGGGCTACCCTATCATTCTTGGGAGACCCTGGTTCATGGCTATGGAAGCTAAGCAAGACTGGAGCACCGGAATGATTCAGATGAAGGACGCTAAAGGGAAGTCCATATTCTACGACATGAGGACTGGGAAGCAACACAACATGATCTTGGAGGATTCAAAAGATGAGTCCACCAGCAACTATTCGTCTACCTCAGGAGAAGAGACAACAACAACTGATGAGAGTGACAGTAGCATCAAAGTGATGGGGATCATCCTTAAAGACCCAAAAAGATTGACAAAATCTGAAGCCCCCCCGACAAACTGAGAGGAACCATCTCATACACAAGCCTTAGAGGATGCAAGTAGGTTACGTCAGATTCTCTCAAATGAGTTAACCGATGAAGAAAGGAAGGAATATGTCTCCATGCTAGATAACTTCACTACATTGTTCATTGATGGCTATGATAAGATCAGAGGAATCACAATAGTACAACACCACATAAAAATCAAGGAAGAAAGTAAACCCGTAGTGCAAAAGCTCAGAAGACTTGGGGTAATCCAACAAGAGGCACTACTCAAAGAAGTGAGGAATTTGTTATATGCAGGTTTCATCTACCCCGTCGAAGACTCAGAATGGGTCTCTCCAGTAGTAGTCACACCAAAGAAGAATGGCAACTGGAGAGTCTGTGTGGACTATAAACCTCTCAATGCAGCCACAAAGAGGGATCACTTTCCCCTCCCATTCCAGGATGAAATTCTCAATGAAGTGGCAGGTCATGAGTGCTACACAATATGTGATGCCTACTCAGGATACTTTTAGATTAGCATTGCGGAAGAAGACCATAAAAAGACAACCTTCATCACACCTTGGGGATGCTTTGCTTATAGAGTGATTCCTTTTGGCCTCACCAATGCTCTGACCACATTTTAGCGCTATGTGACTTTTGTCTTCCAACCCTACTTTGGAACGTCAATACGGGTTTTTGTAGATGTTTTTTGCATCTATAGTTCACGTTCCCTTCATTTAAGCAAAGTCTATGATGGCCTAACCAGGATGCAAACCTTGGGAGGCCAGCTCAACGTGAATAAGTGCCACATTGGTGAAAGAAAAGTCACTCTCCTTGGCCATGTAATTTCAGCAAAAGGGATTGAGGTTGACCCTAGCAAGATCCAAGCTCTGGTATCTTTGTCATCACCTACCACCGCTAAGCAGTTGGTTTCTTTCCTTCAGAAGGTAAGATACTTAAGTAGGTTCATTTACTTGCTATCTCAAGTGGTTCTTCCTCTACAACAAGTCACCCAGAAGGATGTCTTCTCATGAAGTGAAGAAAATGAGTAGCAATTTACTGAGGTGAAGAAAATCCTAGCTACACTTCCCACCATTTCACCCCCCAAGTGGGACGAGCTATTTTATGTGAATCCCAGTGTAGGAAGTGATACACTCGGAGCCGTATTAATGCAAAAGGACCCCCAAACTTCTTTCATGCGTCCTATTTACTTCTCTAGTCATGTCATGACCCCATCAGAAAAGAGATTCGCCGCAGTAGAACGCATGGTTCTTGCACTAATGTTTCCAAACACAAAATTCTGCTCCTATCTTCTGCCTAGACCCTTTGTAATTTTGACAAGGGAGGAGGTCTTTACGTATGTAATGCGACACATGGATGTCTCATCTAGGATCTCTAAATGGTTGGTTAGGTTACAAGAGTTCGACTACACCAAGCAAGTGGAAAACTCCAGCAGGGCTAGTCTAGCAGGTATTCTTACCCATCGCCACTATGAGAAGAAGCTGAAGGTCAACAGGGAAGCAAAAGAAGAGACACCAATGGTAGAGAATCCTAAGCTAGAGGGAGCTCACTCTCTTTTCTTTGACGGAGCATACAAAAGACCAGTGGACGAGTCTGCAGCTGGCATAGTCATTTTCAATGAGCAACATGAAAGGGTATTCTCCATCGGGCAGCTATTACACTCCCACTCCAACAACGAAGCAAAGTATGCAGCTTTAATTCTTGGGTTAGAATAGTCTATTTCACAAGGAATTTATCACCTAAATGTGTTTAAAGATGCTTTGCTTTTCATAAAACAGATAAACGGCACTTGGGTTTGTAAAAATCAGGTTTTACTTGGTCAACTACGCCAAGTTAAGGATCTGTTAAGGAAGTTTGAAGCAGTGCAATTATTTCATGTCCCCAAGAAAGAAATCAGGAGGCAGATGCTCTAGCCAAGGAAAGAATACAAGACGTTCCTGTAGAAGCAATCAAACTTGAACTACCCCTCTTTCAAGGTAGTGATGCAATGCCAGATATCATTAGCTTTCTAGATATAGGGGAATGTCCGGAAGGGTACACTAAAGGCCAGAACCGGTGGCTAGTAAGGAAGGCTACTAGATACCGCCTTGTAAACGACCACTTTTATTGTAAGGGCAAGGATCAGATTCTCAGGCGAGTGCCAACCTCCAGTGAGATCACAGAGGTAATTTCAAGTTGCCACGATGGCGTCTGCGGCAGTCATTTTGCTCTAGATATCACGAGTAGGAAGATTCTACAAGTAGGATACTCTTGGCCTAATATAAACAGGGATGTACATCATTGGTGTAAAACATGCAAGGCCTGTCAAGTGGCCAGCGATTGCACACTAACCTAAGCAGCCACAGACTCCTATCCTCTCTTATGATCCATTTGAGAAATGGGGAATAGATGCAATCGATCCTCTACCAAGGGCCCAATCAGGTAAACTGTACATTATAGTGGGTGTAGATTACATGACCCAATGGGCAGAAGCAACAGCCACCACCCGCATCATAACCCAAGAGGTAGCAAAGTTCATATTTGATCACACCTGTTGCCGTTTTGTCACTCCTCTTGAGATAATATCAGATAGGGGACCAGGTTTCAGAGGCGATAGGGTGGGAGAACTGATGAAAAAGTTAGGCATCACACGCCGACATTCCACACCATACTATCCACAGTGTAATGGCCTAGTAGAAAAGGTAAATGGAATGATCTGTAAAATCATCACAAAGCAGGTGAACAATCACACAAGAGAGTGGGATAAACATCTCATGGTTGCTCTATGGGCCTACCGAACAACGTTCCGAACATCATTAGGTTTCACCCCTTTCCATCTAGTTTATGGAAAGGAGGAAATTATACCCATTGAGGTACAGATCGCCGGCTTACGAGTCTTGGCTAGCCAAATACAGCGCCCAATTGTAAATCTTCGCAACCACATTCTGGATCTGGAGAGATTTTAACTAGATAGGGAAGAAGCAATCAAACACTATGCAGCGCAGGCAGAACAACTCCGGCTCACCTTCAATCAAGGACTTACGGAAAAGGGCGTGGAGAAAGGCATGCTAGTATTGAGATACGACAATAGATTTGACACCAAGAAGGACAAGAAATTTCAACCCCGATGGGAGGAACCATTCATTGACAAGAAGCGTTATGACAATGGCAGCTATAAGTTGATGGAAGCAAATGGGAGAATTCTCAAGAACAGAGTCAATGGATGGTGGCTAAAAAGGTGTTTCCTTAGGTTTGATCCAAAGTTCATGCTAGACATTCCAAACATTGGGAAGAGAATGGGGTTTAGGAGGGCCTCTTTACTTGGAAGTTTAAGGAATTCAAACCTTTTGTATTAAGAAAATAATCAAAGGACATCTCTTTAATTCAAACAGGCAAAACGGCTAGTTTATTTGAATTCAAAGTTCACCCCAAAATGAAATTTTGAAATCTAGCGGATAAAACCATATCATGTAGCATACTAATGGAAATACCACAACGTGTAGATTGCACATCTATGATCTCCGCTCAAATCGGAGATCATATGTGGGAATTATGCAAGGCCAAAAATAATAAAATAGTCCACCTCCTTTTTGGGGGGGAAAGTGCATCCTTTGACCACTCTTACACATCTCTTACACACCCACCATTCTTGCACACATGGCGTACAACTCGACCATGAGAACCATACCCCAAGGAAGGGAAGGCATATTACCAAAGAAGAAAGAAAAAAAAAACAGAAAAGGAAGCTCTTTACCATTCACCACCCCCCTAGGCTCAACCACTAGCGGGGCGCCATTAGATTGGCCACACTTCTCCATTATTGTTGTCAGGATTTTTTTTGAGCAAGGGATTGCACATATGTACATACACATGCATGGTGCATCGAATAAAGGATTACCCAATTTTCATAGCCAGGTGGTTACGTGGGACCCACGTGTGTACAGGTAGGACAGGGTGTACATAGTGCAGCGATTTTCACTATTATCAGTACCAGTGTGTTTTTTCTACAATAAGAAGGAGTTGGTAGCGCTTACAACTTCTCGAGGAAGCTATCCGCGGGCCGACGATATGAGGTAAGCAGGTGCGTCAGATGGCATCGAGTGGCGTCAGGAGGTCGAACGGGGTCAATACTTGCACGCGGAGAAGTATGGACACGACGTGGGTGTTTTCTTGTGATACTTATGCAGAAAGGTCATCATGAGGACCACTTTATGGGGCCACTTCACGTGTTTGTGGGATGCATTATTTGGAAAAAGTGAGTGCCAGGTGTGCGAATGATGCAAAAAGGTGACAACTATGCACTGCGAGGTCAGTTTTTGGCCTGTTCGGGGTCCGTTCGAGGTCATCTAAAAGGCCACGGGTGCCCAACTAATAAAGCTAAGTGTGGGAACTGAAAAAACTAAGAGAAGACCAGAAAAAACGTGGAGAAGAGAGGAGAAACAGCCGTAAGTGTGTTTTTGCTATTTTTGGAGCAATTTTTGGCCCTAAACTACTCCGGATTTGAGCACTATGACATTGTAGGGTAGGGTTTTTGGGTGTTCCGGACGCAATGGAGCTGTCCATTTTGCCAAATTCCTCATAGATTTTCTGTTTTTTTTTTGTGTAATCTTCTCCGGTGAGTGAAGACTCTGCTTAACTTTGTGGTTGTATCTGGTGTATTTCCTCAATACTGTGTAAACTATTTGCCCCATTGGTGTTGGGCTGAGCTTCATTGAGTCTAAACAACAGCAATTTGCCTCCATTGAGCTGAATTGAGAGTGTGTGTGTGTGAGTGTGTATGTGCGAGTGTTGAGTGGGCAAGTGGGAAATCTCTCTCTTCTCACTCCGTCAGTGTGTTTCGTGTCTCGGCGAGGCTGGTTGTGTAAGACGAGTGGTGCCCCATAATGTGTGTGTGTATCATCCCAAGAGTGTGTGTCGGGTCATTATAGAGGCGTTGTGTGTGTTTCCATCCCGTTCACATTCTTTTGGCACCCCCACGGAGGATCTTCTTCGAGTACCTTCTGCTTCGAGCTTCAAGCTTCGAGATTCAGGGCTACAGGTTATAGGTTACAAGTTACAGGGACAGGTACTGGTACAGGTGATTCACACAGGTACAGGTAGCTCGAGTACAGTGATATACTAGCAGTGATTTCACTTGCAGTTGTTGTGGGTATGCATCACTTGGCGCCTATTTGTGCGCATTGTTTGCTGGATTGTACGTTACTTGTGGAAACTTCCATTGTACGCATTTGTGGAGCCATACTTGGTTGTATTTGGCAGTCCCATCCATTTCTGAGACTTGGTCTGGAGGATAGTCATTTCTGAGACTTGACTATACGCGATTTGCATTAGCCTTCGTGTGAGGGTCGATAGCATGAGGTTTTATTGAGTTGGGGGATTCTCAAATGTAGAGATCCTTTCGGTGATACAGGTAGCTGGAGCACCCTTTTTGTGACCTCGCCATAGGCTATGTACTAGTGAGTCCTACTTGATGCTCGGGTTCTATTGTTGACAGTTTATGCATACATATACAGTCTATATTTTGGGTTCCTACTGCTCTATTTCTGGGGAGACTCTGCCAAATTTTTTCCAAGTTATGATGGCTGGTTTTTTGGTCTTTTGAGCCATTTATGTTGTTATGCTGCTGAAATTTTGGCAAAATCAGAGGTTAAGTCAGGTGTGCCTTCTTGGGAGCTTCATGGTTGGCTTTAATGGATGATCAAAATGGCCCTCAATTCACTCCATTTCATTTAACTCAAAGAATCCAGATAAATGTTCATGTGTCCAGGAAGATTTTTTTCCAGCAGCACATAGTCTTTATGTTCGGGCCAAGAAGATTACGAGAGATCTTGGAATGTCCTTTGCCTGTTGTAATTCCGATGATCAACTATGAAAACTCATTTGATGTGCATGTGTTTGTCCTTATCTAAAGTTGAGCTCCATTGAAGTTTCTAGGAATTGAGTCAATAAAAGTTTTGGGTTCTTGCACGTGTGTTCAAAGGGGTTCTCAAAGCATTGCAACTTGGGTAGCCATGGCTTTCTCTAATCCGGAGTTTCATGGAAGAAGTGATGAAGATGTGGAAGACTTTTTAGAAAAGATGGAGGTTGCCTGCATTAGCAACCAAATTCATGACCCAGCGCAGATGTTACACCTTCTCCAAATTTGTTTGAAGAGTGATGCACGAGTTTGGTCCAAAGCATTTGAAGAGGAGTTGCATGTGGCTGATCCACCTGTAAGATTGAGTTGGGAGAATCTAAGGCATGGATTGGAAGTGGAGTTTGTGAAGACAGAAGATCCTGACAAAGTGTGGCAAGAAGTATATGGTTTGGTGCAGAAGGAAGGTGAGCCGATAGATGCGTACATACGTAAGTTCTCATTGGCATGGGAGCGGATGTGCAAGGCCTTAGCACCACAGGTACCCCCGCCTGACATGATGAAGAAGGACAGGTTCTTGGCTGGTCTTTGGGAGAATATACGTTGGAGAGTGGAGCTAAAGAAGCCTAGGACATATGAAGATGCACTAGAGGTAACAAGGAACAAAGAGTGGAAGTTGAGGAAAATGAGCCAGTTAGGGGTGGAGTCTTTTCCCATGAGGTCTGAAATACAGCCTATAGAGTCTTTACAAGGTCGCATGTCAGGGGTTAATCATGAACCAGTGGTTCCTGTTACTACTCAGGTTATGCTAGCAGTGGTCACTACATCGGTGCAAGATGATGGGCTAACGCAAGACATGAGGCAAGTGGTAGATTTGATGAATAATCTTAGCCTAAACATGCTAGGTCAAGTGGGAAATAATCGAGGTCGAGGGAGGTATGCAAATCAGCCTGGAGGTGAAGAAAAACCTAGGAATGGTGTTGGACAAAGCAATGGTAGGTTTTGGAGGCAGACGCCCACATGTTACAATTGTGGAGAGTTGGGTCACATCAGCCCGCAATGTGATAATCCACCAAGGATGGGGGGAGACATGTATCCATTGCATGTCAAGGCCAAGAGAAAAAGGAGATCTCGTCGAAAGTTTCATGTTTCAGATTTTCCACTAAGGGATGGGCAATTAAGCTATGACTTGAAGGAGGATCTGACGAGCAGGAAGGAAGATGTTACTTTTGGGCAGCTTATAGAGATGGTGCCTAAGCTAAAGAGATAGGGGAAGAGGATGGTTAACCCAATGGAGAAAGAGCCAGAGAGAGGTTCAGTAAAGGTGTTGGCAATGGATGAGCTACCAGACATTTGTCCAATAGTAGATGTGTGGCATAAAAGGAAAAATTTGGGACAAGGTTATGTGGATGGCGGAGCCCAAATATGCGTCATAACACACTCATGCGTTGAGAAGATGGGTCTCACAGTGGCTGGGGTGTCAGGTTTTCGGATCAGATTGGCAAACCATCAAAAAGTAAAATGCTTGGGTGTTGTAAAGAGCTTAGAAGTGGAGGCATATGATGCAAAGGCAGTGGTTGATTTTCATGTGATGCCAGCAGGGTTGGGAGCATATCCAGACCATGGTTACGTGCAGTGGGAGCTGTTCAAGATTGGCAACATGGTATGATTAGCCTCTATGGAAAGACAGGTACCAAGAAGCTTTATAATATGGACACAAGGAAATGATTAGAGGAGATTTATGAAGATGAGGATGAGTCTAGTGATGAAGAATATTCCACGGTGACAGGTGAGGACAGTGATAACACTACCAGCAGTGATGAGGATGCTGATGTTGCATTTATTTTGATGCATAAAGAAATCCAGGAGTCTGGTTTAATCGCATTTGCAAATGAATTCGAGGATGAAAGTGAAGGGCCTTATGAAGTGATTGAGGGGCCGATGCAAACCAAGGTTGAGTTGTCAAAGAAGCATGAATTGATGACACAAATGATCAGTGGTGGAGACCTCTCAGCTATGGAGAAGGGAATATATTTGCACATGCCGGTCTATGCCAAAGTAATTTATGGTTTTCTTGATGCAAGATTGATGTATGGCATCTCTACACGTTTTCCGTGGGAACCAGGTGGAAGCTTGATTAATTTTTTGAGGCAGGGAATGCAAAGTGTTTTTGTGTGGGATCCAGGTGGCGAGTCTCATATCTCTCTTTGTTGGTGCTGATCATGAATGATCTAGCAGGCTAGGGGATGGGAAAATTATGTCAGGAGTTTTTTTGAGCAAGGGATTGCACATATGTACATACACATGCATGGTGCATCGAATAAAGGATTACCCAATTTCCATAGCCAGGTGGTTACGTGGGGCCCACGTGTGTACAGGTAGGACAGGGTGTACATAGTGCAGCGATTTTCACTATTATCAGTACTAGTGTGTTTTTTCTACAATAAGGAGGAGTTGGTAGCGCATAAAACTTCTTGAGGAAGCTATCTGCGGGCCGACGACATGAGGTAAGCAGGTGCGTCAGATGGCATCGAGTGGCGTCAGGAGGTCGAACGGGGTCAATACTTGCACGCGGAGAAGTATGGACACGACGTGGGTGTTTTCTTGTGATACTTATGCAGAAATGTCATTATGAGGATCACTTTTTGGGGCTACTTTACGTGGTTGCGGGATGCATTATTTGGAAAAAGTGAGTGCCAGGTGTGCGGATGATGCAAAAAGGTGACAACTATGCACTGCAAGGTCAGTTTTGGGCCTGTTCGGGATCCGTTTGAGGTCATCTAAAAGGCCACGGGTGCCCCACTAATAAAGATAAGTGTGGGAACTGAAAAAACTGAGAGATGACCAGAAAAAACGTGGAGAAGAGAGGAGGAACAGCCACAAGTGTGTTTTTGCTATTTTTGGAGCATTTTTTGGCCCTAAATTGCTCATCCGAGGTTGGATTTGAGCACTGTGACATTGTAGGGTGGGGTTTTTGGGCGTTCCGGACGCAATGGCGCTGTCCATTTTGCCAAATTCCTCACAGATTTTCTGCTGTTTTTCTGTGTAATCTTCTCCGGTGAGTGAAGCCTCTGCTTAACTTTGTGGTTGTATCTGGTGTATTTCCTCAATACCGTGTAAACTATTTGCCCCATTGGTGTTGGGCTGAGCTTCATTGAGTCTAAACAACATCAATTTTCCTCCTTTGAGCTGAATTGAGAGTGTGTGTGTGTGAGTGTGTATGTGTGAGTGTTGAGTGGGAAAGTGGAAAATCTCTCTCTTCTCACTCCGTCTGTGTGTTTCTGGTCTCGGCCAGGCTGGTTGTGTAAGCTGAGTGGTGCCCCATAATGTGTGTGTGTGTATCATCCCAAGAGTATGTGTCAGGTCATTATAGAGGCGTTGTGTGTGTTTCCATCCCGCTCACATCGCCAGAAGACATACTCTCTCTCTCCTACTCCTCGGCTCCGCCAATTCTCTCTCTCTCTCTCACCTACTCTATCGCTGCATCACCGAGCCCAGTGGGCGCATAGGACCCTCCGCTAGGACCAATTCTCTCTCTCTCTCTATAACATACTCCCCCTCCTCGTTGACTGAACTCCCCCCCTCCCCATTTGCACCCTCTGTGGAACCCGCCTGCGCCCACGGACGCCCTCGCTCCCGGACCTAGCCCATGCGGGTGCTCTTGAAGCAACACCACCCACCTTCTCTCTCACTCGCGCTGTGCGCACTCACCCGTAGCCCGCCTCTCCGCTCCTCGCTCTCTCTCTCTCTCTTCTCAGCCCGAGCAGATGCCACACCATACACACACACACACACGCTTGCGCACATACTCTCTCTCTCTCACTCCATCTCTCTCCCCGTCTTTGCGTCGCCAGAACCACCAAAAATTTTTAAAAAAAGAAAAAATATTTATATATACATATATATAATATACATACCCCCTGTTCCCACGCATGCTCACGCACACACATATATATACACACATACTCGCGCACACATGTATATATACACACATACTCACGCACACGCACCCACACATACACACATACGCATAAACGCACTGTTGAGATGTAGAGAGAAAGAGAGAGAGAGAGAGAGACGAGACAAGAGACACACCATATACGCTCCCAAAGACTGATTCATATTGAGGACAAGATACAAATATATAGGTGAGACCAAGTTCAGTAGAGTGAGCCATATATAGCTCCAACACCCCCACTCAAACAAAGGTCTCTAGCTTTGGATGAAAAAACCCTTGGGGAGTTCAAGGGAAAAACCCAAGCCCCTATACAATGTGAAAATATGAACCAGCGGTGATGATGTGAAAGTGAATTGTGCATCTATGTAAAATTATTCAAGTGACTTAGATATCACAATGTGCAAATGTGGAGTGTGCATAGTGTAGGGTACCTAAAAGATTACAATGTCATATGTACAAAGCTATTACAATAGCAAAGAAGCTAATCTAGAAAGAGTGAGGCCGAAGCAACTCCAAGCTCCGAGCGCAAGAGGATGAAACGTGACTCGTTGAGGCCTTTCGTCAAAATGTCAGCAATCATCTGGTCACTTGGACAGTGTTCAACCATAATGGTTCCTTTGCATACTTCATACCTGACATAATGATAATGGACAGCAATGTGCTTTGACTTATTATGTTGAACATAGCCTTTTGCAAGACTAATAGCACTTTGGTTGTCACACCGCAAGGGTGTGCTCGAAAGAGGAGAGTGACCAATATCAACCAGCATTTGTCGAAGCCAAATCAACTCACAAGCTGCAAGTGATGCCGCAACATATTCTGACTCAGTCGTAGAAACTGCAACACAACGTTGTTTCATGTTGGTCCAAGAAACAAGACAACCATTTATAAATAAGCAATTTCCACTAGTAGATCGCATAGATAAATGTGAGCTTGCCAAGTCTACATCTGTCTAACCCAAAAGAGAAAGTGATTGCATAGAATCCGATGTGAGTTGTCGTCGATAGACTAAACCAAAATCTGTAGTGCCTTTCAAGTATTTCAATACACGCTTTGCAGCATACCAATGCTTAAGAGAAGGACATGCAAGATGTTGTCCAAGATAATTAGCAACAAACAGAATATAAGGACAAGTGTTCATACCAACAAACTGAAGACATCCAATCGAGTTAGCATAAGGTTGATTTGTGACAAGTTGACCGCCATTGTCAAAAGTGTTCTTCGTAGAGCTCGCAAGACAAGGTGTGTTGGCTGAATGTACAGATTTCATACCAAATTTCTGAATAGTATCTGCAATAAACTTTGACTGTCGAAGGAATAAAATACCTTTTGTACGGTTCCGTTGGATTTGAATGCCAAGACAAGAGTGAATCTCTCCAAGATCCACCATATCAAATGCCAAGACAAGAGTGAATCTCTCCAAGATCCACCATATCAAATGCAGAAGACAATAACTTTTTCACTTGCTGAAGAAATCCCAAATCATTGGAAACAAGGATGGTATCATCCACATAAAGAGCAAGAATCACAAAACTGCTACCTTGGCGTTTTATGTATAAGATGGGGTCTGACGAGCAAGAGATGAATCCTTTAGAGGTGAGAAAAAGATCAAATTTTGTATACCAGGCTCACGAAGCTTGTTTGAGACCATATAGTGCCTTATGGAGTTGAGCAACAAGGTCTTCTTTACCTGGAATAACAAACCCTTCTGGTTGTTCCATATAAATTTCCTCTTCCAAGTCACCATTAAGAAAAGAAGTTCGCACATCCATTTGATGAGCTTCTAAATCAAATTGAACAGCAAATGCCAATAAAACTCGAACACTTGTTATGCGAACAACTGGTGAAAAAGTCTCTTGATAATCAACACCAGCTACTTGGGAGTAACCTTTTGCAACTAAACGCGCCTTGAACTTGTCAAAAGATCCATCTGCTTTTACTTTTGTCTTATACACCCACTTACATTTAATAGCTGTACGACCAGGAGGTAATTCAGTTAGTATCCATGTACCTTTAGACATAAGAGAATCGTACTCTTCTTCCATAGCCTCTTTTCATTGATCCTTTTGTGGTGAAGAGATAGCTTCATCATAAGTAACGGGATCTTCCGAAGTAGAAAAAGCATTATCAGCAATATCGTCATCATAAACATGACATGAGCCATGTTCAAAATCAATAGGCAGATCAACAAAAATATCAATATCATCATTGGCAAAATTTGGAATGGATGGTTGTGAAGAGGAAAGTTGCTCTATAGGAAGCGTTTCATCTTTTGAAAGAAATGGAAAAGCCTGAAGCAATGATTTAGTATCATCAGAATCATCCATGGACCATGAGCCTCCCATAAGCTGTTCGTTAAAAGTAGCATCACGATTCACAATTACTTTCTTGGAGGAAGGGTCATAGAATTTGTAGCCTTTGGAAGTGTCAGAATATCCAATAAAAATAACTTTAAGACCAAGAGCATCAAGCTTTGTTCGTGTTTCTTTGGGAACATGAATATAAGCAATACATCCAAAGGTTCGAAAATGAGATACAGAAGGAATGTCACCTATCCATGTTGTGATGGGTATCTTACCAGAGGGTGCAGTAGTAGGAAGATGATTCTGAATAAATGATGTTTTCAAAGTAGCTTCAGCCCAGAAAACACGAGATAAGCTAGAATGAATCAGCATACATCTTACAGCATTGAGAATAGTGCGATTCCTTCGTTCAGCAACACCGTTCTGTTGAGGCGAATATGGAATAGTGTGTTGATGATGAATTCCACTGTCAACACAGTAACTCATAAACTCTCGAGAAACATATTCGCCTCCATTTTCACTACGAAGCTTCTTAAGGCGATGACCAGTTTGAAGTTCCGCAGCCTTGTGGAATTGTTTGAAAACAGATAAAGCTTCAGATTTTTGTCTAAGTAGAAATACAGTCGTATACCTTGAGAAATCATCAATGAAAGTAATGAAGTAGCGATATTGTGATCTCGAAGAAGGTAGAGGTCCACATATATCAGTATGAACAAGATCCAATATGTCATGAGAATGAGTTGTATTTGAAAGAGGGAAGGGTTTACGATTGTGTTTCCCAAGAGCACAAAATTCACAAATTCCTATATGGGGATGGGATTTAAGATCCATGCCATGAACAAGATCACGACGTTGAAGATCAAGGAGTTTTGAGAAATCAGCATGAACAAAACGGTGATGCCATACTTTGCAATCATGATCACCTGGACCAGTGACAATATTTGCTACAGCATCATTGAGAGAGAGTTCAAACAAATTACCGTTTCGAGGAGCAATGGCTATAGTCTGGCTATAGTCTGTCCATCTTTCTCAATTCGGCATTTGGTATGATCAAATCCAATAAACAGACCAAGATCAACAAGTCCAGCAACTGAAAGAAGATTACGTTGAAGATCTGGTACATGTAATACTCCTCGCAAAATTTGAGTGGAAGAAGATAAGGTACCAAGATTTAAGTCTCCAATACCCTTTACTTGACAAGTAGTATCATCAGCAAGATAAACAACACGTTGAACTGGCAATGGATGATAGTTATGGAGCCACTTAGACTGATATGTCATATTTTCTGTAGCACCAACATCGACAATAAAAAGTGATCCATCACGTACATGAAGTATTCTATCTGGAGCAACTGAACATAGGACGCAGCTTGTTTCTGGTACAATGTTGTTTCGATGTTCAGTAGCATATGCTCTATTCCGATCTGTGTCGAATCGACGCTTATAGCACATATGAGTGGGATGATCAGATCGTCCACAATATTCACAAGAAGAAGAAGAAGAGTCTCTAGATAAACGTGGTTGTTTTGTGGTAATATTGTGTTCTTCATCATATTGACGTGCCCAACAATCATCTTCAGTATGGCCATTTTTGTTGCAGTAAAAACATTGCTTATTAGGAAATTTGAGACGAGAGAAAATATTACCGCGACAGCCACCTCTGCGGTTTCCTTGTTGAAATGGACGCCTTCGAGCATAGAAAGCACGTTCCATCTGTTGTCACTCAGTCTCCTCTTGTGAAATCATAGTTGTATCGTGACCAGCATTCCGACGTTCTTGACGTTGAGAGTATTCAATTAAAGACATGCAGGCTTAGTCGAAATCAAGACCATCTTTATTAGAGAGAATAGTAACAATGTTATCATAAGAAGAGTCCTTCACCGTATCAAGGAGAAGTGTAATCGGTTGCTTTTGTGGAACAGGATCACCGACAGCAGCAAGTTGATTAATAATAGATTTGAAAGATTCAATATGTCCCGTCATGGCAGTACCAACTTCATATTGTTACTTGTTAAGCAACCCTCTCAAATAAAGTATTTCTGTAACAGATTTCTTCTGAAAGTTTGCAATAAGGTACTTCCATACGTCGTGGGAAGTAGGCAGTTCATACATATAAAGCAAAAGGGAATCAGTAAGAGCAGAAATAATATACCGACGAGTTGCTTTATCACGTCGTTGCCAATCCGTATAGGCAACATTCCAATCTTCAAATATAGGTCCTTCAGTGATAAGCACGTTATCATTATCCGTATCAACAGGCTGAGGCGAACAAACAGGATTTCCAAGAACAACATCGGAAGGTTCATCGCCTTCAAGAATTAACAACATCTTTGCTTTCCAGCCTGGAAATCCTTGACCTTGGAAAGGAGGAATAGAACGCTGGCCAGAACGAAAGCCGTTGACGAGAATATTCATAGCCATATCTTGTTGCGAGAAGACGTATAAGATAAGATCGCAGAATCTGCACACCATATATGATGAAGGCCGCAATTGAGAATGAGAGAGATATGAGTACTGCGTTCTGTCAACGATAAACGTAAGAAGGATGCTCAAGGAACGTCCGAAGATGTGAGAGACGTCACCCAAAAAAGGCAGGGTAAAGGAGACGTTAATAATAAAGGAGTCCTCAAAATAGAGTGGCGTGAGACACAAGATTGACGGCCACAATACGAATAGAAAAAAGCTAAATCTTCTCGAAAAAGTTAACGCTAAAATAAGAAAAACGATCGCGGACGCTTCACGAAGAAGTAGGACGAAGAAAGCTGGGCCAAGCTCAAATGGGCCAAGCTCAATTGCAGTAAAAACACCATAACTTTCTGCTGCGAACTCTGATTGACGCAAACCTAGAACTCAAATCGAAGAGCTCGAGGAGACGAACAAGTTTTGGATGAAAAGTGCCATTGCTCTACGCTCCATTGCGCTTTTCCCGTTTCTCCAAATTTTGAGCAGAACAGCAAGAAAAATTGAGATGAAGTTCAGGGTGTCATCAACAAGAAAACGTAATCAACGATTAGATTGATTAGAAATAAACGCCACATAAAACACTAATCATATTCTTCTCAACACAAAACAACCAGAGTTAACAAGAATCAACGCTCAAAAATAAAATTTGTAGCAATTTTGAATCTTACATGCGAATTGCATACACATACTGTTTTGTCACCATGAATTGAATTGGCGCGTGATCGTTACCGCTCTGATACCATGTTGAGATGCAGAGAGAAAGAGAGAGAGGAGACAAGAGACACACCATATACGCTCCCAAAGACTGATTCATATTGAGGACAAGATACAAATATATAGGTGAGACCAAGTTCAATAGAGTGAGCCATATATAGCTACAACACGCACACACTAGTGGTAAATACAAAAAAACGGAGGATTCAACAGAAACGACGACATCAAAAAAAAGCAAGAAGGCCCAAATTACGCGACATCGACACCAAAAAGAGCAAAGGAGCCGAAGGCATGCCCCGTCCGACCCCGAAGAGACGAACGTGCTACACTGACGCACTGGCAAAGCTGCCATTCACCGGCGTCACGCGACCATGACACCCTCTTTAGTAAACCGTAGGTTATTATCACTATTTTTTTCTAGTTTCACCCAAGCCTTGTAAAAAGATCCCAACTTGTAAATTTTCATCTCTCTAGGTGATGGTCACAAAGGCCCACCTAGAGGTTTTCATTTTAATAACTCCCAAGACAAAGCAAGGGTCAACCACCCCGTGCCCACCGCCTTGCTTTGTCTCCCCGATTAGATTACCCTAATCAAACTGAATTACCCTAATCTAAAATAGCCAGCACCTATAAAAGGGCACTGAGAGGTCACTATCGGAGGGGGGAGGGGGGGGGGGGGGGGGGGGGGGGAGTTCATGAGAGGTCAGCACTTGGTAGTATTTTGGTGGGAGGAATTGGCAATATTTGCATCGTAAGAGAGGGGACTTAGCGTAGTGGCTTGTTTTGAAAATTGTATGATGTAAAGGAAGCTATGTCCACATCTCGACTCCAACAATCGATCCACACACACTCATGTTAGCAAGGTTTCATGTCAATGAGTCGTCTCTAGAGAACGCACCAAGTAGGTTCACTATCTGTCCCTCTATCTCTCTATCACCACGATGTGCCACCTCACCGGAATTAAGGTTTCTGTAAATATGGCAAGAGAATAATTTTCCCTCACACCTCCGAGGGCTTTCATAACCTATTTATTCTCTCTCTCTCTCTCTCTCTCTCTCTCTCTCTCTCTCTCTCTCTCTCTCTCTCTAGAATTCGTGATATTTCAAATCACCGTTGTCTCCGTCCTAGCCGCTCAAAGCTAAGTGGTGCCCCCTGTTTTCTTTATCGTGACCGGCTCGCGGCGTTCATCGGCTCCCGGCATTTTAGAGGCCGTCGGGGTCCGTGTCTCGCTTTGCTCCCGTCACAAGGCTTGTGAGTACTCTCACCTGTGGGACTGATTGTCTATTGTCTTGGGGCTGATCTGGAGTGTAAATGTAATGTTGGATAATTACTCTCCACTTCGCATCTAATGAAAAAACGCAACAATCAATGCGTCCCAATGCTTTCGCAAGGAATGTAAATTCTCTCATCTTTGTCGTGCATAATGTGGTGCTTCCATGTGAGCTGAGAACTCTACCATATATTGGGGCTGATTTGCTACGTTTCTTGGGCCAAAAACGGTGTTATTTTGGGCTGATTTCTTCCTATTTTAGGCCAAGAATGGTTCTATTTAAGGATCGACCCGGTGCGGTTTTGGGGCCCAAAATGCTCCTGTTTTGGGACTGATCTTGAGTGTGATTGTGAGATTTGGAATGCCTAAAACAAGCTTGTAAGGGGTTACTACCTTGCAGATGCCATTGCTTGTTTGTACCTATGAGCTCACATTATCCTGTAAACCCTCGTGGGCTGATCCAAAAAAGCTACCAGTTGAGCCATCTCCCTCCGAGCTCTCACCCGTGAACTAGGCAAACCCTTAAGTTCTCACCTGTGCCGCCTCTTCCTTGCAAGCCATTGTCACAACCATCCAACAATCAACCCATTCTAAGAGACCAGCTTTTGGACCAAAGCTGGTCTAGGGACAATGGTCTAGGGACAACCCTGAGCTTTCTTACCGCTTCTAGATGTCTACCCATCAATCACAAGAACTCGCCTCAGCCATCCTCCCTCCGAGCTTGTCATTGAGTTAGGCACATCACCGAGCTTTTACATGTGTTTTCGTCTCAAGGTGAGCCATTGGTAGAGACATGCTAGGCATATCCTGCAATCAACATGTTCTAAAAGACAAGAAGCCCATCAATCACTCCATGATTGGCTGCAATCAACAAGCATTATGGAAAGTATGACCATCAAGAAACGTGCTTTTGTGAGAGCACCACATCCGGCATATAGATGTGAAAGCAAACTCTTGACACTTTTTCTGTTCAAAAACCATTTACTTCACATCTAGTGATTTTTTTTTTGCAATGAGTGCATTCCAAACCTCTTGCAAGGCTTGTGAGTACTCTCACCTTTGGGGCTGATCTGTTGTTGTCTTGGGGCTGATCTAGACTATAATTGTAATACCCAAAACAAGCACACAAGGGGATGCACTAGTGACAGTCACAACCATAGTCACAGCTATCCAAGAATCAACCATAGTCACAGCTATCCAAGAATCAACTCATTCTAGGACACAACCTATAATCAAAATGTTGAAAAAGAAAACCTTCTACACAAGAAGCCCATCAATCTCTCCATCAAGGCTACAATCAACCAGCATCGAAACACAACTTTGTCAAAAGTATGATCATCAAGAGTTTTACGTGCTTTTGTGAGAGCACCACATCCGGCATACATGCAAAAGTAGAATCTTGACACTTTTTCTTCACTTCGCATGTAGTGAAAAACCCTTAGCAATGAACACATTCCAAACCTCTTGCATTTCCGGAGGTTTTCGCGGCTCCCACTAGGGCAGCCGCGTCAGCGAGTTGTGACAATCCCATCAAGAACTTCTTGTGCTCCAAGAGACATCATCCTGGAAAGAATGACCATCAAGAATTTTACGTGCCTTTTTGAGAGCATCACATCTGACAATTACTCTTCACTTCGCTATGTTGTGCATATGTTGCAATCAGCTTGTTCCAAGAGACAACTTGTAATGTGCATCGAAAGTGATTGATGTGGTGAATGCTTGGGATGAGTGCTTAGCGAGGTATTTGGTTTGAATTGCACAAAGGACAATACAATGGTCCTAGATATTGTGATGAGTGCTTAGCGAGGTATTTGGTTTAAATTGCACAAAGGACAATACAATGGTCCTAGATATTGGGATGAGTGCTTAGCGAGGTATTTGGTTTAAATTGCACAAAGGACAATACAATGGTCCTAGATATTGTGACGCTGATGTGATCATGCTGTCGATTCTTGGGATGAGATGCAAAAATGCTAGGATAGTGATGGGATCTACAATCGACGACAATGCTATGGGTTGATCTACTAATGTCGATATCAACGAGGCTAAAAATTGAAAACTGATGACTAAAGGCTGAATTGAAAAACACTCGTTGATCTGAGGGATAAATTTGAAAATGTTGACTGACCTGCTGTCTTTGGGTGAATTCCAAAAATTTCGGGTTGATATGGTACTTTCGTCAAAATCTGAAAATGTTAGCTAATCTCGTGGCCGCCGTCGCCGGACCTTATGTGTCAAAACACTTGTGTTTTAGGGCTGAAAAGCTACTTTCTTGGGGTTACAAACACTGCTATTTTGGGATGATCTGATATTGTTTTAGGGCTGACTTGCTCGTGTTTTGGGGCTGAAAACGCTATTGTTTTGCTGGTTAATCTGGAGTGTAATTTTGTGAGCTTGAATGTCCAAAACAAGGCCCAAATAAGGGGCTAAAACCCTTGCTGTATATTAATCAAAGTTTTGTATATTTTAAGATGTTTGTTGGTCTTAGCACCAAGCCTCCTCATTGTGAGTTTATTTTAAATTTACTTGTTTGTGATCCGTGTTTCAAGGATGATTTGATTGTACTATTCAAGAATTTGTGTTTTAATTTGGCCATGTTTAATGATAAAAGATGATGGAGGGGCAAGGGAAAATCAGCCAAATTACATTAGGAGAGGTTGTTAGCATCCAATCTCGGGATATTCTTGCTAGAGGTGAGCATGGTGGTGGCTCGAGTCAAAATTGTTTGGTAAGCATTCAAAGATCAAATAGTTGTATGTGGAGATTAACGTAAGACTTTTGCAAAGCTAGATATCCAAGCATGAGGTTCAAAACGAGACTGAGCTTCCTTGGGTTCCCCTTTGTTGGCTAGTGGGCCATGAAGCCATACACAGTACTAGGGGTAATGTTGTTGAGCTAGGGTATAAGTTCAAGCAGGTGGGCTATATGCCAAGTCTTGGAAACTTTCTTGTCTCTGAAAGATTTTCCAATGGAGAGACCATCCATGTAACTGAAGAGGATGAGAAAAAATGGGATAACTCCTTTTGGGGAGATATCAACAATCGGAAATTTTACAAGGAGCTTTCACTTTCCAAAGGTCGGGCTCACCTTGTAGATAGAAAGCTCGTAGTATTGGATGGAAATCATCGTTTACGAGCTTGGACTTCAGAAATTAATAATGGTATGTACTAATTGTGGTTCAATAGTAGTGATCTCAATTTTTTTTTCACATTGCAATCTTAACAAGGGTTCATATAGCTTGTCGTGATGATCCTTCGAAGTACGTACGTTTCAAATGCACCATGACATGCTTCTTGGCTGATGAAGATTGCTCAATGTTGTGGACTCTACATTGTCTTAACAGGTCGAAGAGGTCACGTTCCCTATGCTTCTCTTCTCTAATTCATCTCAAGTGCTTTGGTAGTAATATTGACTTGTGTTTTGAAGCTTGAACAAACCCATATCAAGCGGACACTCGCAAGTGATATTTTTTTAATCATAAGGCTTGGACTTGGAAATGAGCAAAGTTGGAAGAAGTTTTTAATGAAGAAGCTCTTCAAGTGATTGCTTTTGAAATTGCAGAGGATAAGAAAAGACATCCCTGGATTTGGTGGAAGATACCACTAGGTCTTCTCATCCAGCTGTGATACTTGGTAACTCTCTTTAACTTTGATCTAGCTTTATGACATCATAAATTGACTACCTTGTCTTATTTGATTGTTGTTGTAGACTGAATTTAAAGAGGAGTTAATAACAAAAATATCAGATGGTAATGTCTCGCCAGATAGCGAGAACTACGATATAGAGTACAAGCGTTGCATTCATGAGGTGCAGCAGCATCTTAAAACGCAAAAGAGGTTCAAGCTAGCAACAATAGCCAACCCTGCATTGGGAGATAGGTGGGCCAATGCGCTCTATGGTCTAGATTGGGAGAGTGACCATAATGTAACTCTTGACAAGCTTGTTTCCTTGACTCAAACACCAATCTCACGTGAGAGGTAAGCTTTATGTGATTTTTGATATGTTGGAGTGCATTCTATCTTTCAAATTTTAGTTTTGAATATTTCATGTGTAGAAAATTGTTTGTCCTTGATCGCATATTAAGGAAAGACACTGGAAGATTATGGGGCTTGATGGAGAAGACAAAGAATGGCGTTCTTATGTTTCACATTACTCTTGTTGAGTGTGTTGTAGAGCGAGTGATAGAGCTCATAAGAGAGATTAAAGAAGTATCTTTCAATGCATTTAGCAAGGCTATAGTGACATTTTTTATGATTGTCAACAAAAACATCTTACACATGCTTTTAAGGAGCTACCAAAACTAACACCTGGAATGTCAAAGAAGAAGATTCCATATCTGGAGGCTATTGCTCGTAGATTTTCCTATAGGTAAGTATAATGTACTCAAGACTTGTATTGCAATTTGCAGTTTTTATAGAGAGTTGATCATTTATTCAAATGTTGTGTAATGAAATTGGCCAGGTGGTTTGCGGAAATATTGAGAGAGGAGGAGATTAGCGAGATTCCACGTGAGGTTGAAGACTAGGAACGAGCTGATATCGCTTGTTACAAGTCTCTATATCCCCGATCATGGCTAGATGGAAGCAAAGCACTACCACAATCATTACAAGATATTCCATGGTTTTTAGAATACTCAAAAGGGGAATATCCAAAGGATGAGAAGAATTTGTATAACGGTGAGAGAAATATCATTCTCTTAAATCACTAATAGTTTTGTAACATGTTTCTATATATACATCTATGCATGTATCTTGTGTATGTAGCCCCATATTTCTGAGTGTATGGAGATCTTATAGGTAAAAAAAGAGTCAGGGATGACTCTCACCACAAAGATAAAAGCATGGCCATTGTTGAAAACATTGGTAGTCCTCGTACAAAGATAATGACAAAGGGTGGAAAGGGAAAAGATGTAGTGCCCACAACGAGCCTCTCTCTCCCAAAGACCCAAAAGAGTTTGAAGAAGTTGAAAAGAAATAAGCGACCTAAATCGTCAACCACGGACAATGATACAAGGGAGAAATCAAAAAAGCAAGAAACATCAGAAAACAAGAGTTAGTGAAGAGAGGAAATATTCAAAGGTTGCTGAAGAATCTGAAGAGTATCCAGAAGATTTGATCCATTCTTTTGCACCATAGCATCTTTGTTTACATGAGAATATATGTGATTTAGAAGCAGAGATAACTGGAGACCCTGATGGTTCTATCTATAGGGAAATATCCATTTTTTTGCAAAAAGTGGGTGGCCCTATTCATTCTCCTAGTGAGGCACCTTGCACACTCATATGGGCTGATCTTCCATTAGGTCTTGCTCCATTTGAGGGTGAAACAATTATCGCAGGATGGAATGAGTGGAAAATGGAGAATCTTCACGCATCTATTGCTATTGCAGAGAAATTCTTGGCAGTCGAAGGGTTTTTCATCACAACGAGTAGCATACAACATCAGCCAATTATTGTTTCCAATGTCTTAAGAAAATCACAATTACATATAGTCCACACTTTGTTTTTGAAAACCCCACGATAGAAAAAACAACTTATTTTTGGTGACATTGAATATGTAAGTAAAGAGATTCTAAATCATTTTTAAGATTTGTAACACCATTTTAGATAATTCGGGTAAATCCCGTTTCCCAAATTCTAAATGTGTATGCTAAGATTGTGTTATTTAATGATTTCTAAGATCTAGTTGCCTTTGATTTGGATAAATTATCATGATTGTATGAGTCTATTTTAAATTCTCTACTATAAATTTTCAGAATAAACCTCCAATATAGTTCTTTGAAAAAGGATTTGTATGACATCAATGCTTTTCAAACTTCAACAAATGATTCTAGAAGTAGCTTCTCATAAAATGAGGTGTCACAAAAACCAATTGATATGATTTTTAAGCAGCATATAGATTGATTACATCAATTAAAAAACATAATATGTAAAGACAAATACTATTAAACACTCTTGTCATAAATTTGGTGACCTTAATCCACATATAACAAAATAATTGGTTATGGTTTTGTAGAATGCTATCAAGTTTAAAATACACGATAATTTAAACAACATTCAAACTAATATTTCACAGTTAAAAAGTCTAAACAATACTATAGAGTATCCTATGGCTATAAGACCATGAGATGCCATCTATTGCACCTATGGCCTTAAGGCCATATAGTGCTCTTTGTAGATATGTATATGACTATAAGATAATCCAAAATATGTCTCTTTATGAACTCAAGGCCATAGGGTTATGATTTTTAGCATGTCTCAACGTATAAAGAGATCGAGTGCTTCAAAGCCATATGGGACTTTATTTAATTATGTGCCACCTATGTCCCTAAAGCTCTAGGTTTTCTTAGGGCCACAAGATACCTTTTATGCTAATAAGAAACCCCTCTATGCTCTATGTTGGCACTCTATGTCCCCAGGTGCACAAGGTGTTCCTTGTATGCCAGTTAGAAACCCTTTATTCTATATGTTGTCACCATATGGACTTAGGCCATAGGGTGCCCTCTGTTGTAAGACAGGGGAGACTAGAGCCTGAGACTACACCACCGAACCACCCTTTTTATAGGCAAGCCTGTGGCCCTTTGCCCTAGTTGGACTCCCCGTTCCACACAGCCTAGCTCGGCCCTGCCCTTGTCTAGTCCGGCCTTGCCAGTGTCCTGACATTACTCCCCCCTTAGGAAGAGTTTTCATCCTCAAAAACAAAAGTGGAAAACTTATTCTTAAGAACACTAATGTTTTCCCAAGTGACACCTTCTTCAGGTCGGTCTTTCCACTTGATTAAGGCTTGTTGATGTACGTGATGACGTGTACGCAACTCATGATAATCAAGAACACGTTTAGGTTCATGCGGTAAGGTAGGAGATTCAATGAAATCAACCAAAACCTATTGGTCAATGACATTGCCGTCCCCATGTAACCGCTTACATAGACGGTTTACATGAAACACCAGATGAATGCGAGAATGTGAAGGTACCAATAGTTTGTAGGCACGATCACCTACTCGCTTGAGTATTTTGAAAGGCCCACAATATCAGGGAGATAATTTAGGTGTCGGCCCAGTTTTTGGACTTTCTGAATGTTCTAGCACACATAAAAATACTTCTTCCCCTTCTTCGAAGGTAACTTGTTGACGTTTCTCATCAGCGTATTTCTTATACCGATCCTGTGCTTGCCGGACATTATGACGAGCAAGTTTTAGCATATCCATATGGTCTTGGATAAAATCCTTAACGTGTTGGAGTTTTTTGGTTGCCAACACCACCGTAGCTGGTGACCTAGGTTGAAACCCGTACATGAGCATGAAAGGACTAAAACCTATTGTGACATGCTTAGCATTGTTGTAGGCAAACTCGAGAATAGGTAAGTATTCTTCTCACCCTGACTGTTTTTTGTTGACGTATGCTCTTAGCATATCCTCTAGCACCTGGTTAACCCGTTCCATTTGACCATCCGTTTCTGGATGATCATCTCTACTGAGGTTTAGTTGTGTACCCTAGTTGTGTACCCAATCGTTTAAATACAACTCTCCAAAAGTGGCTATTAAACTTGAAATCACGGTCACTAACAATGCTACTTGGCAAACCATACAATTTGTATAGATTGTCCACAAATAACTTGGCTAGTTTTGGTGTCTTAACTATTGATTTGGTCAGAATAAACTTACAAGGTTTAGTCAACATGTCTACGACCACCCATATTGAGTCATGACCTCGTATAGTGGTTGGTAAACCTACAATAAAATCCATAGAGATACTTTCCCATTTTCCATTGGGAATCTCCAAAGGATGTAAGAGTCCTCCTGCTTTGAGGCGCTCTGCCTTGTTAACTTGACATTACTAGCAATGCAAGACATAAGCTTGAACAAAGCCATGTAGACCTGGTGAGTAAAACTGTCTTCGTACGAGAGCGTAAGTTTTTTTAATCCTCGAGTGCCCTGCACTTGGACTATCATGACATTCATAAAGAATTTGGCGCCGAATGTTTGTGTCCGACGGTAAACTCTCCCTTTGTGGAGTAGGTTCCCATTGTCGATGGTAAAATGCTTCCATATCTGTAGTTCATTTGCACACTTGATAAAGAAGAACTAGGTGTGGAGGTTAATTATACACTACCGTCATTGGAGTGAGAAGGATCCCTCTTTTGAACATGGCTCCACACTTTGGAATATGCTTCATCATACTCATATTTGCCCTTGAGAGAATCTAAAAATTCACTACCAAGTTTCGTGAACAAGAGCGAATTGATCTCTGGCATTTGACTTAGAGCATCTGCCACTACATTGTAACGGTCTTTGCGATACCTTAGCTTGGCATCATATTGCTGAAGGATCTCGGTCCACCTAGCTTTTAGAACCTTTAAATCTAGGGCATGACATTGCCCTCGATTAGGAATGCCCTGCCCTTGTGTGGCAATGTGCTCATGCATGTGGGTGTCAGTAGGACTCTTAGACTGCTGATGCATTGATTGAATTACTACTGTGAATTGTTTAGTAACATTTTCATTTAAAGCTTTAAAAT
Organism: Adiantum capillus-veneris; assembly: GCF_014529385.1. NCBI lineage: Eukaryota > Viridiplantae > Streptophyta > Polypodiopsida > Polypodiales > Pteridaceae > Adiantum > Adiantum capillus-veneris. The sequence goes on along the minus strand of NC_140940.1, from coordinate 84,742,359 downwards.
TTGCATCCATGACTGTCATGCATGTTTGAAGTGCACGAAATTCTTGAATATCGAGGAATTTCTAAGTATCCTCTCTTGCCGTAGTGTCGCAGGTACTCTCCTTGAGAGGATCCCATCATTGGTAGGATCAGGAGTACTTGCTCAAAATCGAATGTCATATTGATATCCGAATCCATGGCTACCCAGTGCGGTGAAAGAAGTAGTCAGAAAAAATACCTAATATTGAGAACACTCGCAAAGTATAGTAGCCTTGCTAACTCCGTCAAAATCGAGAGTAGTCTGTCGTATGTGGAATTCCACGAGCTCTTGATAGTTGAATCAATTAGGCTTGAAGATGCCGACAAAAACTTGTACTGCTTGAGACGTAATTGTTCTCTTTGAAACGTCATAGACGACTTAATCTTCCTGAAGGAAGAAGGTACAATAGATACTTATTCAAAAATTTCAAATCCGTCGAAATTTAACCGCTACCAACTTCTGCAATTTTTGAAATTCTGACAGTTTTCCAAGAAGCGACGGCTTACAGAAGAACTTCGTGGCCCCTTGCCAATGCTAATGTCGAATCTCGATCGGCAACCGTCCAAAATCTTGTGTATGGGGTGTGTGCCCAGGTGGGCATGCACCCTTGCTTGAGTTAATTGAGGAAATTGCCCAAGGCCAAAGGCCTTAGGGCTCTTTTAGTGTGAAAAAGACTCTGCACACAGTCGACTATGGCGACCAACAGCGCCGCAAGGGCGAGGGAGAGAGAGAGAGAGAGATGCTTGTGCGATGCGTACCGGGCGTCGCTACAGTGATGGAATTTTCTCCTCGTTGCAGCGCGCATCCGCCAAGCCGGGCCACACGCGATATAGCAGAGGTCGAGGTCTCCTCCCTCCTCGGCAAAAGCGGCTCTACACACGCTGTGTGTTTTTAGCTTCCTTGCTTAACAAGTGGCTTTTTACACCCTCTCTTGCATGAACATGCAATCCCCCAGTGGCTCCACGCCCTCTTGCCCAAAATAGACCATGCTCTGATACCAATGTAAGACAGGGGAGACTAGATCCTGAGAGTCCACCACCCAACCACCCTTTATATAGGCAAGCCCTTGGCCCTTTGCCCTAGTTGGACTCCCCATTCCACACCACATAGCCTGGCCCTGCCCTTGTCTAGTGTGGCCTTGCCGGTGTCCTGACATCTGTGCTCTAGAGAAATCCTCTATACTCTATGTTTGCACCCTATGGACCTAGGGCCACAAGGTACCCTCTATGCTAGTAAGAAATCCTCTACGTTCAATATTGAGACCATGTGGCCCCAAGGCCATAGGATATCCTCTATGGTAGTGAGAAAAACCCTCTATGCTCTATGTTCACAAACAATTAAAAAATCTAAACAATAATATAGAGTATCCTACGGCCCTAAGACCATAAGATGTCATCTATTGCACTTATAATTCCATTTGGTATTCTATTTAACTATACATTAAAGTTAAATGAGGCATTTACTTAGATAAACTATCATAATTCTAACTTTGAATTTGTTTCTTAACATAAAACTACAATATAAAAACTCTTAATACAAGTTTGTGCCAAAGAATCTATGTTAAGATGAGGATTTTTTACATCATGTACATGCTTTGAAACTTCAGTCAAAGGTTTTAGAGATGGTGTCTCAAAAAAAGGAGGTGTTTAAAAAAACCATTTGATGTGAATAATACGAATCGTATACATTGATTATGTCAAAATAGTATAAATTATAGACACAAATATTACCACCAACAACTTGATAGTTTCATAAAAATGATGGTCTTCATCGCATGTACAACAAGGTACTAACTAGAAAGAGTATGATATCTCCAAGATTGAGGGTGTTCAAAAAACAGCGTTTTGTAACACTACCAAATGTCAAGAACATTTTGATTGTTTTCATCACTTAATAAAAAGAAAACTTTAACAATAGCAAAGAAGCATCAAACAATGAAACCAAAGAACTTGAATAAGATAAGTCTCCTCACAATAGGATGCATTTCATTAAAAAAATAGTTTAAAGATTTTTCAAGCTATCCCACAACTTTCCATCAAGTTTAAAATTTGAAAAGTACACAATGTCAAATAATTGGTAGATGCTATTTAGAATACTTAACTAGAACACTTAAGGTGGCCTTCTTCTCTTAAGATTTTGAATCCTTTGAGATATATAAGATTGCATTACATAGCGAGTCTCAGGATCTGGATGGAACATTACAAAATTTTTTATTGTATAGTCTCTCTTGTCTTTAGCATACAACCATCCACATAACCATGGAACAATTTCATGTTTTAAAAAAGTTTGAAGCAATTCAATAGGTTGGTTCCAAAACTTTTAAAAAATCATATAAGTTCCTTGCATATTCCACATCACTTTGTATGGACTATCATCAAATATTATAGTGTTTCCCCCATCTAAATAATCAAATAGCTTCCATATGGTCGAAAGATTTTTGTGATAGGCTCTTTTGTAGCCGATCATGAAATTTGAATTTTGGCAGCACCTATTATCCATAATCATCTTGAATTTGTGACTTTGTGTAGGAAAAAAAGTCTTTATTATGTGCTGAGATTTTTGTAAATGATGGCAGCTCCAAATCCAAACCTGAAAAAACTCAAAGCAAAATCTTAAGAAATACTTGCATCTGGACGCATCGCATACACCTCAATGTTATCTTCTACAATGCACATGTACTTGGTCCATGTTGGCCTTAAGTAAAGCTCAAATGTTGCAAGAAGCACACCCACTAAATCCAAGATAAGCGTTTTCTTCTCCTGTTTGAAAGACACTGGTAGATAATGAAACCATTGCTCTTGGTTTGAATGTGATATTTGATGTAATATGAAAGGGAGCTCCTCTATTTTGTGGTAATCTAATAGCAAAACATTTTTTCTTGGAAGCCGTAAAATGATTTTCAAAAAAGGTTAATATAGAGATCTTAAGTGTGTTGAAGACCTTAGGGACATAGGGTGCTAATTTGTGGTTACACTCAGTAAGTCTTATGCAAGAACACATGAAAAACTATGACCCTATGGCCTTAGAGTCATAGGGTGTTGAGACCATAAACTAGAAATCCCCCAAGGTCATAGAGCAAGATTTCACCTTATGACCATGCAGATTGTCCTTGATGGCACAATGAACTCAAATTTCAAAGAAAACAATTATAAAACCTTTAAATAAAAAGAGCATTTGGCACACGAAACTCAAAAGCTACTTATACTATTGAAGGACAAATTAAAAAACTATTAATCATTTACACCTTCATATATCTTGAAACCCTAAGCACTCTAGCAAAGTCTCTGAGTACATAAAGATATTTGTAAATGAAAAAATGTTACAAAACATTGCTCCATCATTTCTTGATATAGGGCTATTTGAGATCATACTAAGTTTTTAGATGCTTTATATAATTCCTAGATTCATGTACTTTGATCAAGGCTCCTTGTATCCCAATTTTTGGGCAAGCATAATTGCTTATGTACCTTTCAAGGCTGATAACGAATTGATATTCTTTAAGACCCTTACTTTCTCTCGATCATGTACTGAAAGTTTCTTGTCTTGACTTCGAGTGGACATTTCACTAGTGCTAGATGTTGCAACTTTCTCATCGTGAAGAGGACGATAAACTTTTGGTAGTTTGCCCGTGGAGTAGGTTTTTCCTAGAAAAAATAGATTTCTCTCCTCCCAGTCTGCAACAACCTTGTGTATACGGCTATAAAGCTCGTCACCTTGAGCTATGGGTGCTTGTACATATAAATGAGACCATGTAATTGTGTGACTGTCATTAACATGATTGAGAGCTTTGATATATGGTAACAACTCCCCAAGGAGGATATTATTCTCCTCATCATCAACATTAAATGATGGTGGAAAAATACGATTCAATGCAGGATTCACCCATCCCTTTAATGGTTCATCATCTACAAGAAGAAATCTTCTTGCATCAAGCCCAAATTTTGATGATGCAATAACCAATGGTTTGAAACGTGCTTCTTCTCCTGGATTATCTAAGTGAGTGATCCTTGATTCTACAGATGGACATTGGCTTTGTCCCCAAATCATAAAGAATGGAAATTTTTCCTTAGCTTCCTTTTCTAAAATCTTGATGATGTCCACAACATGCATGTCATTAGCAGTTGACTATATCCCTATATTGAAATTGCTCAATAGAGCCTTTAAAAACTCAATGCATCGTGGACGAAGAACAATATGCTCATGTCCAAACTTTAAGCTCTTCATTTTCTTGGACTTTTGTTAGCATCTCCTCAGGAACAATCCACACAAGCTCACTATTATAGTCATCATTGGTTGGTTGGTGGATGGAAGGTCCAACTCACCATTCACTTCAATTTCCAAATCCTGGGGTGCTAAAATATTTGTGTTGGATTCTCCTTCAGGCATTGCACATGTTCTGGAACTTGCATTTCCTCCTACTTCCATTTTATTGTCATGCAATCCAATTCCCAAATCTTGGGCTACTAGAATATTTTCATTGGATTATTCTTCTTACCTTGCACATGTTCTGGAACTTTCACTGTCTTCTTCCATTGGATTACTCTTTAAATTTATCTCCAGTCGTTGTAGCGGTTGACCTTCAAAAACTTATAGATTCTTGTCATCTTCTTCACAAACTCTTTGGTTGACATGGAGGTTGATAGAATCTTTCTCAATAGGGTCAATCACATGAGCATCCTCTATACCAACGATCTCAAGTAAAACTTTGTCAGCCGCAATATCTTGTTGAAGGACTGCAAGTTTAAAGAACACCTAATTTTAGATTCCAAAGTATCCACATATTGGTAAATCTTTTTTGTCACTCTCTTAGAAAAAACTAATTGCAAATGGGTGAAAGCATGACTGGGTGGACACCAAAGCTATGTCCGGGACATCACTATTTGGTAAATTAATAACTGTAATATGTTTGACAAAGATACAAGAACCCAAGGTGTGTGATATATCATTGGATAGCTCTTGAAGAGGAGAATCTAAAAAGTTGTTTTGCGCCAAGTTTAGAATTAATTTGCAAAAAATTTACTGTGCACCATGTGTAATAGTGCAGTTATTCAAAACTAGTAATCAACCCATAAAAGTGTACCACCCAGTGATGCTCTCACCCAAATAACAAATTACTAATTGACAACACATCTACAAAAAATTTACTTTTATGCTCCTCATTGTCTAGAGATTCCTAATCTTTATCTAAATACATTAGTTCTTTGTTCATGATGGTGGCATCTAGAAGTATACTTGGAGAAACATTTATTCCTTTAAGCTCTAGAACACAAGTCTCATTCTCTATTGCACTATGTTCTTGCATTGGATGATTTCCTTGATTAAGTTTCTTATGGCCTAGTAAGAAACCATCTATGAGCTAGTAAGAAACCATCTATGCTTTATGTTCGCACCCTATGGCTTGAGGGCCACAAGGTGTGCCTCTTATGCTAGTAAGAAACCATTTATGTTATATGTTGTCACTCTATGGCCCTTGGGCCATAGGGTGTCCTCTGTGCTAGTAACAAATCCTCTATGCTCTATGTTTGCACCCTATGGACCTAGAGCCACATGATACCCTCTATGATAGTAATCAATCCTCTATGCTCTATGTTTTTACCCTATGGACCTAGGGCCACAAGGTAACCTCTATGCTAGTAAGAAATCCTCTATGCTCAATATTGAAACCCTATGGCCCCAAGGCCATAGCCTCATGTCCACTATGGTAGTAAGAAAACCCGTCTACGTTCTATGTTGGCACCCTATGGAGACTTGAGGGCCACAAGGTACCCTTTATAATGCTACTAAGAAACCTTGTATGCTCTAAGTTGGGAGCACCAAATGGCCCCTATTCCACAAGGTTTCCTCTATGCTAGAAAGAAAACCTCTATGCTCTACATTGGCAACCTATAGCCCCCGGTCCATAGGGTGCATAAAATGGCTCCTAGGACACAAGGTGCCCTCTATGCTAGAAAGAAAACCTCTGCGCTCTACATTGGCACCCTATGGACCCAGGGCCATAGAGTGTCCCCCTAAGCATAGTAAGAAACCATTGAAACTCTATATTAGCATCTAAAGACCGTAGGCCACAAGGTGCACTCTATGCTAGTAAGAAACCATCTAAAATGTATGCTGCTAACCTATGGCCCAAAGGCCATAGGGTGTCCAAGGAACCCTTTAGGAGCATTCCCCACAAAGACCACCTTATGGCCCCAAGGTGATTTAGTGGCCTAGGTGCCCTTCTTAAGACGCTTCTATTTTGGGATCATATGGGCCCACAGAAACAAGCTATCCTCTATGCTAGCAAAAAACCCTTAGTGCTCTTTGTTGGAACCGTATGGCTCCAAGGCCATAGGGCGCTCTCTATGCTAGCAAGAAACCCTCCATGTTGTATGTTTGTACCCTATGGAAACAAGGACACAGGGTGTCCTCCATGATAGTAAGAAACCCTCTATGCTGTATGTTTGCACCCCATTTGACTATGTTGACACCCTATGGCCCCAGGGTTGTGGGCTGCTCTCTATGCTAGTAGGAAATCCTATATGCTCTCTGTTGGCACTCTATGGTCCCGAGGGACATGGGGTGAAAAATGTGACCTTTGAGAGTATTCCTTACCATGTTTGCAAAGACCACCTTAGCCTAGTTTCCATCTTAGAGACTCTATATTGGCACCCTATGACCTAGGGCCATAGGGTGCCCATTATCCTATAAAGAGATCCTCTATGTTAGCAATAAACCCTCTATTCTCTATGTTGGCACCCTATGGCCCTAGCGCCGCAAGGTGACCTTCATCCTAGGAAGAGACACTTTATGCCCTACATTGGTACTCTATGGCCCCAGGGTCATAGGGTGCCTTCTATGCTAGTAAGATATATTATATGGTCTAGGTTACTCTATTGCCTAGGTCTAAAAGGTTTTCTCTACGAAGAAACCATGTATACTATATGTTGGCAATGTATGACCCTAGGGCTAGAAGGAAACCCTAGGGCTATAAGGTGTCCTTTATGCTACTATCATATGGCCCAAGGGCCAGATGGTGACCAAGGTGTCTTGTATGAGATAATTCTCTACTACATATACAAAAACCGCTTTATGGCACTATGGCGTCCCAAGGGAAACAAGGTGCTAATAAAAAGCCCTCTATGCTCTATGTTGACACCCTATGGTCCCAAGGCCATATGATGGCCTTTATGCTAGTAAAATTCCCTCTATGCACTATTTTTACGTGTATACTTATAAGAAGCCATTTATGCACTATGTTGGCATCTTATGACCCTAGATCCATAAGATGTCCTCTATGGTAAAAGAGAAAACGTATATGGGCTACGTTGGCATCCTATGGTCCTAGGCCATAGGGTGTCCTCTATGCTAGCAAACCCTCTATGCCTAATGTTGTCACCCTATAACCCGAGTGTCACAAGGTATCCCTTTATGCTCTATATAGGCACCCTATGGCCCCAGGGCCATAGGGTCCCTCTATACTAATAAGAACCTCAATATGATTTATGTTGGCACCCTATGTCCCTAGGGCCACAAGGTGCCCTCAATACTAATATAAAACCCTAATGTTTCATGTTTTCACCCTATGGTGCTAGTACCACAAGGTGTTGTCTATGCTAGAAAGAAACCTTGTGTGCTCTATGTTCACACCCTATGGCCCTAGGGTACCCTATATGCTACTAAGAAACACCATATGCTCTATGTTGGAACCCTGTGGCCCTAGGGCCATAGGGTGCTATCATAAGAAACCATATATTGTCTACGTTTACCATATGGCAAAAAGTACATAGGGTGGCCAAGGTGTCCTTGAAGAGAATTCCCTACTACATACATATAGAATACTTTATGGCCCCAAGACCATTGAGTGACCTAAGTGCCCCTTTTGAGACTTGGCAGGATTACTGCAGATAGAGGAGAGCTGGATGCAGATGAAGCTCAAGAATTTTTTGCTCGTATGGGCATTAAACTCACTCTCACTACAACATATAATCAAGAAGGTAACGGGAAAAGTGAAATAGGACATCCGCCTATTGTTAGATCTTTAGCGAAGGTGTGTGAAGGACATATTGGTGATTGGCCTAAACCCTTGCCATTTGCTTTACGGGTTGATCGCATTACACACAATTTTGTTACAGGATTTATGCTGTTTGATTTGATGCATGGGCAAAAACCCATTATGCCTATAGAGGAGCAGTTACGACTTGGACCATAATGCCATGGGAAGAAGGTATGTCTACTGAAGACTTGCTCGCTCCACGTATTCGCTAGCTTGAGAGGCATCAAGAGGATATTGAATAGGCTAAAAAGAAGCTTAAGGAGGCAAGATTGAAAAGTAAGGCAGCATTTGATGGAAAGCATAGACTACGACCGCATGCTATCAAAGATGGTGAATGGGTACTTATCTATGACAATAGCTTGGAGAACCAATATACTGCTATGCGGAAAATGGTCAAATGATGGTTTGGACAATATGTGGTGCTACATGTTTTTGATAATGCGACATATCAATTATGCAAACTTGATGGCATTATGCTCAAGGTGCCTATTTTGCAGGAAAATGGATCAAACTATTCAAGAAGCAAGAAGGCGAGATTTTTCTTGATGATTCCCATTCAGATCCACCTCTAGAGGATCATGTTATGTATACATCAGATGATATGTATGATGATGATTTTAATGAAGCTGATTAAGTGCAATTGGCATAGACCGGAGGTTGTGCAGGTTCAGAGGGGGTGGATGTCATGCTGCGCCGCTCCCATGACAAGAAAATGAGCAAAGGGATGCCAATCAGGTGTATTTAAATCTTACATGATTATTCAACAGTTATAAGGGCTTGCTAACAAGCCAATGTTTTTGCTAAAAATGTGCCAGATGCGGCTCTAAGGGCCAAAAGATGTCTTGGTAATGCTAAACAGTGAGTATGCTTGAAGTGGTCACATCTGGGATTTTATTAATCCAAGTTGAAGTACTCAAAGAGCTCTACATGCATGTCTTTACGGCTCGTCAATTGGAGCTACGGGTAAGAAGTTATGACAGTTTTAATTAAGTTGAGTTAGTAGCAGATTTGTACTGGATTGAGTACTTGCTGATAAAAGGTCAAAGATGATAGGAATGCATGGGTCCAAAGTGCTCACTTCCAAGAGCATGTCGATTTTTCCAGTTTGTCAATCGGGGTTTTGGTTGGCAAGATATGGCCAGTTTAAGTATCGCCGGGGCCCGATTTCGAACCGGGCTGGTCGCCTTGATCAGCCAAGTTCATCTTGAAATTTTTGAGCTTCAGAGAGATTCTGGGAAATGGAGCCGTCAAAGCAAAATTGGTGGCATCTAAAACCCGTCTTCACTAGCAATGCAGTTTTGAGTGGGCACTATACAGGCTTAATGCAGTGCGGTGCCTGCTATGTATGCCAAATGTGGGCCGATGTGGAAGCATTACCTATAATATATCTAATGCCTAGCCTTGGCAGACACTAATACTTGCATCTTGAAATCTATGATGCCATTGAAATGACCAGAATGGGGAACAAGGTGATATTGCTAGTCGGAAATGTTGGGAATTGGTCGGAATGTCATCCCTTACAATGGCCATGGCCGCCCATTGGAGAAGCTTCGCGGTGCCTTGGCCAAAATGTATGCCTAAATGGTGCCCAAAGGCCGCCCAAAAAAGCCAAAGTTAAAATGGCCGCCAATGGAGAAGCTTCGCAAGCTTGGCCGGCATGTATGCCAAACGTGGTGCCCTTACAAGGGAACGAAGGACCTTTAATAACCCAAATGGCCGCCCGCCCAAGCCAACAACCCAGAGGCCGCCCATTCAATTAAAAGAGGGGCTTTGTGTGTGGAAGGGGAAACCCCATGGCGGGGAGCTGCAGTTGACGAGCGCAAGAACGAGAAGAAGGAGACGTAGCGAGTTGCACGATGCTCGAATGAGCTCGCCCAAGAGATGAGGATTGCTCAACATGGCGGTGTGATGCCTTTCAGCGTTGGTTTGGGCAAATTCCGTGCCGGCCCATCTACCCGCCTGCCACATCATCGAGTGGGTACCCATTAGTGACATCGCTAATGTGTAGGCCCTTTTTTAGAAAGGGGAAAAGCCATGCAACAAATAAAAGGAGAAGGGGGGCTCTCTTGAGAGCACCCTTGTGTGTGTTTTTTCCTCTCCCCTTTTCATTTGAACGCTCTCGAGGAGCAAGCCGGACAAAGCTCTTGAGCTCTAGCCCAAGCTAACCTTCATAAGCTTCATGAGTTGAGCCAAGCTAAGCGAAGGTAATCCTAATCCTCTTGAGCTCTAAGCCTAATCTCGGAATCCAATCCTAATCCTAAGCTCGTTGAGACCAAAAAATGCCAAAGCTTATTAACCTCCTTAAGCCAAGCCAGGCTAAGACGGATTTCATGAAGCTTTCTTAAGTCGTGCCTAATCTCAAACTCTTAACCCAATCCTAATCCTAATCTCATTAGCCAAAAGCTTAAGCTCGGATTACCATAATCTCTAAGCCGTAATCTTTAAGCCGTTCAAACCTGGAATTAAATCTGGTAATCTTAAACTGAATCGGACCACCCAAGGAATTTGAAGTTCAAGGCAGAAGGCAGTCCAAGGTAGGTCATTAGTGATTGTCTTGATTAGCACCTGGATTAACACAGGTTAAACTTTGTAAGGAGTATAATTGTTTCCATTACCATTTGATTAAGTAGGGATACTTTTGTTTGTTTGTCTTTAGCTAAACTGTCTCTTTTAAAGCTTTGTTCCCATTAATTGTGTCTGCTGCAACTCTTTTCCTCGCACCTCTCACAGCCAGGGGCCCTGTGCCTTCTTGGCTCACCTTTCGAATACAAATCCCCTGACAATGGGTTCCCTCTATATATACATCATCTGTGTTAGTATTCTACACACTTTGGGGATTGCATATGATGGTTCCATCTCTCTCCCTCTCTCTCTCTCTCTCTCTCTCTCTCTCTCTCTCTCTCTCTCTCTCTCTCTCTCTCTCTCTCTCTCTCTCGTCTACATGCACTCTCTCCCTCCGAATCAACATGGTATCAGAGCCGACCTTTCAAGGCAGCATTTGATGTGCAAGACATCCAAGGCCGGGCTCGATGTTGTGATGAAACTTCATGACACAACAATCAAATGTGGTGCGCAACGCAAGGCCAAAGATAAGTCATGTTATCTCTCAAATGTTTTCTATATAGTTGTCTTGTAGTCGTATGCAGAAGTGCTATGCTTGTCGTGAGGCTGTAAGGCAGCTACAAGCGTTGTGGGCATGAAGTTGCAAGGGTACAGCCTGTTGTAGTGCAGGCCGGCTTCACAATAACGTTTCTATATTTGTAGCACAGTTAAGTCTGTAGCACAGGTTGCAGCATGTTATTAGATCTATTATAGGTGTAGTCTATGCTTTATGCGGTGTCTAGCAATGTCAAAGACCTGCCTCGCTACGGCTACAACCGTCGGTTCCAGTCGGAAACATATTTTAAGAACATATCACATTATTTTAAGAATCACAAAGCTATTCTAAGCTGGCCTATCTCATCATCCTATTTATAGCATCCAAAACCCAGGCGTAGAACTGCGGAGGCTGTGTGTAGAGGCAGTAGTGCCATTCGCTCTTGCTTGCCACCTTGAAAAATCTCTCAATGGCCCTCCGATTTGTGAGCTATATATCTGTGTGCCTATTATGTTTAGGGTTGTCTCTTGTGGCTGTTGTTGAAGCTGTGACCAATTGCGTAATTTATGCAGGTCTGTGAGGCGAGCAGAAGTCAGACAAGCCTAGCTACCCTTATATTGTGTGAGTTGATTCTAACTTCGCGTTAGGGCAGCCAGTCATGGTCTTTTCAGCCTGCTTTATAAAAGCATTACGTCAAATTGAACTTGACCTCCTATGGGCTATAAAAAAGTGAATTATCATAATAAAGAAGCAAGAACGTCGCACAAAAAGAAGATGACACAAAATATGAGGTATGTAGGCACATCTCTGCAATGACGTACAAAAAGCAAGCTCATAGGTTGGACTGGAATGCCATCAAAGCAACGAGCAGCCGCAAGTCTACGATATTACGTGGTGGTCACGCGAGGCATAGTTTTCAGTTATTTTCCTTGGAAACTAAGCCCTCGCAATGGTAACGCGCGTGTAACTAAGCCGGCATAGTTCTACTATGCCTCAACTCTCCAACTATGCCAAAATAGGCATAGTTGCAAATTTTACCAGAGGTTTGTTTTAATGCCCGCCTTTCCCAGTCGCTTTCCCAAATTCCCTCGATTATTATTATTATTATTATTAGCGCCAGCAATGCCTATTCTCTCACGCGCGCACACACAGTTCTCTCTCTCTCTCTCTCTCTCTCTCTCTCTCTCTCGTGCAAGCTGCCTACTACCTCTTGACGCCGGGCCGCTTGAGTTGGGCCGCTGCAGGCTATCGGCACCATCAATCACGCCGGCTAGCGGCAATTTACAGCAGCATGTTGGCAGCTGATTTTGTGCTGCTTACAGCTACAAAACTGTGTGCGTAAATGAGCAGCAAAATCCCCTCCTCGCACCATGCCCCGCTTTGCCTCCAATATGCGCGCAAGAAAATACATCCCAAGCTCTACCTCTCTCTCTCTCTCTCTCTCTCTCTCTCTCTCTCAAGCATCCAAATTTATTACACGAAGCTCTAGGAGCAGCTCTCCACCCTCAAATTGAATACCAACCATCATGGATCATTTTTCATTTGACCTCAATAGCCTCTCGTCTGAAGTGGAGGACAGCCAGCAAGGGGAGGACTTCTCATGGTCTCAACTCTCCCAAGTTATTGCATCGCAGCCATATCTCTTGTTCGCATCGCAGCCTACTATCCCGATCGCATCACCATTTTCGGCCCCGGTAGCGTGAACCTACACCACCTGTTTGTCGTCACCCTTGGAGCATTTCCTTCCATCCACTCACGGAACCATGCCTATTGGAGCTTGATTTTTTGGTCCTCCTCCATGCTTGCCCAATCCATCACCTTTGCCAATGCCACCCACTACATCGTCAACTGACGACGACATGGCGACACCTTCAACTCACAATGACAACACTAGAAAGACATCCATACCTGGAGATAACATCTTCAAGCAAGACTTGCATACTAAACTGGTAGCTTTGGTACACAAAGCTTTGCCTTCAACTTGATTAGTAAGATCTTCTCTGGAAAGAACAATATACCTCATCTTCCACACTCCTACTTGCATTGTAATAAGGTCCACCACCCACTTGTAGTGCATAGCCAGTGGATCATGTGGGATGCAATCCATCTCTATGTCGCACATTAGAGTACTATTGACATATTAAGTATGATTTGACAAATTGAACCACACCTTTGTACATACCTTTCCACCAATACCAGTCTTTAATCTTAACAGAGGTTGCCCAAACTCCTCTGTGTCCAGCCCATAGACTTTCATGAAACTCTTTGATCACCTACTGCTGAGTTGCTTTATCACAAATAATTTGTTGTGGTACTCCTCCTGGGCGCTTCGGTTGCTTCCATAAATGTCCATCTTTCAGGAAATAGCCATAGGCCTTTTTCCTGATCTTCTTGTAATCTTGGTCACTCCACCCTTATTGTCTAGTGAGAGTACTTAGGTAGCGGCCAATCATAAGCCACTCTCCATCATAAAATTCTTCAAAAAATACTTCAAAAACATGAGCAATGTTTCCACAATTGGCATGTAGATAAGAGGACGTGTAGAACTTCAAGCCAACATCATCACTTGTGGTCAGCATCTCTTCTTCATCTTCAAATCTAGCTCTTGATAACATAACTGTAACATGATTATCTCTACCTGCAATATGACAAAATTCAGGGTTAAGAGACTTAATATAGGCTATCCATCGTAGCATGGCAATGTCCGGAGTAGAGCAGTTTGCAATCACCCCTAGTAGTGGCAAGCAACCTATCTCTACCACAACAGAAGCTCCATATCAGTCCTTAGAGCAGTAGCAATGCCCCAAAGTTCCCTCTTAACATGTAGATAACCTCGTTGATGAGCATTGAGCACCTTGGCTCCGAATCTCACTGCATACCTGTGTCCTTCTGCATCATCTTGACCTACAACCCATCCAATACCTATCGGGCTAGTGTCAATAGTTAAAATAACTGGCATTTCACATTTATAGTCGACTTTCCTCAAGGTCGGTGCCTCCAGAAGCATCTTTTTTATTTTTTAATAGCTTGTGTGTGAACTTCTTCCCAAACAAACCTTTTACCTTTCCGTAGCAATTGATACAACACCTCTACAACATGAGCAAAGTGTGGCACCCAAATACGATAGAACACACACACACCCAAGAATCAACGAAATTCAGTAACCGAAGAACATGTTTACTTTATCTTTTGGATAGCTTAAACTTTTGCTGGACTTGGCCTTCTTCCTTTAGAACTGCACATATGTCCCACAATTAAGACCTCCTTAGCACCAAAAGTTGAATTTTGACCTGAAAGTGTTAAGTTAACTTCTTCAAGCCTCGATAAAATAGCATCACAGTCAGCAATATGTTGAGCAACAAACTATCGACACCCCCTCTGGTCTTTTGTTTCATCTTTTGAGCCTTCTTCACAGCCCTTAATTGGTAGATCCTCAATGAAAGGAATAGTAACATGTGGGATGAAGTCCCTTAATACCTTATTCATGCCGTTCATCATATGAGCTACTGAATTAGTAACACCTTATGGGAGAGTGTACATCCTTACCAAACAAAGAGGAGTACGCATTGTAGTAAGATCCCTGCTCTCCGAAGCTAACTGGAAATGATCATATCCTGAATAAAGATCACCCATGAAGTAAATAGATCTACCTGCAAAGGCCTCAGCAAATTTATCCACAATTGGGCCAGTACCCACATTATGGATTGTTATCTTGTTAACCAGCTGCATATCCTGAATGAACCTTAATGTACCATTTTTCTTCGGAACAGTAAACCATCGGTTAGAATACGGTGCACATGATGGCTCCAAAATTCCCATTTGAATCTTTTCATTAAGCAAATTGATAAGCTTTGGCAAATGAGCTTTAGAAATTGGAATAGGACGTAAGCTCCATGGCAGGTGAGGAACAGGGAAAATAACCATAGATGAAACAACACTAGGATCCACACATCCTATCTCACTCGGCTCAAAACCGAATTTAGCTTTACCATGTTTTTCAAGCATACCTTGAAAACACTTGATCTCCACTTCATTGAGGAAACCATCTTCTCCAACCTTCAGCTACTGCAATGTCTCCTTAGTAAATTTATTCCCTATGTTCTTTGGATTCCTGAGTATAGGCTGTCGAGAAGCCTCCTTGATCATCCCATCACTTACTTCTGGCAGCGGTGTAGCCACTGGTCTCACTTTCTTTGCAACAGTCTTGTATTTTGTATCTACTGGCATGTGCTTCAACTGTTTCACCTGAATCATCCTCAATATGCATAAGTGCTTCATATATACCTAACTCATCATACATGTCCATGGAATGGAACTAAACCACTTCAGTTCCACTTTGTGACCTATTTTGCTTGATCTCCTCAAGCTCTGACATAGTATCTACATAAGATACCTCTTCAAAGATTCCTAAAATCACATCATCTGATTCAAGCACATCACATCCCTGCAATTCACTTTGGATACCTGAAACATACTGTTTTCCCACTTTGGCAATTCATTAAATTTTATGAAAGGTACTGAACCTTTCATAAAATTTTATGAAAGGTACTGAACCTTCAGATGTTAACCCCAAAAACCCCGAAGAGAAAGATCATCTTTGCGAGAACTTCTCCTCACTTGTACCACCATAGTCCCGCTTTATAATGGCACTCAGAGAAAATCCTGTGCAATCCTGTGTTCTCTAAATTCCTTGTGTATCTTTGGCATTGTATGATCACGTAGACTATCCTTATTCCTGGCATGGTTAATACATATAGTCAAGAATTGAACTGCTTTCTTACCATCTTGGATTGGAACCCTGGCATAGGCCGAGCCATCATCCAACACCTTGGTTTCCATTCGCACAGCCGTAATGTAAGGTTGCCCCAAAAGTAATGGATAAGAGGAATGCTCCTGTATAAAGAATTTTTTCTCATCATAGACATCCCCTACAGTTACCTTAACATTGGCACATGCACCATAGAGGTCGCCTGGAAGCATATTGGCAGCTCAAATCTGCCAACCATGGTCCACGTCAATAGGCCATTTCCCCTTTTTGTGCAAGCTTTTAGCCGTCAAATTGATCTCCAATCCATGATCTATGAGTGCTTAGACCGGTTCTTCAATGTTGCGAAGCTTCACAACAGTTTCGGTTGTTGCTCTTGCCCAATGAGTCCTTGAAAAGTGACTCCTTATTATACTTTCACTGTCTTCATCTTCATTGAAATGAACATATGTATGTACAGTTGGATTTGACACCACCACAGACCTTGACTTTTCTCCTTCTTCAAGATCTGTCAAATACTCTTCATACTCATCCAAAACTGCTTCAATGTGGCGAACCACCTGGCTTTTAACTGACTTCGGCTCCTGTTCACTTGGTATCTACCACTTTCTTTTGATAATATCAATAATCTCCTCGTGAAAAACACGTTTGGCAATGCCCAAAATATCACCCAATGTGAGATTCACTTTACTATTTAGAATGCGCTCTTCAAAAATGTTTTTTAAATATGTAGCTAATTCAATGTTAGATTTAAGCTTATATGAAGGTCCCCTGGGTTTACCTTGCTTTTTGTCCTTGGGTGCATCCTCCATCACCACTTCAAGAGCGGGCTTAGGAGTAGGAACTTCTTCTTGTTTGCTATTGAATCTCGTTGTCCTTTTCGATCTCCCTGGAACTTCTTCATCTCTTTTCCTCTTTTCCTCCACCATAGCCTCATTAGCTTGAGACTTCGCAATGAATGCATACACTGAGAGGGAATCCATTGGATCAGTCCACTCTGTGGTTTCTTGAATTGAATTCCCTACTTGCCACAGATTCCCATAAGTTACCTGCCCTGTTTCTTCTATCTTCAAAGCATAAGGCCACAATTGACCCTTGGTACCTGCTCCATCATCATCACCCTTCCCGTAGACTTGCAGCCCATATGTAGTTGCTTCTACAAGAGAAACATTATGCTGAATCTCTTCAACTATCTTTTTCATGCCGCCCCTACCAAAGTTCAGGCGGAGCATCTCACCTGTTTCCCTAAGGTGTATCTTCATGTCCTTCCAGAACACCACGTTCCTTTTATAAGCTTCGTCAAATTCATCACATTCTTTAACGTATTTGTGGTCTTCACTATCACACCACATGCATCGGTCCCAGCCTTTGCATGGAGGCTGCTGTCTAGGCTCAGATGTAAACCCCTTTGCAACTAGCCCTTCAAATTTTACAGCTTTAAAATTCAAATTCAATTCTTGAATACCTTTCACCAATTCGTCAAGAACAGGCTCCTCCACTCTGGGTATTGCAGAGGTTTTTTTCTCCTTAGGTTCCTCTTCAACAACAACTATCTTCCAGTCGGATGTTAAGCCCAGTTCTCCTATTGAATCCTCCAGCAACTACACTAGACTCTTCTGAAGTCACGGATCAGCAGCCTGAATGAACAGTTCAACCTTCTGATCCTTCATTGACCGTTGCTCTGTCGAGGACAGTTGCTCGAATTTCTTCTCAAATTCCCGTAATAATTCTCCTACACATAGATTTTTGTTCTTCTTCTACACCCACTTCATAAATCTTTGTCTGGTTACCCTTTGCAAATCCTCAAGAAAGTACTCCTCCTGGAGCACCTTCTTGAAATCCTGCCAATTCAGGCCTTGAACAGGCCTTGAACCGCCTGAATTTCTTTTTTTGGGCTCCTAAGTTCCGGCTCCGCATTTAAATGGAATCCTTCCACTGCATTCTGCTCATTGATTCCATTATCTTCCATTTCCTGCTCGTAGATATTGTAAAACTTTCTAATATCCCGGCCTTCAAATCGATGTAATTTCTCGGTAACTGTGTGCCGAGATTTACGGATCCTCTCTTGCAAATTATACTACTTTTGGGCAGCCTATTGTTGTTACAAGTAAGCAACAAACTGCTGCATGGCAGCCTCTTGTGGTGTTGACATCTTTCTCCACAACGCTGCTACCCTCGGCTCGTTTCACGTTGGGTTCACCAGGAATGTCGAGGGATTTGTATTCGAAAGGTGAGTCGGGAAGGCACCGGGCCCCTGGCTGTGAGAGGTGCGAGGAAAAGAGTTGCAGCAAACAGAATGGATGGGAACAAAGCTTTAAAATAGATAGTTTAGCTAAAGCCAAATAAACAACAGTATCCTTGTTTAATCAAATGGTAATGGAAACGATTATACTCCTTACAAAATTTAACATGTCTTAATCCACGTGTGAATCAAGACAATCAGTAATGAACTGCCTTGGACTGCCTTGTGCCTTGAACTTCCAATGCCTTGGGTAGTACGATTCAGTTTAAGTTACCGGATTTAATTACAGGTTTGAACGGCTTGAAGATTACGGCTTAGAGATTATGGTAATCCAAGATTAAGCTTGGCTAATGAGATAAGGAATAGGATTGGATTAAGAGTTTGAGATTAGGCACGGCTTAAGAAAGCTTCATGAAATCCGGATTAGCCTGGCTAGTTTGGCTTAAGGAGGTTAATAAGCTTTGGCTTGGTTTGACTTCAGCGAGCTTATGGTTAGGCTTGGATTTCGAGATTAGGCTTAGAGCTCAAGAGGATTAGGATTACCTTCGCTTAGCTTGGCTCAACTCATGAAGCTTATGAAGCTTAGCTTGGGCTATAGAGCTTTAGAGCTCAAGAGCTTTGTCCGGCTTGCTCCTCGAGAGTGTTCAAATGAAAAGGGGAGAGGAAAAAAAACACACGAGGGTGCTCTCAAGAGAGCCCCCCTTCTCCTTTTATTTGTTGCATGGCTTTTCCGCTTTCTAAAAAAGGGCCTACCAGCGATGTCGCTAATGGGTACCCACTCGATGACGTGGTAGGCGGGTAGATGGGCCGGCATGGAATTTGCCCGAACCAGCACAAAAAGGCATCGCGCCGCCATGTTGATCAATTCTCGTCTCTTGGGCGAACTCATTCGAGCATCGTGCAACACGCTACGTCTCCTTCTTCTCCTTCCTGCACTGGTCAGCTGCAGCTCTTGCCATGGGGTTTCCCCTTCCACACATAAAGCCCCTCTTTTAACTGAATGGGCGGCCTCTGGGTTGGCTTGGGCGGGCGGCCATTTGGGTTATTGAAGGCCCTTCGTTCCCTTGTAAGGGCACCACACTTGGCATACATGCCGGCCAAGCTTGCGAAGCTTCTCCATTGGCGGCCATTTTAACTTTGGCTTCTTTGGGTGGGCTTTGGGCACCATTTAGGTATACAATTTGGCCAAGGCACCGCCAAGCTTCTCTAGTGGGCGGCCATGGCCATTGTAAGGGATGACATGCCGGCCAAAGCAAAGCCGCTCATGACTTCAATTCCCAACATTTCCGACTAGCAATGTCACCTTGTTCCCCGTTCTGGTGCTTTCAATGGCATCATAGCTTTCAAGATGCAAGTATCAGTGTCTGTCAAGGCTAGGCATTAGATATATTATAAATAATGCTTCCGCATCGGCCCACATTTGGCATACATAGCGGGCACCGCACTGCATTAAGCCTGTATAGTGGCCCACTAAAAAATGCATTGCTAGTGAAGACGGGTTTTAGATGCATTGCTCCATTTCCCAGAATCTGTCTGAAGCTCAAAAATTTCAAGATGAACTTGGCTGATCAAGGCGACCAGGCCGGTTCGGGCCCCAGTGATACTTAAACTGGCCATATCTTGCCAACCGAAACCCCGATTGGCAAACTGGAAAAATCGACATGCTCTTGGAAGTGAACAGTTTGGACCCATGCATTCCTATCATCTTTGACCTTTGATCAGCAAGTGCTCAATCCGGTACAAATCTGCTACTAACTCAACTTAAAATAGTCATAACTTCTTACCCGCAGCTCCAATTGACGAGCCGTAAAGACATGCATGTAGAGCTCTTTGAGTACCTCAACTTGGATTAATAAAATCCCAGATGTGACCACTTCAAGCATACTCACTGTTTAGAATTACCAAGACATCTATTGGCCCTTAGAGCCGCATCTGACACATTTTTAGCAAAAAAATTGTCTTGTTAGCAAGCCCTTATAACTGTTGAATAACCATGTAAGATTCAAATACACTTGATTGGCATCCCTTTTCTCATTTTCTTATCATGGGATCGGAGCGGCACGACACGAGGTGCTATATATGGGGCTCGTGCTATTTATAGAGCTCAACAATCTTCACCTAGCTCACCAAAGTTCAGAGAATCAAATGGACACACATACATGACAACCCCTTTGCTGTCATTCTAAAGTTGAACCCTCTTATCCTTCGAAACCTCCCTATAGCTCATTCCAGCAGATTGTGCCTTGAATGCTCCCATTCCTTTAAGAGTCTCAGACATAGAAACCCCTTGGTACTGTATCTCATTCATATGTTGTAGAGCAACCCAATACTCTATTTCACAATACTGTGAAAAGCATCTCCCACTATCAATGCATCCATTGTTGGAAATGGAATAAGTGCTTTCTTTTGAAAACATAAATCTATTGACACCGATACATTCCTTCCCCAATAAATATACCTGAGCAATATGCGTTTGGGTTTGTCTCACATACACTTCCAAGGGCAAACTTTTGTGTGGCTACAAACATTCATACTCTATCACCTTGATTAAAATCCATACCTGCAAGAAGATTTCAACAAATATTTGTTAAGAAAACCATCACAAAGTCATTTCATTGTTAGTATATATGTAGGTGTTTCATGATGAATACATATACACAGGGCACTATATGTGGTTGTTTCATGATGGGTATACAAAATCCTATGGACTTAGGGCCACAAGATGATCTATGTAGGTGGTTCATGATGAGTATGTATTCATCCTATGGGCTTAGGGCCATGGATTTTTTATGTAGGTGTTTTGTGTTGAGTAAATATACATCCTATGGCCTAAGGGCCATAGGGCAATATATGTAGTTGTCTCATGAAGTGTATATAACATCTTGTGGCCTTAGGTCCATAGAATGCTATATGCAAGTGTTTGACAATGCAACTATACACATCCTTTGGCTTGAGGGCCATAGGGCACTATATGTAGTTGTCTCATGATGGGTATAAAACATCCTGTGGCCTTAGGGACATAGGATTCTATATGTAGGTGTTTGGCAATGCAACTGTACACATCCTATGTCCTAAGGGACATAGGGTACTATATGTAGTTGTCTCATGATGGGCATATAACATCCTGTGACCTTAGGGCCATAGGATGCTATACGTAGGTGTTTCGCGATACAGCTGTACACATCCTATGTCCTGAGGGCCATAGGGCACTATATGTAGTTGTCTCATGATGGGTATATAACATCCTATGGCCTTAGGTCCATAGAATTCTATATGTAGGTGTTTTGAAATGCAATTGTACATATCCTATGGCTTGAGGGCCATAGGGCACTATATGTAGTTTTCTCATGATGGGTATATAGCATCCTATGGCCTTAGGGCCATAGGATGCTATATGTAGGTGTTTTGCGATGCCATTGTACACATCCTATGGCCATAGGGCCATAGGGCACTATATGTAGTTGTCTCATGATAGGTATATAACATCCCATGGCCTTAGGGCCATATGATTCTATATATAGGTGTTTTGTGTTGAGTATATATAAATCGTATGTCCTTTAGTCTATATGATGTTTTATGCAGGTGTTTTGTGTTGAGTAAATATAAATCCTATGGCTTGAGGGCCATAGGGAATTATATGTAGTTGTCTCATGATGGGTATATAGCATCATGTGGCCTTAGGGACACAACGAGTTTGTATACATCCTTTGGACTTAGGTCCATAGGATGCTATATGGAGGTGTCTTGATATGATTATATAGACATCCTAGGGCCTTAGGTCCATAGGGCCCTATACATAGTGAGGGTCGAAATGCGGAGCCTTCAGGGGGTGGCGTCTACACCTCCTTGCCGATCCTCCTCAATGGCAATGGGGCAGACAAATCCACCAAAATGATAGGGGGCACCACCTAGCTTGTGTGCGGCTAGGACACAAGAGAGTGAGTAGGTAACACACTATGCAATGGACCATATGAAATGATTCTTGGCATGAGAGAGAGAGAGGGAGAGCACTCTACCAAAACCCTAAATAAAAACATCACTCACTAATATCCAAGACCATGGGAGAAGAAGAGAGTGGGACCATCTTGACCATTTGCATGACCTTGAACACACACATAAACAAATAGCGAGAGAGAGAGAGAGAGAGAGAGAGAGAGAGAGAGAGAGAGAGAGAGTTATGGGGCTGCATTTTAGGTATTGTATACTTATTCCATCACAAGAGAGTGATGGAGAGGGAGTTTTAGGGCTAGGAGTCACACATACCACCAAGTGATAAGCAATACATCATGCACAATAAGTAAGAGTAAGAACCACGAGAGAGATTTGTGGAAATATGGCATAAGGAAACCATGTAACTATCAACACAAGACCATACTTTCAATAGAGAGACTTAATGGGCAGCCATGGATACTCCAAGTGTAGGCATGAAGCTCAAGCACCAAGGCTTAAGAGGTGGTGTGTGTAGCGTAACCCTCTAGCAACTTGTTACCCTATTGTGTTGTGTTTTTCTTGTGTGTAGAAGAGGCCTCTTTATATAGGAGAGGGGAAGATTGATTAAGATGGAGTTAATTGCTAATTGCAATTAACTTTTTCAAAGCAGATCGGACAGTGATGATGAAGCTCCTACCCACCACTTTGGTTTTTTGCATGATGGCCAAGTGGTGACTAGGCCTAAAAGATGCCTCTAGCCATGTGAGTGGCCAATCTAGCTAGAGGCCAAATGATGTGGTAAATGAGGAATAATGATGTACAAAGGTGATAGAAAGGGGTTTTTACAAGGTTGGGTGAGAGAGAGCTGAGGGTAAAGTGGTTGTGTGTGTGTGAAAGCAGGGAAAACAGGATAGGCAAACCTGTCACTGTGAGCTGCCGATAGGGTCCCACCATTTTGGACATAGCTCCTCGCTCAGAGCTCCAAAAAATAAGATAAAAATACTAGCAAAGAGATGAGCTCACAAGATACAACGTTCATTCACGCCACTTTAACAAATTCGGTGTGGAGCTACGTGCTAAAATTCGAGCCAATAAACATGTATTTTCCACATCCCAAAAGTCTTTTTGGTGGACCATATGACCTTACCTTTCCTTATGCTTCCAAAGATGACTCATTGATGCCTTGTGTGAGCATGATGTATACCCATGACTCACCTTGCAACCATCCGAGAGAAGATAATGATAGAGATATGCAAATATAATGAAAATAGAAAATAGGAAATAACATATAGCAAAATGAAGGGAAAACAATTAATGATGAGATAATAAATAGTAAAAATATCTGAAAAATAGGTAATGATGTGGAAAGTGTTCCTCACTTTTATTAAGAGAAATATGATGGGTTTTATTTATTTTTGAAAGATAAAATAGAAAAAACAAGCCAAATCTACTAGTAGGAAAACAAATGCTAAAGATAGAAATGCTAGAGGTGGTTCATACACTAAAATCATTTGGCTTCTTTGGCGAGGATACACATGAAAAATACCGAGTGGGGGTGCATGCAAAAAGCCACCATCATTAGCCCTCCCCCAAAAGCTAGGTGTAAAATTGTAACTTCGTTAGGTGAAATTTGGACTCACAAAGGGGCCCTTTAAGGAGTTTGACTTTACCTCTCTCTACCAAAATGGGCGCATGGATAAACTTTTGCAAACAAACTCCAAAGTTGGTGGAGGTTTAACAGTTAGACTGTCCTCTTCAAACTCTATCCACTTATATATAGCACGCCACAAGATTCCTCATATTTTAAAATATTTTTTTTTTATTCACTTAGATTCCGACAGAGTTGTCACATCATAGGTGAATAAAAAAAAGAAACTTCTAAAATATGAGGAATCTCATGGCGTGCTATATATCAGTAGATAGAGCTTGAAGAGGACATTCTAACTGTCAACCTTGGATTTTGTTTGCAAAAATTTATCCATGCTCCCGTTTTGGTAGAGAGAGGTAAAGTCAAACTCCTTAAAGGACCCCTTTGTGAGTTCAAATTTCACATAATGGCAGCTATCAATTTTTCCTTGCTTAGGAAAAGGGGAGATCCCAATATACAAACAAGGGAACCCATTTGAAAACTGTGTGTGTGTGTGTGTGTGTGTGTGTGTGAGAGAGAGAGAGAGAGAGAGAGAGAGAGAGAGAGAGAGGTGGTGGTGGGGGGGGGGGGGGGGGGGGGGGGATGTGGTGGTTTACTTTTATATACACCAAGTTGACATTTCATCTCCAACGTGCAAGTTAATAACAAGATATGCACCAAGCTCAAAATTTTATGATTGCTCACCAAGATATCATTTGAATATTAAAACTGTTGTGGGTTCTCAAAGTCAAGGTGGCCTATTGAACCTTGCAGATGAAAATGAGTGAACCCTTGACCTTGGACCTCTATTTCTTGATTGAATTGCTTTTTGACATAATCTACCTGCATATATTGATTTTACATGCATATGCTGATTTGTGAACTTGAGTTTTATACTCCCATCCTAAGGCTCCCAAGGTCTTTATTTGCTACTCCCAAGGCTCCTCTAGATGAAGATGTGTAAATGGTTCTACAAATCTATAGAAAAATCATTTTTCCCATCTTGTTTATCCTTGTAAATTATTATACAAGCATACCAAATGGTTTCAAACACTGTCTACACACATTAAACTAGATAGATCTAGAATTATCAACAAAAGCATCAATGAATGAGCAAAATGCCATGAGAAAACCTCATCTTTAAGCACAATATAGTTGGCCGTATGCTACACATGGTCCAACAAAATATGTAGACAAGATAAACACTCATTTAAGAAAACTTCAATTTATGAGTGTACATCCCACATTAGGCATGATGTACTTCCTCAAGATACATGGCTACACTTTTCATATTTATAGCATTGAAAGGGACATACTCATGACGATCTAGAAGATTGTACATGTTGAGCACTTCATCTATGTCATCTGTATTTGCCAAACCATGGTCAATTGCCATATTGTGTAAAATACAACAAGATGCTATGACTCACGGTAGCCGAGAAATATATGGCTAACTTATTGTGCCATGAAGAATGCGCCATGTGCTTTTCAAGCGGCCAAAAGCTCGCTCTACAACCATATGTGTAGAAGATAAGCGAAAGTTGTATCTGGCTTGCGAGGGATACAAAGGCTCTTGGAAAGGTATGAGAAGCCATGGCAGCTCATAATAGCCCTCGTCTCCAATAATGTACTCTCTGATGTTGTAACCCCTCCCTGTGAAGCTTGCCCCATTCAAAATTTGAATGGCTTAGGCGAGACGGAAAAAAGATGAGTTCTGCAACACTCTTTTATCATTTGCAGGGCCAGGAAAACCCTCATAGATATCTCGAAAGCACATGGTCGAGTCCACTATCGCCTGCAAAATCATAGAGTAATTACCATTGTGATCATACCAATTTGTGGAAAGCTCTCTTTCAGCGGACTTCATCTCGGTGTGGGTGCATCAATAGCACCACAACAATTTGGAAAACCCTGTGCTTTTTGCATGCCGATCTTCACTGACTGCATCTCTAAGGGGGTTGACGGCCACCTTATGATGTTATCCATGTGAAGCAGTAGACCATCAACAAATGCAACCACTATTTTCACCGCAGTGGAGTGTCCACATCCAAACTGCTCTGCGACAACCCTCATTGAACAACATGTTGCCAATCTCATGAGGGCAAAGACAACCTTTCTTTCCACTAGAAATTCTCGGACTCGCACTTGTCATAGTGGATGTGGAATGTCACCTTGCTCTAGCGATGCATGAAGGAGATTTGATATTTGGTAGAATAGGCTAGAGGGCAATCGAAAGTAGCTTCGAAATCGATGATCATCTTGTGCACACCATGCTTTGTAGAGTTCCCACCAATGAAGACATCGAGACTTCACGTACCACAAGCATGGGTTGGTGTCGTTCCACCGCAAGCATGGCAACCCCAATATCAAATTGCACACAGCCAAGAAGAATGCAATGGAAGCCATACCCATGGGCGGAGCATCTACCTCAAAGAAGACACCACGAGTCAATGACAAAGCAAGCAGCACCGTCCATGTGAGCTGATTTTGGAGATTAGTCCTCGTAAAAAGCAACATCTGCTGAAGGAGAATGATGTAGACGATGAGGATGATGAATATAGCATCACGATCGTCCATGGCAGTGTTCTATGATGTGTGTGTGTGTGTGTGTGTGTGTGTGAGAGAGAGAGAGAGAGAGAGAGAGAGAGAGAGAGAGAGAGAGAGAGAGAGAGGCTGGGAGAGATTGAATTGCAGGATGGCTCCTTGGCTCCTTTCAATTTGTGCAATAGATCACTAGTAGGCAAACCTCCCTATTTTCAGCTGACTGCGGAATTGGGCTGAGTGGGCAGACTGCGGACTTGGGCTGAGGGGGCGAGATTGGAAGGTCATGAGCAGGCCATGAGAGTGGGAGGGTTGTAGGGGCATCGAGGGCAGAGACAGCATGGCAAACAGGCGGGCTGATTTTATAGCGCGCACTGCGTAGGCCGCCATAGCACGAACAATTTCAAAAATGTAGTCGAGCCCACGCGTTCCAACTTGTTGGTACCTCCAACTGGTAGTCGTCGGTGTTCAGCGAGGCTTAGTTTTCTGCGCGTGACCACACAAGGGTACGAATAGCTACAATGTTTGCATTTTCCTTGCTTAGTAGCCTTAGTTCCCAATAACTGGAAACTAAGCCCTACGTGACCATGCTCTTATTAGTGTTGCATATGACCTGCTACTCATATTCTCCTTCAACTTCAAATACATTGCTTTAATAATTGTTGCGGTCAATAGGTGCACAGCTTTTAGCAATGCCAAGCCTTCATTAGCACCCTTGTGAGGCCTCATGTCTACGATCCAAAATTTTCTCCCCTCAACTACGTATGTCTCTACACCACAATATGTCATGTTTGCATACCCTATTTTTGGCACCAGTGTTTATAGCCCCCAATTTTTCACTTTGTTATAAGCTAAAATAGCGCCCTTTGAGATTTTTCTCACATAAGTTTTCTCGTAGGTCTTAGGCTTCTACTTTTATAGTGTTTTTCCACATTTCATAAGCATGAGAGTTGAATGCGTCATCTTACCACCTGCACACTTATTGTTATGAAAATCACTTATGAATATCATCTCGAACATCAACATTGTCATGCCATTATTATGCCCATTGTTATGAATATCGTCTTGGCCATTGTCATCGTCATGCCATTTATGAATATCGTCTCGGTCATTGTCATCGTCATGCCATCATTACTATGGTGATTGTTATGAATATCTTCTCGGACATCATCTTGTGTCATGTATTTATGTGCACACATACATTATTATTTTGTTATACATACATATGTGCTATCTGATCGTCATGCCATCCTTGTAATGGCCATTGTCATGAATATCTTCGAAGACATTATCAATCTTCATGCCATCATTGTTGTGGCCATTGTTATGAATATCCTCTCGGACATCGTCATCGTCATGCGATCATTGTTATGAATATTATCTCGGACATCCTCATCGTCATGCCATCATTGTTGTGGCCATTGTTAGGAATATCGTCTCAGAAATCGTCATCGTCATGCCATCATTACTATGATGATTGTTAAGAATATCGTCTTGGAAATCGTCTTGTGTCATGCATTTGTGTGCACACATACATTCTTATTTCGTTTTACATACATATGTGCTATCTGATCATCATGACATCATTCTTATGGCAATTCTTATGAATATCATCTCGGACATTGTCATCGTCATGCCATCATTGTTGTGGCCATTTTCTTGAATATCGTCACGGACATTATCAATCGGCATGCCATCATTGTTATGAATATCGTCTTGGATATCTTCATCGTCATGCCATCATTACTATGGTCATTGTTATGAATACCTGCTTGGACATCATCTTGTGTCATGTATTTATGTGCACACATACATTCTTATTTTGTTATACATACATACGTGCACACATATATTCTTATTTTGTTATACGTACATATGTGCTATCTGATCATCATGCCATCGTTATCATGGCCATTGGCTTCAATATCATCTTGGACATCGTCATCCTCGTCAGTACAAGAGGCTCTTCATATTAGCAACGCTCACACAGCGACGCTCATAGCGATGCCGGTTGTGGTAAAAAAATAACCGAGCGCGCCCAAAAACTCAGATCTCAGATCTGAGTTTTTCGGCGCCCTCAAGCAAGGAGTAGGTAACGCTCTCCCTCACACACACTCTCTCTCTCTCTCTCTCTCTCTCTCTCTTTTTCTTCTCCACACACACACACACACACACGAGGAGAGGAAGGAGAGCCAGGTATGCTCCTTCCCTCTCCTCATTCTCATGTTCCCTTCCCCTCTTTCTCTCTCCCTCTCTCTCTCTCTCACACACACACAGTGTTTTTGAGAGAGAGAGAGAGAGAGAGAGAGAGAGAGAGTACAAACAAAAACAAAAACGCACACACACATACATAAACAAAGAATGCACACACACATTGAGAGAGAAAAAGAGAGAGAGAGCATGCATAAACAAAAAACGCACGCATTGAGAGAGGAAAAGAGAGAGAGAACATGCATAAACAAAAAACGCACACATTGAGAGAGGAAAAGAGAGAGAAAACATGCATACGATCCAAAAAAACGCACACACATTGAGAGAGAAAGAGAGAGAAACTAATTTAACGTCGTAGGAAACTAATTAAAATTAAAAGACCTAAAGATCTAGCCGACGAGGAGTTGAACTCAAGACCTATTATTCAAGAGGGAAATGGCATAATCAATCTATCATACTTGGCATGGGTGATAGAAAGATTATACCATTTATCTCTTTTTATTGGCACACACACCACACACGCGCACACACACAAGAAGAAGAGAGTTATAACGTCGTAGGAAACTATCTTAAAAGACGTTAAAGATTAGGTTATATGTAGACTTACATTAACATAGATTTAGGTTTATTTTTAACTAGATTTACGTTTATTTAAGCTAGATTTAGATTTACGTTATATTAGATTAGATTTAGGTCTCCATAGACTGCGATGCCTGCATGAAGCGGGTGAAGAAAGCCGTCAATGGAATATAGGGTATTGCTGCCTTCACTCATGGTGGGCTCCGTCGATCCAAAAGTACTGGTGAAATGTCTTCAGAAGATAGGGAAGAAGGTGGATCTTCAGGGCGGCAAGAGTCACTACATCCCCGACACAATGACCATCTAGACAACCTCTAGTCATTAGACTTACGTTAAATTAGATTTAGCTTTATTTTTAGTTAGATTTACGTTTATTTAGATTTACGCTTATTTACGTTAGATCGAGTCCACGCAAGAATTACTTACGGTTTAGGGTTTAGAGTTAGACGAACAGTGAAAAGATCTACTGTGAAAAGATGTTAAGATGAAGTGAAGTGCTACAGCTAGAGAAGAGGCAAAGGGGTTTTGTCCACTACATGCAGTATCATGTAGACGTGGGTGTGTAGATTTCTTGTACCCACAAATATAGGTATTGACCAATAAAGACGAGATTATAACCCGGTGGTTCTGATCTCCGTGCACCTCTAGACCGAGGTGTGCGGGGATTGGACATGACTAGAGAATGTGAGGTAAAGAGAGAGAGAGAGGGAGAGAGAGAGAGAGATAAGACGAAGAATGCCAATAGAATATTAAATTTTTTGTCCAGGTTATAAGTTTTTTATCCTCATTATGAGTAGCGACGAGGATGTGGGACCGTCCAACCGAAACACCTATCTCTCAACGAGGGTCTTATGTCCTTGTAATCAATGCAAGCATGCTGTGCGATGGACAAGACGTGTTTCTTTGCAGCACGTTCGCGAATTTGGCGAGTTCGATCCATCTATTATAGATCGAGTTGTTGCCAATTATAACTCGTCAAACTCTGACGCTGGCCAACAAGCAGCAATCTTGCAACCCAATAGACGTGTTCGCAGGCGCTTTGGTCAAGCAGCATATGTGAGGCTACATCTTCCTCTGACAGCTCAGGGGATGATCATGCAGAGCACATTCCCAACGAGGCAATGTTTGAGCCCGAGATTGATGAAATGATCGAGACGATCATGGATTCAGAAAGGCTTATCGATGATGATATGAAAAGTGAAGCCGATACGCCATTGTATAATGGAGCACGTATGTCTAGATTGAAAGCACTCCTGGTTCTTCTCAACATGCAGGCAAAGTTTGGATGGAGTGACACTAGCGTCACAACGCTTTTCAGGTGATCTATTACAATTAGTTTACTTTAATAGAACTCTAAATGTATAATGATCTGATAGATTTTTACACGACTGTATCATATTTTTATGTTGTGTAGATTGCTGAAAGAGCACATACTACCAGCTGACAATGTGATGCCAGATTCCCGAGATGAAGCAAGAAAGATTTTGCGAAACTTGGGGATGGATTACAATTCTATCCACGCTTGTCCTAATGACTGCATTCTTTTCAGAGGGGAATACATAGACATGGAGAAGTGTCCGAAATGTGATTCCGAAAGATATCGAGTAGATCTCCACAGGACAAAAATTCCACAAAAGGTTTTGCGACATTTCCCTCTGCTTCCTCGCATCAAGCATTTCTTCGAATGTAAGTCCATGGCCGCCCTAGCATCATGGCATGAGGAGAATAAATCTTCGGATGGTGTGCTACAAATTCCTGCAGATTGCGTAGCGTGGAAACATATAGATGGAACATGGTTGGATTTTGCCAGGGAAGCTCGAAATTTGCGCTTAGGCCTGGCTATGGATGGCGTAAATCCATTTGGTCAAAGATCAACATCTTACAGTGTATGGCCCGTTGTCATCGTCAACTACAACATTCCCCCGTGGTTGACTACGAAGAAGGGGCACCTATGGCTAAGCTTGATTGTGCCAGGGCGATATAAAGTGGGGAATATGGATGTGTATCTTCGTCCACTATTGGAAGAGCTACAACAATTGTGGATTGGCATAGAGGTGGTGGATATGAGCCGACACACAGGACGACGGAATGCTTTGATCAGA
The DNA here is from genome assembly GCF_014529385.1 of Adiantum capillus-veneris. Lineage (NCBI taxonomy): Eukaryota > Viridiplantae > Streptophyta > Polypodiopsida > Polypodiales > Pteridaceae > Adiantum > Adiantum capillus-veneris. The sequence continues at coordinate 84,711,215 of NC_140940.1, read as the reverse complement.
GGCATTCTAATGTGGACCATGCATGACTATCCCGGGCTAACAGAATGCTCAGGTGATCCATTGACACTTCTCACTCAGACACTGTAAATCTTGTTTTTTCCCATAGTTGATATATTATCATGTGTATACATGCAGGGCTTCAAACAAGCGGATACAGAGCATGTGTCACATGTGGACCTAGACTGAATGCACGTAGGGCACCCTCACTGAAGAAGCAAATCTACGAAGGTCATCAAGCGTATCTTCAAGAGAATCATGTGTTACGCGACGGCTTTTTGGGAAGAGAGCCACCAAGGATGTCTGCACAAGCATGGTTAGAGCAGAAGGAGATGTGCAATGACGGATTGCCTCCAGGGATGAAGAGACTATCTCTATGTTACGAGTTACCATACTGGCCCCGACTCATGATCAATCACTTGCTCGATCCAATGCACATATTCAAGAATGTGGGTAATCTACTATGGGACCATTTGACCGGCAAGAAAGATACTTTGGGAGCCAGAGTTGACCTTAGAAATGTGGATCGTATGGAGCAATATTGGCCGCAAACAGCGTCTGATGGATCGATAAAACTCCCTAAAGCACCATGGATTTTCACAGGAGCCCAAGAACGCAAAGTAAAAGAGACCGGTTTGAAGTCACACGATTGGCATAAAATGTGTCAGGTACGTTCATAGTGGACTTTAATATCATTGCATAAAATGTGGACTTTAATATCATTGCTGCACATACTTTACAGTTTATTTTACCGGTTGCCATTGAGGGATGTTTGTCTCTCGACATCCGTAACACAATCTACAAACTTGCAAAGCTGGTGCAATGGATCTCACAAAAGGAGATCAACGTAGACTCCATACCATTCGCCAAACTAAATGCTGCGGAGCTTGTGTGCATGTTTGAGAAACATTTTCCTACTACAATGCTAACCATTCAGGTGCATCTTCTTGTTCACATAGTTGATGAGGTGGAAATAGCTGGCACAGTTCATTCCAGATGGATGTTCTTCTTAGAGCGTTTCATGAAAACGCTTAAGGGATATGTGCGTCAAAAGGCACGTCCGGAGGGTAGCATGGCAGAAGGTTGGTTGGTATCAGAGTCCCTAGTGTACATTGGAGAGTGGCTAGACGGATTTGATAAATCTCGGGACACGCTATGGCGAACCATAGATGATGAGCGCATATCTGGGATTGTCATGTGCAATCTCGGTGTTGAGAAGAAGATGACGGAAGATCTAGAGGCTAAAATCAACCGATTTTGCATGCTTCACAATCCAGTGATGCAAAAGTGGATTTCACAATATGAGGATGCAAAGCAAGAGCGACAAAGGGCACCAATCGAGTGGAGACGGGGAAGACGACCACCGATGCACTATCCAGCGGTTCTGGAGAGCCTACCAACCTTCATGAGCTTAAGATGGTTGCACAACCAATTGAAAAGCGCATAACAATGCGGTGACGAAGTGACTGAAGAAGAGTGGGAGTACTCTCGGGGTTGCGCGACCAAGGTAAGTTTGCAATGTACGACTAGCAAGTGACTTTATTTATAAACGTTTGAACAGCCACTCATAACCTTTGTTCGTTGTAGTATAAGTCATACACAGTAGCATGGTGTAAAGGTCGACATTTTAGGGTGGAACGAATCGACAAAAAGCGTTTTACTCAAGATTGTGGAATCATGGCAAAATTTGAACAGTCTAGTCGACGACGTTCCTCTGATGCAGATCCTGTGGTGGCGGAACTCACTTACTTCGGCACGCTGCAAGAGATTTTGAGGATCGATTACAGAGGATTTTTTGTCGACTTGTTCGACGTGCAATGGTTCAAGATAATCATGGAGGGTCGCAACGCTACTGTGCGTAGAGGAGAGTCTGGTTTTCTTGAGGTGGATTCTACTAAGAAATGGACTGACCTAAGAGACACTTTCGTACTACCCGAGCATTGTGAACAAGTAAGTATGTAAATAGTTAACATCCCCCTTTTACAAGTTATGTGCTTGAAAGCTCTCATGTAAGTTATGTGGCTCTGGCAGGTAATATTTCATCCTACAAAGTCTACATCAAACTGGTGGTACGTCATAGAGGTAGCCCCTCGTAGTGCAAGGACGTATGAAGGCTACCATGTGCCAATCACAACGACATCAATGGAGGAGATCAGAGAAGATGCTCAATCAGAAGCCGCTACGGTGGTGCCAGACGAGCATCAAGATGCTACTACTCTATATGGGGTGCATGCAGAGGAGCTACAAAATGAAACAGAGGATATGTGTTTAAACGGAGAGCTCTATATAGATATAGGAAGTTATGCTGAGTTATGCGAGGATGAGAGAGAGATCTCTTAAAGCCACAAATATTGTATTTGAACAATTTTGCTCCGTGTTGTAAAAGCTCTGGCTCTCTAAGTACCTTCCATGGTGTATAACGCTCTTTTCTACTCGCGCTCACATCTTTTGATTGAAAATTCTGAGTTTTCGACTTGCCTCTTCTATCACTCGATTCATTGCATCATTGTATTTATATGCGTCATTACGTCATTGTATTTAATAGTCTTTGCGTCATTGTCTACTCTATTCATTCAATATTAAGTTTTAATATTCGTGTGTTTAATGCAGGTATGGATGATGAGGAGTTTCTTTCTTCTTTGTCACCGCAGCAGAGACAGTGGTACGTGGAGCGTCATCGCTCTGGCGCATCATCGCGCGTTCCTACTCCATCCGCATCTCCCTCTCTTTCGGAGCATTCGGCGCGCTCCGAAGCTTCGGCGTCGACGAGACGAGCTTCACACTCGTCTAGACACCGGCGCTCTAGTGGTGGCGGTGGCGGTTGTTGTGGGGATTCCGCCACCGATGCCTCCACACCGCCTCGTGTTCGACGAGGCTCTTTACCCTCCCCTTCTTTGCCCGCCCCCACACCAGCCACAGCATCGCCATCTACGCCAGGTTTTGCACGGCTGACTGTTCCTAGAAGCTACACACCTCTACCTACTCCGCCACGAGCCACCCCACTCGACACTCCTCGCTTCGGGGCCCAGACGCCGGTGGAGACACCTGACGTCCGTACCCCCATCGACACGCCGCTAGAGACCCCTGCCGGGACACCCAGGTTCACGCGTCACCGGCTAGAGGGCTTGCCTTACTCCGTCGACATCAGCGGCGACATCATCATGGATGATGACGGCAAGAAGGTAATCTCGCGCATGCGTGGTCTTTGCTCTCAGCTGTTTAGACACTACATACTAAACAAATGGAGTGAAGTACCAAGTGATTTAAAAAACAGAGTCATCAGCATACTCATGATGAGTTTCCCGTTCCAACACGGGATCAGCGCTTCAATGAAGACCTGATGAAGATTCGAATGCGCGAATACTGCAAACACAAGCATTCCGAAGTGCAAAAAGCAATCAAGAATGGGTGGAAGGGGCCAGATTGGCTGGCCAAAGAAGATTGGAAGAATACGAAGAAAGCAGCGCGCGAGAATCCCGACAAGTGGAAGCAACAAAAGGATGCAGCCAGAGCGCGAGTAGAGGGAGGGAGCTCACACCACTTGGGGAGCGGTGGATGGGCATCATTTGAGGCCGATTTTGTAAGTGTTTTCACATTGCTCTTTATGCATGTTCGATAGTTTAGGGTTTATGAGTTTTTTAGTTCTAACATAGTGAAATCTTTGTATGTTTTGACAGTGGTCGATGATAGGACGTGATCCCACACCGTACGAGCGCGAGTACGCAGGCAGGAAGGGCTTAAACGCTCTGATGGACATTCTCAGTTCTCACGGCGGCATGGTTAGTATTAGGGTTTACTCTTTTTTATTTTTTGTATTGTTTTATAAATGTCGTTATATGTTTATACTTACTGAAAGCTGTCTTATTGTCTTTTTTTGCAGAATCCGACAGATACGCCGCTTGGACGCGATGAGACGTCTGACTAGACGACGTCAGTTTAGCCGTAGCTAGATAGCATTAGTTTAGGGTTTCTCATAGCTTATGTATCATGAGACGGATTTTATACGTCTTTTTGAACCATGTATATTATTACATTTGTCACCGCAGTTCCTTTTGCCAATCAATTCTTTATGCCTATGATGTTGTACAATTGTCATTATTACATTTGCCAATCAATTCATTTTGCCTATGATGTGTACAATTGTCAATTTTGCAAACAATGCGTCTTGTGGGTGACTATTTTGGGTCTATTATCTACCTTTGCACTTTTTTTAAAAAGTGAATCAAGTACAATATGGTTGATGGGTGGCAGGGCATTCAATGCCCTGCCACCAAAAAAAAATTCTCTCGGGCGTCGCTATAAGCGTCGCTATGAGCGTCGCTATAGTCTTCTGTGTAAACATCGCTATAGGCGTCGCTATATAGCGACGTTCTCGTAGCGACGCTCGTAGCGACGGTTTTAGCGACGCCGGGGGTTATAAAAACCCAGTGTATTTCCGTCGCTAACAGCGTCACAAGAGCACACAACCTCTTGTAGTGCGTGTCATAATTACTATGGTCATTGTTATGAATATTTTCGTGGACATTATCAATCTTCATGCCATCATTGTTGTGGCCATTATCTTGAATATCGTATGGAGATCATCTCGTTATATATACGTATGTGTGCACATATAATCTTGTTTTGTTATACATGCATATATGCTATCTGATTGTCATTTCATCACTATTGTGGCCATTTTCTTGAATATTGTATGGACATCATCTCATGTCACGTATTTATGTACTATCCATTGTTATCTTATCAAAAGGACAGCATTGCAAACCGTCTCTTAGGACATTGTGACTGTGATTATTTTCATTGACATCAGTGCTAAGATTTTCTCGATTGTATTTCTTGAGTTTATGATATTTGCAGGTATGACCCAAAGTTAAAGTTTATCAAGACAGTTTTTGGTGAAGAGATTATGGCAGAATAAAGAAGTTTATGAAGACATTTTTGGTGAGTAGATGTTGGCAGTCTACACAAAGATATCTCTCTCTTGAGTCTTTTAAGGCCATTGTTGTACTTGATAGGAGTGATGTACCTCCTCATAAGCATTCTTTGTAAATTCAATGATATTTTTATATACCGGTGGGTGTATATAGAGGTGTGGGTTTTTCCCTTGAGCCCCCAAGAGTTTTTTCATGCACATTTAGGGACCCTTATTTGAGTGGGGGTATTGAGCTCTATAAATAGCACGAGCTCCATATATAGCACCTGTGTCCCCTCTATGTATACATCATCTGTGTGAGTATTCTACACACTTTGGGGATTGCATATGATAGTGTCATCTCTCTCTCTCTCTCTCTCTCTCTCTCTCTCTCTCTCTCTCTCTCTCTCTCTCTCTCTCTCTCTCTCTCTCTCTCTCTCTCGTCTACATGCACTCTCTCCCTCCGAATCAACAAAGATAACATCGGTATTGGTATTGAAACATCCTACGTTTGTGAGGCTACCATTTCTGCACAATCTGATGTATGCGGCATCAATCTGGTTTGTTGGCCTATCAAGAGAGTGACAACTATGGATGGGAAAGCGTTGTTACAATATGAGGATTTACATGCTAGTGACACATTACAAGATACATGCATTGAATCATCTCATTTGGTAGAGCTTATTTAAGAAGAACAAAAATGTTTCTTTATGAATAGGAAGCCAAAAATGTTTGAGAAACCTTCTAAGAGATCCAATCAAGCATCCCTATCATCTGTCCAGCTTGTTTCAGTCATAGATTGTTGTTCTAAGAGGTGTTGTCAATATGCCAATAGAGATAAGGTCATGGCTATGCACAATGAATTTTGGGAACAAAGTTTGAAAAATAAAACCAACTATGTGTATGATACAATGTTGACTGCTTGGCATGAGAACAAAACAACTGCAAAGACTTGCTATGTATTTTCTTTTAATGGCAATGAGGTCTGTAGTAGATCTTGGTACGAAATTCATGGCATTCCAAAAACTCCATTTTATCATTACCGTGAACATTTTGAAAATGGGGTTCGACGCTTAGTGCATGGTAATGATGGTGTCATAAGAAAAGGAAGAGGCCATACAAAAATGGGAAGGGCATTGATGCACTCTTTTGTAGATGAAAACATAGAGAAAATTCCACATAAGAGTAGAACTATGGAAGATGGTACCAGAGAAACCTTGCTTGCAATACCAAACACGTACAAGCAAATAGACATCTTACATGATGTCAATAAAACACTCGAGAGTATAAATCTCAAGCCAATGTCTAGCACTACATTCAATACGGTTTGGAATACAGAGTTTGCTAATGTGACCTTGTCAAAAACAAACGAGTTCTCCAAATGTGTTGTGTATAGCGGATAAAGTCTCAACTAGAGTCAACAAAGGATGATGAGGTGGTTTCACGTTTGAAGGATGAACGTAAAATTCACATGATGCAACAACAAAGCTGTAGAAATGTGTACTACACCTGGCGTAAGTTCTCACAAATGCAAAAGGATAAGTACTTATGCATTACACATGATAAAATGGACCAAAAAAAGAGAGAAATACTTAGATTGCAAGTGAACTCAAAGACTATGCGAATGCATATCAGTTGCAAGTATCATTAACAGGTATGATAACACATGGACATGGGTATAGGATGTATGGTCATTTCTCGTTGAATGGTCTATGGCCTTCAAATCCAAATGCTACAGTTGGTTCCCTTGCATTATGCCTACAAATTTTGGAAAGAACAGAAAACCATGGGCTATGAGATTTATGCCATGATGGTATGCCACACAGCAATGTAACATTGTTCATTGCATTGAATTTAAGGACAGCTCTAGACCACCAAAACAGAATGATGAAAGAGCATGAGAGGAATCCATCAACAGCACTAACACCACCGTTGGCTATTGAAGGATGTAATGAAGAGATTTCTAACTTGCAATCAGCCTCCTCTCCATGTCTTGTGCATACCATGTCCACTCCCGTGTTTCAAAAATTACATGATAATCTTCTGCTACAGCTAGATAATTATGCAGGAGAGAATAAGAATAGATATTTATTTGCATACTTATCATTGCTAGTAGCAAAAGGTGTTTTCAAAACTGTGCATTTGGGATTCTTAATGGTGGGTCATACACATGAGGACATAGATGCAATCTTTAGTAGGTTCTCAGAGAGATTAAGAACAAGAATGACCTGCACTTTTCCACATTTGATAAAACATTTTCAAAAATGTGAAAGTTCAGCTCCAGCACCCTTTTTGATGATGCAATTTCCTAACTTCAAATCCTTTGTTAAAGGGTACATATGTGATGGACAATATGCTCTTGTTGGACACTCTAAGCCACTTCAATTTCGTTTCTTTATGCAAGGTGAAATCCCTGTAATGTAGTACAAAATTCAGTCCAAATCACCTGATTGGATACCAAGGGAGTCAAGAATTGAGTTGTGAAAAAAGATGATCAAGGGAAACCAAAATTGCCAATAGACTGACCAGATGTGGCTCCTGTAGCAGACTACGTGAGGAATAGTCCGCTTGGTATTCAAGGGATTAAGACATATCTTGAATTCTAGAAAAGATGGACTCTACTAAAGGAAAAGGAGCACAATTCTACAAAATACATGGAGCCAGTTATTATTTATTGGCAAAAAATAATTAGTGAGCTTGAACAACCAACCAATAAAAAAATTGGTGAATATTTTATCATTTTGGCCAAAGACTACAGGGAGTCATCGAATGCAGCAAATAGAGGAAGACACAGACGAGTTTCAAGGATATGAATAATTGAATGATCACTATATTGCTCCTCAAATTTCAAGGCCACAGGAAGCTTTTAGGCCTCAAATTGATGTAAAGAAAGGGGATTTTGTTCTTGAGAGACCCGCAGATCTAGAATATCCGATATGGCTAGGATTGGCAGAGTCAGATGTTGATGTAGACAGCTCATATCCTAACTACAAGAAAGTTTTTATTCAATATTGGGCACCAAAATATAAGAAAAAAATCCCACAATCCAAGAACAATATGAGGATTGTTGGAAAAAGAATCGGTGCTACAATCTTGCTGACCCAAAACGTTGGGAGTGTGTTGATGCAGTTGTGTGGTCATGGACTCCAAGGGGTGGAAGACTTGCAGAAGCAATTAAAATCCCATCCAGTGTTGTGGAGAAAGCACAAGCTAGCTTAATAGGAGAAACTGAATAGAATTTCATTTTCATATATTGTTTTTCTTGCTATCCATGTCTATGTATTTTTTATAAAGTATCAATTAAAAGGAAAATAAGGTGTTCTCAACACCACCATTTTCTTGAGAATCTATCTCTTTGTCTAATGTAGCACAAGTCCTCAAGACAAGTCCCAAAATAAATGAAATTTTCCCAAGTCAAATGGGAAATAGGAATCCATAGGCATTGAAATCAGTCCAAGAGTTGTGGAATGTTAAAAAGTTATTGTTTTATATTATTTTAGTTTATTTTTGCAGGTTTCTACCCTTGTAGTCACTTTCTTTTCCCGTCATTAAAGGACGTGATATTTGGACAAAGGATCTGCTACAAAAACTGTCATAAAAGGCTCGTTTGATCTACATGGAGACAAATTTATAGAGCTACCTCAGGGGAGGAAACACAGTTTGATATTAAATTCACATGGTGAACCTCTTCCAGGGGCTGCTGAGCGACACCAAAACTTTTGCAAGTATTTGTCCCTCATTGGAGGTTTACAATTAGAATTGCATTTTATTTCTACTTTATGAAATCTTTTTTGTGGTGCAATTTTTTGATCTTAATGTGCACTCAAGAAGAAGAAGTTGTGATTGATTGCTTTGCTGGTGTTGCCAATATGGAACGAGCATGTGATGAGATGGATTTCCATTGAATTAGCAGAGATAGATGATGAATGCCATGAGTATAGCATTGGTCTTGTTGGAGACCAATTTGACCAAGAGCTCAACAAATGATTTTATTTTGAATTGTTCACAAGTTGTATCTTGAACCTTTATTGGTTATGATACTTTTAATGCTCATGTTCTCTTTTATGCTAAAATTTTATCATATTTCTTAAAACGTGGAGTATTTGGATGTCATTTTAACTGTATTTTGTCAAGTTATAACTCCTTTTTTACTTATATGGTTTTACATAATTTTAAATCTCATAAATTTCTCAGATTTACTTTAGTTATATGGTGTATTTTCTAAAACTATATTGCAATTTACAGCCAGCAAATGAGATGGAGCAGCCATCTGAGCATAATAGTAGAACGGATGATGAGGACGTAGCTTCAAGCTCTCAGAGAGGTAGTGGATCAGATTTACTTAATGAGCTAGAAAATTGGATTCTTAGTTTTTAATCAAGGCTTGATAAGTATACAGCACCTCTAGTAATGCAAAATGACATCATAAAAATGATATTTTCTGGAGATGAGACATCGAGCGAGAAACAACCAAAGCAAATTAAAGAAATAAAATCGCTCTTAGAGATTCTTTTGGATGAGAAATTTCCTGGAATGTATCATATTACACCTCAAACAATGACCAAAATATTTCAAAGATGTAAAGAAAAGGGATTGATAAATCCTCGACAATGGCGAATTAATATGCATTGGTTGTGAGACTCAACAACACAAACCCTTGTTGTATCTTCCACATGCAGAAGATCTATCTGAAGGAAACATTTTGACATGCAGTTGCCCTTCCATTGTGTCAAGGCCAAAACTTAAGAGAAATTGTTAAGTGTTCTGCGAGAGATGCCATGATTGCAAAAAGGATAGAAAAATCATGGTGCATTTTGAGTATTTACCAATTATCGAGCAACTTCAAATTCTATGTCAAAGTAAAACTTTTTGTTATGATTTTCTTATTATGTGGCAAGCAAAACAAGATTGGTTTCCAAATAGTTTTTTCAATAGAAATGTGAAGGAGTTTTGGGATGGACATAAATTAAAAATGTATCAAGAATTTTGGGATCCACAAAAGGAGTAGGAAGTTCCTTTTCGATGTCCAAATAGCCGCTGTGGAGTGTACTATAGAGCATATCCAGAATCTATACGAAGCAGTGAGCTTGCATATGGGTGGAAATAACAGGACAGTGAGTACAATTTTTTATGCTTTCTATGTAGAACACGCATTCAAACTACGCGGATGGTTGTTAAGGTTTAAGTCTCTTCTAAGTATTGTGTTAAAATTCTTCTTTAGTAAAACTTGAACATTAATTATTTGTTGGTATCTTATAGGGAGATCCTCGAAACTTTAAATTGATGTGCCACTGGGATGGTTTTCAAATGGCGACAACAAAGCCAAAAGCGAGTGGAGTCATTGAAATAGTAGTGCTTTATGGAGGAAAAAACTCAATAATTGGTTCATTGCCAGTGATAGTCTTTCCATTGAGTTTATTAAAACTCGATAAGAAATATGGTGATATGTTTCCATGTTTTTTAGAACCATTAGTAAGTGAGCTTGTATCAGCTTTTGTAGATGGATTTCATGTGTAGCCGCCCTTGTGTGAATAAGTCCAGTTGTTTTCAGCATGGAGAAGTATTTCAGAGGAGGAAGAGGGTGAGAACGTCTCACCACTTGAACATGTTGCAGGTACTTGTATCTAATTAATACCTTATAAAATATATTTATATTTCAAAAGTTTGTGATCAAAGTGCGATAGGATTGATTTTTTGTATTCATTTGCACGTTGTGGAAAGATTCTTGACGATATTATATGCTAGGAAATAAGACGTAGCTGAATAGATATTTGAGTAGCTTAATGGAGAGAGATAGATTCTTGACGATATTATATGCTAGGAAATAAGACGTAGCTGAATAGATATTTGAGTAGCTTAATGGAGAGAGATAGATTTCATACACAAGAGATTATAGAGTAGAGAGAGAGAGAGAGAGAGAGAGAGAGAGAGAGAGAGAGAGTACACACGATATACGTGGGTCACCCAATGTGGGCTACGTCCACGGGAAAGCAGCCACTCAACGGCTTTAGTACTTCAAAACAAGAAATAGTTTACAAAGGGATTATACCCTTAATAAAGCTCCCGCCTTGCTTCACTCTCACCACCTCACACTCACCTTGTTGCATCAACTTCACACTATGAAATGTGTGTAGAAATGGCCTCCTTTTATAGGCCAAAAGGGCTGCCCTCTCTTATGAGAGGCAGCCATGTGTAGCCGCCCTTGTGTGAATAAGTCCAAATCGGACCCTCCAATCCGCCCATGTGTGGCCGCCCTTGTGTAGACAAATCCGCTTTTGAATTCAGCCACCGGCCATTGACTTCCAACCACCGGCCACCGGCCAACCGACCGGTCGTGTTCTGACCACTTTTCGGCCGCCGTCCTACCATAATATTCCGGCGAAAAGGAATATTTTGGCGAGCGAAAAAAAAAGTCTTGGGGGCTTCCGCCCCCGAGGCCCCTCTTCCAAAAGAGTGCGTATGAAATGATATCTCACCTCAATGTGCTTTGTCCTTGAATGAAAGGCTGAGTTCTTCGCAAGATGGATAACGCTTTGGCTATCATTGTACAAGACACAATTGTCTTGTTTGAATCCAAGCTCTTCTAAGAATCTGTGAAGCCACAGAATTTCTTTGCTTGCCTCTGTCATTGCTACATACTCTGCTTCCGTGGTAGAAAGTGAAACCACTTTCTGCAGCTTTGAAGCCCAGCTTACTGCTGTGCCTCCAACCGTGAACACATAGCCAGTAGTGCTCCTTCGAGTATCTTTGTCACCTGCTATATCTGCATCAGCATACCCTTCTAGAAAAATATCAGTTCCTCCAAAACACAAATCATTTGTTGTGGTCCCTTTTAGATACCTAAGTATCCACTTCACAACTTGCCAATGCTCTTTACCTGGGTTGTCCATGAACCTACTCACAACTCCCACTACATGTGCAATGCCTGGCCTTGTCCAGACCATAGCATACATTAGAGAACCTACCGCTGCAGCATATGGAACTACATATTTTGTTCGTTAAAAACTACATCCCTACTCCTTAAGATTTTACCATCTTCAGGATTCCATAGGCGATACACAAAGTCACCTTCTGCATTGCCAATGAAGAAACACTTCTTGGACTTTGCATCTAGCTTTGATCTTAGGCTTCTATCTATGTGCATGAAAGCCTCACACCCAAACACTTTGAGAAATGCATAATTCACCGGTTTACCTGTCCATGCCTCTTCTGGAACTCCCCCATCCAATGTCGTTGAGGGTGACCGATTGATTAAGTACACAGACGTACTTACAGCTTCCGCTCAAAGCTCAAGCGGTAGGCCTGCATGTAGCCACATGCTTCGTGCTCGCTCCATGATTGTCCTGTTCCTCCTTTTTGAAATCCCATTTTTTTGAGGTGTCCTTGGGGTTGTCCTTTGTCTCCGAATGCCATTGCTAGCACAAAAGCTTTCAAAAGCTTGGCTGCAATATTCGCCTCCATCGTCGGATATGAGGCATTTAACCTTGGTACCTATTTCATTCTCCACAAAGGCTTTCCACCTTTGAAATATGGAAAATACATCAGATTTATTCTTCATGACATAAACCCACGTTTTTCTAGTTGCATCGTCTATGAATGTTACATAGTACAATGAGCCACCAAGTGATGGTGTACTTGCAGAACCCCAAACATCAGAATGAACCAACTCAAGTTTTTTATTTTTTCTTTCATTTCCTGATTTTGAAATTTTACCCTCTTTTGTTTACCATAAACACAATCTTCACAGAACTCTAAGTCCACTTCTTTCAAACTTAGTAGAAGCTTCTTTGTTTGAAGGATTTGCATTCCTTTGGTACGCATATGCCCAAGTCGGTAGTGCCACACCGCACTGTCAACTTCTGTAGTTGCTGCACAAGATGAAGGTTGTGTGCTAATAGTACACAAGTAAAGTGTACCGACTTTTTCTCCCTTGGCAACCACCAAAGATCCCTTTGAGATCTTCCACCGTTTGTTTCTGAATGCAATGTTGTGACCTTCATTGTCCAATTGTCCTGTAGAGATCAAATTTTTGCGAAGAGAAGGAACATGCCTAACCTCTTTAAGCTTCCATTCATTTCCGTTAGCAGTTTTGACAGAAACTGTACCTTTGCCGACAATCTCACAAGCTTCATCATCTCCCAAGTATACATACCCAAAATTACCTTTGGTGTAGTCTTGGAAATGTTGCTTGTGTGGTGTCGCATGGAATGAAGCCCCGGAATCTACTATCCAGGAATTAGACACATTGTCTAATGAGAGAATTAGAGCATGTTGCTCTACTTTACCTGCCACATTGGCCTTCGATGTTGGCTTTTTGTCTTGAGACTCAGTTTCCTTCTTCTTCTTGGACCAGCAATCCTTCTTAACGTGGCTCTTCTTGCTGCAGTTCCAACATTGAAGAACTGACTTTGTGCGTGACGTGCTCCGTCTTGAGCGATCACGACCCTTTTGGATTTTGAACCTCTCCTTAGGCCTTCCTCTTGTTTCCACTGACAATGCAGCACTTGATGATTCTCCTGTGCTTCTCCTTCGTATCTCCTTGCTTAGGAGAACACCCACAACATCATCAAACTTAAGAGTATTTGTACCAGAGATAGAATTACTTACAGCCATCACAAGGCTGTCTCAACTATCCAATAGAGATGATAGTATAAGGAGAGCTCGCACTTCGTCATCGAAATTGATTTTCACCGATCGAAGTTGACTTATGTTTGTGTTAAAGTCATTTAGGTGTTCTGCAACTGAACCATTCTCTGCCATCTTTATATTGAACAAGTGCTCATAAGAAATACCTTATTGGATGCCGATGGTTTCTCGTAGAAGTCGTCAAGTAACTTCATTAAGTCCTCCGTGGTCTTCATGTCCAAAACATTGAAGGCCACCGTTGACGCCAAGCTTAACCGGATAGTTCCCAATGCCTTTTGATCAAGGATAATCCATGCTTCATCTGCCATCGTTGCGGGCTTCTTTGTAAGACCGCCTAGTGGCAAATAGAGGTCCTTCTGGTAGAGATAGTGTTCAATCTGAATCTTCCAATGTTGGTAGTTTTTGCCGTTGAACTTCTCAATCTGGAGCTTCCCTTCCTCAGCCATAACTCCCACTCAATTCAATGAATCCTTTCCTTGAGATAATTTAGCTACGAGAAAACCTTGCTCTGATACCAGTTGTTAGGAAATAAGACGTAGCTAAATAGATATTTGAGTAGATTACTTAATGTAGAGTAGAGAGAGAGAGAGAGAGTACACATGATATACGTGGTTCACCCAATGTGGGCTACGTCCACGGGAAAGCAGCCACTCAATGGCTTTAGTACTTCAAAACAAGAAGTAGTTTACAAAGGGATTATACCCTTAGTGGAGCTCCCACCTTGCTTCACTCTCACCGCCTCACACTCACCTTGTTGCATCAACTTCACACTATGAAATGTGTGTAGAAATGGCCTCCTTTTATAGGCCAAAAGGGCTGCCCTCTCTTATGAGAGGCAGCCATGTGTAGCCGCCCTTGTGTGAATAAGTCCAAATCGGACCCTCCAATCCGCCCATGTGTGGCCGCCCTTGTGTAGACAAATCCACTTTTGAATTCGGCCACCGGCAATTGACTTCCGACCACCGACTACCGCCACCGGCCAACCGACCGGTCGTGTTCTGACCACTTTCCAGCAGCCGTCCGGCCATAATATTCCAGCGAAAAGGAATATTTTGGCAAGGGAAAAAAAAAGTCTCGTGGGCTTCCGCCCCCGAGGCCCCTAAAGTTGCCCCTGATTTTTTGCCGTGAAAATTTTGGTTTCCGGCGAGTGATTTTCCTTCATGTACGATAGCTTCTCCTCATAATGGGGGCCTTACAAATGTGCGTTTTTACCACAAAAAATTACAAGGGGTAAATTAGGCTCCATACTTAACATTATACGCCATGGTAGTCATGATGGAAGTTGGTGCTATCAATTTGAACAAAATGTTTTGGGAATTTTGGACATACTGACAAATAATAGGTTCAACGAGTTGACATACACAAATTATTACAGTTGAGTGTTACTTTCAAGAACATTGAAACAGTTAGGTGTGGAGAAGGATGGTCTTTCTCCTTCTGTAAGGATACTCTCAAGCATACATAGGAATCTTTTGTTGTTAGAAGGATAAGATAGACACTACAAGAGGTTGTGTGCTCTTGTGATGCTGTTAGCGACGGAAATACATTGGGGTTTTATAACCCCCGGCGTCGCTAAGAACCGTCTCTAACAGCGTCGATACGGGAACGTTGCTATAGGCGTCGCTATAGCGATCGATATACGCATCGCTATAACCGTTGCTATATAGCGACACTTATAGCGAAGTTTGCAGGCCATCTATAGCAACGCAGCAGAGCCTTATATAGCGACGTTCATAGCGACGCCCGAGACAAAAAAAAAAATTGGTGGCAGGGCATTGAATGCCTTGCCACCCATCAACCATATTGAATGTTTCATTAATTGATTCACCTTTGAAAAAAAGTGCAAAGGTAGACATAGACCCAAAATAGTCACCCACAAGACAATATAACCATTAACTCCATCATCCATAGTGCGCATTGTTTGCAAAATAAAGATACAAAACTCACAAGCATGAATTGATGAAAGTAAATCAATGACAATTATACACATCATAGGAAAAATCACTTGATTGTTAAACTTTTCAAATGTAATAGTTACAACACCATGATTGAAAAAATATACATGGTTTTCAAAAATACGTATAAAAGTCGTCTCATGATACATAAGCTATGACAAAAAGAAACTACTGCTTTCTAGCTACGGCTAGACTGACGTCGTCTAATCAGACGTCTCATCGCGTCCAAGTGGCGTATCTGTCGAATTCTGCAAAAAAAAACAATAAGACAGCTTTTTGTAATTATAAACATATAGAAACGTTTATAAAACAATACAACAAATAGAAAAGAGTAAACCCTAATACTAACCATGCCACCGCGAGAACTCAGAATGTCCATCAGGGCGTTTCAGTCCTTCCTACCTACGTACTCGCGCTCATACGGTGTGGGATCACGTCGTGTCATTGACCACTGTCAAAACATACAAAGAATCCATTATGTTAGAATTTAAAACCCCATAAACCCTAAACTATCAAACATAAAGAGCAATGCGAAAACACTTACAAAATCAGCCTCAAATGATGCCCACCCGCCGCTCCCCAAGTGATGCGAGCTCCCTGCCTCTACTCGCGCTCTGACTGCCTCCTTTGGTTGCTTCCACTTGTCGGGATTCTCATGCGCTGCTTTCTTCGCTCAGCATATTGTGAAATCCACTTTTGCATCACTGGATTGTGAAGCATGAAAAATCGGTTGATTTTAGCCTCTAGATCTTCCGTCATCTTCTTCTCAACACCGAGATTGCACATGGCAATCCCAGATATGCGCTCATCATCTATGGTTTGCCATAGCATGTCCCGAGATTAATCAAATCCGTCTAGCCACTCTTCAATGTATACTAGGGACTCTGATACCAACCAACCTTCTGCCATGCTACCCTCCGGACGTGCCTTCTGACGCAAATATCCCTTGAGCGTTTTCATGAAACGTTCTAAAAAGAACATCCATCTGGAATGTATTGTGCCAGCTATTTCCACCTCATCAACTATGTGAACAAGAAGATGCACCTGAATGGCTAGCATGGTAGAAGGAAAATGTTTCTCAAACATGCACACAACCTCCGCAGCGTTTAGTTTGGCGAATGGTATGGAGTCTACGTTGATTTTCTTTTGTGAGATCCATTGCACCAACTTCGCAAGTTTATAGATTGTGTTACTGACGTCAAGAGACAAACATCTCTCAATGGAAACCGGTAAAATAAACTGCAAAACAAGTGCAGCAATGATATTAAAGTCCACATACGAATCTGTTACACAATTCCCACTATGATATATTCCACTATGAACATATCTGACACATTTTATGCCAGTTGTGTGACTTCAAACCGGTAAGCTTTCCTCTTTAGTAAAACACGTTCGGAGCGAGTGCATTACGCCAGTGGGGGTCTGCAAAGATCAAATGGTCTCTTTTACTTTGCGTTCTTGGGCTCCTGTGAAAATCCATGGTACTTTAGGGAGTTTTATCGATCCATCGAAAGCTATTTGCAGCCAATATTGCTCCATACGATCCACATTTCTAAGGTCAACCCTGGCTCCCAAAGTATCTTTCTTGCCGGTCAGATGGTTCCATAGTAGATTACCCACATTCTTGAATATGTGCATTCGATCGAGCAAGTGATTGATCATGAGTCGGGGCCAGTATGGTAACTCGTACAATAGAGATAGTCTCTTTATCCCTGGGGGCAATCCGTCATCACACATCTCCTTGTGCTCTAACCATGCTTGTGTAGACATCCTCAGTGGCTCTCTTCCCAAAAAGCCGTCGCGTAATACATGATTCTCTGGAAGATACGCTTGATGACCTTCGTAGATTTGCTTCTTCAATGAGGGCGCCCTACGTGCATTCAGTCTAGGTCCACATGTGACACATGCTCTGTATCCGCTTGTTTGAATCCCTGCATGTATAAACATGATAATAGATCAAAACCAAGATTTACAGTGTTTGAGTGAGGAATGAAATCACCTGAGCATTCTGTTAGTCCGGGATAGTCATGCATGGTCCAAATTAGAATGCCTCTGATCAAAGCATTCCGTCGACCTGTGTGTCGGCTCATATCCACCACTTCTATGCCAATCCACAATTGTTGTAGCTCTTCCAATAGTGGACGAAGATACACATCCATATTCTTCACTTTATATCGCCCCGGCACAATCAAGCTTAGCCATAGGTGCCCCTTCTTCGTAGTCAACCACACCACGGGGGAATGTTGTAGTTGACGATGACAATGGGACATACATTGTAAGATGTTGATCTTTGACCAAATGGATTTACGCCATCCATAGCTAGGCCTAAGCGCAAATTTCAAGCTTCCTTGGCAAAATCCGACCATGTTCCATCTATATGTTTCCAGGCTGCACAATCTGTAGGAATCCGTAGCACACCATCCGAAGATTTATTCTCCTCATGCCATGATGCTAGGGCGGCCATGGACTTACATTCGAAGAAATGCGAGGAAGCAGAGAAAAATGTCGCAAAACCTTTTGCGGAATTTTTGTTCCGTGGAGATCTACTCGATATCTTTCGGAATCACATTTCGGACACTTCTCCATGTCTAAGTATTGCCCTCTGAAAAGAATGCAGTCATTAGGACAAGCGTGGATCGAATTGTAATCCATCCCCAAGTTTTGCAAAATCTTTCTTGCTTCCTCTCAGGAATCTGACATCACATTATCAACTGGTAGTATGTGTTCTTTGAGCAATCTACACAACATAAAAATACGGTACAATTGTGTAAAAATCTATTAGATCATTATACATTTAGAGTTTTATTAAAGTAAACTAATTGTAAAATAGATCACCTGAAAAGCGTTGTGATGCTAGTGTCACTCCATCCAAACTTTGCCTGCATGTTGAGAAGAACCAGGAGCGCTTTCAATCTAGACACACGTGCTCCATTATACAATGGCGTATCGGCTTCACTTTTCATATCATCATAGATAATCCTTTCTGAATCCATGATAGTCTCGATCATTTCATCAATCTCGGGCTCAAACATTGCCTCGTTGGGAATGTGGTCTGCATGATCATACCCCGAGCTGTCAGAGGCTACATCTTGTGGCCTCACATATGCTGCTTGACCAAAGCGCCTGCGAACACGTCTATTGGATTGCAAGATTGCTGCCTTTTGGCCAGCGTCAGAGTCCGACGAGTTATAATTGGCAACAACTTGATCTATAATAGATGGATCGAACTCGCCAAATTTGCGAACGTGCTGCAAAGAAACGCGTCTTGTCCGCCGCATACTATGCTTGCATTGACTACAAGGACATAAGATCCTCATTGAGAGATAGGTGTTTCGGTTGGACGGCCCCACATCCTTGTCACTACTCATAATGAGGGTAAAAATCTTATAACCTAGACAACAAATTTAATCTTCTATTGGCATTCTTTGTCTTTTATCTCTCTCTCTCTCTCTCTCTCTCTCTCTCTCTCTCTCTCTCTCTCTCTCTCTCTCTCTCTCTCTCTCTCTCTCTGTTCACATTGTAAACTACCTCACATTCTCTAGTCATGTCCAATCCCTGCCCACCTCGGTCTAGAGGTGCACAGAGATCAGAACCACCGGGTTATAATCTCGTCTTTATTGGTCAATGCTTATATTTGTGGGTACAAGAAATCTACACACCCACGTCTACATGATAGTGCATGTAGTGGACAAAACCCCTTTGCCTCTTCTCTAGCTATAGCATTTCACAGCATCTTAACATCTTTTCATAGTAGATCTTTTCACCGTTCGTCTAGCTCTAATTTTTTTACCGTAATCTTGAAGGTAGACTCTAATATAAAAACTCAATCCAAAATCTTATCTTAAATATAACCTAATTGAACATGTGGTGATTCGCTCCATTGAAGGGTAAAAGACATATCAATGGGGCTACTAGCTGCGTAGATGTGAATGGGCCTCACATATACAAATACTTCAATGCAAGAGTTTAATACTCTCACCTCTCCACCCCGTCGATCCAGGACCCAGGTGATGGGACAAAATCCTCCTCGAAGCTGGCCCACCCAGCCGCCACTCCCCAGGTGATGGGATAATCCCCTCTTGATGCAAACTCTTGCTGCGTCACTTTGCTGCCACCACCCGTCTAGATTGGTCGTCTCATCGTACATATGATTGATGAGGTAGGCGTATCACTTTGGCATGTCCCTCTCGTGAACTATAGCAACCCTGTCCGATGAATGCTCATCATCCTGGCCTCTAGGTGACCCCGAGGCAGTGTTTGGGTCACTCCTCAGCATCTCTGACGCACTGGCCCGGACACCACTCTCAAACGCGTAGGCAGTATAATCTCAAAATAAACCTAAATCTAATCTAATCTAACCTAAATAAACCTAAATCTAATCTAACGTAAATCTAAATCTAACCTTATCTTAAACGATAAAAAGAGAAAAATGGTATAACCTTTCTATCACCCAGGTGTGGTAGATTGGTTATGCCATTTCCCTCTTCAATAATAGGTAAATAACGTAAATAAACATAAATCTAATATAATATAACGTAAATAAACCTAAATCTAATCTAATATAACGTAAATCTAAATCTAACATAAAAAAACCTAAATCTAATCAAACGTAAATCTAACTAAAAATAAACATAAATCTAATTTAATTTAACTTAAATAAACATAAATCTAATCTAACGTAAGTCTACATCTAACCTAATCTTTCACGTCTTTTGGGATAGTTTTCTACGACGTTAAAACTCTCTTCTTCTCATGTGTGTGTGCCAATAAAAAGAGAAAAATGGTATAACCTTTCTGTCA
Organism: Adiantum capillus-veneris; assembly: GCF_014529385.1. NCBI lineage: Eukaryota > Viridiplantae > Streptophyta > Polypodiopsida > Polypodiales > Pteridaceae > Adiantum > Adiantum capillus-veneris. The sequence continues at coordinate 84,690,905 of NC_140940.1, read as the reverse complement.
CCCAAGTGTGGTAGATTGGTTATGCCATGTCCCTCTTGAATAACAGGTCTTGAGTTCAACTCCTCGTTGGCTAGATCTTTAAGGTCTCTTAAATTAGTTTCCTACGACGTTAAATTAAACACTCTTCTTTTCGGGTGTGTGTGTGTGTGGGTGTGTGCACGCCAATAAAATGAGAAAAATGGTATAACTTTTCTATCACCCAAGTGTGATAGATTGGTTATGCCATTTCCCTCATGAATAACAGGTCTGAGTTCAACTCCTCGTCGACTAGATCTTTAAGGTCTCTTGGGATAGTTTCCTACGACGTTAAGACTCTCTTCTTCTTCTTCTTCTTCTTCTTCTTCTCTCTCTCTCTCTCTCCCTCTCTCTCTCTCTCTCTCTCTCACACAACGTGTGTGTGCATTCTTTGTTTATGCATGTGTGTGTGCGTTTTTTGTTTATGCATGTGCTCTCTCTCTCTCTCTCTCTCTCTCTCTCTCTCTCTCTCTCTCTCTCTCAATGTGTGTGTGCATTCTTTGTTTACGCATGTGTATGTGCGTTTTTTGTTTATGCATGTGCTCTCTCTCTCTCTCTCTCTCTCTCTCTCTCAAAAACACAATGTGTGTGTGTGTGTGTGTGTGTGTGTGTGAGTGTGTGTGTGTGAGTGAGAGAGAGAGAGAGAGAGAGGCACTATGAGAGATCGTGGTGTTTACCGCGGTCCATTACTGCAAAACAAGAGAGAGGAATTCAAAATGAGGAGAGAGAATCGTTTTGATGCAGAAGCGGCACTTTAGCGCACATATTACCGCGCAAATATCCGCGATTATTGCCGCAAACATTACCGCTAAGACAGGATGGACTCCCTTCCCCCTCCCTCTCCCGCGGGTTTCCATTTAAATCCAATACAACTCCTACACTCTCCACAATGCTTGCTCAATTCAATTAATCTCTCTTTCACTCTAAAAATTCTATACATAAATCATTGAACTCACAACAAAACCATTACAAATACTATTCATAAGCACATAACGAAACATTTGCAAATTAATCATATACTACACCAACTGAAAGAATGGAGAGTTTTTTTAATTCTCATCTTGTATAAGATCTCTACAAGCACTAGGATCCATATTTAGACCCATAGTATTCAAATCAATAAACAAATTTAGAGATTCTTCCTCCTCTCCATCACCTCCTGTAGAATCATCATCGCTTTCTCCCTCTTCCTCCTCCTCAAGATGACTATTTGCAAGGCTTGGCTGACCTTCTTCAACTTCTACTACATCTTCCTTTGCATCTTGTGGTGATGGTATGATGGGATCAATTACTGGCTCAATGTCCGTCTCTGCAAAGATAGATCTACCCCGCGGCGTGACTGAAATGACATACCAAAGTCTTCTTTGAAATATACATGGCACATAAAAGACTTGTACGTCACACACTAAGAATAAGCTGATATACATAACTTAAATTTTTAATTTAAATTAATTTCACATAGCCTAAATTACCTGCTCGCAACTACTAGGATACACCAAGTTGTCAGTTTTTCCCCGATGGAATTGGGTGGAATCCACCATAATGAGCCCATTTTCATGTCTTTTAACCTCACCCGCAAACCATCGACACTCAAAGAGGATTTTGTGAAAAGATATGAAATCCACTTTGATTATTCTCTCTATAGTACCACAATATCTGACCTCATCTGTTGTTGTGTCAAAGTTTCCCATCACGCCACAATCATTAGTGGTCCGACGCTCATCTATCTTGCGGGTGCGAAAATGTCGACCTTCGGACCAAATGGAGTTGAAAATGAGACCCTACAATCACAATGCATAAGAGGTTACATCGCATTTCATTAAGTGATTTGCATACATGCATACATAACATATACACACTCACCTTGCGCAAGCATCCTCGCGCATACTCCCATTCTTTAGGGCTTATTTGTTCTCCTTGTGCTTTGGCATTGGTCATGGCATTATGGATCCACTCTACTTGAATCAAGTCAGGATATTTTGCAAGATTTTTAGGAAAAGGAGGTGCACGTCTACCTCCATGGGACCTCTTCCATGCATCTCTATCCCTTTCTCTAGCTGTGCGGGCTTCCAAGTACATATTGACCCATTTGGTCATGATAGTGGCATTGAGTAAAGAGTAGTTGTTGACTATGGCATGAAACTCTCTATCCATGACCAAGAGTGAGCCTTTTCCACTGGGAATGGTTGAGTGCTTCCTAGCATCCTCTTCTTCACTCCACAGACGAGGCAATGATGGATCCACTGTGATGAGATACTGTGAGACATACACAAATGCCTCTTGCACCACCCAACCTTCTGCCATGCTCACTTGAAAACATTAAAACCACATATTTTTATTAGTAACTCCATAGCGTTTAAATGCTATCTATATTGTATTTATTTTGCATACCTCCGGTTGTGACCTCAATCTAACAAAATCCTTTAAAGTCTTCAAGAATCTCTCCAAGGAGAACATCCATCTAGAGTGAACCACCACACAAATGGCAATCTCCTCAACAAGGTGAAGCAATAGGTGTATTTGACTAACAAGGATTGTACGTGGGAATGCATCCTCAATAGCACACACTGCCTCTACTGCTAGCTGATGGGCTACTGGTATGGCTTCTACTTCTATCTCCTTGGAGCTCACAAATCTACAGGGCAAACGTTATATAGTAGATGAAAAAAAATTCCAAAGTTCATGCATGCACAACATGATATAGTACTTGAAAAAAACCCATTATCTCACAATCTCACCCACTTTGAATATTGCAGCCTTCACCTTAGTGTCCCCATAACCACTAATAGTTATGGGAAGTACAAACTATAAGCAATAAAACATCTTAGTGAATGTCAACCTATATATAAGGACACATAGACACCACAAATTGTTCTACTCTTACCTGAAGGATTTTATGCCAATCATGGGATTTCAATCCATACAATTGAGTGGAGCCACCCTTTTTGGTTTTTGTGAAAGCACCTTTGAGTGACCGCATATATCCCGTTGGAGTTTTGATGGATGCAATAACTTGCTTTGTCCGCTCTGCCTTTGACATTATCCACGGTGCTTTTGGGAGAATCATCTTTCCCCGCTCCCCCATGCGGGGCGTGGCTGAAGGGGGGAGACGTCTAATGGCTCTTAAATCTTCCCTAGCACCCAATGAATCCATCTTGCCAATTATGTGATCCCATATAGCTTGCCCAACATTTTTGAATACATGCATAGGGTCCAATAAGTGCTAAATTTTCAACGAAGCCCAATAGGGGAGCGACAACAAGATTGAGTACCTCGACATACCCTTTGGCAACCCATTGGGAGGCGGTGAGGTACCATGATGCTCCTCCCAATGCTTCGCCCAATCAGCCATGTTCCAATGGAATGGCTGCACTCCATTGATAGGGGGAGCATATCTACGATGTGAAGGAGGAAGGAAGCGATGGTTGTTGGGATAGATCAGCTTCCCAAGAAGAGGAGGTCTCTCTGTCACAAGGGAAGGGCCACAAGTGGGACACGCACTATGTCCAGATGTTGCCAATCCTGCCAAGAGGTAAACAAACGTTACACATGAGACGATAAACCTAAAGCAAAGAGTACAATTAACATGTGCATACTTACCAGATACCTCTCCAAATCCTGGGTAATCATGCATGGTCCACATGAGGATGCACTTGATGACGGCATTGCGGTCTCGTGGTGGCCGTGAAATGTCAATGACATCTATGCCTCTCCATAGTTCTTAAAGCTCATCAATAAGAGGCTGCAGATATAAATCCATGTTTTTTACCTTGTGCTTTCCTGGAATGAGAAGTGATAGTAAAATGTTTCCCTTTTTTGTTGCCTCCCAAGGCGGAATATTGTAGTTTACAACAACCACCGGCCAAGTGCTCCATGAAGTAGAGCGGTGCCCAAATGGATTCACTCCATCACTAGCTAACCCAATCCTCAAGTGACGAGGCTCATCCCTGAACTCTGGCCATGTGTCCTCTATGTGCTTCCACGTTGGTGAGTCAGCTGGCACTCTCCTAATACCATCTGTGGAGCGGTTTTTTGCATGCCAACTCAAAATCTCGCTCGTACCCTTCGATCTAAACATATGTTGGATGCGAGGGATGAGTGGAAAATGCCTCAAAACTTTACGTGGAATTCTGTTGCTCTGCATTTCTTCTTTGAACCTAGGCTCCCCGCACGATGGACATGTGTCACAATCGGCATGCTCATTATGAAAGAGCACACAATCGTTCACGCAAGCATGAATGCGATCATAATCCATCCCTAATGCAGTCACCACTTCACGGGCTTTTCGTCTGTTCTCTGGCATGTGATTGCCAGCTGGCAGCATCTTTCCTAGCAACCTATCACAAGAAGAAAGTACATTAGAAGCTAATTTATGCACTCCACAAGCATCCTTCACAATCTGTAAACATACCTCAAAAGTGCTTGTGGGATGTGGTCACTCGGATAAGAGGGAGCAGCAGTACTTGACTGATTTGATGTGCTTCCTCCCTCTCTAATGGATTCCTGGCGCATGCGCTCTTCCACCCTCCTTTCCCCTCCTCCACCAACCACACGCCAATGTGGGGTGACGTCAATAGCCGCAACAATTCGCGGATCGTTTGTTTCCATCCGTGCACGCTTGCGAGGATCGTCCCATAGTCCATAATCTTCTACATGGCTCAAGCATATCCGTCGAAGTCGAGCAATGGCGCATTTGCACCGCACGCATGGGCATGGTAATCGCTCGGCCAACCACCGTGATCTATCCGGTTCAGTGGACGGGCCAAAATCATCCCAAGCAACCTACATTAATAAATCACATACACTAATTAAAATCAAATTACCAAAGAATGTTAATAAAATATCAGTAAAAAGTAAAAATTAACCATTTAGGTAAAAATGTCAATTTCAAAGTACTAGAAATACTTTCATTTTATATATATTTTATAAAAAACATAGTACTAATAGATTGTGAGGATCAATAGTAATAATGTCAGAACGTGGCCATCTGTTTATTTGGCCCGAATTTGTGCGGCGGTAATATACGCGGTAATGTTTGCGGTAAGAGACATGGTAATGCTCGCGGTAATAGAAGCGGAAAATCAAATTTCAAAATTTTTTATAAATAGGGACACCCGCGTGCCCCGCGAAGTTCAAAGCCCTAAAATTTGAATTCCATCGTCTTCTCCACAGAAGCCGAGAGCGCGAACCTCACAACCTTGAGCTCTACCTCCATCTCTACTCTTCTACTCTCCACCATCTCTACTCTTCCACTCTCCTACCCTCTCCCAACAAGCGCTTCAATTCCATGTAAGTTTTGTTGTTATGTTTTTTTATTTTTTCACACGCATACACACACATGCATACACACACACACGCATACACACATGCATACACTCATACACACGCATGCACACACATACATACACACACACACTAATTAGTGCATGTGTACGTTCTTTACACACTAATTAGTGCATGTGCACGTTCTTTACACACTAATTTGTGCATGTGTTCTTTACACACACTAATTAGTGTAAGTAAAGATACACCAAAACTTAAATTTGTTAATTATTAGTTACTTGCAAAATCTAAACTTGTTAGATTTTATTACTTGCATAACCTAATATGTTAAATTTGGGATTGGTCATGCACACACTAATTAGTGTGTGTTAACACACACTAATTAGTGTGTGATTAGTGTGTTCATTGACCAATGTGATTGGTCAATGCACACACTAATTAGTGTGTTATTAGTGTGTGCATTGGCCAATGTGATTGGTCAATGCACACACTAATTAGTCTGTGATTAGTGTGTGCATTGGCCAATGTGATTGGTCAATGCACACACTAATCAGTGCTCATTAACACACACTAATTTGTGTGTGATTAGTGTGTGCATTGACCAATGTGATTGGTCAATGCACACACTAATTAATGTGTGCATTGACCAATGTGATTGGTCAATGCACACACTAATTAGTGCTCATTAACACACACTAATTTGTGTGTGATTAGTGTGTGCATTGACCAATGTGATTGGTCAATGTACACACTAATTAGTGTGTGCATTGGCCAATGTGATTGGTCAATGCACACACTAATTAGTGTGTGATTAGTGTGTGCATTGGCCAATGTGATTGGTCAATGCACACACTAATTAGTGCTCATTAACACACACTAATTTGTGTGTGATTAGTGTGTGCACTGACCAATGTGATTGGTCAATGTACACACTAATTAGTGTGCTATTAGTGTGTGCATTGGCCAATGTGATTGGTCAATGCACACATTAATTAGTTTTGGATTAGTGTGTGCATTGGTCAATTGGATTGGCCAATACACACATTATTTAGTGTATGTGATTAGTGTGTGCATTGGCCAATGTGATTGGTCAATACACACACTATTTAGTGTGTGATTAGTGTGTGCATTGACCAATAGAATTGGTCAATACACACACTATTTAGTGTGTGATTAGTGTGTGCATTGACCAATAGAATTGGCCAATGCACACACTAATTAGTGTGTGATTAGTCCAATTACACAAGCCAATGCGCACACTAATTAGTGTATGTTAAAACACACTAATTAGTGTGTGCACAAGCCAATTACACAAGCCAATGCACACACTAATTAGTGTATGTTAACACACACTAATTAGTGTGTACACAATCTAATGCACACACTAATTAGTGTATGTTAAAACACACTAATTAGTGTGTGCACAAGCCAATTACACAAGTCAATGCACACTCTAATTAGTGTGTGTCAACACACACTAATTAGTGTGTGCACAAGCCAATTACACAAGCCAATGCACACACTAATTAGTGTGTGCACAAGCCAATTACACAAGTCAATGCACACTCTAATTAGTGTGTGTCAACACACACTAATTAGTGTGTGCACAAGCCAATTACACAAGCCAATGCACACACTAATTAGTGTGTGCACAAGCCAATTAAACAAGCCAACACTAAAACACACACTAATTATGTTAAATTAAACAACAATCAACACAAAAATAGAAACATACCTCCATGATTAAGTCGTAGGTGACGTATTAGGCCCCAATGACCATCCAAGTGATCATGCAATCGATCACACTAATCATAGACACAATAATCTCTTATTAGTCAATACACACACTAATATCTTATTAGCACTCGAGGCTTTGCAAGACTCTTTTATAGGTTGTAGACACACATTGGATTCTTTCCACATTGGATTCTTTCAACATTGGATACTATAGAGAATCCAATGTTTGAAAAAATCAATGTGTAAATTTTTAATCATATATTCAAATTTTATACCCTAGTTTAATCTTTGTCGTAATAAATGCAGACCATGTCTTCTTCTTCCACACCACGCTTTCGCAGCATTGAGGATTTCATGGCAGACGGGATGTCATATCCCGACGCTCTCTCTACCTATCATTCACAGCCGTCGCCTCAGCAGTCATCATCAGGGTTCGGCTGGTTTCAGGACGCTCTAGGTGGGTCCACTGCCGTACCTGTGACCGATCCAGATGTGGAGAGGGCATTGCGTCTTCAGGCTGAGTGGTTAGGTTCACAGCAGACCCTTACACAGCGCTATTCATCGGCGCAGCTAGTAGCTTTTGGATTATCAGAGGTCTCTACTCCGACTGGTGGCACTCCATACCTGCAGAGTTTTCCAGCTACAGCTCCAGGTTCAACTTTTCCTTCACAGGGTCCAACGCCCTAGGGTCCGACGCCGTTGGGTGCGACGCCACAGTGTCCGACGCCACGGGCGTCCACCTATCCATCACCTATCCCACCTTCTGTCCCAGATTCACGTCGGCGCTCTTCTGGCAGTGAGCGTCAGGGCAGCTCGCACGCTAGCGCCGGTTGATCTCGACGAGGGAGCGGAGCTAGTTGTTGTTTTGGGGAGGGGGGGGGGAAGTACTACAGATTCTCCTCCACAGTCACCGCTCCCTTCTCCAGCAGAAGATGAAGACCATGACATGCCTTGACCAGATGCTCGCGGGTTATACTACCAGGTTCATAGAGGAGGTATGGTGGATCTCGGGACAGCACAGGGTAGGAGATTCCGCACACATGTCAACCAATTAATCCACTCCACATATATCAATTGTTTTCTCAAATTTGATCAGCAAGATTCCTACAACCTCACATATATAGAGACAACCATGCACATGCGTTTCCCCAACCCTGAGGGGCAACAATTCTCAAGGCAATGGTTGCAAGAGCATGTCAAAACATTTCTGAAGAACAAAAAAGCTAGTGTGAGGAGAGCGGCAAAGAAGACAATGGAGTCTCCAGAGCATAGCTATCGGCCAGGAAATGTCCATGATGTGGAGTGGGAGACCGCTATGGGCGAGAAAGAGGACGAAAGGGCAACCGGTGCGAGGATGTATACGCGTCAAGTTGAGGCCAGATCCCATCAGCCTCCTACGCATTATGGTTCGGGAGGAAAAACGGCTTGGAAAGACAAATATGTAAGTAAAAATATTAGTTTTATTGTAAAAAATCTAATATTTTTCATTTAATTAATTGGTTACTATTTTTTGTCAGTATAACATTACCATGAGTTGCCCGACCAAAGAAGTGCAAAGATATAGAGAGAACCATACCAAGTATCAAACTTGGTGTTGGTTGTTTGAAAATCAAATGATCTCTCGAGAGGAGTTCGAAAATGCGTGCAAAAGTCTGCAACATGTAAGTTTAATCTTATCTAAATAATCAAATTGTTGATTTTATGTCAAATATTAAATAACAAAGTGTTAATTGTTTCTTTTTTATGGTTTTGCAGAGTCAAGGAGTTCCACGTGAAATGCCACCAACTCCCCCATGAGCATCCTCTATTTTGTATACGCGGGCCCCGTTTGCCCTATCCCACATGACCATACTCTATTTTGTACATGCGTGCTTTTTTTGCCCTTTATGTAAATGCAATACCTATCATATTTTGTCTCAATACCTCCCCCAATTGTAATTCCACTTATGTAAATGAAATTATCAATCTTTTTTTGGCTCAATGTATTGTCCAATTGTGATATTTTGTTGTAATTAATAATAATTTTATAAAATAACTAAAATAAATAAAAAAATAGATGACCTTTTGGATGGTCCTGCAAAGGACATCTGTTTTTTAATAATAAATCCCTTCGCAGTAATGCTCGCGATAAGCCTGACGCGGTAATATGTGCGGGTACTGTTGCAACAAAGCACGCGGTAATATTTGCGGACATATTGCCGCATCCATTACCGCATCAGTTACCGCTAGACCATTACCGCCAGCTTTGCCGCAATATTTGCCGCGTACGGGAATTTTTATATTTCAAGTTTGTTTGTTTTTTTCGGTAATGTGAGCGATAATACCGCGCATATGTTATAGTGAGGAAGAGAGAAAGAGGAGAAGGGAACATGAGAGTGAGGAGAGGGAAGGAGCATACCTAGCTCTCCTTCCTCTCCTCGTGTGTGTGTGTGTGTGTGTGTGTGTGTGTGTGTGTGTGTGTGTGGAGAAGAAAGAGAGAGAGAGAGGGAGAGCGCGCGTTACCTTTGCTTGTTTGAGCGCGCGTCGAAAACTCAGATCTCATATCAGAGTTTTTGAACGCTCTCGGTTATTTTTTTACCTTGAATGCATCGCTATAAGCGTTCCTAAGTTACTTATAACTTAGCGACGTGAATAGCGACGCCGTGGGTTTTCACATTTGAGCGACGCTCAAAGATATTAATTACCTCTTGTAGTGTAGAGCTTATGTGGATCTTTCATCTTGTGCAAATTGGCATACATCATGCTTAGTTCTCTCCACCTCACAAAAATTGGGACTAATTTTCCGCTAAGTTTTGGAACACTGTTCCAAGAGTGAGAAATATATTTTTTCCACTCGAAAAGCTGCTTCAAAATTTTCAAAGTCGCACGTGTGAAAATGTCTTTTTCTCACTCTCTAGGTGCGAATCTTGATTTTTCCACTAAAGTTTGCAATTGAAAAAAACTCTTGAACTTCTTGTGCGCACATGCGTGCTGGTTTGCGTGCAAAATTTTTGAATGAAATTTTTTTAATATCTTAGCATCAGAGACATTATGTGTGAAAATTTTCAAAGTGAAAAAAGTTATGATCTGAAAGGACTTTTACTTTTTGCATAGAGAAATTTATAGACGAAAAAAAATTATAGCATAAAAATTAGAATTTTGTATGCTCCCTTAAAGGTATAAATAATTCTATCGAAAAACATGTTGACAATATTTTAGATTGTAAAAGATTTATACTTATATCACATACAAAAATGTTTTCAATGTTGAAAAAATTACAAGTACATCTAAAAATGAGTCATTAAAAAAAAATCTCAATATAAAATACAAAGGTATGAATAATATTAAGGACTGAAAATATCAAATTTACATGGGGTTTTTGACCTTTAATCGTTTTAAAAAAACATCAGTGTAAAATACGAACATGAAAAGAATATATAGAAGTGAAAACATGACTTCTACATAGAAATTCATAATTTTTTTCCTTGTAAAAAATGGTTTCCACACCATAGCGTGTGAAATCCGAAATTAATACCACTTTTTATAGGTGAGAAAAAGTCTAAAACTTGTAGTGAGGGTTGTAGGGCATGTGAATCACGCATCACGACGAGTCCACTCTGTGTAAAGCCTCACCCTCGATACATAAGCCATACGCAGCACGTCCTGATTTCAGATTTTCCATCTCTTCAAGCATTTCGTTCACGTCACATAGGCAAGCAACATGGGCTCTTGTAATATTTCTCCCCATGTGGTTGTCTTCCCTTTTCCTGCCCAAGGCCATGTCAATGGCGCTATGGACCTGTCAAGAAAGCTAGCATTGCTTGGAGTCTCTATAACCTTTGTTTGCACTGACGCCTACATTAGCAGCATGCTGAAGCAAGGCTTCAATGCAGGCGGTCTTCCCATTCGCCTCCATGGCCTTCCGAACGGCTTACCGCAGGAGAAGAGCATGACTGATACACTTGATCAAGTGGATGTCTTGATTAGAGTAACAGAAAGCATGGGCCCTGCTCTTCAAGAGCTTCTCAACAAGCTCAACACGAATGAAGAGGGCCGAGTTGCGTGTGTGGTCTATGATTTCATGTTGTGGTGGGTGGGACGGCTGGGCAAAGAGCTTCACATTCCTGCATACATCTTCTACCCCATGTCGTCTAGCTTCTATTCATATTTACTGCATATCCCTGATTTTGTGTCGGAAGGCCGGCTTCCTCTGGGCCCCCACACAGACTTGAATGAAAAATCTAACATGTTTAAGATCCCTGGCTTCCCATCTCTCCATGTCAGCGAAATGCCCGACATATCTTGGAACCCCAATCCAGTGGCCTCCTTCGATTATGTCCTTCGATGTGCGGCGCGGTGGCGCGACGCAACGGGTATGCTACTCAACACAGTGTACGAATTGGAGAAGGATGTGGTAGATGGCTTGATGGAGAAAGCCCCTGAGTTGGACATAAAGGCAGTGGGCCCCCTTCTGCCAGCATCGTTCCTGAGGGGTGAGTCGTCGACGAGCAAGGAGGCTGAGAGTGCAGATGCGCAGAGGTGCTTGAAGTGGCTGGATGAACAGCCAAAAGCATCAGTGCTGTACGTAGCCTTTGGAACGATTGCCTGCCTGACAGAGGCCCAGACACACGAGCTTGCAATGGGGTTGGAAGCCAGTAAGGAACGGTTTCTGTGGGTGGTAAGAATTCCAGATCAGCAGCAAAAGGGGGAGGAGTGGACGCAGCTGCTTCCGAGCGGGTTTGAGAAGAGGACGGAGGGGAGGGGGGTGGTGCTATGGGAACCTGCGCCACAGAGGAAGATATTGGCGCACCGTGCGATAGGCGGGTTTCTTACGCACTGCGGGTGGAACTCGACGCTGGAGGCGACCTGCAAGGGGGTGCCCATGCTATGCTGCCCCATGTTTGCGGACCAAGGGATGAACAGCAGGTGGGTGGAGGAGATGGTGCACACCGGCGAGATGTTGAAGAGAGAAGGTGAGAATGGTATTGTGAGCAGAAATGAGGTGGAACGCAAGACTCGAGAGGTGGTAAGTAAGTCAAGCCCCTTACGAAGCTCAGCTGCTCGGATTCAAGACGTGGCTTGCCATGCTGCCCTCGATGCAACTGGTTCATCCTCCAAGAACCTTCAGGCCTTCGTTAAAACTCTCTTCCCTCGCTGATTAAGAGTGAAGAGGCCAATATCAGGCCATTTAAAACATGGGGCCGAATAGAATAGAGGGACATACAATTTAAAAGCTTTGAATTATTTTCGGCTGGATAGTTTTCAATAAAATTGATACGAAAAGATAGGTCACACCAAGCACTTGCCATTCCCAATCATAACTATTATGTATTTTAATAATATTTTTCGTTTACGTTGAACGTGCACAAAAATGGGTAATTGTTTCGAGTTAACTAATGCTCGCATGAGGGGTAATCGTTATGGATGACCCCTCTCTCTCCGCTCTAATTGCACTGTAAAAGAATGCATTTAAAAATGGGCATGTTATTCCCTGCCTTTTTCACTTGTGTGAGTCTACCATGTCACGTCATATTTATGGTGTTTGAGTGTTGTCACATCAAGTCTATTCTAGTATGTCCCTAAAATCTTTTTAGGATTTGTATTGAGGAGAATCTAAATAGATGCTGCTACAGCTTTTAGAGAAAAGGGTAAAGGAGAAATGTAAAACTATTCAATTTTGAGTTGAAGGCTACTGGGAAAAGGCCGCCACACGCCTTTATTTCACGCGAGCACTTTCATGTTGCTCTTGCAAGGTGTGTGTGTGTGTGTGTGTGCTTTTTTTTTTTTTTGAGAGAGAGGGAGAGAGAACTCCTGCGCTACGACCTGAATGCAAGAGAGAGGACGTAACACGAGCCTTGCAGCCTCTGTTGTGTTTGTGTGTGTCTCAAGCCTCTGTCTTTGTGTGTGTGTGTGTGTGTGTGTGTGTGTGTGTGAGAGAGAGAGAGAGAGAGAGAGAGAGAGAGAGTGAAAAAAGAAGAAGATAATTTTAACGTCGTAGGAAGCTCACAGAGAGAGAGAGAGAGAACTCTTGCGCTACGAGCTCAATACGAGAGAGGCAGAACTCCTATGTAGACGTACGAGCTCTGTTGTGTTTGTGTGTGTCAAGTTTGTCTTTGTGTGTGTCGGCCCTCACCTGCTCCTGCCTCCCCTCGGTGCTACTAGATGACCATTGCGACAGGCCCCCCTTCTCTTCATCTTCGCTTCCTAACTACGTCAAAGTGGAGGTGAGAAAATAACAATTGGAGACTGTGATGGAAGTCATATTGATCATATCGATGTAGTACCTAGCCAGAGAGACGTGATGCACCCAGACATCGCGTGAGAGCACCAAAGAAAGAGATTCAGCCTGTCAGCCTTCTCAAGTTCTCCATGAGAGATTACATGTGCTCAGAGTGCTTGCGACCATGGCATTTCCAGCAGGCAGCTTGGCATTCTACACATAGATGTGGAGGGCGTGAACAATAAGGTGATGCATGGAATGTGCATGTCGTGAAAGAAGCAAAGCATGTCGGCGCGTGCCAAGCTTGGGCATCACCGTTGTCGGGGGATAAGTATGAGAAAGGTGAGCCGGAAAGGCACCAGGTCCCTGGCTGTGAGAGGTGTGGGGAAAAAAGGTGCAGCATGCACAATTAACAAAAACAGAGATCAAAACAAACAATTCTCTTAATACCAGCTAATCAACAGTGTCTATTGATTAATCAATCATTAATGGAAGCTTTATGCTCCTTACAAGGTGGAGCCTGGCTTAATCCAGGTGCTAATCAAGAAAATCAATAATGACCTGCTTTGTACTCCCTTCTGCTTCTTCCCGCTATGGCATAGGAGCTTCGTCTTCCAATGGCCGTCTGAGTTGTCTTAAGATTTATGGCTTAAATCCCAGATTTAAATGGGTTTAGGCTTGGCTAATGGTTTAAGATTAGGCTCAGAGCTTAAGAGAATCCCGGCTAATGATTGCTTAAGCTTGGCTAATGAGGACGAGGTTAGGTAAGAATATGGCTAATGAGTTTAGTATAGGTTTAGTTTGAGGATTCGAATGGCTAATGAGGCTTAGAAGCTTTGGCTTGGCTTAAGGATATTAAGATTAGCTCGGCTTAAGAAATTCGGGTTTAGGTCTTTTTCTCTCGGGAGAGAGAGTTCCTGAGAAGAGAAGACCCTTCCAAAAGAAAATGAGAGAGTGCCCTCAAGAGAGCAATTCCTTCTTCTTTATAGGTTGCATGGGGGAAATAAAATCCTATTCTCGGCCATCCCATTAGCAATATTCCTAATGGGAGTGGCCTCTTGATGATGTGGCAGGTCGAGTGATCACTATGGGAGAATGCTGCTATTACCGCACAGCATTACCGCATAAGAGGAGAGAGAGAGGTTTAAGAAAGAGAGAGATTGTATGCTGCAACCCTGCTGGCCGGTTTTCCGATTTTTCCACGATTATTACCGCATGTATTACCGCCCATATAGCCGCGTAGATTACCGCAATAAAAAAAAGAATCCACTTGGCCGGCCGCCCCCATTCCTCTCCCACTTTTCTCTTTCTATAAATTCTATTCTATTTTGTTACTTTTCAGAAATTGGTACCCCCTTTTTGCATGGAGTGTAAGAAATCCCATTCTCATTAGGATTTTTAGTGCCTCTCTTCTCTTTGCTTGTCTCATCTATTGGTATGATTCTCCTACTGGTATGATTCTCTACTCTACTCATTTGTACTCCATGAGATTCTATATCAAAAAATATATAGTTTCCACCTCAAAATCTTATGTCAACTATGCATTCATATGGAAATGGCAAACAAACAATGATCAAAATTGTATTGTCTTGCGTTCATAAACAAATAGCCCTTTTGTACAACATAAGTAGAGAAAGAAGACAAAATCCAAAAGATATTTATTAATTTTCATCCTCCAAGAGATCTCTACAAGTGCTTACATCCATGTCCAACCCCATGGTAACTAAATCAACAAATAAATCTATTGATTCATCCTCTATAGCCTCTCCTATTGAATCATCATCATCCTCTCCATCCTCATCCTCCTCCTCACTATGGTTGGTTCTCCTCGACCTCAACTGCATCATTGTCATTGGCGTCTTCTTGAGATGGTATGGTGGGATCTGCCAAAGTCTCTATGTTCGTATCTGCAAAGATAGATCTGCTCCATGGTGTGACTGGAATAACATACCAAAGTCGTCTTCGATACATACAAGGCACATAAAACACCTGTAGGTCATAGAGCAAACAACAACATGAATGTAGTTTTATATGTATCATATAATGTTTTACTGAGTTGCACATGGACTTTACCTCCTCACAACTACTAGGTTGCACCAAGTTGTCGATCTTCCCGCGATGAAATTGCCCGGAGTCTACCATATAGAGCCCATTCTCATGTCTCTTAACCTCACCCGCAAACCATCAACAGTCAAAGAGATATTTGTGAAATGTTCTGAAATCCACTTTGCTTATCCTCTCTATTGTTCCATATTCCCTCACCTCTTGTGTTTTCGTGTCAAAGTTGCCCATAGCTCCACTATCGTGAGTGGTTCGACGGTCATCTATCTTGCGGGTTCGAAAATGACGTCCTTCGGACCACATAGAGTTGAATGTGAAGGCCTGCAAAAACCAATCAGGATAGATGAGAGAGAGAGAGAGAGAGAGAGAGATGACACACATACACACACACACACACTAAACATATTTAGTATATTACCCTTGGTAGACATCCTCGTGCGTACTCCCATTCTTTAGGGCTTATTTGTTCTCCTTGTGCCTTGGCCTTGGTCATGGCATTGTGTATCCACCCAACTGGAATTAGATCAGGGTATTTGGCAAGCTCTTTAGGAAAGGGAGGTGCTCGCCTACCACCATACGACCTCTTCCATGCTTCCTTCTCCCTTTGTCTCGTTGTACGCACCTCCACATACATATCCACCCATTTGCCCGTGATGGGAGCATTGAGTAGACAATGGTTGTTGACTATGGCTTGAAATTCCCTATCCAAAATCAAGAGAGAACCTTTCCCACTTGGAATTTTTGCGTGTTTTTTTGGATCCTCTTCCTCCGTCTTTAAACGAGGCAATGATGGGTCTATTGTGAAAAGATATTGAGAGACATACACAAAATCCTCTTGTATAATCTAACCCTTTGCCATGATTTACTGAACACATGAAACCATTAGTGATTAAAGTAACCAATAAAAAGCGTTGTGAATACAATCCAATCCTAATAAGGTTTAAGGCTTAAGATCGATGAATACCTCTGGTTGTGATCGTAGCCTTACAAAGTCTTTTAAGGTCTTTAGGAACCTCTCAAGAAAGAACATCCACCTGGAGTGAACCACACCACAAATGGCTATCTCCTCAACAAGATGGAGCAATAGGTGAACTTGGCTAACAAGGATAGAACGTGGAAATGCATCCTCAATAGCACAAGTTGCTTCAATCGCTAGAAGTCGAGCTGTTCGAATGGTTGAAACTTCGATTTCTTTGGAACTCACAAACCTGTAACCAAAAAACCCTTCATAATCTTCATGGTAAAGTTAGTCTTCAAAGTAAAGTTTAGGAGAGAGGATCAAATGTGCTATACCTGACAACTTCTCCCACCTTGAATATTGTAGCCTTTACCTTCGTGTCCGCAAATCCACTAATGCTAATTGGAAGCACAAACTATTGCACAAACAAAAAGAATTATTAGTATCCAGAACCCTAAACCACATACACACACACTCACATACACACACACATTACCTGAAGAATCTTGTGTCAATCATGGGATTTGAGTCCATACAGTCATGTGGATCCTCCTTTCTTAGTTTTAGTGAAGGCACCCTTGAGCGAATCCATATAACATGTTGGAGTACGGATGGATGCAATGACTTGTTTCATCCGCTCTTGATCCACCCTTGATAGAATCCAAGGTGCCTTTAGAAGAACCATCTTCCCCCGAGGCCCCATGCGAGGTGTGGCCGAAGGAGGGAGCCTCCTTATGGCCCTCATGTCCTCTCTAGCCCCCAATGAATCTTTCTTGCCTACTATGTGATCCCATATAGCTTGCGCAACATTTTTGAACACATGCATTGGATCCAATAGGTGTTGGATTTTCAATGAAGCCCAATAGGGTAGTGATAAGAAAATAGAGTACCTAGACATACCCCTAGGTGGATCATTGGGAGGAGGCAATGTGTCGTGATTCTCGTTCCAATGTCTTGCCCAATCGGCCATGGTCCAATGGAGTGGCTCCATCCCATTGCACGGTGGAGCATAAAATCGATGTGTGGGAAGCAAGAAGTGATGGTTATTGGGGTAGATCACCTTACTAAGGCGAGTCTCTCTGTCACGAGTGAGGGTCCACAAGTTGGGCATGCACTATGTCCAAATGTCGATAGTCCTACAAAAACAAAAGACATAACCGCATATAAGTGACCAGTGCAAAGACATTAAAGAGCGTCACAAAGTATAAGCTTACCAGAAATCTCTCCAAGCCTGGGGTAATCATACATGGTCCACATGAGAATGCACTTGATCATTGTGCGCCGATCACAAAGTGGTCTTGATACATCAAAAACATCTATGCCGTTCCATAGCTCTTGAAGCTCTTCAATCAAAGGTGCTAAATATACATCCATGTTCTTCACCTTGTGTTTTCCTGGGACTAGAAGAGAGAGCAAAATGTTCCCCTTCTTGGTTGACTCCCATGGTGGAATGTTGTAGTTCACAACAACCACTGGCCAAGTACTCCATGAGGTAGACCGATGCCCAAATGTGTTTACCCCATCACTAGCCAGACCAAGCCTCAAGTGACGAGGCTCTTCTCTAAACTCCGGCCATGTCTGCTCGATGTGTTGCCATGCCAGCGAGTCAGCCGACACTCTCATAACCCCATCGGTGGAGCGATTTGTCAATGCCATGTAAGAAGCTCGCTTGTTCATTTGGTGATGAACATGTGCTTGATGCGGGGAATGAGGGGGAAATGACAAAGAACCTTGCGAGCTATTGTGGTTCCTTGCATTCCCTCTTTGTACCTTGATTCTCCACACTCGGGGCAAGCATCATGCCCTGCATGTTCATTGCGGAATAGCACGCAATCATTGACACATGCATGTATGCGATCATAGTCCATCTCAAGCCCTGTCCACCTGTCGTGCATTCCTTTGATTTTTTAGAAGATGATTGCCTTTAGGCATCATCTTGCCTAATAGCCTATGACATAATTAAAGAACACTCATTATTGCATATAACCACGAAAAAAACTCACAACTAACACTTATTACACTTAAACGTACCTCAATAGTGCATCGACCCCTGCATTGCTCCATCCAAACATTGCTTGAATATTCAAGATCTCAAGAGACGCTCATAATATGGAGTAGGAGCATCCCTCGTAAAGAGCGGTGTGTGTTGCATCTAGAAATGGATCTTTGTTTTTTTGGGTGACTTCTTTACATGCACACTCAGGCTCACACTCATTCTCCGCCTCACGTGCAAGAAGATCCTCAACCATATTGTGCAAATGATCTTCCTCCACCTCCATGTGGGGTGGGGTGGTGGGGAGATCCCCATATGTGGTGGATGTAGGATGCACATGCGCTCGTGTGGACCCACCCACATCGGACGACGGGTGTGACCCCCCTCCCATGACTGCTTCCTGGCGCAATCGCTCTTCCGTCCTCCTCCCACCTCCGCCCCCGATCACACTCCAATGGGAAGCGACATCAATGGATGCCAAAACCCTCGGATCGCTAGTTTCCATTCGAGCGTGTTTTCTCGGATCGTCCCATAGTCCATAATCATCCATGTGAGCCAAGCATATACGCCGAAGCCGTGCAATCGCACGCTTACATCGCGTACATGGACATGGTAGTCGCTCGCTCAACCACCATCGAGTTCGTTTCGCGCCAACCGGCGGACCCACGTCATCCCAATCGACCTGCACACACGACCTGCACACTAAATAAGAAAAAATAAAATAAGAAAAAGAAGAATCAAGAATGTTGGTACTGACATGACTGACACTCATTAAAGATAGAGGGGACTGTAAGGTAAAGAGGTGGGTACAAGAGGTCATCCAGTCGGCATAACCTTAATGGCTCATCAAAGCTTTTGGCGGTAATATACGCGGTAATAGGCGTGGGAAAAGACGTGGTAATACACGCGGTAAGATTTCCAGCAAAATTTTTTATATAAAGGGGGCACCTACGTGCCCCGTGAAATTGAATGCCAAAAATTCAAAAACGTTCCTCCTTCTTTGGGCGGGCCTGTTTCCCTCTCCATCTCCAAGGTCTCTCTCCTTCTCCCTCTCCATCTCCAAACTCTATTACTCTCTTCATCTCCATCCCCACCATATCCAAGCGATCGAGGTCACGACTATAAGTGCTCGAACTCTCTCTCTTTCTTCTCATTCTTCTACACACACACACACACACACACACACACACACACACAAACACATACACAAACACACACATGCACACACACACAATGCATACACATTGCACACACACACACACACACACAATGCATACACACACATGCACACACACGCACACACACACGCACACTATTTTGTGCACAATCACACACTAATGCTCACATTAGTGTGTGCATGCTTTACAATCACACACTAATGCTTGCATTAGTGTGTGCATGCATTATACACACACACACTAATGCTTGCATTAGTGTGTGATTGTGCACAAATTAGTGTGTTTTCACACACTAATTTGTGTGATTGTTTTCATACACTAATTTGTGCACAATCACACACTAATGCAAGCATTAGTGTGTGCATGCATTAGTGTGTTTCCACACACTAATTTGTGCCCAAGCACACACTAATGCAAGCATTAGTGTGTGCATGCATTATACACACATTAGTGTGTTTCCACACACTAATTTGTACCCAATCACACACTAATGCAAGCCTTAGTGTGTGCATGTATTATACACACACTAATGCTTGCATTAGTGTGTGATTGTGCACAAATTAGTGTGTTTTTACACACTATTTTGTGCACAAATCACACACTAATGCCCACATTAGTGTGTTCATGCGTTACAAGCACACACTAATGCTTGCAATAGTGTGTGCTTGTGCATGCATTAGTGTGTTTACACATTAATGCATGCACAAGCACACCCTAATGTGAGCATTAGTGTGTGCATGCATTATACACACACACTAATGCTTGCATTAGTGTGTGCTTGTGCACAAATTAGTGTGTCTACACACTAATGCATGCACAAGGACACACTATTGTGAGCATTGGTGTGTGAAAAAATTGCACACACTAATGCTTGCATTAGTGTGTGCTTGTGCACTAATTAGTGTGTGAAAACACACTAATGCATGCACACACACACACACACACACACACACACACACACACACACACACACACACACACTAATGCGAGCATTAGTGTGTGCATGTGCTACATGCATACACTAATGCTGGCATTAGTGTGTGTGTGCATGTGTTAGTGTGTTTTCACACACTAATTTGTGCACAAGCACACACTAATGCAAACATTAGTGTGTGCATGGGTTACAAGCACACACTAACGCTTGCATTAGTGTGTGCTTGGACATGCATTAGTGTGTTTTCACACTAATGCAAGCATTAGTGTGCATGCATTACAAAGCATACCAAAAGATACCTCCATGTGGGTGTGCGACGATATTGATTGAGACCCCAATGGTCACTGATAGCGGGAAAAAGAGGAGTGCAATCGGGTGGCCTCTGTACTCATGCACACTCCACAAACCACGCCTCATGCAAACAAGCAAAGAACAAAACAAAGGGGGCACCACCCTAAATTGAGAGGTTTAGGGACCTCACACATAGTGCACATAGGCAAGTGAGACTTCTGGCATTATGATGGCATCAAAACATATGGCAAAACACATAGAAACGAAGCTTAGGGACCTTATGTAGCATATATATACACAAGACATTAGCTTAACAATACAACGGCATCTGATAATACATAACAAGGATATAGAGAAGCAAGCCAAGGATGGCATAATCCCTTGTCAAAAACAATCAACCCAGCAAGTAGGTATGATCCTACTAGCAACACATCAATACCTTAGAGAATGATGGCGAGGATGGTGGCCATGGAGCATGAGAGAAGACTCCTTATTTAGGTTTTAGGGCTAGTAATGTAGCATACTAGAGGGAGAGAGAGAGAGGGAGAGAGAGAGAGGGAGAGAGAGTAGAGCTCCATCCATAGCTCCTCGTTGTGAGCAATGTTGTCATAGCTTCGTTGCTTGGTGAAGTGGGTGAAGTGTTGGTTTTGAGTGAGAGAAGGCCTCCTTATATAGGTTTCTGAGAGGGTTTAGGATTAGGGATAAACATGCTTAAATCCGTTGATTGGGGTTACTTTTTGCTTAGGGTGGTCAACAGATTGAGGTCACCTGATATGTCACCATCAAGATATTCTCTAGAGTGATGTGAGAGGGGAGGGTAAATGCTGATTTTTTTGATTGTGACACATGGGGATAAGGCCTTGACCAGCATTTAAGAGCAGGTAAGGTGGCTGTTGAAACTGGAGGTTCTGCACATGTCAGGGGGGGACTTGCGGGGGGGAGGTGGCAGCTGGGTCCTCTTGAATATCAAATTCTCAAAAAATCCTCAACCATGGCTTCTTTTGACATGTGTTCTTTGAAAAAATCAGCATGTCTCTTTTCAACTCAAAAGTCTTTATCCCTGTTGACTCACCTTTACCATAAGATTTTCCCCTTTTCTCCTCCTGTAACTGCATTGTTAATGCCCAATCACTGCTTCTAGTAACCGTGAACTATTACCTACCAAATACTTATGGTGCAGTAAAAAGTATTTACCATGGGTAAAAAAAGTTACTGTAGGTAAAAAGTGATTTGTATTTACCATGTAGGTGAAAAATATTTACTGTAGGTAAAAAATATTTACTGTGGTAAAAAATATTTACTGTCGGTAAAAAAGTGAAAACGGAGTATGCTGTGATGTGAGTCCACATGAACATCCTCGTGTAAATTTCACTAGAAATTCACACCTAGAATGGGCTATTCTGTAAGATATAGGTTGTAGGCATGCATAAGAGCTGGTTCCCACGTATCTTCTGTCCATGGCACTTTTTACTCTTTGGTGCTTGTGAAGTAGATTTTTCTTCTCTTTCGAGATCCCTTGGACTAGAGTATCCTCATCTCCCCAACAACTGACTGTGCCTTTACTGCATCTTCAGAAGGGGTCCTGAAAACCATGCATCATATAGCCCTCCCCCTTAAGCTAGAGGTATTTGATGCCTCTAGCTGTAGGTTGTGCTACAATAGGGTTCTCTTGAATACTTACCCACCTGGTACCAATTGAATTTGCCATGTTACTGCTTTCTTGGCTGATGCACCCTGTTTAGTCCTTTCTGATGAATAATTGTATCCATCCATGACTAACAACTGGTCTCCTAGACCCTTGAAAGCCATACCCCATCCATTGTCAATATCCGCTTTCACTAGTAGCATTCTATTTTTTTCTTTTTTTCTTCTCTTTTTTTCCTTTTTATTTTTCTTTTTTTTGAAACGACTATGTACATGATTGTTACCTTAGTTGGAGCTCGAATATGATGATCTCTCCTCTGAACCATCCTTAGCATTGATTTCACCAGCATATGGCTGTGAAAGACGACATTGGTAGGCCTTCAATCGCCAACCATTTACCGAGGTCTGCTGATGTACCTTACCATCTAGGTCACCTAGTTGGTAACTACCATTTGAGAACCTCTGTATTACTACAAAAGGGCCTTCCCACTTAAGCAAGAACTTACCATCCTTCCTGCGATCAAAGCGATTGTCGTATCTGAGCAATAAAGAACCTTCCTTGATACCTTTCTTGACAAGGTTGCGATTGAACTTCTTTCGTTTCTTCTCTGCCTGGGCTGCATAGTACTTCACTGCTGACTCTCGATCTAGCCCTAACCTCTCCAAATCGATGATTCTTCCTTCCACCTGCTTCTCTTGACTATCCTCTTGATGTGCCTCTTGCCCGTAAACCAAGTGAAAAGGTGTATACCCCAAGGATGTTTTAAAGGATGTTCTGTAGGCCCAACGTGCTGCATCTAGGTGTTTGTCCAATGCCTTAGGATGTAAATGCACTTGCTTAGTGATGATTTTACATATAAGACCATTTACCTTTTCCACAAGACCATTGCACTGAGGGTAGTATGGTGTAGAGTGCCTGCGCTTGATTTTTAACTTGCTCATCAATTGCCCGACTAAATCAGCTCGAGATCCCGGTCCCCTATCCGAGAGAATCTCCAAAGGTGTGCCAAAACGGCAACAAAGGCATTCAAAAATGAAATCACTCACGTCCTTGGCTCTGATGCGCTTTGTGGGACGAGCTTCTGCCCATCTGGTCATGTACTCCACCCCCATAATGATGTATTCCTTCCCTGATTGAGTGCAAGGTAGTGGCCCTATTGCATCTATCCCCCATTTTTCAAATGGCCCATAGGTTTTGATTGGATGCTGATTTTCATGGGTAAGACACCTTGGTCCAGCTTTTTGGCAAACCTCACATGTGCGGCACCAATGTTGTACATCTCGATGGAGGCTTGGCCACGTGAACCCTGCTTGTAAAATCTTTCTGCTAGTAATCTCTTGTGCAAAGTGGCCACCACACACACCTTCATGACAACTAAACAAAATATCCTTTATCTCTTGGGATGCAGGAACTCTCCTTAAGACAGCATCTTTCCCTCTACAATACAAGTCCTCATTCACTAAGCTATAGCTGGTAGCCTTTTTTGCCAACCACCTACGTTCACTTTTACTCATACCAGAGGGTGCTTCACAATGCTCAAGAAAGTAAAGTAAATCATGCAGCTCCTCCTTTCCCTGGTATACAGGACTTTTCACAAGGATAGCACCTACTATGAGAGTTTGTAGTTCTTCACCTGCTAAGGCATCTTCTTCTCGATTTTGATCTCTAGGTACAAAGTGCACTCGAACTTCTTTAAAACCCTTCAACAAGGCCTTTGCTTCCCTCATCTTAACAGACAATTTGTCATTTTTACAGGCCCATACACCAACCATTTGCTTAACAATCAACATGGAGTCACCAAAAACATTTAGCTTTGTGATGCCCTGAGAAAGACAACATTGCAACCCTAAAACAAGGGCATGGTACTCTGCCTCATTGTTAGAATGAACCTCTTTTAGATGAAACCCTTTTGCAAAGATCTTCTCCTTCTCTGGACCTAATATTACTATGCCTGCTGATGCCTTGTCTTTGGTCCTCTTGTAAGCCCCATCAAAATACAGACTGTGTGCTCCCAGTAGAACTTCAGGCTCCGGGATAGGTGGTACCTTACTAGGTGTCTCTTTCTTGGCCTTCTCATAACACCTTTGTGTGAGGACATCTGCCAAACAAGCACGGGTGGAATCCTCTACTTGTAGTGTGTAGTCAAACTCTTGAAGCTGCACCACCCACTTTGCTATTCTTTGAGACAATTCCATGTGTTGTAGGGCATATGGAAAAACCTCCTCAGTTGTGATCACCACAAATTGTCTCGGAAGTAAGTAAGCCCGAAACTTCTCCACTGCAAACTTAAGAGCTAGCACCAATTGCTCATTTGCGCTGAAACCCTTTTCAGCAGCTATCATCACTCTACTAGAGAAGTAGACTGGTCTCATGAGAGATGTCTTTGGGTCTTTTTGCATCAAGACAGCTCCTAGAGCTTCTGGACCTACACTAGGATTTACATAGAATAATTCACCCCATGTGGGTTGTAGGACGACAGGCAATGAGCTCAAAATGGTTTTAACTTCTTGAAAGCACCTTTCACCCTCCTCACTCCATGTCAATGTAGTGTGTTTAGTGAGCTGCTGCAAAGGATAGATTGCCTGAGAAAGGAGATGTATGAATCGTCCCATGTAGCGAACCTTTTGAATGAAGGAGACTAGTTGCTTCATGTTTGAAGGAGTAGGTAAAGCTAACAATGTCTTTACCTTTTCAGGGTCAGCCTCAATACCATCTTGAGACACAACATGGCCTAGTAGAGTGACCTTGCTCTCACCTATGTGGCACTTTTCTTTATTCAATTGCCCACCCAATTGAGCCAGACGGGTGAAACCTTCATCAACCTTGGATAGATGTACTTCCCTAGAGCTGTAAATGCAAAAATCATCAATGAAGACTCGTATGGACTTACCAAAGTAAGGTTGAAACACCAAGTTCATAAACCTCTGGAAAGTAGCTGGGGCATTAGTTAAACCAAAAGGCATAACTCTATAAGCAAAACACCCCCAAGGTGTTATGAAGGTAGTCTTTCTTTGGTCTTCATCTGCAATTCTGATTTGGAAGTAGCCTGAGTATCCATCACACAATGTGTACCTTTCATGACTAGCCACTTCATTTAGTATTTCATCTTGAAAAGGCAAAGGAAAATGGTCCCTTTTTGTGGCTGCGTTTAGAGGCTTGTAATCCACACATACCCTCCACTTCCCATTTTTCTTTGGTGCTACCACAACTGGAGACACCCACTCAGAATCTTCCACTGGGTAGATGAATCCTGCCTTGAGTAATCTTTTTACTTCTTTTAAGAGTGCATCTTGTTGCACTAGCCCTAATCTCCTTAACCTTTGCACCACTGGTTTGGCACCTTCCTTTAATTGGATATGGTGTTGGGTTACCGTCACTCCTTTAATGTGCTCGTAATCAGTTATAAAGAGGCTAGCATGCTTCTTTAGTACCTGCAAATAGGGTTCTCTCTCTTCTTCTAGTAGGTCCTTAGCTAGCATCTCCTCTAAGCCTATGGCTTCTTCCTTGTTTAGAGAGTCTTGACCACCTTCTCCTTCTTGGTTTCGCAGTATTATACCCATGACTTCCAAAGAGCTAGCATCCTCCTCACATGACTCAATCCTCAGATGAAGAGCAGCTGCTTGTGCTCCATTCATCCATAGAAGTCTCCATCTCTAGGTCTTGTTGTCTACCCTGCTTCATGTCATACACATTTTTTTGTTTCTTGCCACCTACCTTATGATTTGGTCGCAACTCAAGGGAACCTATCTCCCAATCTTGCCTAGCTTTCATAGCCATAAGCCAAGGTGTTCCAAGGATTAGCAGATAGCCCTCCCCCTTAGTTGGGATCACATAAGCATCAATTGAGATTGCAACACCAAAAGCTGAAACCTTCACTCCATTAACCTTTCCCACACAAGACACCCTTACATTATTTGCCATCTTAGCTTGTAAGGAAGTTTTCTCGTTTACTTCCAAACCCAACCTGTGCATTAATTTCTCTGTCATAACACAAATCTCGGCTCCACCATCTACGTACACATTGGAGACTCGCTGACTCTTAATCTCTGCATCAATGACTGGCACGATATCCTTCATGCCTCTTGCACTAATAGACCCAACTGACTTTGCCTTAGCCCTCCTGGTGCTGACCATCTTAGACCAGGTTCTACGCATCTTTGGGGAAAGGTGGAGGAGTTGCTGCCATGAAGTCTTTGGTCCTTGCTTACTCACATCTGCTACCAGGTCGTAAGGTATGGATCCTACCCCAAGTGGAAATTCTTCTACTCCTATGTGCCTCCTTGATCTAATCTTCCTTTTCTTGTCTCCTATCACTTGGGAGGAACCCTCATTCCCTTTATCCGGCTCTGAAGCTTCCATTTCATCAGTTCTTTGTCTCCTAACTCTCTTTATTGGCATGGCAACAGCTTCCTCCATTTTTTCTTTCCCTTTATCCTTACCATTGTCAAGACTTATGACAGAGACAACCCTGTCCTCCCCTCCCGATGGTAGTGGAGGGATCTCTGCTGGTGCTTGTGGTGGTGGAGGAGGGGGTCTCAATATTTGGATTGGTGGAGCCACGTGTGCATTTTGTCCATTTAGTGGCCTAGATCGAGGAGGAGTGACTTGCTGGCGAGGGGGCAATAATACATGCCATGACCTACCTCTCCACAGTTGTAGCAAATGTACTCACGTGCTTGCCTTTGTCCTTCTTGTCTATTTCGTTCATTTCCTGGCTGGGGAGCCCTTACACCTTGAACCAGATTGATGGACAGGCTCTCTAGTTGATTGGTGATTTGTTGAAGTAATTCTTGTTGAGAGGACTCTTGGTCTGTTGCTCCTGTCCCTGCTACTACCCTTGCCGTAGGTTGAGCTAGCGGTGGAGGTTCCATTCCCCCTTGTAGTTGAGCTTGGAATTTTAACTTCCTATCCTTCTCCCTTGCATAAGTCATAGCTTTATCAAAGGTATCTGGGAATTTACCTTTTACCTTTTCTCAAAGGATGGGGTAAAGCCCTGCCAGGAAACAGTCCTTCTTTAGGTATTCTGGTGCCCTTTCTCCTTCACCTAGTGATGCACACCATTTCTCCCACAGGTTGGAAAACTTTCCTTCATAGCTTCTATAGTCATTGGGTGATGTTTGGCGTAGCTCTAAGAGCTGTCTCCATATCTCCTCTGGAGGCTCATGGCGGCAAAATTCTTCGATGAAGGCCATCTTTAAGGACTCCCAGTCTCTTCTTTCTTCAGGTGCCAAAGTTTGATACCATAAGTTTGCACCTTCCCTCAAGACCAAAGGAAAGGCCCTTAACTTAGTAGCTTCGTCATCCCTTCCCAATACCAGAAAGGCCATTTCCAAATTATCCAAAAAGTCTGGAGCAACCTCCCCAGGCTTACCATAAAAATTAGGGAAGGCCATAAGTGAGAGAGTAAACAATTACACAAACAGCTCCAATTTATTTTAAAATAGAGTATGGTAATTACAATTTGGAGCTTTAGCACAACTTAGCTCAAAATAGGATTAAGATCAACACATCAAAGGAATGGTAATAGTCTAGTAAGAGTAGAATGACAGGATGAGGAGAGTGCAAGATTTCCCCAAGTCTCTCAGCTCCAAACAACAGGGCTATTCTTTGCTGATAAAAGATTTTTCTATCAATACAAATATTCACACGGATATGACGCACAAAATGGAAAGGAAACATGCGGGGATCATCATTCTCATTATTGGCATCCATACTTACACACAAGAGCCTAGCTTAGTTGCACCACCTTGGGACCAATGAGCCTGATCAGCCACAGAAGGTCAGCACCTCGGATCACTTCAACTCTTCCTGATGCATCTGTGAAGACGTAAGGCGTGATGGCAACACTTTGTACAATGCTGAGCCTTTTAGCAAGCAACAATTGGATGCTATTACCATAATCAGCATGACGAATGAAAGTGACACCATTAATGTGCAGCACATCATCAACTAAGATAGTTTCCTTAGATTGAGATAACTTCTTGAAAATTAGCAGCAAAGGTAGGGCAGGGAGGCTTTTCACCCGGTCTCCAAAGCACTTTGGACAATATCCAAAGTGATCTTCACGCGGACAGGAGGTTGGCTTGGGATTGGTGGTGTCTGGATTCACAAAGTGCATTGGGAGCACTCGCAGACGGGCGACAATCTTGTAGGCAAGCCTTCGCCTCTTTGCTTCAGGAGGATTTAGGGGTGAGAGTTGTGGTTGCAAGTTGGAGGTTGAAGTTGGTTGCTCACTAGCCTTTTTCTTGCCTGTAGTGGTCATGTAATCCCTTATTAATGAGATTAAGCCAAATGTTACCTTACGCTTGAGCACGCGCTGCGGCCTTGGGCCACTTAGGTGTAGAGGTGATCTTCCTCCTCTTAGTCGGCTCCTTAGGAAAGAGAGGTCTGGTGATGCTTTCCCTTCCCTTAATGTGTGTCACAGTACCTTCGTGTATGTTGATGTAGAATATTTCAAGCTCGTGTGCGTTGGAGGTTTCTGGAGCACTCATAGGTTGAGAGGAGAGGTATATCAAGCTCTTCTTCTCACTCTCCTTCGTTGGCGACGATCACGAACAAGGCATGTAGAAGAACTTACTTCTTGAATTTCAATGACACTGCAACCTGGTAACAAGACCTTGATGAAAGCTTTTAAGGCCTTTAAAGCCTCCTCCTCTTCTGTTCTCCAATTTGCAAACTCCTCACGCCATTCGTCCATGTTGTAGATTGCACATCTTCATTGCTTGTGGACTGAAGGTCTGTGTTGCCCTCCTCAGTGGGGGCACCAAAATGATAGCGGGAAAAAGAGCAGTGCAATCGGATGGCCTCTGTACTCGTGCACACTCCACAAACCACGCCTCATGCAAACAAGCAAAGAACAAAACAAAGGGGGCACCACCCTAAATTGAGAGGTTTAGGGACCTCACACATAGTGCACATAGGCAAGTGAGACTTCTGGCATTATGATGGCATCAAAACATATGGCAAAACACATAGAAACGAAGCTTAGGGACCTTATGTAGCATATATATACACAAGACATCAGCTTAACAATACAACGGCATCTGATAATACATAACAAGGATATAGAGAAGCAAGCCAAGGATGGCATAATCCCTTGTCAAAAACAATCAACCCAGCAAGTAGGTATGATCCTACTAGCAACACATCAATACCTTAGAGAATGATGGCGAGGATGGTGGCCATGGAGCATGAGAGAAGACTCCTTATTTAGGTTTTAGGGCTAGTAATGTAGCATACTAGAGGGAGAGAGAGAGAGGGAGAGAGAGTAGAGCTCCATCCATAGCTCCTCGTTGTGAGCAATGTCGTCATAGCTTCGTTGCTTGGTGAAGTGGGTGAAGTGTTGGTTTTGAGTGAGAGAAGGCCTCCTTATATAGGTTTCTGAGAGGGTTTAGGATTAGGGATAAACATGCTTAAATCCGTTGATTGGGGTTACTTTTTGCTTAGGGTGGTCAACAGATTGAGGTCACCTGATATGTCACCATCAAGATATTCTCTAGAGTGATGTGAGAGGGGAGGGTAAATGCTGATTTTTCTGATTGTGACACATGGGGATAAGGCCTTGACTAGCATTTAAGAGTAGGTAAGGTGGCTGTTGAAACTGGAGGTTCTGCACATGTCAGGGGGGGACCTGCGGGGGGGAAGTGGCAGCTGGGTCCTCCTGAATATCAAATTCTCAAAAAATCCTCAACCATGGCTTCTTTTGACATGTGTTCTTTGAAAAAATCAGCATGTCTCTTTTCAACTCAAAAGTCTTTATCCCTGTTGACTCACCTTTACCATAAGATTTTCCCCTTTTCTCCTCCTGTAACTGCATTGTTGCTTCTAGTAACAATGAACTGTTACCTACCAAATACTTATGGTGCAGTAAAAAGTATTTACCATGGGTAAAAAAAGTTATTGTAGGTAAAAAGTGATTTGTATTTACCATGTAGGTGAAAAATATTTACTGTGGGTAAAAATATTTACTGTGGTAAAAAATATTTACTGTCGGTAAAAAAGTGAAAACGGAGTATGCTGTGCTGTGAGTCCACACGAACATCCTCGTGTAAATTTCACTAGAAATGCACACCTAGAATGGGCTATTCTGTAAGATATAGGTTGTAGGCATGCATAAGAGCTCGTTCCCACGTATCTTCTGTCCATGGCACTTATTACTCTTTGGTGCTTGTGAAGTAGATTTTTCTTCTCTTTCGAGATCCCTTGGACTAGAGTATCCTCATCTCCCCAACAACTGATTGTGCTTTTACTGCATCTTTAAAAGGGGTCCTAAAAACCATGCATCAGTCACCGAGAAGCCCAACGGTAGATTAAGGTCCAACACACACACACTAGATTAATTTCTTTGCCACACACTAACGGATACACACAATAGATTAATTAGAAGCACACACACACACTCTCTAAATGGATGCAAAAAAAAAAAGCACACAAACCATTTCTTAAATAGGAGATAAAAGGAATCCTATGCAAGGAGGAATCCTATGCAATCAAGAATCTCACTTTAACTAGAATCCAATGTTAATTAGGGTCCCTTTTTTTTGTGAAATTGTAGGATATGGCATCCTCTTCCACGCTCGGCTATCGAACCATAGAGGACTTTCTCGCCGACGGCCTCTCTTACGAGGACGCTTGTGATGCTTACTACTCGCAGTCTTCCTCCCACCAGCCACAATCGTCCTTTAGCTTTTAATGGTTCCTAGATGCTGTACACGACCCCGACATCGAGAGGGCATACCGTGCCCAGGCAGAGTGGCTATCCTCACAACAGAGTCTTCTAGGGCGGTTTAGGGTCTAGGGTGCAGAGTGTGCCTCCTATGCAATCAAGAATCTCACTTTAACTAGAATCCAATGTTAATTAGGGTCCCTTTTTTTTGTGAAATTGTAGGATATGGCATCCTCTTCCACGCTCGGCTATCGAACCATAGAGGACTTTCTCGCCGACGGCCTCTCTTACGAGGACGCTTGTGATGCTTACTACTCGCAGTCTTCCTCCCACCAGCCACAATCGTCCTTTAGCTTTTAATGGTTCCTAGATGCAGTACACGACCCCGACATCGAGAGGGCATACCGCGCCCAGGCAGAGTGGCTATCCTCACAACAGAGTCTTCTAGGGCGGTTTAGGGTTTAGGGTGCAGAGTGTGCCTCCCATAGCGCCTCCCTCCACCTTACCCTCGACTTTCCCGTCACCCGCACCTCCCTCCACCTTGCATTCGCAGCGATCCATGCTTGCACCGTCGAGTTATCCGTCGCCTACACCAACCAGCGGTTCGGGCTCGGGACAACGCTCTACGGGTGGCCAATGCTCTTCCCGTAGTGGTGGCGCACACTCTCGTCGAGTTAGTGGCTAGTGCTGCTTTGGTGGTGGAGGGGGCAGTGCTATAGATTCACCTCCTCTTACACCCCGACCTCCTCGCTCACCCCTTGGAGCTCCACATGAGGATCCCGCCCCGGACGCTCATGGCTACTACTATTATATACATCGAGGGGGGGAGGTGGATCTAGGTTCCTCTTTGGGGAGGACATTTCGAGGGTACCTTAACCAGCTGATCCACTCAACATACCAAGATTGCTTTAAATCTTTCAAAGATCAGGACCCAGCCGACTTAACATACATTCACACAACATTGCTCATGCGGTTCCCTAATCCGGAAGTGGAAGAGTTCTCCAGGCAGTGGCTCGAGGAGTACGTCAAGAATTTCTTGAAAAATAAGAAGTCCAGTGTGCGGAGGGCGGAAAAGCGAACATTTGAATCTGAGGGTCACAACTATCGCCCTGGAAATGTTCACGAAGAGGAGTGGGAGAAAGCCCAGGCGAGCTGGAGGACGAGAGAGCGGCAGGTGCTAGGGGGCACACTCGGCAGGTGGAGGCGAGGGCGCAGCAAACGCCCACACATTACGGCTCGGGCGGAAAAGCAGCATGGAAAGATAAATTTGTGAGTGCGCGTATTTTTATTTGAATTGATTTAATTTGTGGTAATAGGGTTTGTGATATTTTTTAATTGATATATAACAAAATATTACTATGACCCGCCCAAGCCGAGAGATCCAGAGATATAGAGAGAGCCACTCTGAATATCAGACATGGTGTTGGCTATATGAAAACAACAAAATCAATTGCGAAGAATTTGAAAATGCATGTCGTACACTATAGCCTGTAAGTGTGAACTTTTTTTAAAAATGAGTGCATGCAAAATTATGTATCCATTTATATTAATTAAAGGTTTTGTTGTTTTCTTCTTTTCTAGAGTCAGGGAGTCCCTCGAGAGGTCCCAGGATCCGAGTAGCTCAATCCTCCGAGTGTTTTTGGGCCCGTCTTCTTTCGGCCACAGTTGTATAGCCCCCATGTATCGCCTATTTGGGCAATTTTGTAATATCCAATATAACTAAACACTTGATTTTGGCCCAAAGTCTTCTTTTGGCCACAATTGTATAGCCGCCATGCATCGCCTATTTGGGCAATTTTGTAATGAACAGTTTCTCCAATATAATTAAACATTTGATTTTGGCCCAAAGTTTTTGTGCAATGAAATTGTTGTTTTTTTATTTATTAAATGTATAGGAAAAAAAAGGCAAATGACCATTTGGATGGGTCCTACAGGCTACCAAGGACCATCCAAATGGTCATCTGCTTTATTTTAAAAATACTC
Source organism: Adiantum capillus-veneris (assembly GCF_014529385.1). Lineage (NCBI taxonomy): Eukaryota > Viridiplantae > Streptophyta > Polypodiopsida > Polypodiales > Pteridaceae > Adiantum > Adiantum capillus-veneris. The sequence goes on along the minus strand of NC_140940.1, from coordinate 84,657,963 downwards.
ACGTGTGCGATAATGCTTGCGATAATTCTTGTTGTAACGCCCGCAAAAATAAGCGCGGAAATACAGCTGGGCCGATTACCGCATGCATTGCTGAAGGACCATTACTGCGAGCATTGACTCTAGCATTACCGCCTTTGAGATTTTTTGACTTGTACTTTTCCTTTGTTTTTGTGCGTCTATGTGAGCGGTAATGTGCTCCAAATGTCATAGTGGATGACCAGCACGGAATCCGCAGCGAATGGCACTAGAAGGGGTTGCTTTGCCCTACTGAGCGTTTTTCGCTTCTGGGCCGGCTTCATTGGACCACCGTAGCACGCGCTACGAGCTCTTCTTCTTTCTTCTGCGCCACTCGCTGGCTGTCTTCGCCATGCATTTCCTTGGCTTCACACACTTAGCAATTAGGATGGCCCCCTTTTCTTTAGTTGTGGGCGGGCGTCCTCCCTTTGGTTGCCTTTGGGAGGCCATAGGTTCAGGCCCCTTGGATAAATTAATAAGGGCGTCACATTTGGTAAACATTTCGCCCATGGCCCTTGGCTAGCCACTGTTTAGTGGGGGCCCTTGGATTCTTTAAGGGCACCACACTTGGCATACATATCGACCAAAGCATTGCCAAGCTTCCTTCATTGGCGGCCATAAGTACTGTAAGGACATAACATTTGGCATAAATGCTGGGCAAGCATTGTCAAGCACAACATCTTTCTCCACTTGCCATCGATTAGCAATATCATCCTGAATTTTGATGTTGTAAAAATCTTCAATAGTGCCACATGCCTGCAAGAAGCAAGTGTAAGTGATTGCTTTTGGAGAGTTGTCCTGTCAAGGCTAGGCATGTTATCAAAAATGCTTCCGCATCGGCCCACATTTGGCATACACATTGGCACCGCACTACATTAAGCCAGATGAATTTGACTGATCAAGGCGACCAGGGCGGTTCGGAACCGACCCCCGGCAATACTTAAACTGGCCATATCTTGCCAACCAGAACCCCGATTGACGAACTGGAAAAACCAACATGCTCCTGGAAGTGAGCACTTTGGGCCCATGCATTTCTATCATCTTTGATCTTTTATCAACACGTGCTCAATGCGGTACAGATCTACTACTGACTCAACTTAAAATTGTCATAACTTCTTACCCGTAGCTCCGATTGACGAGCCGTAAAGATAGACACGTAGAGCCCTTCAAGTACTTCAACTTTGATTAGTAAAATCTCAGCTATGACCACTTCAAGCATACTCATTTTTTAGCATTACCAAGACATGTTTTGGCCCTTAGAGCCCCATCTGGTACACTTTTAGCTTATAATTTGGCTTGTTAGCAAGCCCTTATAACTGTTGAATAATCATGCAAGATTCAAATACACCTGATTGGATTTCCTTTGCTCATTTTCTTGTCATGGGAGTGAAGCGGCACGACATTCACCCCCTCTGAACCTGCACAGCCTCCGATCTGTGCCAACCGGTCTTCAAGCTGCATCTTCTATAAATACCTTAATTTACTTGTCATGAAGCTCACGTAGGTGGTAAAGACATGTAAAATAGAATAAGGTTTAAATCATAGCATCAATAGTCTAGCTCAATTATCTGGTAGCTGTCCCATCACAAATCTTTGAACCGTAGTGGTCGTATCTCCAAAGCATTCAATTATGAAAATCTGTTTAGTGAACCCCTCCAAACTCAAGTGCTCCAGTTACTTATGCACATGGCTTGACTATCAGCTCAAGTATGCCTTTCTCTGTCTACACACGGAATGGTCGTCAAGTCCTTTACTTCAAGTTCTGGTAGCAGAACCATCTCAAAAGATGTGAAGATACTATAACAATTGTCCAAGATGTCAATTGGAACCTAGCTATGTAAGGTTATTGATCATAGAACCAAAAACACTTCTGCCTTATCATACATCCAAAAACAAATCTACTGCCAAGTAGCCTGCTACTACAGGAAAATAAATGTTTTCCTTAAATCTTCAAGTTTCTCTTCAATAGCTCCCAGGATCAAATGGGATAATAAGAAATTGCCCCAATATTGGCGCAACATAATATCCACATGAGCATACATATTCTGAATCAATCACTTCAAGTATTTCTGCTCCAAATATGCTATGCCAGGTTCTAGCAGAAAGAAACCACAATATATACTCAAAAATACCCATCCATAGTGAACCTGCTTTTGAAGATCTTTCGAATCACCTGGATTAAATACCATTAAGATCACATAGCATTGATGGCCTCCGCAATATATTAGAGCTTCACGTGAAGCATAGTGCATCACCCACATCTCATAAACTTTTGGTAACTTAAGGTCGTTATCATTAAGCCTTAAAGAATTCTGACTCCCTTTTACTGGTAGCGAGGACATCACTAACATAAGAGTTACTAAGAAGAGTATCCAAATCCAGCCACATTTGGCACATTGTCCAAAGAAATGAAAAACCCTCTGCACTTTATGCAGTATCAAGGATGATTTAGCATCATCACCCCCTCTAGCTTCATAGCCATTACGAAAAAACTTAGGACTTTCTGGACCTGTATCATCACAGAGATTTTTACCTGGGTTTTGAGTTTGATAGTGGAGAATAGCTTTATCCTAAATATCTTCATCCATAGCATCCTTGGGAAAATCACCCTTGGAAGTCTCAACATTCATCAAAGCTATAGAAGTTAGCTCCTCTTGCAGCCCGTATATAAGCATAGTGGTAAAATCCATGTCAATATCCTGTTCACAATCAGCATGTTCTAGGCAATCTTCAATATCATCCTCTGCTTCCTCGTCTGCATCCATGCTACTTAGCAAGCCATTATAACTTTGAAAATGTTCATGAGGCACCCCCTCTGAAGGGATACATGCATCACAAAGCTCTCCTATATCGCTATAACCTTCTCCTTCAGATTGGGCCAAAAACCCATCAATTATGGAATCTATTTCTGTGATAATAGAATCGGCAAACATATTGCGAGAAGCAACCATAGGTTCATTGGCATTATCAAGTACATCCTGTGTTAGGTATGCAATCTCGGCCACTTCATCAGCTATTGTATATATAATAGCTTTATTTATGCAATCATTTGTAGTAAATCTGTTGCCTTGCTCAGCTATAGTGCCGATATATCCATTAGAAGCTTGTAGTGGCTCATCTTCTTGATAGACTTGTTGAGAGAATCCCATGCCAAGGTCAATAGCTTGTAAAATTTTTGCTGTACAGTCTAGCTCTTCACTAGAACCATTATTCGAGGTAACTTCCATGCGAGTAATCTTTGGAAAAAAATCATATATTTGTGTTTCAGCATTAAATTCATGATGTACCTTTGCTCGGTTGCTCAAAATATGGTCCTTTGAAGTTGAATCTGCTACTTCCGAAGCTGTATTTGCCTTGGATTTACTTCTTGCAGAAATATGATCCCACAATTGATCATATTCAAGGAACTGCATCTGATCCCCTTCTTCTTTATAGAAAACAATCTAGCTTCGTTCATTAATCTCCTTCATTGCCAACTCGATAATCTACGAGCTTTCATGAACAAACCCATGTGCAAAATAGTTCCACTACGTGGGATATGTTTTGGCCAGTTCTTGTACCTTATCTTTAAACTCGGAGGTTACAACTTCTTCAAAGGTCGAAATTATCCGATCTTCTAGAATTCCTCGGCTCTTCATCTCCACTTTATAGCATGCAACAAGTCCATCTGGATCATGTCCTTGAAAAGTTCCATACTGCTCATGCACGGCATTAAGTGCCATGTCCACTGCATCATCAAGATGCTCTTTCATCTTCATAGCTTTTACTTCTTGCAAACATATCTGAACTAAGCCCAACATTTTTGACAGATCTGCTGCTGCTAGATTTTTATCAAATCTAATGAGGTTGTAATCTAATATGCTATAAATAGCTTCAACTCTGCTGGAATTTCCATCTTGTCCTCCCACCTTGGCTCGTTTCGCGTCGGGTTCACCAAGAAAGTCAGGGAATAAGTATGCAAAAGGTGGCACCGCGGGCCCCTGGCTGTGACAGGTGTGGGGAAAAAAGGTACAGCAGGCACAATTAGCAAAAATAGAGATCAAAACAAACAGTTCACTGAATACCAGTTAATCAACGGTGTCCATGATTCATCAATCGTTAATGGAGGCTTTATGCTCCTTACAAGGTGGAACCTGGCTTAATCCAGGTGCTAATCAAGAAAATGAATAATGACTTGCTTTGTACTGCCTTCAACTTCTTCCCACTATGGCATAGGAACTTCGTCTTCCAATGGCCGTCTAAGTTGTCATAAGATTTATGGCTTAAATCCCAGATTTGAATGGGTTTAGGCTCGGCTAATGGTTTAAGATTAGGCTCAGAGCTTAAGAGAATCCCGGTTAATGATTGCTTAAGCTTGGCTAATGAGGACGAGGTTAGGTAAGAATATGGCTAATGAGTTTAGTATAGGTTTAGGATGGATTAGGAGGTTTAGTTTGAGGATTCAAATGGCTAATGAGGCTTAGAAGCTTTGGCTTGGCTTAAGGATATTAAGATTAGCTCGGCTTAAGGAGAGCTTAAGAAATTCGGGTTTATGCCCCGGAGAGAGAGTTCCTGAGAAGAGAAGACCCTTCCAAAAGAAAATGAGAGAGTGCCCTCAAGAAAGCCGTTCCTTCTTCTTTATAGGTTGCATGAGGGAAAAAAAATCATGTTCTCGGACATCCCATTAGCGATATCTCTACTGGGAGTGGCCTCTTGATGACGTGGCAGGCCGAGTGATGACCAGCACGAAATCCGCCGCGAATGGCACCGAAAGGGGTCTCTTCGCCCTGCTGAGCGTTTTTCGCTTCTGGGTGGCTTCATTGGAGCACCGTAGCATGCGCTAGGAGCTCCTCTTATTTCTTCTACGCCACTCGCTGGATGTCTTTGCCATGCATTTCCTTGGCTTCACACACTTAGTAATTAGGGTGGCCCCCTTTTTTTTAGTTGTGGGCGGGCAGCCTCTCTTTGCTTGCCTTTGGGCGGCCATAGGTTGAGGCCCCTTGGATAAATTTAGAAAGACGTCACATTTGGTAAACATTTCTCCCATGGCCCTTGGCTGGCCACAATTTAGTGGGGGCCCTTGGCTTCTTTAAGGGCACCACACGTGGCATACATATGGACCAAAGCATTGCCAAGCTTCCTTCATTGGCGGCCATAAGTACTGTAAGGGCATAACATTTGGCATAAATGTTGGGCAAGCATTGTCAAGCACAAACATCTTTCTCCAATCGCCATCGATTAGCAATATCATCGTGAATTTTGATGTTGTAAAAATCTGTTAGGAAATAAGACGTAGCTAAATAGATAATTGAGTAGATTACTTAATGGAGAGAGACAGATTTATATACACGAGATTATAGAGTAGAGAGAGAGAGAGAGAGAGAGAGAGAGAGAGAGAGAGAGAGAGAGAGAGAGAGAGTACACACGATATACGTGGTTCACCCAATGTGGACTATGTCCACGGGAAAGCAGCCACTCAATGGCTTTAGTACTTCAAAACAAGAAGTAGTTTACAAAGGGATTATACCCTTAATGGAGCTCCCGCCTTGCTTCACTCTCACCACCTCACACTCACCTTGTTGCATCAACTTCACACTATGAAATGTGTGTAAAAATGGCCTCCTTTTATAGGCCAAAAGGGCTGCCCTCTCATATGAGAGACAGCCATGTGTAGCCGCCCTTGTGCGAATAAGTCCAAATCGGACCCTCCAATCCGCCCATGTGTGGCCGCCCTTGAGAAGACAAGTCCGCTTTTGAATTCGGCCACCAGCCACCGGCCATTGACTTCCGACCACCGGCCAACCGACCGGTTGTTTTCCGACCACTTTCCGGCTGTCGTCCCGTCCGGCCATAATATTCCGGCGAAAAAAAAGTCTCGGGGGCCTCCACCCCTGAGGCCTTTAAAGTTGCCCCTGATTCTTGTTCGTGAAAATTTTGGTTTCCGGTGAGTGATTTCCTTCACGCACAATGGCTTCTCCTCATATGGGGGCCTTACAAATGTGCACTTTTACCACAGAAAATTACAAGGGTAAATCATGCTCCATACTTAACAATCTCCCACTTGGAGACTGATCTCCAAACCAAACCTGTGACTGCTTTCCATTCTGGCTTCTTATCCTTGAATGCCGATTGAAGATGAGCAAAAGCTCAACTTCTCCTTGTTGACCACCTTTGTAAACATGTCTGCAGGATTTTCACTTGTATGCACCTTTCCTAGCTTTAGTTGTCCCTCTTCCAAAAGAGTGCGTATGAAGTGATATCTCACCTCAATGTGCTTTGTCCTTGAATGAAAGGCTGAGTTCTTTGCAAGATGGATAGTGCTTTGGCTATCACTATACAAGACACAATTGTCTTGTTTGAATCCAAGCTCTTCTAAGAATCTGTGAAGCCACAGAATTTCTTTGCTTGCCTCCGTCATTGCTACATACTCTGCTTCCGTGGTAGAAAGTGAAACCACTTTCTGCAGCTTTGAAGCCCAGCTTACTGCTGTGCCTCCAACCGTGAACACATAGCCAGTAGTGCTCCTTCGAGTATCTTTGTCACCTGCCATATCTGCATCAGCATACCCTTCTAGAAAAATATCAGTTTCTCCAAAATACAAAGCATTTGTTGTTGTCCCTTTTAGATACCTAAGTATCCACTTCACAGCTTGCCAATGCTCTTTACCTGGGTTGTCCATGAACCTACTCACAACTCCCACTGCATGTGCAATGTCTGGCCTTGTCCAGACCATAGCATACATTAGAGAACCTACCGCTGTAGCATATGGAACTTTAGACATATAGGCTATCTCCTCTTGTGTCTTTGGACACATATCCTTCGTTAGTTTAAAATGACCAGCCAAAGGCGTAGAAACTGGTTTTGCATTTTGCATTGCAAACCTTTCTAGTACCTTCTTGATGTAATCTTCTTGAGATAGCTTTATTGTCTTCTTCGTCCTATCCCTTGATATTTTCATACCAAGTATCCTCTTTGCAGCACCTAAATCTTTCATTGAAAAATATTTGGACAGCTCCTCTTTTAGGTCTTTGATGTCCTACATGTTAGCACTTGCAATCAACATGTCATCAACATACAACATTAGGATGATGAATTTCCCATCTCCCAAATTCTCCGTGTAGATGCAGTGATCCGAGTTGCATCTTGTGAATCCATGATCCAACATCCATCGATCAAACTTCAAGTACCATTGTCTTGATGCTTGCTTTAAACCATACAAGCTCTTCTTTAATCTGCAAACCATTTTCTCCTTACCTTTTACTTCATACCCCTTTGGTTGAAGCATGTAGATTTCCTCCTCTAAGTCACCGTGAGGGAATGCCGTATTTACATCCATTTGCTCGAGATTTAGATCATGAGCAGCCACAAGGCTTAAGACAAGCCTAATTGAGTTCATTTTTACAACAGGAGAAAATATTTCATTGAAGTCAATACCTTTCTTTTGAGAAAAACCTTTTACCACAAGCCTAGACTTGTACCTTCTCTTCCCACCTTCTTCTTCCTTTAGCTTGTACACCCATTTGTTTTGAAGTGCCCGCTTACCTTTAGACAACTCAACCAACTCCCATTTTTGGTTGCGATGTAGTGAGTCCATCTCCACTTGCATGCTCTTCGTCCATTCTTCTTTGTATTCATGTTGCATAGCTTCTTCATATGATTTCGGCTCTCCAGAATCTGAGATCAAGAGATGGTTGAAGGAAGGAACAAACCTTTCTGAAGGTCTACTTGCTCTTGTAGATCTTCGGGGAATAGGTTGAGGCTCCTCATTTGGTTGACGTTGTTGCACATTGTCACCGTTTGCAGTCCTTGAGTCTTCACCGTCCTCAAGCTCCATGTACTCATCACCTGTTTCTTTTGTTTGTTTTCTTTCGAAGTAATCTTTGTACATATTTTGTTCGTTAAAAATTACATCCCTACTTAAGATTTTACCATCTTCAGGATTCCATAGGCGATACCCAAAGTCTCCTTCTCCATAGCCAATGAAGAAACACTTTTTGGACTTTGCATGTAACTTTGATCTTAGGCTTCTATCTATGTGCATGAAAGCCTCACACCCAAACACTTTGATAAATGCATAATTCACCAGTTTACCTGTCCATGCCTCTTCTGGAACTCTCCCATCCAATGCCGTTGAGGGTGACCGATTGATTAAGTACACATACGTACTTACAGCTTCCGCCCAAAGCTCAAGCGGTAGGCCTGCATGTAGCCGCATGCTTCGTGCTCGCTCCATGATTGTCCTGTTCATTCTTTCCGAAATCCCATTTTGTTGAGGTGTCCTTGGGGTTGTCCTTTGTCTCCGAATGCCATTGCTAGCACAAAAGCTTTCAAAAGCTTGGCTGCAATATTCGCCTCCATTGTCGGATCTGAGGCATTTAACCTTGGTACCTGTTTCATTCTCCACAAAGGCTTTCCACCTTTGAAATATGGAAAACACATCGGATTTATTCTTCATGACATAAACCCATGTTTTTCTAGTTGCATCGTCTATGAATGTTACATAGTACAATGAGCCACCAAATGATGGTGTACTTGCAGGACCCCAAACATCAGAATGAACCAACTCAAGTTTTTTATTTTTTCTTTCATTTCCTGATTTTTGAAATTTTACCCTCTTTTGTTTACCATAAACACAATCTTCACAGAACTCTAAGTCCACTTCTTTCAAACTTGGTAGAAGCTTCTTTGTTTGAAGGATTTGCATTCCTTTGGCACTCATATGCCCAAGTCGGTAGTGCCACACCGCGCTGTCAACTTCTGTAGTTGATGCACAAGCTGAAGGTTGCGTGCTAACAGTACACAAGTAAAGTGTACCGACTTTTTCACCCTTGGCAACCACCAAAGATCCCTTTGAGATCTTCCACCGTTTGTTTCCGAATGCAATGTTGTGACCTTCATCGTCCAATTGTCCTGTAGAGATCAAATTTTTGCGAAGAGAAGGAACATGCCTAACATCTTTAAGCTTCCATTCATTTCCATTAGCAGTTTTGACAGAAACTGTACCTTTGCCGACAATCTCACAAGCTTCATCATCTCCCAAGTATACATACCCAAAATTACCTTTGGTGTAGTCTTGGAAATGTTGCTTGTGTGGTGTCGCATCGAATGAAGCCCCGAAATCTACTATCCATGAATTAGACACATTGTCTAATGAGAGAATTAAAGCATCTTGCTCTACTTTACCTGCCACATTGGCCTCCGATGTTGGCTTTTTGTCTTGAGACTCAGTCTCCTTCTTCTTCTTGGACCAGCAATCCTTCTTGACGTGGCCCTTCTTGCCGTGGTTCCAACATTGAAGAACTGACTTTGTGCGTGACGTGCTCTGTCTTGAGCGATCACGACCCTTTTGGATTTTGAACCTCTCCTGAGGCCTTCTTCTTGTTTCCACTGACAATGCAGCACTTGATGATTCTCCTGTGCTTCTCCTTCGTATTTCCTTGCTTAGGAGAACACCCACAACATTATCAAACTTAAGAGTATTTGTACCAGAGATATAATTACTTACAGCCATCACAAGGCTGTCCCAACTATCCGATAGAGATGATAGTATAAGGAGAGCTCGCACTTCGTCATCGAAATTGATTTTCACCAATCGAAGTTGACTTATGTTTGTGTTAAAGTCATTTAGGTGTTCTGCAATTGAACCATTCTCTACCATCTTTATATTGAACAAGCGCTTCATAAGAAATACCTTATTGGATGCCGATGGTTTCTCGTAGAAGTCGTCAAGTGACTTCATTAAGTCCTCCGTGGTCTTCATGTCCAAAACATTGAAGGCCACCGTTGACGCCAAGCTTAACCGGATAGTTCCCAGTGCCTTTTGATCAAGGACAATCCATGCTTCATCTGCCATCGTTGCGGGCTTCTTTGCAAGACCGCCTAGTGGCAAATAGAGGTCCTTCTGGTAGAGATAGTCTTCAATCTGCATCTTCCAATGTTGGTAGTTTTTGCCGTTGAACTTCTCAATCTTGAGCTTCCCTTCCTCCGCCATAACTCCCACTCAATTGAAGGAATCCTTTCCTTGAGATAATCTAGCTACGAGAAAACATTGCTCTGATACCAGTTGTTAGGAAATAAGACGTAGCTAAATAGATATTTGAGTAGATTACTTAATGAAGAGAGATAGATTTCACACACAAGAGATTATAGAGTAGAGAGAGAGAGAGAGAGTACACACGATATACGTGGTTCACCCAATGTGGGCTACGTCCACGGGAAAGCAGCCACTCAATGGCTTTAGTACTTCAAAACAAGAAGTAGTTTACAAAGGGATTATACCCTTAATGGAGCTCCCGCCTTGCTTCACTCTCACCACCTCACACTCACCTTGTTGCATCAACTTCACACTATGAAATGTGTGTAGAAATGGCCTCCTTTTATAGGCCAAAAGGGCTGCCGGCTCTTATGAGCGACAGCCATGTGTAGCCGCCCTTGTGCGAATAAGTCCAAATCGGACCCTGCAATCCGCCCATGTGTGGCCGCCCTTGAGAAGACAAGTCCGTTTTTGAATTCGGCCACAAGCCACCGGCCATTGACTTCCGACCACCGGCCAACTGGCCGGTTGTTTTCCGACGAGTTTACGGCCGCCATCCGGCCATAATATTCCGGCAAAAAAAAAAGTCTCGGGGGCCTCCGCCCCCGAGGCCTTTAAAGTTGCCCCTGATTCTTGTCCGTGAAAATTTTGGTTTCCAGTGAGTGATTTTCCTTCACGCACAATGGCTTCTCCTCATAATGGGGGCCTTACAGATGTGCGCTTTTACCACAGAAAATTACAAGGGTAAATCAGGCTCCATACTTAACAAAATCTTCAATAGTGCCACATGCCTGCAAGAAGCAAGTGTAAGTGATTGCTTTTGGAAAGTTGTCCCGTCAAGGCTAGGGATGTTATAAAAAATGCTTCCGTATCGGCCCCACATTTGGCATACACATTGGCGCCGCACTGCATTAAGACAGATGAATTTGACTGATCAAGGCAACCAGGGCGGCCCCTGGCAATACTTAAACTGGCCATATCTTGCCAATCGGAACCCCGATTGACAAACTGGAAAGACCGACATGCTGCTGGAAGTGAGCACTTCAGACCCATGCATTCCTATCATCTTTGACCTTTTATTAGCAGGTGCTCAATCCGGTACAGATCTGCTACTTACTCAACTTAAAACTGTCATAACTTCTTACCCGTAGCTCCGATTGACGAGCCGTAAAGATAGGCACGTAGAGTCCTTCAAGTATTTCAACTTTCATTAGTAAAATCCTAGCTATGACCACTTCAACCATACTCACTGTTTAGCATTACCAAGACATCTTTTGGCCCTTGGAGCTTTATCTGGTACACTTTTAGCTTATAAATTGGCTTGTTAGCAAGCCCTTATAACTGCTGAATAACCATGCAGGATTCAAATACACCTGATTAGCTTTCCTTTGCTCATTTTCTTGCCATTTTCTTGTTCGAGGAGTTTGATTTTATACGTGGAGCCCGTGAAACGTAAGGTGAAGGCCCGTCTGTGATGTGCATGTTAGAAGTGAAGCAAAGCATGTTAGAGCGTGCCACGCTAATCAACCGGTATCACTATGTCGTCGTCTAAGGAGTTTGATATTTAGTGACAATGTATATTTATCCTCTCCCATGATTCCTCGGCCCGTCATCCGACTCCTTCGTCTTTTTCTTACGGTCCGTTAGCCCACTCTGTCAACAATGCTTTCGTTTGACCCTTCAACTTCTTCTTGCAGCCAAGGCCCTCAATAGAGTTAGCGCAGCGTGTCGTCCCTCCTTTCCCATCCTACACTCCACCTTTGTGGTGCTCCCCCGACGTGGACACCCTTCCCTCGCGCGTCCTCCCACTAGCAACTGGGTCGTTTGTCATCATTGAAGGGATGCCAAGCAGCCAACTGCGGAAGTGAAGATTAGAGCTTCAAGTTTTCAGGTGGTGTTAGTTAAACATTCACCCTTTTTTGGGGGCTTTAAGGAGCATGATATGAAGGTTAAATCATGGGAGAGCTCAACTACTTATTCAGATGTGTTAGCTAGAATCCGTAAATTATGATTGAGTGGAGCGAAAGTACGCTTAACAAATTGATGGTGTAGGGTTAATGGCCATCCTGGTGAAAGTGGAGACAGAAGTTGCACGGACTGAAGTGTCTCTATTTGTTTTCATATCCATTACACCTTTTGATTGTGTTATTTAGTTAAGTTGATAATATTGGAGATGGGAACCTTGAAACGGATGTTGCTCTTAGTTTTGTTTGTTTAGGACTCAATCAAGATCATGGAATCAAATTGTGCAGTGTTGTGTTTGATCCTATAAAAGAAACATTTGAATGTGCTCAACTGCAAATACAAGTGGTTGTGAAAAGTAAATATTATTTTACTTAAGAGAGAGAGAGAGAGAGAGAGAGAGAGAGGTGGCACAACCAGATAGTGCTCCTCACACAGACAGTGCTCACACCACACCTTACATTTAGGTTTCACCCCACACCTCCCATCTTCTCTACCTCGATCCATGCTCCCCTCCTTGTACGCTGCAGTGCCTTCTTTCGTACTCACATGCCTACCTAGCTCTTTGCCTCCTTCCCCTACTCTTCTCCCATGTCTATTGTCACCGATTTTGTGTCCACATAGCTACATCAAATCCCCTATCTATCTATAGAAGAAACTATATTTGCCACACAAGCCAAGCATAGATAGGAAGACGTACTCAAAAGCAATGGGTTTTCCCATTTTGATTGGACTAAGAACATGTGCTCAAAAGAAGGATTTGTACCAAGCCAATCGGCCAATACACATAATTATATGCATTTCACTTGCGACCTTGCTCCCTTACATATGTGCTTGCTCGCGTTCTTCCCATTCTACCTCATCTCAGTGGTGCCTTGGTGCTCATGTGCCTACCAAAGTGGTGGCTCCCGTGTTCATGACATGCTGCAAGCATGGAAAAATACCTTTCAATCAATAGGAATTTCACAACAAGCTTGGGCATTGCATCATCCTCGAAGATGCTCTTTTTGAACATATTTTTGAAGTACAACAAGCACGATGCAAGAGGGGAGGAAAAGCATAGAGGTTTTAATAGGACATTTTGACCTCAAGGAAGAAAGTGCCTGTAAAACTTTCAAGCTCAAAAACTCAAGGCATGTTCCCATCACACTTGTCAACCGATAAATGGCATGTGTCATGAAGCTTGGGGGAAGGGATTACGATCCCTTCCCTCGGTCACGTGGCAGAATGTACTTGCTCTGGCCACTTCAAGCAAGTGTGCCTTGCACGAACGGAGAGAGAGAGAGAGAGAGAGAGAGAGGGGGGGGGGGGGGGGGGGGGGGGGGGGGAAGGGGGGCACCGCAGGTCAAATCAAAGCATTAAACTCCAGCATTTCTTGCGGCCTACCTTTCCTCACCCAGTCCCAGACACCTTTCATCTAGCTTATTTATAAAGCCTAGCGCGCTGAGTATTGAGCAAGGCATATCTTGCACCTTGGGCAGGGCTTCGAAGGTTTAGATACCCAAGTGTGGCTGAGTTGTGTGTGTGCATGTGCAGGCAGCAGGGCTCGCACAGTGTTCGGTATAATCTATCTCAGCTTAAGCTAATATCATGCCCTTTGCAATTTCAAACACGACGATTGAGGGCAAGGGAAAAAGGAAAATTCCCACCCAAAATAGAGAAAAAGTGTTTAAAATCAAAAAATTAAAGTCCTCCTTCTCTCCTCTCAATTGCTAGAAAGTGCGTCTCTCTCTCTCTCTCTCTCTCTCTCTCTCTCTCTCTCTCTCTCTCTCTGACTCTCACGCAACACGCTAGTCAGCATGTATGTCAAGTGCATCGCAATCCTCAATGAGATTTCTCTCTGCAATGTTGCTTATGGAGTGCATTGATTGCAGGATCTGTCCAAACTGGTCAAGGTCAAGAAGTTCTCATATCATTTTAGTAGATGTAGAGAGAGTGCATTCCTGAATACAATCATGTACACTTGCACCTTGAAGGCATGTGGCATTGCAGAAGATGCTGATATAGTCGCACTTAATTATAGAGAATATACAGGCATGTGCAAGTGATTAACACGAGAGAGAGAGAGAGAGAGAGAGAGAGAGAGAGAGAGAGAGAGAGAGAGAGAGAGAGAGTTGCAAAGAGAGAGGGAGGGGAGAGCAAGAGAGTCTAGAGAGCGAGCGAGACTAATGTTAGGTAATGCTTTGAATTTTGAAGATGATGGCCATGGTAGAGAAATGAAATGATATATTGACTTCAAGATTGAGGCCAAAATGATATGTTAACGTCTTCAAAGGGCCAAAATGACACAAACTGGTGAATCTAGTACCATGTTTGGGTATAAAACATAGAAAATGAAACCATAAGTGCTACTAGCTAGAGAAAACACACACACACACACACACACACACACACACACACACACACACACACACGCACGCACGCACGCACACACACAGAGTCCACGATAGGAAGATCACACAAGATAGGAGACAAACACTAGTAAGAGAGAGAGGATAAGTCTTTCTTTTGTGAGCTCACTTAAAGATTGTGCTAAGAAGAAGGATTTGTACCAAGGCAGTATGATACATACTGACATTTGTGATAGTTGGTTACTTGAAGAAAACACATACTTACGCAACACGCTAGTCAACATGTATGTCAAGTGCAGTGCAATCCTCAAAGAGATTCCTATCCGCATTGTTGCTTATGGCATGCGAGTGGCTGTCCCCGTGTCTAGGCTTAAGCATTGTGTCCAACCATAGTCAACAACCGCCAAGTGGTCAACATGTGGTGTGTCTGTGTGTGTACATGTGTGTGTGTGTGTGTGTGCATGTGTGTTTGTACATGTGTGTGTGCGTTTGTGCATGTGTGTGTGTATATATGTGTGTGTGTGTGTGTATGAGATAGAGATAGAGAGAGATAGAGAGAGAGAGAGAGAGAGACATGTATGATAGAGGTATGTGGACATATAGGGGCTCGATCATGCAGCATAACGTACATGGGGTCGAAGCCTCGATTATGCACGGTTGGAGCTAAGAAGAAATCTACATAGCACTGTCGAACGTAGTGCCACCACCGAAGGCGGCGCCGTTGTACAAATGAACACATGCAAGTATACAAAGGGAAGTAGGGGAATGGAGATTGATAGGGATAGACAGAGAGCATGAAAATATTTAGAAAGAGAAGAGATCACACTAAACCTACCTATGGTAAGAGAGGAGGAAGAGAGGGGGGGGGGGGGGGGGGGCACAAAGAGAACTTTTATTGATCTGCTTTATGAGATTTGTCAAGAGCGAAGGGTTAGAGGGTAAGAAGGGCCATGCCGCAGCCGAAGGCGGCACCGTTTTACTAGAAGCAATGAAATCTGTAGGTTTTTGATTATGTGTGCAGCTAACATGCTATGCTCCTTCATAATGCTTCCCTTTCACGACAGTAGTGTGTTATCTAAAAAGTGTTGATTTTATCTATCAAACACACACCCCTCATGATCTCCTTGATTGTTTGTCAATTCAAGTCTCCAAAACTTCTAAGGGTTTGTTCATGCGTTCAGCAGATGTGGACATTTTTTAAAGTGGTGGAACATTTTCATTACCATGAATGGCCCTTTATTTAAGGGATTTGATTTCTTTAAACTTTGTGATCATGGGGTGAGGAGCCTAAATTCACCTAGTCTCTTGAAACCCCATGTTGAGAAGTGGGAAAAGGTGATTTCCCCTTCGAAACCCACTTCTTTTTATATGCTTCCAATTGTAGGTGTCCAATCTACCCCATCAAGAAGTTAAATCATTCTCTCAATTTCAAGATTGTGTGGCCTAAAATGTGCACATTTCCCTTGCGCCTGAATAGACCCTAAGGAGTTTGTATTTGGTAGGAAAAAGGGCACAAAAAAGTGTTATAAATGACTCACCACCTATGTCAACAACGAGAGAGAGAGAGAGAGAGAGAGAGAGAGAGAGAGAGAGAGAGGAGAACACTCATGCTTCCACATCATGACCATGGGAGAAAAACTCTTCTTCAGGTGCCTTCAACACAAATAGATCATCCTATAAAGAGGGGGCCTAGGCTTGGGGTAAACCCCAAAATGTCTAACCATCACATCAACTTGACGATAGGAAAAATCAAAGGTCCAAAAAATGAGGTCGCAGCCAGCCCGAGAATACACTAGCCATACAAGTTGATATAATTTTAAGTGAAGCAACAAAGTAGTACAACATTAACACCCCATCTCAACACTTGATGGGGAAGAAACCAGTGGAAGTTGAGGAGGCCACATCTCAAAGTAAGATGTCTACTATAAAGTCTACAAGAGGAAAATACTACATGAGCGAAATAGTAGTTTGGAGAACTCCAACTACCAAAAAATCTCTAAGTAAATTTCATCATGAGTAGTTTAGGGTATTGTTGTACTTTGCCACTACCAACCGCATGTACAACTCTAAGAGATATGTCCAAGTTATATGTAGAAACACAGCTCTTGTCATACACACAATGATAGTAAAACAATGATAGGCTTGAAGGTCTCCATTCCTACCAAAGATGTGTCATCACTCATATGAAAACAAAAGGAACAACCTAGCGAATCAATATATCCATTAAAAACTCTTGAAAGATTAGACTTAGAAGTATGCACTGCAGAATGTGATTATGTGATCAATAGATCGGTGGACCACCATTGAAATGGTTTTCTATCATGGTGTTTTGGAAGTAGGTAAAGTGTCCTCTAAATTGAGGGAGAACCTAACTAGATAGTCACCTCGTAATCGTTCTCCTTGACAAGCTAAAGACAAATGTAGGAGTCTGCATTGTGATCATGCTTAGAGATTTGAGGGATGGCCAAACTAAGCAATCTACATTGTCCAAATCTTTCACCCAGACTAGCATGTATGAGTTGTCATGCTTATATTTCTTTCATCCAATCCTCTAGTGTCAGCCAAAGCATGATCCCTAAATGACCCAAGCGACAATGCAATGAGACTGCACTTCAAGTGACTATCCTCTTGCTGAGCTAGGTATTTACATCTCTTGGGTTGAAAGAGATATATTGTAAGGTTTCCGACGATGAGAGTTTACTACTCTAGCTAAGAATTTAAATGCTCAAGAAAGCAAAGGAGAAACTGTAGTGTAACCAAGTAGCCTAGACTCGTATGATCACCCACATCCCACGAGAACTCATCAAGGTCCTGTTTGTAGACCAAATCCATATCAATTTTCAAGAAGAGGTCAAGGATCCTCTCCATAAGCCCATGAAAATACTCCTTCATAGGCAATGTACATGGCGTACCCAGGTCAACTGGTAAGTCTTTGTCAACTAGTGAATGGTGGTGTCTTCTCTTAGGAAGTCGATGTTCCCATATGTTGTGAGAATGGCCATATCTCTTATGAAGTCCACCTTGTATAGTAGGTCCCAATCAAACCACAAGTCATATCCCCTTTGGAATCACAACCACCGATGCTGAATTGGAATGGGAGTTCCCTATATATCTCATTCCAGAAAGAGATCAAGCATATATGGAGGATGTTGCAAGCTACAATAGTCACTACTAGTCCACATGCACAGACCATCAGGGGATAGTGTCCTATTAGTGGGTGAGTATAAGAGAGGAAACATTGTTAAACTTTAGGTCTACTATCCACTCAAAAACATGCTTGTGAGGGGTTGAATATTGCATTATCCAACAAAAATTAGTGTGCTCGTTCTCTCCTAGTGTGGCGACATGGGAGAGAGTAATAGATTGATAGCCAAGAAATAAAGAGTCGGTATTGATGCAAGATTATGATTACATGAAGAGCATAGCTTGTGTCATAACCTCCTAACCCCCAAGATAACACATGCCTATTCAGATCTTCCGTTTTGCCCTTCAATATTTGCTCGTATTCCTCCATCTCTATCACAAAATCAAACTACTGTGATATCCCTTGTGACATGACATGTGAGAGATTAATAGATAGATAAACAAAAAATACAAAGCATGTAGCGTACACAATTGAAATAGAGAATCTATATTGATGTAAGATAATGATTAAGGAAGAGCATAGTTCATGTCATAACCTCCCGACCCCCCGCGAGCTATCTCACTCTCAATCGCTATCCCAATCTTGTGCAAAATCTTAATCCCAATCACAATCGCACTCTCAGTCACAATTACACTCACAATCATAATCATGTAGCCTCTCCTTATTTAGGGACTCGGACCATCTCATATGAAGTTGCTCATCTTGTTAAGCTCTCGACAACTATGTAATGTAAAAAAAATATCTTGCTTGGATTTTCTAAAAAAGTAACTTGCAAACGTTCAAAAAAACATTTTCTCACTTTTTTCTTAATCGATGGGCAAAAATGAGCATCAAAACGAAGGAATCTGGAAAAATTCAAAGAGGCATTATTTTTAATCATAATTAGGGATCATTTTCTAAAAACAAAACTTTCTCAAATTATGATTTCAGCATCTTCAAAAATGGCTCCCAAACTATGTTCGAGGTCAAAATTTGAAACTTTACAAAAATAGGTAAACATCAATAATGACTAATTTTTTTAGATTTCAACTTTACTATCTCTAGAAAAACTATCTTTTATTCATTATTTATCATTGAATACATCCTTACTGTATTAGTTTTAAAAAAAGATAACATATTTTTTCTCTCAACATCTTAAACTCACTTGCATAAGACTAATACTCTCTACCTAATGAACTATTCAACCATCTCTTTAACCATGTTCAACAAAAGATCTAGCCTATTATATTCTTTCCAACTTTAAGAAGTTTAGAAAGTAGTCCTATTACATTCTCCCTTATCAAAATTAAATATGTCCTTAGAGTTGGAAGGAGGGGTATTCCTCAACAAAACATCGAAGTCAATTCAAGTGGCATCTTCTATAGGATACATGTTCCACTTAACCAAAACTTAAAGAAGAGTCCTACTTCTAAGCTTCGTAACTACCTTTCAATAGTTCATTAACATGATTTTCCATCCATATTTTGGTAGGTCCAAAAGATTTTTTATTGATGAATTTTGCATCTATAGCTCTAACGCATTACACTTGACCAAGATCGCTGAGGGATTGACATGACCTGGTTAGCTAGGAGGGTAGCGCAACAAGGACAAGTGCCATGTCTGAGAGTGTAAGGTGACATGTTTGGAACATGTAGTGTCTGAGGAAGAGATAGAAGTCGGCCCCAAGAAATTGAAATCACTTCTTGCTATGACTTCCTAATCAAAACTGAAAAAATTAGTGTCATTTATATAAAATATACACTTTTTGAGCCGTTTTATTCAACTTTTCTTGAAGTCAATCTATCCACCATAGAAACTCACTATACAAGTAGCCCGAACATGGGAAAAAAGTAGTGAGAATGTTTCTAAGAGATCATGGTAATTTTGGGATCTTTACCTATTGTCTTGCAATCCTATTGGGAGGAGGTTTTCTATGTCCAACCTAGCCTTGAGTATGAAGCAGTGAGAGTAGTCTTGATGCAAAACAATCAAAAGATGCTTTGATGAGACGAGTGTATTTGTAAGTAGGGTTATGACTGTTGTCAAGAAGGGTTTCACCTCCATAGAGCACTTAGTCTTTGCCTTTAAGTTTATTGTGGAAAATTTTGGGATATATTTGTTACCTAAAATAGTTTTTGTGCTTACCACAATGATTTTTTTTTTCATACTCTTTGTATCACATGGAGCTATCTTCGAGAACAACAAAGTGGGTAGTGGAGATATGGGAATTTGACCATATGCTACAAGTTGAGAGGTCTACACGATCATGTTTACGAGATGTGCTAACACAATGATGCTATGAAAGACTAGAGAATGTGAAACCTAGCAAGGCTCCACCCCCACTCAAGACTGAGATTCTATCAAAGGCTCATAATCTTAGAATCTACCAAAGGCTCACTGTCTTAGATTTTATCAAAGGCTCACAATCTATATTTTGATGGTTCTTAGAGGGTAAAAGATAAGGTGTCAATAAGTATAGTTATTTTGAATTATGGAGGTGAAAAGATTTTTCACAACGGGTCTCACTTGGAGGAGGTTCATTCCAACAATGAGGCAAGATATCATGCGCTCATCCTAGGGTTGCAGTGATGTCTCTCTAGTGGCATCAACGGGCTTAATATTTTGGGAATTCCATGCTAATGGTAAAAAAATAATAGGGTATGGCCTTGTAAAAATGACAAATTAGCTACTAAAATGAGGGAGGCCACATCGTCGATGAGAAAGTTCAATAGTGTGCAGATTCACTTTGTGCCAAGAGATAGGAACAAAGAGGTAGATTCTCTAGCTATAGAGGAATTTAATAATGTTATGGTAGGAGCAGCCACTGTAAAGGCCCCTTAGTTATCATCAAGAGCTAGAAGAGTATCATTGGTCAAAGAAGAGCTCTTCCTTTGTTATCATCAAGAGTACACTGGCCAAAGAAGAGCTACAAGACAATATATATGTCTGGCACTTTGGGCAAATAAGAGCTACCAGGCAATATATATTTCTTGAAGAATTGTGAGTCTCCAACACACATGAGTCAAAAAACGCATAGATGGTTGCCTAGAAAAGATGAAAAGTATTGTATAGTGAAATATGATTTGTACTATAGGGGAAAGGATAGTTTATCTAGGAAAGTGCCTTTTACCAAGGAGATTAAAGAAATTCTCATGAGGGAATCTATGGTGGGCATTTTTCTAAGAGATCCCCAACAATAAAAGTCTCAAGAAAAGGAGTGAAACTCGAATATGTTTTGATAAATGTCTTATAAGCCCACAATAGTGTATCTAAGTGTTATAAATGTCTTATAAGCCCACAATAGTGTATCTAAGTGTTTATCCCAAGCCTTAGGGTGCACAAATACTTGGTTGGTCATGATTTTACAAATAAAACCACTTATTTTCTCAGCTAGCCCATTGCATTGAGGATAGTAAGGAGTAGAGTTACTACACCTAATACTCAACTTTTCCATTACGTCTTTCATTAAGTCTGTTGGAAACCTTGGACCTCTACTAGAGAGGATCTCCAAAGGCATACCAAATCTACACCAAATGCACTCAGAGATGAAATCACCTACATCTTTAGCAGTGATTCTTTTCAAAATGGACTCTGCTTTTGCTCACATAGAAGTTTAGTCCACCCCCATAATCGCATAGTTTTTTCTAAATTGTGTGCATGGTAATAGACCATGCTTAATGGGTTATGCTTTTTCCCATGTAGAAATGTAGTTCACCCCTGTAATCACATACTCTTCTCTAGATTGTGTGTAGAGAGGAACTCCAAAGGCATACCGAATCTACACCAAATGCACTCAGAGATGAAATCACCTACATATTTAGCACTAATTCTTTTCAAACTGGACTCTGCTTTTGCTCACCTAGAAGTTTAGTCCACCCCCATAATCACATAGTTTTTTCTAGATTGTGTGCATGGTAATAGACCATGCTTAATGGATCATGCTTTTTCCCACCTAGAAATGTAGTTCACCGCTATAATCACATATTCTGGTTTGGATTGTGTGCATGGTTATTGCCCTTTTTCATCAATGAACAAACTCTCAAATGGAGAATATACTATGATGGGACTTCATATGCTAGCCTCCTAGGTCCGGCTTTTAAATAGACTTCACAACTGTGGCACCACTATTGCACATCTCGATGTAGACTTAACATCCATGAACAATTACTTCCCCTGATGGTCTATCCGCCTAGAAACAGGTTAGGGTAGGGAGCATCCTCACAGAGGGTCTAGGTGTTGCAAGTGTTTGGGGCTCATTTCTATGGTTGGAATGGAGTGCTCCTTATCACTACATCTATGTACTGTTTTGTTACGTATAGGTACCTCCCTTGGGTGTCCATCTGCCTAGAAATAGGTTTGGATTGGGAGCATCTTCGTAAAGGGTTTAGGTGGTGCTAGTGCATGGAGCTCATTTATATAGCTAGAACGGAGTGCTCCTTATCACTACACCGACATACTTGTTCGTTATGTTTAGTTACCTCCTTTGGGTGTCTATCGGCCTGGAAACATGTTTGGGTAGGGAGCATCCTTGTGAAGGGTTTAGATGGTGAAAGTGATTGGGAATGGAGTGCTTCTTATCACTGTACTGACTTCCTTGTTTGCTACATTTAGTTACCTTCCTAGGTGTCTATCCTCGACTGAAAATAGGTTTGGATAGGGAGCATCCTTGTGAAGGGTAGATGGTGCAAGTGCCTGGGGATCATTTATATGGTTGGAATGGAGTGCTCCTCATCACAACACTGACGTACTTCTCTGCCTATTTCTATTGTTGGAATGGAGTTTTCACTTCTTTTTGTTTTATTTTTATATGCATATTATTTTAATTTATTATACAATTCAATTAAATATAGTTTTGGAAAAACCTAGCATTTTTATGATTGTATAAAGATATAGGTGGATTGCCCCAATTAAATATATTAAAGAGAAAACCTAATATCTTTATGATTGTATGAATGTATAGGTGTATAAACAACATTGTTTAGTTTTATAAAAGTTTCCTTTTATTATGATATGTTTCTAACACAAAACACTAATCACTGTTGTTTACCAGTATAGTTGCAGATTTCTTATCTTTGCAACTGAGGACAACTGCTTTCCAATGGAGAGGTATGTAATGGAATTAATATTTTTCTAGTTATTGCAATTGATAGGTGGAAAAAGGATTAGCGGCTAATGGACTATGTGAAAGGATATGGCATTTTATGTATATTTTATTATTCAAGTGCTCTTTATGATCTCTGGTCATTTATGACTAGCTGGCCAATTTGTACTCACTTTGACCATTCAAGAAATCTATAAGTAAATATGTGCAAGAGGAAAATTCTCACTCTTGCATGGGGGGAGATTGCACCCAATTTTTGTGTTATTCTTCTCTCCTCTCATCACTCCTCTTTCGTCGTGCCGACATAGAACTCCGCTCTAGGAGGTGCCTCTCCAGTGCTCACTCGCTCTCTCTCGCTTTTTGTATCTCTATATTTGCGTACAACTTTGATTCCGTGCTTGTGGATGTGCCAGATATGGATATTTATCATTTTATTATTGGTAGTGCACTATTCTTGGTAGTTTGTAGGGCTCTTCGTGCTCTCATTTGTAGCAAAATACCAAAACAAACATAGAGAGACAAAGAGAGTGAGATACAACATAAGGGTGTGTGCAGATGCATCTTCGAGAGAGGAGTGCTACACTGGCACCGTGAGAGAGAAGAGAGGATAAGATAGAAGAAATACATAGGCACTGGGTGCAATCTCCCCTCGTGTAAGAGTGAGCTTTTTTCTCTTGCAAATATTTGCTTATAGATTTTTGAATGCTCAAAAAAGAATACACATTGTCCGCTCGGACATAAAGTGATTATAGCTCTCAAAGATCTCTCTAATAATACAATGATAATGGATCTGCTATCCTTTGCACATTCCATAGAGTAGCTATGCAGTTTCCACAATTCAGCTGCAATAAATAAAAAAATATCAATTTCATTATATACCTCCCCGTTAGAAGGCAATTGTCCTCAGTTGCAAAGATAAGGATCTGCAAACCATACTTGTCAAAAACAGTGATTAGTGTTTTATGTTTGAAATATCACATAGTAAAAAAAAATTCTATGAAACTAAATAACATTGCTTATGCCTACTGTGATCCACATACTACCTATTCTAGTGTCCCATACCACCATAATAAACATCATATGTCATATCCTGATGACGAATCAGGGTATCATTGGTCACACTCATCATCCAATAAAGTAACTCTCATCAATCTCAAGTTCAATTCGATAAATACTATTGCGATAGAAAAATGTCATATACCAAGACCAAATCCACATAAATTTAAGTCCAAATATCTGCCAGCATATAACCATTTCAAATGCAGATCCAAACATCCTTCATTTTGCATACCCGGGTAACAAAATCATATTGAGAACAGTGGTGGCTAGCCACTACACCATGATTGCATGATCGTTGTTGCCTTAATCATCTAATCTATAGCAATAAGACGTGCTGTCTAAATTGGTGAATTTGCATGGATGCTACCTAAATCGGCGGACCTGCATTTAATTTTGTTTAAAAATGAATCTGTAATTTTTTTGTGTGCTCCTAAATTGGCGGATCTGCACGGACAACTCGTGTTGCCTATATCAACGATTCTACACCAAGATGAGCATTTTTATACTGTTTAAATTGGTGAACCTGTGTGCATGTGACCAACGGACTAGACAAGACATAAAAGAAAAAAATATTTATTATCTATTTGACAACACTGTGGAGTATAGCAAAGGACGTACAAACTGTGGTTGATTAATGCAAAGTAACTTAGTTCGTGTGAGTAGCTTACTAGATGATATATTGCATTTGAAAATATAGTACATGTGTGTGTGTGTGTGTGTGTGTCTGTGTGTGTGTGGATAGAGACACAAGTAAGAGCAAGCTCCAACTGTCAAACTTATACCAAAGTGTAGTGAACAAACCCAAAATGTAGTAATTTTGTGTTAGTAATTTTCAATGAGATAAAAGAATATCATACCTATCTAGAATTTGATTCAATATTAGTGTTTGATTACACATTTAGAACGTACAGTGTTGGCACCTTGACTCACCGATTGCAAAGTTAAAAATAAATTAAACTGGAACACAAATAAAAAGTTATCCATAACCTTATTGAAACTAAAGTGTGAGACAACTTAGCGAGAAGAAAAACTTTACAATTCAACTTAATAGCATAGACTATTACTATAACTATAATTCTGTGCAATTTTATGATAATTGTTAGTTCAGATCTTTATATGCAATGACAAAATAGTTGT
The DNA here is from genome assembly GCF_014529385.1 of Adiantum capillus-veneris. Taxonomy (NCBI): domain Eukaryota; kingdom Viridiplantae; phylum Streptophyta; class Polypodiopsida; order Polypodiales; family Pteridaceae; genus Adiantum; species Adiantum capillus-veneris. The sequence goes on along the minus strand of NC_140940.1, from coordinate 84,633,202 downwards.
GGACTAGAATATAACCTCTACTGTTATTCTTTATATAATTTACACTATTAAGGTATTATAAATGTTTTATTTTTCTACTTATTAGGATCTAATATTTTATCATATCATATTTATATAATGTAATCATGATATACTATTACTATTTTCATATATAAAACACATAGTATAAATAAACAATGAATTATTGTTATGCAATATTCCCTTATTGTATTATAATATAATGTAAATTTACATTGTATGCTATATATTTTTACTTTATACCTATAGTATCTTATTTCTATGATTCTCTTATACACACACACACACACATATATTATATATATATATGTATATACTCATTCATGATTAGCATTGTGTATTATGATATTTAATAATAACTTTTATGTTTCTTTGTGACTCAGTTGATCTATGCTATTAAGTTAGAATTGCATAATTTTTCTTCTTGCTAAGTTGTCTCACATTTCAATTAAGAAACTTTATGGGTAAATTTTTTTTTGTGTTCTAGTTTAATTTATTTTTCACATTGCCATTGTCAAGTCAAGGTGTCAAGATTGTACGTTCTAAATGTGCAATCAAACACTTATACCGAATCAAATTCTAGATAGGCGAAATATTGTTATCTTTCATGGACAAATAAATAACACAAAATTAACGCATTTTGGATTTGTTAACTATACTTTGGTGAATGTTTGACATTTGCGGCTTTCTCTTACTGGTGCCTCTCTCCACAAGAACATAATGGTATATACATTTTCAAATGCAGTATACCATCCAAGTACATACATCAAATACCTCCTTGATTTCTTATTTTTTGAGCTATGAACCTAGCCATTTCTCATATGGTGGTTTGAACTCCGTACTAACTAGAGTTTTTATTGAGAACATTTGACATTAAGCTATGTACATTCTCCCATGAGCGACAATACTTTGTATTAATGAACAAACAACTTGTAATTGATTTGGTATACTCCGAAGTGGTGTCAAACAGATAGTAAACATTTTTCTCTTCAATGTCTTGTTGGTCTATTGGTCACATGCGCACAAATTCGCCGATTTAGATAGTGTGTCAATGCTCATCCCGGTTTAGATTCACCAATTTAGGAAACAGATCCACCAATTTTGGGAGCATGAGTTTAGATCCACCAAATTTAGGTAGCATAGCAATGAATTACAGATTCACGATTTATAAACAATACCAAATGAAGATTTGTCGATTTAGGCAACATTAGTGTAGATTCATCGATTTAGGCACCATGCTTATTGATGTAGATTCATTGATTTAGGCAACAATGATCACAGGATGATCCTGCAGTAAACTGGCCATCACTATCCTTAGTATGATTTTGTTATTCGGGTATACAAAATGAAAGATATTTTGGATTTGGATTATATTTGGAATTGGAATTGGAGTTGGATTTTTTATATGACGGTTTCTTGTCGGGATAGTATTTATGGAATTGAACTTGAGATTGATGAGAATTGATTTATTGAATGATGAGTGTGACCAATGATATCCTGATTCATCAGAGTAAGACATATACTGCTTATTCTAGTTGTATGGGACACTAGAATAGGTAGTATGTGTATGACGGCAAGCATACACAATATTGTTTAGTTTCATAAATTTTCTTTACTATGTGCTATTTCTGACACAAAGTACTAATCATTGTTTTTGACAATATGCTTTGCAGATTCATATCTTTACAACCGAGGACAATTTTTTCTAACAGAGAGGTATGTAATGTAATTGATATTTTATTATTTATTGCAGCTGACAAGTGGAAAAAGAGTTAGCAGCTAATGGACTATACAAAAAGATGTTACACTTTATGTATGTTTGATTAATCCCAGTGCTCTTTATGAGCTTTGGCCATTTATTTCTGACCGACCAGTTTGTACTCATTTTGAGCATTCAAGAAATCTATAAATAAATACGTGCAAGAGGGAATTACTCACTCTTGCACGGGGGGGACATTGCACCCAATTTCTGTGTTACTCTTCTCCCTCTCCTCTCTTCTCTCTCACCGTACCGATGTAGCACTCCTCTCTCGGAGGTTCATTCACACATGCTCTTATGCTCTATCTCTCTCTTTTCATCCGCACATGCTCTTATGATCTTATGCTCTATCTCTCTCTGTTCGCGTACAACTTGGATTATGCATTGTGTGATTTGTGAGGTATGAAGATTCTTTTGTTTATGGCTAGCGTTGTGCTTTTTGGGGTATTTTGCAGGGCCACCTTAACTCCAATTGTAGTAGTGGTATTAGAGCCCTGTTGCGCACAAGAAAATCGTGATGATGAGAACACACCTCATATTTGCGTACACGTCCCTCTAGAATGTTATGGGTAAGGGATATGCACATTTATTACTCAAGTGCTCATTAGGAGCTATGGAAATTTATACTTGGCCGGTCAATGTGTATTCATTTTTTTACCATTGAAGAATCTATAAGTAAATACCTGCAAGAGGGAAATGCTCACGCCTCCTATGAGTTCTTTGACTAATCAATACTCTTTAAAGTCATTGTGATTTATCTCCTAGATAAAGTGGCCTTCTCTATAGTCTCTTGTCATGGTAAATTTCTTTAAACAAATCACACAATGATGAAACTGGTATAATGTAGACCGAGGTGTGCGGGGATTGGACATGACTAGAGAATGTGAGGTAGTTTACAGTGTGAACAAAGAGAGAGAGAGAGAGAGAGAGAGAGAGAGAGAGAGAGAGAGAGAGAGCGAGCGAGAGGGAGAAAAGACGGAGATGCCAATAGAAGATTGAATTTATGTCCAAGTTATAAGGTTTTTACATTCATTATGAGTAGTGATGAGGATGTGGGGCCGTCAAACCGAAACACCTCTCTCTCAACAAAGATCTTATGTCCTTGTAATCAATGCAAGCATGTTGTGTGACAGACAAGACGCATTTCTTTGCAGCACGCTCACAAATGTAGCGAGTTTGTTTGACTATTATAGATTGAGTTGTTGCCAATTATAACTCGTCAACTCTGACGCTGGCCAACATGCAACAATCTTGCAACCCAATAGACGTTTTCGCAGGCACTTTGGTCAAGCAGCATACATGAGGCCACAAGATGTAGCCTCTGACAGCTCGAAGGATGATCATGTAGACCACATTCCCAACGAGGCAATGTTTGAGGCCAAGATCGATGAAATGATTGAGACAATCATGGATTCAGAAAGGCTTCTCTATGATGATATGAAAAGTGAAGCCTATACACCATTGTATGATGGAGCACGTGTGTCTAGATTGAAGGCGCTCTTGGTTCTTCTCAACATGCAGGCAAAGCTTAAATGGAGTGACACTAGCATAACAGCGCTTGTCAGGTGACCTATTGCAATGTGTTTACTTCAATTCTAAACTCTAGATGTATAATGATATGATAGATTACTTACACAAGTGTACCGCATTTTTTTCGCTGTGTAGATTGCTCAAAGAGGACATACTACCAGCTGATAATGTGATGCCAGATTCTAGAGAGGAAGCAAGAAAGATCTTGCAAAACTTGGGGATGGATTACAATGTGATTCACGCTTTTACTAACGACTACATTCTTTTCAGAGGGGTATACGTAGACATGGAGAAGTGTCCGAAATATGATTCCGAGAGATACGAGTAGATCTCCACGGAACAAAATTTCCACAAAATGTTTTGCAACATTTTTCTGTGATTCCTCGCATCAAGCATTTCTTTGAATGTAAGTCCATGGCCTCCCTAGCATCATGGCACGAGGAGAATAGATCTTCGGATGGTGTGCTACCAATTCCTGCAGATTGCATAGCCTGGAAACACATAGACGATACATGGCCGGATTTTGCCAGGGAAGCTCGAAATTTGCGCATAGGCCTGGATATGGATGGCATAAATCCATTTGGTTAGAGATCAACATCTTACAGTGTATGGCCCAATGTCATCGTCAACTACAACATTCCCCCGTGGTTGACTACCAAGAAGGGGCACTTGTGGCTAAGCTTGATTGTGTCGAGGCAGTATAAAGTGAAGAATATGGATGTGTATCTTTGTCCACTATTGGAAGAGCTACAACAATTGTGTATTGGCATAGAAGTGATGGATATGAGCCGACACATAGGTCGATGGAATGCTTTGTTCAGAGGCATTCTAATGTGGATCATGCATGACTATCCCGGACTAACAGAATGCTCAGGTGATTTACACTCAAACTCAAACACTGTAAATCTTGGTTTTTCTCAAGATTATCTATTGTCATGTGTATACATGCAGGGCTTGAAACAAGCAGATACAGAGCATGTGTCACATGTGGACTAGACTTAATGCACATCGGGCACCCTCATTGAAGAAGCAAATCTACAAAGGTCATCAAGCGTATCCTCCAGAGAATCATGTGTTACGCAATGGCTTTTTGGAAAGAGAGCCACCAAGGATGTCTGCACAAGATTTAGTGCATAAGGAGATGTGTGATGACGGTTTTGCCCCAGGGATGAAGAGACTCTCTCTATGGTATGAGGTACCATATTGGCCCAGACTCATGATCAATCACTTGCTCGATCCAATGCACATATTCAAGAATGTGGGTAATCTGTTGTGGGACCATCTGACCAGCAAGAAAGATACTTTGGGAGCCAGGGTTGACCTTAGAAATGTGGATCATATGGAGCAATATTGGCCGCAGACAGCATCTGATGGATCAATAAAATTCCCTAAAGCGCCATGGATTTTGATAGGAGCCCAAGAACTCAAAGTAAAAGAGACCATTTGATCTGTGCGGACCCCCTCTGGCGTAATGCACTCGCTTTGAACGTGTTTCACTAAAGAAGGACAGCTTACTAGTTTGAAGTCACACGACTAGCATACAATGTGTCAGGTATGTTTGAAGTGGAACATATCATAGTGGGAATTGTGTAACAAATTCATGTGTGGACTTTAATATCATTGCTAGATGTATTTTGTAGTTTATTTTACCGGTGGCCATTGAGGGATGTTTGTCTCCTAACGTTCGTAACACAATCTACAAACTTGGGAAGTTGGCGTAATTGATCTCACAAGAGGAGATTGATGTAGACTCCATACCATTTTCCAAACTAAACACTGCGGAGGTTGTGTGCATGTTTGAGAAACGCTTTCCTACTACCATGCTAACCATTCAAGTGCATCTTCTTGTTTACATAGTTGATAAGATGGAAATAGCTAGCACAATACATTCCAGATGGACGTTCTTTTTAGAACGTTTCATGAAAACTCTCAAGGGATATGTGCATGAGAAGGCACGTCCGGAGGGTAGCATGGCAGAAGGTTGGTTGGTATCAGAGTCCCTAGTTTACATTGGAGAGTGGCTATACAGATTTGGTAAAGCCCAGGACATGCTATGGTGAACCATAGATGAGCGCATATATGAGATTTTCATGTGAAATCTCGGTGTTGAGAAGAAGATGACGAAAGATCTAGAGGCTAAAATCAACCAATTTTGCATGCTTCACAATCTAGTGATGCAAAAGTGAATTTCACAATACGAGGATGCAAAGCAAGAGCAACAAAGGGCACAAATCGAGTGGAGATGGGAAAGACGAGGATCGATGCATTATCTGGCGGGTCTGGAGCATTCATGAGCTTAAGATGGTTGCACAACCAATTGAAAAGCACACAACAGTGCGGTGAAGAAGTGACTGTCTATATGCTATACTTGAGAAATGTAAATTGTGTTTAATCGTCATTGCTTCCACTCTAGGTATGCTCGAGGTTCTCACAAGCAGGGATACTCCTCGGTGTGTCATGAAAGTGTGATACACCGACGCAGCAGTGTGCTCCAAGTCCGGATGGAGATTGAGGCTGCAAAAATCACAAAGGAGGTGATCCTTCTTTGCTTGTAGATGCTGCATCTATGAGCAGGGACATGTCATCTCTTTTGCGATTTCAGCCTCAGTCTCCATCGCACTACGAGTTTCATCCTTTTACAAGATAGTAGAATGCACACGAGAGACAAATTCAGAAGAACTTCAGAGGAATCTCTATACATAGGAATCTCTCCCCCTTTACTAAGTCCTCTCTCTCTCTCTCTCTCTCTACACAAGAATCCCTCTCCCTATTATCTATAGTATAGATTATAACTTGTCCATATTTTCTTCTCCACTCAATATCAAGATTACGCCGCTTGGACACGATGAGACATTTGATTAGCCGACGTCAGTCTAGCAGTAGCCATATAGCATTAGTTTCCTTTTGTCATAGCATGTATAATGAGATGATGTGTATATGTCTTTTTGTAACTTTTGGAAAACCATGTATTTTCTCAATAATGACAATGGTGTTGTAACTATTACATTTACAAAGCTTAAGAATCAAGTGATTTTGCTTATGATATGTACAATTGTCATTGATTTACTTTTGTCAGTTTACTTTTGTCAGTGTTGTATCTTTATTTTGCAAACAATACTATGCATGATGGAATTAATGGTTATATTGTCTTGTTAGTGACTACTCTTGGTCTATACGTTGCACTTTCTTTCAAAGGTGAATCTGGGCTTATCTTGGATTCACTTAGGTTTACTCTATTATTAAAACACTCAATATGGTTGATGGTTGAATGTCTTACCACCCAAAACATTTTACTCTCAGACGTCGCTATATAAGGCTTTGCAACATCGATATGAGCGTCGCTATAGGAAGCATGCAACCGTTGCTATATGCATCTCTATATGCGTCTCTATATAGCAATGCAGATAGCGACACATATAGAAACGTTCCCGTAGCGAGGCTATTAGCGGTGATCTTAGCGACACCAGGGAGTATAAAAACCCAATGTATTTCCGTCGCTAAAAACGTCACAAGTGCATACAACCTCTTGTAGTGCAAGAAAACTGCGTCTTCCTGATAATAAAGACCTCCAAGAGTAGCATCAACATTGCACGCTTTTGAGAGCTCTATTTAAAAAATATATTGTGTTTTCAATTGGCAAATAAGTGTGGGAGGGACTCTTCATGCACTTTGCACGTGCTACATACTCCATCTAAAATCCCAATCCTCTTGGAGTTTGCACGTGTCCATATGATAAGCCACATGAGACAGTTGTGCTTAATAGATAGAGGATAAGCCCAAATGTATTTAAATCCGTAGGACCATTGATAAGAATTCCAAGAGACTCCCCACCATTTGGAATTGAGCTTAAGTAGCAATCGAGGTTATATCCATCCTTAAAACTGTTTTTTTAGCTATTAAAATGCTTTGGCAAAGTATGGCATACTCTGCAAACAGCCTTAAAAACTTTGCACCCTCTCTACAACCAAGTCAACATAGCCTTGGGAGATGTGAAATTGTTGTATGAGTTCTGCTTATCAGTAATTATTAGTAAGATAGGAACCATCCATATACACATCTTTCGAGATTCTAATGCTTGATTTGAAGCATTTGTGTGCCTATAGTGTGAATGGAAATTTCATAGAAAAGGGCAAAGATTGTGTGTTCTTATCTCCACTGTGAACATGTCCTTAGAGGAGAAAAGATCAAGGTGAAAATTTGAAGTTTTATAATTTTCAATACTAATTGGACACACTTTTTCATAGGAACACTTGAATTATTCTTCTATTTGGTTTGTCAATGGGTCTTTTCACTTTCATTTTCATTTGAGAACATTGGAAGGGCTTATTTATTTCTTTGTTCTTCCAAACTCACAATTTTGTGAGTGGAAATGCTATATTAAATCACACTATGAAAATTTAAAACCGTTTACTTTGGCCTTTTATCGTGGTTTGTAGAGAGAGGGTCCAAAATGGGCTTGCCAAAGAAGAGAGAGGAGGGTGGGAGGACTTTTTTTGCACATTGATTATTACCACGAGAATTATTGTGTCTATTAATGTGGTGGTTATCCCCGCACCTATTACCACTCTTATTACCGACCATCTATTTGGCACTAAAACATTCAAATTTGGATACTCTCTCTCTCTCTCTCTCTCTCTCAAAAAATGTAGCTATGGCTACCTTATACTTCAAGCGCCCTTGAGCTCTTGCACCCACCATTGATCCTAACACCACCCAAGTTGTGAGACAAGCCATTGGACTAAGCTCCAAGGAACCATCATCTCTACCCGATGCCACCAATCTAGATGGCCCATGAACACTATTGTTCTTAAGAGTCTATACTACTAGTGGAACATGCCAAGATTGTATCCCCGTCCTAGTCATCATCATAGTAGTCTATGTCTAGTCCAAGAAAAAACTATGCACAAAGATGGCATACAAATTATGTAAGCACCTCCAAATGGTGCGGAATGATTACATAGTACAACATGTAGCACAAAAGGGTGTGATCTCTCATGCCAAGATGGAGACAATCCTCAATGAAAAAGGGTGCTCATGGCACTGCGGATCGTGGCTTCCAAGGAGACAACAACTATAAAGTGAGACAGTGTATCGATGGCAAGGCCTCCACCTAATTCCAGGTGAATCCTATATGCCCAACACAATGCATAATTGTTCACTCTTGGAAGGCATGGGGGTGTGCAACATTGGTGAAATTAGTTGTGGTAGCCTCCAAGGCTTTTGTTTCTAACCTAGACTCTAGACAAGAAGGAAGAATGTGAAGACTTTTGCACCACGAAACAATTCATGCACCAAAGTGTGTATATGCACTATAGAGGGTGTAAGAATTGGAGGGGCCTCATCCCGCTCTAGTAATTATGGCTATTGTTGGGGAACCAGCTACTAATGGGCTCCAACTACCATGGGGGGTCACCACCTCCTTGCTCAACTGATGTGGTGCCTACATTGAAAAGATAACATGATCAATATCACAAAATGCAAATAGGATATAACAAAATTCTAATAGATAGATACAGTAACCTTTACACTATGAGGTGTGAAACTTGAATATCGATTCTAAAAAAAAGCTTTTATAATTCCTATGGATGGCACACAAAACTTTTCTACATATGGTCAGTAGTATCATTAACTAAATGTCAAGCTTTGTTTTCTCGGTCAGAGCATTGATAATGTGACCTCAATGTCCTTGTACAATTCACATTGCACAAAGCACTCTATATTTCATGTTAAGAAGTACTAAATCTTGTTTGTTGCGACATGATTCTTGCATACAGCAATATCAACAACGGTAGAAATTGATGGTGACCAAACATCTCTAGCATGGTAGTTAATGGTCAAGCTAGAGGGTGTACATATTGGTCTAGGTTAAGGCCTCAACACCACTACAATATCCTATAGGACAAAATGGCACCATCAATGAGCGTCATCCTTGTCAATTGCCTTCATTGGTTCCTACCCCACATTGCATGCTATATCCAAATTAAACATCCTAGGGGTTTTCAAATTGTGCACACCTACGCAACGTGTAGCTTGGCATGTGTAGGCAAAGCAAAAGATACTTGTCAAAGGAAATAAGGAGAAACATGCGGACCTTCCATCTTCATAGGCAACCTCAACTCCTCAACTTAGGGTAGCATCCACAACCTTTTCAGCACAAAATATGTCTAGGCATAGATCTCAATATCACATCATTGTGAAACGATACCCTTAACCACCTAGAAGAAGATGATATGCATTCAAGATTCAGACATTTTAAAATTATGTGCAGTTTGAATGGACTATGCCTTTGGGGGAATGAGGACCCACCAAAGGAAAAAAACCCAGGTTCTATTTGAAAAATCCATCCTTCAACTCGATCATCCTTCTTACATAGTGCTTGTGGGGCTTGCACATTGCCTCCTACTACCATATAACCATAGATACTACCATGTTCTTCTAGATTTGTTAGAGAGAATTGACTACCTCATGGGAGGTAGAGAGAGAGATAAAGATCTAATTGTAGATAAGGTGGGTAGGCTAAGGAAATTGGCACCTAGTCAAGGCTTGGGAAAATAAATTTTGGGAGCCATCATTGGATCATTCATGCCCCTTTATGGGAATGCAAAAACCTTATTGGAAAAAACCTTCCTGACTTTTCTACATATGAGCATTTTAAAAAATCTTGTTGTTTGATTTGGTCTCTTCTCTAGTAGAAATTTAAGGTGATTATCTTTTATTTAAACAGGTTTTGGATAAATCCAACCTACCAAGAAAGGCTATATGTATAGGATTTTCAAATGAAAGAGAGGCACGAGACATAGTATTCAAAAGATAGAGCAAACCATGTTTCCAAAATGACATTTGTTTCTCCCTCTGGTCTGAGTCTTTCTTTCTTCGCTAGTGTCACTTGTGTTAGTTTCTCTTCGCTTACATAGTGGCTCATATTGAGGATCCAAGTCAATGTGTAGATGATATTTAGGACAGTTGGCGAGAAGTTTTGTGGGTGTGGATGAGAAATCCATCAACTCTTAGTGAAAGAAAAATAAGAGAAGAAAATTGTGGCGAAGTTGTAAAGAGAACAAGGTTGAGTCCTTGAATCTCCCCTCCGTCAAGATGACAAGGGGCATTTAATGTAATTGAAAAGAGACATTCATCAATCATCATTGATTTTTGAATGGTTGTACTGAGGACACCTTTTCTTTTACTCACCTATTTTCTAGAGAGAGAATGCCAAAAAATGTATTTTCTTAGAAGTCCCTACTAATGATCTTCCAAATTTCCAAATGGAGGGGGGGGGGAGGGCGGGGAAGATACTTTCATCCTCCTTTTCATAACCACATATCCAAACCTACCATACAGTATGTGGAATCACACCCCAAGAAAAACGTTTGTCAACCCGTCTTTCAACACCAAGTATGGAGAAATATTTGAATCCACAACCCACATATAAAGAGACAAGGGATGTAGCCATGAGGCTGAAGCTTACTTGATTCTTGACTTGAGATTAAAAATCTCAACATCGTTTGTGCTCAATGTGAACGGAAAGTGCATGGAAAATGGTAAAAATTTACACTTTGTAGGCATGCGTAAATAGGTTCAAGGAAAAGAGATTCAAACCAACTTAGAGTTACTACTTGAGGGGACAAAGATGCTAAATAGGGCCTAATGATTGATTGGAATGAGATTGAAGATGTAGTATGAGTGCTAACTAAGCAACAATGATAATAAGACAAGGTGGTATTCAACCCTACTCAATCCCCTAGTGTCCGTGAGAGTTCCATAAATGGTTTTATTGTGGTTTCAAAGAGTGACTGTAAGGACATGGGTCCTATGGGCAAGGCCACCGGCACGGCCAAGCAGTGTGTACGCTAGGGGGAGGCTATAAGATAGCACGGTTGGGTGGAGACTAGCACACGCATTACCACCGCCCATTCATTGGTATTAGAGCTATTTTTGGGAGGAGACTAAAAGCGGGTTGCATGCGTGTGCGACGCTCTTCTTCTCTCCCACGTTTCGTAGACAAAGATGTCTCCACTGTGCAGCAAAAGAAGATAGGCACGCTTTCCCGTGTGCAACACGTGGACAAATAGCGGTAGCCGACCACGGCCACCCCATTTACTCCCTCCACAACGCATGACCAAGGAAAACTAGACCGAAAAGTTGACAACGCCGAGGCTTCAAAGGCTTCTGTTTGGTGCCGTTGGCTGCGTGCGTAGGAAGGTCCGTTTAACCCTTGCATGAAGGAGGGTTGAACCGACCCTATGAGGGTAAGAGGCCAAACACTTTACCATCAAGCTATTGACCCTTGTTGTGTATAACAAGGAAAGATAGCCTACTTGTGCTGAAAGGAAAACTAGAAGGAAATGGAAAGCTTCAAACTTCAAGGAAGTAACCTCACCCTTCCTTTTCACTTCTTGAAGGAAGCCAAGTTTTCCTCCAAAAATTATTTTTTCCTCAAGGAGGTAGCTTCAAAGTGAACAAAAGCCTTCACAAAAACGACGGGTTTTTATGAAGAATCAACAAAGGTGTTCTTACGATGAACGACAAATGAAGCGCTCAAATTCCTACAAGGCGAGGTTTGCATGCAACGCAAATAGTGGAGCATACAAAATACAAAGACTTCAATTTCACAAGGTACAAGTTGTCGTTTTTTTTTCTCTCTTTGCAGTAGTGTGTGTTTACCATGGCCGGTGAGGATATCCCACCTACACACATATTTGATTTTGAGCACGTAAATCAAAATCAAGGCACCACGGGTGCTGCTAACACTAATATGCATGATGATGATGATCTAGGAGATCATGGGCTTGTAGATATGGATTCTTTCAAGACTTTGGAACAATGCCAAAGCGTACTTGAAAGCAACCTCTCTGCACTCAATGCAAATGTTACCAATCTTACGGAGTTACTTGTGAAATTTATAAATTCACATATGACTCAAGGAGCCACAAGTGGCACGGTTCAAGGGAACCAAGCTCGCACGACTCAAGGAGTCTAAGAGACAAGTGCTACAAAAGATGCAAAAGGTAGCAATGCATTACTTGAGAATATCACCATTCTTGAGTTTCACGGGGAAGAGCGTGATTGCACCAAGGATGCGGTCAATAGGTTCTTACACAAATGGAGTAACATTCATAGATTGAGACGCACCCCGGATATAAAGATGGATGTGGAAACAAGTCTATCTCTTAAAGGCAAGGCCTATAAGTGGTGGATGACATTTTCAATAGATGCCCGTCCTCCGTCTTGGGCTGCGTTTCAAGCTTCTTTCTCCAAAGATTTTTTGGACTCCAATGAAGAAGATAAGAATTAGTTAGCATGGGATGCATGCCGTATGTTTTGTCTCTCTCTCACACAGTACCTTTCAAAGTATCGGGAAATCATATTAAAACTAGAAGGTCTAGATGAAATCCAAAAAATACGGGGTTTTAATAGGGGTCTTGACAAAGACTATCGTCTTCATGTCAAGACCCAACATCCAAAACTTTGGAAGAAGACATCAGTCATGCGCAAAGATATGATGATGACCAAGAGAGGAACGGAAATGTTCCCTACTCTAAGAATACTTTTGCTAAGATCAATGTGGCTAAGAGCCAATGGCGAGGTAGATCTCCCACATGTTCCAAGAGGAATAGAGACAAACTACCTCTCGACGCCCACAAGAGGCTAAGAAGCCTTAGCAATCACGAGATACTCCACGCGGGTCTCTCAGAACTGCTGATTTTGAGTGTGCAAAGAAACAAAATTTTTGTTTTAGATGTCTTTCGGACCAACATAACAAGAAAGATTGTCCTCTTTTGCAAGGCAAAGAAAAGGCCATGCACACGGTGCAACGCCTCACATTAGATTCATCTCCTAAATATTGTGTGGTAGAGCATCTTCATATGGAAGAAAAGCACAAGTGTTGTGTGCCTGCTTCAATGTGGCAGCCCACCTTTGGCCTCCATGATTTGATTCGCATGCATGGCACTATTAACGGACAATGTGTTCGTATTTTAGTGGATGATGGTGCAACTCATAACTTCTTGAACTATAAGCTAGTCAAGAAATTGAAGCTTACACAAACTCCCTACTCTCACAAGTATGTGGTGGAGTAGATGTCTGGGAATGATAAAGAAGTATGGGACACAATAGTTCAAGGGGTTGAGCTTATTGTTCAAGATCATACAATGACCCTTGAATTCCAAGTTATGAACATGGACCGTGCTGATGTAGTTTTAGGATGGGAATGGCTGCATGGTTTAGGAAACACATTTCACACTAGTTATGAACACAACTCCTTATCCTTTATGGCCAATGGTAAACATGTGATTTTGCTTGGTGAGAAAAATATACCATCTGCACCTCTTATATGTACAACCAAGCTTTTTATTTTACAGAAAGTAGATTTAATAGATGAAGTCTTTTTGTGTTACTGCTTGTCTCCAGGTCGTGTGAATTCTCAAGAGCAAAGTGCGGAGAATTCTAGTAATGGTATGCAAAGTGCAATGAATTCTAATGGTATGCAAAGTGTAATGAATTCTACTGATAAAAAAGTGTTAACAAATCTAACGAGCAAAGTGATCTCAATTTTAATTCTATAGAGAAACATGCAATTGTTGTAAAACAAACATTACATGAATTACAAGATTCTCCATCCCAGCATAACTCTAGTTTACTTTCTCCTTTTACAAAGCAAAAGCTAACTCACTTACTCACTGAGTATAGTGATGTGTTCTCAAGTGATTTACCACCAGGTTTACCCCCTACATGCGATGTGCAGCATGGCATAGATGTCTTGCAAGGCACTAAACCGGTGAGTAAACCACCTTATCGTATGAGTGCTAAAGAATCCAAGGAGGCTCAGAGTAAGTTGGTTGACTACCTTGCCCGTGGTTTCATTAGACCTAGCACTTCGCCTTGGGCATCACCAATTCTATTGGTAAAAAAGAAAGATGGTACTATGCACATGTGCGTAGATTATTGCAGATTAAATGCGATAACCATCAAGAACAAGTATCCTCTACGTCGAGTGGATGAGTTGTTTGATCAACTCCACGGGGCAAGATACTATACAAAGATAGATCTTCTTTCAAGATACCACTAGGTGTGTATCCTACTACAAGATATCTCCAAAATCTCCTTTAGAACACGGTTCGGGCATTTTGAATTTTTGGTTATGCCTTTTGGTCTAACCAATGCTCCAACTACATTTATGACACTCATAGATAGTGTAATATGTCCCTATCTTGGAAAATTTGTTGTGGTTTCCTTGATGAAATTCTCACTTACAGTAAGACTAAAGATGAACAGATAGAACACTTACGATTAGTGCTCGAGCAACTACGAGCTCATGCGCTGTATGCTAAGCAAAGCTAGTGCGATTTATTTAAAACAGAGATACATTACCTCGGTCATGTGATCTCCTATTCTGGCATCAAAATGGACACTAACAAGGTCGTTGCCATTCTTCGATGGCCACATCCCAACACGGTTGAGGAGCTTCAAATATTTTTAGGCATGGCTAGATTTTATCAACAATATATATGTGATTATGCCAAAATTGTTGTTCCTATGACGGGTCAAATTAAAGCAAAAGGTAAGACCTTTTCTTGGGAAGAAGCCCAAAAATGCAGTTTCAAGCAACTCAAGGTAGCTATAGCCACTGCTCCCATCCTAGCAATCGTCGACCCACTTAAGCCGTTTGTGGTAGAGACTGATGCTAGTGATAAAGAAATTGGTGCGGTACTTCTCCAGGAGGGAAGACCTATAGCCTTTGAAAGTAAAAAGTTAGATAGAGCTCATCAGAATTATTTTGTCTATGAGAGAGAGCTCTTTCATGCTTTACAAAAGTGGCGACACTATTTATATGGTGCCGAGTTTGAAGTAGTTTTGGACCATGAGAGTATCAAATGGTTGACTACTCAAATGGACCTGAAGGGTCGTAAAGCTAGATGGGCCAAAATCCTTCAAGACTATGATTGCAAGCTACGATATCGCAAGGGGCGATATAGCGGATGCACTAAGTTGGATACCTCATATTAATTCACTTGCTTTCATGGAAATAAAGAGTGTATTTTTAGAGTCATTACGTGGCAAGTGTGCAAAAGATCAATCATATGCTAAAGTGTGGAGTGTTGTTTTAAAAAGACATCCCTCACACTCACATGTCTCTGAACAGCCAGATCAACATGTCTCTGCACGTGCAGATACAAACTCCAACACACAGAGCTCCACCCCCACTCACGAAGAGCTTAAGCGATGGAAGAGTTTTTCCATTGATGATGGCTACTTACTCCACAAAGGTAGAGTATGTGTGCCAAAGGACTTAGACACTAGGTGCCACATCTTATTTAGTGTGAGGATAGTCCAAGTGCTGGGCATCCAAGTATTCCTGAGACGTATGCCTTAGTTCGACGGAAATTTTATTGGTCGGGCTTACATCATGATGTTCAAGAGTACGTACTAAACTGCCAATAGTTCCAAGTCAATAACGCAGAGCGCCTCAAGGTAGGTGGCCTTTTACATCCTTTAGAGATTCCACAAGGTAACTGGGAGAGTATCTCTATGGATTTTTTAGTAGGACTACCTACTACAAATCATGGCCATGATGCCATTTGGGTAATTGTAGACCGTCTCACAAAGATGGATCGATTCATTCCCACTAAGACTATGTTTAAGACACCGGAATTAACACGTCTATTTGTAGAGCATATATATAAACTCTACGGTCTTCCAACTAGTATCATTAGTGACAGAGATCAAAAGTTTGATAATCACTTCTGGAGAGGTGTGTTCCAAAAGTTGGAAACTAAACTTAATCTAAGTATAGCTGATCATCCAGAAACAGATGGTCAAACAGAAAGAGTTAATCAAGTGCTAGAGGATATGCTACGAGCGTATGTTAGCAAGAAGCAAACCAATTGGGAAGACTACTTACCTATATTGGAATTTGCTTAAAATAGTTCAAATCATGTGAGTACAGGGTTTAGTCCATTTATGCTTTTGTATGGATTTCAACCTAGATCACCCATGATGGTGGGGTTGGCTAACGAGAGGATACAACAAGCGAAGGATTTTCTCCAAGACCATTTTGACATGCTTTGAGTTTCTCGACAGAATGTTAAGAAAACTCAAGATCGGTATAAGAAGCACACATATGAGCATCATTGTCTTGCTACTTTCAAAGAAGGAGACGTGGTTTTCCTCAAAGTTCCGGAGCATTCAGAAAGTCTGAAGACGGGAAAAGATGCTAGACTTTCACCATGCTATTGTGGACTGTGTACCATTCTCAAACATATAGGTCAAGTGCCCTATAAGTTAGCTCTCCCAGAGCACTCACGAGTTCATCCTGTTTTTCATGTTAGCCGTTTACGAAAACAGCTAGGATAGAATGATAAGTTAGCTCTCCCAGAGCACTCACGAGTTCATCCTGTTTTTCATGCTAGCCGTTTACAAAAACAGCTAGGATAGAATGATAATGTCATTGACACAAGTGTGTTAGTTGACCTTATCCAACCGCCAAGAATTCCTCATGAGCACGAAAAGATTTTGGATTCTCATGAGCTTCGCACCAAACATCATGTCAAATGACAGGTGTTGGTAAAATGGCTAGATAGACTTGAAGAAAGTTCTACATGGGAGAATGTCTCTGCACTTACGAAACACTTTCCTACATTCTTTTTTGAGGACGAAAACGATTCTCCAAGGGGGGGGTAATATAAGGACATGGGTCCTATGGGCAAGGAAATCGGCACGGCCGGACAGTGTGTACGCTAGGGGGACCCATGTCCTTACAGTGACAAATCCCTCTTACATGATATTCTTAAAAGAATGCAAGAACTGAAGTTAACGCCTACAAGGCTAGAAGAAAAGGGCCATCCATCAAGTCAATCTTTAGGGAAAAGACCTCAAAATAGAGAAGGATCTATACATATATGCATATGGTGTGATAGTAGTAAACATGCAAGGAGGGATTGTGAAAGTCTTGAAGATGCTTTGATGAATGAGCTTGTTTTCATTAAAGATGGAAGGATCAACCTAAAAGAAAAAGGTAAGCCCTTGGGGACAAGCTTTGGTAAAGGACGGATGAAGAAGCTATTTGAGGACATGGCTACTAGACATGCCATCTCAATGATTGAGACACTCACCCATGAGATCTAGGTAGATTCTACCAGTGAGAACGCAGTCAAGGTTTGAGAATAAGTATCTAATGATATTGGAGAATGGTGGCCGTGGATGATAGAATTTTCTATCAGGGGGGGGTAAATGACCAAAGAGGTTTTGCATGAATCTCACATTGAACTTGGTTAGAAATAGGTTAGGATGACCCTGTAGACTCTTTGTCAGTCCATGCATATATTGCCAAATGTCAATACAATGAGGCCATTGCTGAAGAGAAACATAGGCATGAGAATCATGGGGATGAAGGACATTAAATAGGGCCACAAGGAACTGAGGAAGAAACAACATAGTGCCTCCTAGATCATCTTCTCCACAAGAGATGTATATACCTGAAGTGCCTATGTAGGAAGCTTCTCAAGAAAAGAAGAAGGAGGCTCCAATCTAATACATAGGTAGAGTCAAATCTCAAAAAGGTTTCAAGAGAGATAATTTTGAACAATAAGGTTGAATTCACATTGGGTAAGGTCCTTGGCATAGCAAGCGGGAGTTCTATGACAAAATCATCGACATTATCAAGAAAAAGAAATAGTCTTTTATTGAAGCTATGCATGTACAAGGTAAAGGGGGTACTTTGAATTCACAAGGAGTATAGATTTTAGTTGAGGAAGGTGATGAAACTATTGTTGGATACTACAAGTCTAGAGGAGTAAAATAGGCCTACTTCTTGGATGATGAGGATGACGTCAAGACAACTCACAAGAGTTATTACTCCAAGAGTCTTTGGGCAAGAGCAACTACTATGAGATCCAGGTAAAGTGGGAGACTTAGAAGAGCCATGCATTGCACTGATAGATCATGCGTTAGAAATTAAAACCATTTCAAAGTTTCTATATACAATAGGCAAACTAACAATTAATATAAATCACGAATGGATGATTATTGTAGCAAACAGCTCATCAAGAGGAGCTATATGGAGCTTCTCTAAATTTAAGGGTGACTATAGGGGATATGAAAGATGGCCAAAACTTCTTTGTCTAAGAGATGTCTACATATCCTCTTATCCTTGGGCACCCATATACCATTTCTACTTGCATGGAAACAAAGGTGGTGGATGATGGATTAGCTTATGCTAGGATAAGGAGCAGGTATGGGGAGCATGCGGTCCAATTTCTTTCTATTGGTGTGGACTGTGAATGGAACCATGAAAATCTTAGAGAGCAATCCTTGCCAAAGGCAAACAAAGAATGCAAGGACTACATGGGTATGAGAGGTTTTGTCCATGTACCATTGTAGAGGAGGATTGCAGTGGTACAAGAAGAGAAAAGTTTTTGCATGATCCATATGCAAAGGAGACGTTTTCTACAGATTTTGTAGGATTAACAATCTATGGATTTATCTCTTTATAAGGTGTGTGGACTCGAAGCAGGGTGAAAGAAAACATGTAAAATAGTGTAAAAAAGGTTTGAGGTACAATAGTTTGCTAGAAGAGGATGAATGTATTAGAGGTGTGTTCGATGAGTGTTCATTTGTGGATACTATTCAAGACTCAAAGTGTTTAGTGGATTGTAATTTTCCAATGGGGAATGAGGTCATGAAATTATGCTCTATAGAAATGTACAAAATAATTTATAATTTTTGAAATGCATAATGTGTTGATGTGAAAATGGAGACCAAGTATAAGTCTGTAGAAAAGTGAAACCAATGGCATTACCTCTAATAAAAGACTGCAATGATAAGATGGAGAAAGCTTCTTCGCAACCTAGTGGTTGTGACCCAAGCAAGATTGGTCATAAGTTTATGCAAGATTCTTTGAAGGAGTTAAAGGTTGGTTGCAAGGACAATTTGATAGAATCTAAAAAGATATGCTTTGAGGAGATGCTTGCCAAACATGGAAAGTCTTTTGCATTTGAGCCGCATGAGATAGGGTATGTTGATCCCTTCATTGTTGCTCCTATGGTAATCTTCACCATCCCTCATGTACCTTGGAGCTTGCTACCTATTTCAATTCCAAAGGCTCATTTGCCGAAACTCATTGAGTTGCTCAATAAAAAGATCAAGAAGGGTATTTTGGAGCCTTCTTGTGCTCCATATTCAAATAGGTGGTTTGCAATATTGAAGAAAAATCGATCTTTGTAATGATAGCCGTTTTTTGGCTATCCAAAATTTCCATAGTGAGCTACCTCACCCTATCAAAATCACTCAAACATTGTGGCTATCTTCACCCTTTCACTGTACATAGGTATGTGTGAGCTAGGGGACTTCCCCCATATCTCCTTAAAACCCAAAGCTAGCTAGTCATTAGGCTAGTTGAGCCAAAAAATAGATAAAAACAAAAAATAAAAATATATTCTGACCCATTTTTGTGTATACATTTTATTCTATATAGGGTCTAAATATAGGAATTTTTATTATACTTATTTTTGTATTTAATTGAATATTTTTATTTAGGTGTGTGTTATTTGCCTAAGTATGTTATACTCACATTACCACATTTTTTCTTACTAACGTGCATACTCTTTAGTTTTTAAATAAATATTTTCATGCAAGCCTCCCCAAATCTCGGCATGAACCCACTCCGGGAAAAAATCATAATACCTTTCACCGAGTCATTCCCTTTTACTAAATTACCCATTTTCTATATGTATTTCTCCTTATTTCTTGTCAATAGTCCTTAATCAATAAAACAAATAAGGGCCCCCTCATTTGATTCCCTATATTGTCATATATTTCTGCTTTCCATTTTATATCTATATATAGCTGATACTATTCTAGAGTCCACATTAGGCAAAATTTGGACTCACAAAGGAGCCCTTTAAGGAGTTTGACTTTACCTCTCTCTACCAAAACGGGCGCATGGATAAATTTTTGCAAAAAAACTCCAAAGTTGGCGGAAGTTTGACAGTTAGAATGTCCTCTTCAAGCTATATCTACTGATATATAGCACGCCATGAGATTCCTCATATTTTAGAAGATTCTTTTTTTGATTCACCTATGATGTGACAACTCTGTCGGAATCTAAGTGAATCAAAAAAATAATCTTCTAAAATATGAGGAATCTCATGGCGTGCTATATATTAGTCGATAGAGCTTAAAGAGGACATTCAAACTTCCGTCAACTTTGGAGTTTGTTTGCAAAAAATTATCCATGCGCCCGTTTTTGGTAGAGAGAGGTAAAGTCAAACTCCTTAAAGGGCCCCTTTGTGAGTCCAAATTTTGCCTAATGCGAATTATTTATATACTAACTTGTTTTTTCTCATCATATCTATATATCATATTTGTGAATAATCCTACTCCATGCGTATTTTCAAACCCTCAAAAATCTACTAGGTCATCATGACTTATCCAGTCCATTAAAACTTAACGCTATGACTTAACCAATTTTGACTTATTCAATCCATCAAAGCTCAGTCACATGATTTAACCAGTCATGACTTACCCAGCCCATTAGAATCTAGTCGCACAGTCATGACTCTTGTCAGTTGCACAACTTAACCAGCAATACAATCTCTTTGAAGAAAAACAACTCAATCAAATGACTTAACCAATCAAACAATTCTTTTGAAGCAAAACATTACTATCCATAAACTCATCAAAAATCCATATAGGGGTCTACAAGAGATTTCTCTGTGAGAATATATAATAGAGGTTTCAACCACAGCTATAATACACATTAGCTAAAATGTCATAAAAGATTGGTGGTTGGTGATGTGGATGTAAGAAGCGAAACACAACAGGAAGCTCGGGGTAGCCAATGAAATCTTTTTCCTTGAAGGTCGGTCGAGTGTGATTGTCAATAAAAACTCGATTGGCAGGGACAACTGATGTCACTTTGTCATAAACCCATCGATTACAAATTGTGACTCCATCCGGGGCCATGACAGTCACAGTGGTGCTTCATAAAAAATTGAAAGTATGAAACCAACTTCAATTCTTCAGCCCACTTGATTCCATGTAGGTCAATCTCCAGGTGTTCAATGTGACATGCTTGGATAGCAAAGGTCGTTGCACAAACCCAAAACTTGTATATAACCATGTATTTGGTGGTCAAAATTGATGTGAGGTGCAAAAATCTTGTCAAGGATGTGGAACACATTCTCACAAAATTCGAATATTGGTGATTGGCAAGCAATGTGATATATTTCCTTAAAGATAGTTGAACAGTCGGTGTCCATAAACTTGTGCTACAAAACATATAGGGTAATAGTGTCAAGCAAGTATTCATGCAATCAAGCTCAAGAATAGTAGAGACAGTTAAGAAACCAAACTTTAACCTTAAGGCTCTGATACCAATTTTGAGGTCCCCAACCTTGAGAAGATTGGGACGACTTGATAGATGGACTTCCTTTATTCTCGTTTTTTGTTGACGACACCCTACTCCGTTTCCACAAAGTAGAGATACGAGCAATAGAAGAGAGGAAGTCCTCTATCCATTGTTTACGTGGTTATACGGGTCATACGCCACAAGCCAGGTCGATAAATTTAGGATTCTAATGAAGTTGTTTCCTAACATAAAGATGTAATCCCATTGACATATTTAGAATACATAAACAACGCCTTTTTTTCACGTTTAACAAGCACGACCGTCATCCATAAACCATAAATATGATATGAGACTTAGTCTAAACTAATTAGTAATCTTGTAAAAAGTACCCGACTAATCGGGTCCATAGCTTTCAAGGGCATGTAGATTTGAGACATCTTGACTCCTGGCACACTGAGTCTCTAATTTCGCTTCTCTTAGTAAGAGAAGGTGGAGAGTTTCTTGACTAATCGAGACCACCCATCCTTGACTGGCAACCTGAGCCAGCCCCCACTTTCCACCCCACATTCACACTTTTAAGCTTGCTTTCTAATTACTACCACTCTGTTTCACATACACAACCAGTATTCTTTTCTTAATTCTAGGCATAGATTCTTTCATCCAGCCCTTCAAACATCACCAAAACATTTCTTTCTCAAACATGGTCTAATGAAGATAGTCCTGTAATTCAAAATGAATCTTTCAATTATTCTTAAGAGTTTGCCGCTACTCGCGGACTTTCTCAGTCTACTAACCAACAGAGATTTTCAAAGGATTTACTTATTTGCTAACCATGAAATGCGCATACTTTCCCAGTCACTAACCTCAAGGGAACATCTCAGGGTGAAAGCATGTTAACCTGTCGCGCTTTTTGTGCTAGTTAGCAGTTTCAAGTTAGCACATCTTCGAAAATTTGGGCTTCCGGTAAATTTTTTACAAATAATATCAAAATTTATCGGAGGTTGTACATTTGGATTCCTTGTTTCAAGTGCTTTCTATTGATATATCATATGTCATAGATCTTGGAGATGTAGCTCAAGTTATTGTACTAGTTAGAATATGTCAAAATTGTGCTAGTTAGCATTGTTCGGGACATGAAAAAGCATGACAGGTTAACATGCTTTCACCCTCTTGCTAACCTCAAGGTATCCTGCTAACCGCAAGGCATCTTGCTAAGCGCAAGAGACAAAAAGAGAGATGATAACCTCAGCTTAATCTCCGCTAACCCCGGAATCACCTTGCTAATCACGAGTTCCATCTAGAAACAAGATATTCTTTCAGTAATTGTTTTCTTTAAATGATTTCTCAAACATGATTACCCAACCTCAAATATCAAACAGAGACAGTTTATCAAACAGTAACCATAAATCAAACAATTCTTTCTCTACTCTAAGAAATCATATGCTTGTTTCTTGTGATATAATCACGTTTTTTGGACAGCTTAAGGGAATTATAGGCTTGACTTATCGGTCATCATGTATAACGATGCAGAATTGTAAATTCATCTTACCAGATTAGAAACACTTTTGACTACCTCTCGTGGTTGAGGTTGGATGGTTTCAACTTCTTCCGCAACCAATACCTTCGCTTGAGCAACGTTTGAAGTAGTTGATGCCTTCATTTGCACCTTTCTCGAAGGTGGAGCGACATGAGCATCCTTCGAGCTTTGAGTCACTCATTTGGGGGCCATCGTATTGCGAAAGAGAAAGGAGAAAGTGAGAAAGAGAACTCAAGAATTTGAGGGGCAGCACGATGATAATAGAGAAAGAAGTTGGAGATGGACATGTCTTGAGGATAAGAGCTGGAGGGAGAGAGGTAACTCTGACGTCAAGGAAAGAGAGTTTACGCTTATGAGAGTGTGTGTCCTCAAAGTGAAGGGAGAGGGGTCTTTAAATAGGCTCTCAAGGTCAGCTAAGAATAAAGGGAATCAAGGAGAGATAAGCTCGTGCACATTCGCGGCTGTAATTTTCTTTTCAAATGTGGACACGGATTGGGATGTGTGATTTCAAACCTCTTAGATGAAGCTTGGCTTCCAAGAAAATAGCTCTAAACTAAGCTCCTCCTCTCTTTCTTTCCTAAAAGTACTCCTCCTACTCCTTCTCCTCTAAAATTACTCCTCCCTTCCTAAAATTGCTCTCCCTTTCCTAAAGGTCAACTCTTATCTTTAGTTTATAGTCTTGAGGCTTAAGTTTCCCATCAACCTATTGTTTTCAACTGGATAAGGGTCATATTTAATAGTTCTAAAGTCTGATTTATTATCCGATCATTCCATTAGAATGCTCTTTGACTTAATAAAATCCAAACCTCAATCATTTGCAAAGTAAATGAAATACTTTTATTGAGAAATGTTGGGTATATTACAATCTCCCCAACTTAGGGATTTGAGGTGTCCTCATCTCGAGAAAAAGGGAGGATAGTCCTTCTTTAAGGTGGCTTCATCTTCTCATGTTGCATCTTCTTTAGGACAATCTTGCCACTAAACAACGTGTTCTCTAAGAACTCTATTTCAAAGAATCTTCTCTCGAGACTCTAAAATTCTAGAAGGTTGAAGTTCCAAGATGTTTTGAGTAGGCATGATAATTTTTTCATCATTGAGGAGTTGATCATCACTAGGAATATAGGGTTTTAATAAGCTTACATGAAATACATCGTGGAATTTGATGTGAGCTAGCAAATTCAACTTGTAAGCTTGGGTTCTTTTTAACTTAGTCACTTCCTAAGGGCCACAATAACGTGTACTAAGCTTCTTGTACTTTCCAAGTGATAAGGTACTTCTCTTTGGATGAATCCAAAGAAAACCCTGGTCACCTTCTTTAAATCTCTTACTGTATGCATACTGCTTTTGACGATCTTGAGCTGCTGGAATATCCTTTTGGATGGCTTTTGTTTGGTTTCCATTTCTTCCAACATCTTCTTACACGCTTCAACTCTGATGGTAGGGTCAAAAAATTTGAGTGGAGAGACACATTCTTGACCATACAATGGACAAAATGGGGTGATACCAATGCTTTGATGATAAGAAGCATTGTAAGCATACTCCACTTGAGGTAAAAATTGAATCCATTACTTAGGTTCTCTACTGCAATAAGCTCTAAGAATATCTTCAATGACTTGGTTAACTCCCTCTGTTTGACCATATGATTGAGGATGGTATGTGGTACTAAAGTTGAATTCTGTTCCAATTGCCTTGAAGAGTGAGGTCCAAAAGTTTGAAGTGAACTTCACATCTTGATCACTTACAACGTTTGGGCAATCCATGCAATCTGAAAATCTCTTTAACGAATAGTCGTGCAATATTAGAGGGCGGTAAGGGTTGTCTTGATTGGTATGAGATGCACAACCTTTGAGAGTAAGTCAATAACTACCATGAGTGAATTATAATTGTAGGTAATCCAATGACAAAGTCCATACTTATGCACTCCCACTTCATTGGGAAATGTCCAATGGTTGAAGTTTACCGGGAAGTTTAACTCTCTCAGCTTTAATCCTTTGGCATGTCAAGCATTAACAAACATATCATAGAACATCTGCCTTTTGCCCAGTCCAGTAGAAACTTTTTTGTACAGCATCAAGAGTCTTCTCATATTTTGGATGTCCTGAAGTAGGGCTTTCATGGGCCTCAAATAAGATAGCCTTCTTTAAGATAACAAAACACGTATACATAGCCAGTGTATTTCTTATAGTGCTCATGATTATGGGCGGTCTTACCATATACATGATGTGTGTAGTGTCTAAAACCCATGTGCAATTTTATTTCATGCATAAGCGTGCAATGAGAGTGAGCGTGTTTGAAGTGTTTCTCTTGATGTCCAAGACAAAGAGTGCTTTTGACAATCTTGAGATTTGTTAAGTCATACACATCAATTCTTGTTCCTAATCTTGTTTGGAGTACTGCTCTGGGAATGCCCTCTTGAGAAGAGTTTCTAGCTATGGGAAAAATTGCTTAGCACGATCTTGGTAGACAACATTCGTGGGAAGGCCCATTTGTGTGGTTTGTGGCTTGGAGTCTTTAAGCATTGGACTTGAAATTATTGCTCATGGGAATCTGCTGCTAGCACACCCAAAAGCTCCACCAAGTGATTTGGAGGGCTGCTTGGGTCCAAGGGGTCCAAGGCACCAATCAAAAAGTTGGGCAAGTTGGATGTGGGAAGTGCCCCCTTCAAACCCAAAAAGGATTCAAAATGACACACTAAGGCAGCGTCATATCAACTATGGTCAAGAAATTTCGTGCGGTGGGTAGGGGAACTTTTCCATGCGAAAAGTGCTTGAGGAATTAGATTTAAACCACATGGGCTCAGGTCTGTCCATGGGCCAAAATCCAAGAGTTTGACCCCATGACCTATATGCACCCCCTTGAAATAGGAAATGGTATATCCAATTGGACTTCTTAAGCTCCTTAAAAAGAAATGCTAAAGGTGTTGCATTAAGTCCAACACCGTAGAGTCAAAAGACACACATGTAGACACACACACCCCATTTTGGGAACAATGATTAGTGGCTTTGATTAAAACCAAAATGGGTGATTAAGGGCTAGTTGAAAAGCTACTACAGACGGCTTTACACACACAAAATATACCCCAATTTAGAAATACGCTATCTTGGTGTAGCTAGCTCTGAGCAAAGCAAGTGAGGGCTATATGACAAGGCGACAGGGAGCACTTTGCAAACACACAAGTTGCACAAGCAAATGAAAAATACGACAAGAGTAATGCTAATGCAAAACAAGATACAAGTGAACACTAAGGATGCACACTAATTGAAAAATTATGTGCACACACACAATTATTAGAATGTCACCAATCAAGAGCTCACGAATAGTGGCTCATTGCTATCACCAAGAACATGCCCAAGCTTAATTAGCAATACTAGCGGTTAGGGAGAGGGGGAGAGATGAAGTAATTAGGCCTAGGTATGAACCATCGGCGCTGATACCACTCAATGGGTTAGTTGATGTAGAAGTGTATTCCTAATTGCCAATGGTTAGCATTATGCTATGGTGGATGTAGCCTTAACCAAACCATGGTGTTAGGGTTAGGATTGGATAGATGGAGATCAGGGTTAGGTTACATCAATTGCAAGATAATAAAGGGAGAGAGTATAGACACAATGATAGAGTTCAAATTCAAATTGATTCATTGGGAACTAGCCTCTAATATAGGCTTGGTGCTTTACAATCATTGGCTGGAGAGGTTGCATCCCCTTGCTATTGGACCATCTCATCATTGATCTTTTCCTACGTGTGTAGAAGGGCTTTCCCATACGGTGCCACAAGTTGTGTTTTCCCTAGCACAAAGTACTTCAGAAACTCAACGCCATACCCTACGAGTTTTGAAACAAATTCTCATGTCGCTAGGGATCATTGTAGCAAGAAACACACATACACACACACACACAAAGACACGCACACACACACACTTTGTGTGTGTGTGTGTGTGTGTGTGTGTGTGAGAGAGAGAGAGAGAGAGAGAGAGAGAGATGCTTTTGGTGGCCTTTATTGGCATGTCATGATAGCCCAAAACGTGAGTCTACATGCTTTCGTGATCACATGGTTGGCCATGTGATGAATGGTCAATGTTCCCTTATTGGTTTGGTAGCCATTAGAGTGGTTGTGAGAAGGATTGAATGGCAGTTGTAGTGACTGACAAAGAGAAAGAGAGACACATACAAGGAGGCTTTTTCTCCTTCTCTGCCTCATCCATTGAAACTTTGGGTGGAGCAAGAGTCACTACTAAGCTAGATTCTTTTTCCTTTGGTACTGCTATCTTCATTGTCCTCTTTGAAGTTCTTGACAGATCCTCTTCCCTTTTTTTCTTTTCTTCTACAAGAGCCTTGTTGTTTTGAGACCCGTCTATATATGCATATACAGAGAGAGAGAATCTACAAGATCTTCCCACCCCTTTGTCTTTCTAATGCAGTTTCAGGGTTTGGTGGTACAAAAATTGTACCCATTTGGTTGTTTGCCACTTTGGTAGTTGTAGGGTTCTTGGAGGAGGGAGCTTGTATTTGGACTCTTTAAAGGTTACATTTTAAAAGGTACAATTCAAAGATTCTAAGACCAAGTGCAATCATGATTTAGCAGTATGTGATTACGGTCACACATTTGGGACTGATCTAAACTCTCTCTCTCCCTACCATGCATGAGAGCACTTTGCAGGTTGTTCACAAACACCCTCTCCATAGCTCCCCTTGTGACCTTTCCTTCCTCCATTGTCCTCTGCCAACATGAGGACACCAACCCGAAAATGTGCACCTAGAGGCCCACCCAAAGCTTTTGAAGAGAAGCAGTCTAGGATGAAGGGGGAGTTTATTGAAAACTGCCGCAATGAGCCTCATACTAGCAAGAATGAGCGTCGCAACAGTAGTGGTACTACAATCCCCAAAGAGAGGCCAAAAATTGATCAATCAAAGACGAAAGAGAGCATGTGAAAATCCTCTATTGCACAAGTGAACAGATCCACAACAAAAAAGAGAGGTAAGAACTGTTACTTTACATGGTTGGCAATATACCATTTGGTATGGTTGCATGTTAACCAAGGTATTCTAAGACATTATCTACATGTTTGTTGCATGAATATGGCTGCATGTTCAGTACTTTATACATTTGGTACTATAGTGGCATGTCTAATTGTTTCCTCTTGCTGTATTTTAGGAAAAAATAGAATGAATGAGTACCCAATACTCAACAAATTTTGCTATACTGCAGAAGAATTACATGACGAGTATGCTTTGAGTCTAGAAGGAAAGGTTTCTAAGGACTTATCTGACTATGATCTATCAGATGATCAGTGGCTTACTGTTTCCCAACATGACTGTTGATCCTCTTCTTCTTCTTCTCTTCTTTCGTCATCGCCGCAAAGGTTGAACACCATGATGAAAGTGACAATGTTGGTTGATGAGAATCCCTTGGTTTATAGAGATTAAGCATGGTTTTACATGCTAAATTTTATGTGTATAGAGAAGAGGTAAAAGAAATTGTAATTAAGAGGTAATAGAGAGGGGCATAGAGATGGTGTATGTACATGTAGAGTTCATATGAGAGCTATGGAGGTGAGAGGGGAGAAACCATGGAAGTCGCACATTTGAGGAAAGGATAGAGAGAATATTGTGTGTGTGTGTGTGGAAGTGTGAAGAAAGGTGAGAGAAGACAAGAGGGACTTACAGTGAGAAAAAATGGTTAGAGACTCGGGTCCACCATAAAAATCATATCTCCATGGTGGAAAATCTAAAAATTATGTAACCTTTTGAGAATATTATTCAGCTTGTGAGCTAAATTTGTTTTTTTGGTCACTTTCTCAAATTCAAAGTGGAGGTGGACACCAAAAATATCACCAAAATGCATGTTTTTCCTCCTATAAAAGTCCTCAGTGGCCCCCCTTCTATTGAATGTGCATAACCCTCTGAGAGTGAGCCCCTCCTTGCATGAGAGCATCAATATAGTTTAACCTTGGAAGAGTAATACTCAAAGTTTGTAAGACTTAGACGTTATGCTCTGCCAATGAACATAGAGCAGCAGGTAGCCCGTTTCTGTCAAGGTTTAAGAGAACCAATCAGCTCGCAATTAGAAGCCATGAAACCTACTACTGTGCAAGATTCTTTTCTACATGCTAAGCCCTTAATTAAGGAGCAAGGGATTAGAAGGAGAGCTGGACAAAATCAAAGTTTTAACGGTGCCAAACAACCAATAAGGCTTCCCAATAGTAAGGACAACCAAAAAGGGCTTATGCTGCTAATGCTCAAAATCCTTTGTGCTTGGATGTTCGATGCTTTGAATGTGGAGAGTTGGGACATTATCAAAACAGATGTCCATGTCTGACTAATAGAGCAGCAACAACAACTGAAGTAGATCCAAGACAACACCCTTTTGGACATAACAATGGACGAGGTGCTGGACGAGGTAGAGGACAAGGAATGATGAGCACAACTATGGCGGGTACAATCTTGCAAGCATGGTGTGCAGCAGACGAGGAAGAGAGAGAAAGAGAAAGACTCGATACTCTACAAGCTAAAGAACACACAACCTTTGATAGATAACCATTTAGTGTATAAAAACCTTACAATAGCAAAAAAATTTCCATGCATAACTTGACTTACAACTAACACTAGCATGCATGCTATAGGAGACTGTGTCTCCCACCATGGCTATGGACGAACAAATTGGGCTTGCAAACCCAACAACCCCCCTCAAGCCCAAACCACTAACAATGAATGCAAGACAGAAAGACCATGGTAGAGTCCAATCACCTGAAACCATGAGTAGAAGTCCCCCCCTTGACTATAACATAGGTGTGTGTGTGCACTTCCCTCAAACAACCATCAGTGTGAGACATACTAGAATCTGACCAAACAACAAAGGGTGGTCTTACCATTTTTATTTACATGGCAGTGTCTATAACCCGTACAATTATTAATAAATGACTGACATAAAGGAAACATAAAACTGACTCAAAGCTACAGGACATCACTTTCTATGAAAAACATTGATGCTTCACCATCTTCAGCACCTTCAACCATATTGATTTGTCGCTTATTCTTCTTAAAGCAGTTGTCTGAAGTGATTAGTCTTTCCACAGTGGATGCAACAATTTTTTCTAAAACAATCCTTGGTTTGATGATTGTTGCGTCCACATATCGCACAATGTCTAGTGCTGGTAGTAGTCCTGGTTGAATTTGCAGTTGAAGTGCAAACACGGGCTACATATGCAGTCGATACGAAAGAGCTAATTCGTGGTACTCATTTCTCTTCTTCCTACAATGTGTTAACAATACCATCCAAAGAAGGCAGAGGATCCTTCTCTTTTAAATAGTGACAATTTGATAAAAGTATGTAGGGAGGCTATTTAGAAAAACGGCTTTAAGATCTTCATCTGGTACTAGGGCTTCGACATAAACAAGTTGAGTTTTAATACTCTTTAGTCTATTAGCTAAAGCTGCAATGTTTTCATATTCACGCATGCGAAGAGAATATAATTCCATTTTTAAACTCATTTTGGAATATTTAGCTTTGGCACCGAAAAGTTTCTCTAGCTCTATCGAGCTAGCACTTAAAGAATCAACATCATCCAAATAATGAATAAAGTTGGGTTCTAAGGAAGTTAGATTGTTACCAAAATCTTGTTTGTCTTTCCTCTCTTGCTCGATAGAGATGGATCGAGTTGCTGCAGCTGTAGTGCCTGCTGTATCGGTTGCGGGAGGCTTGACCACGTTCCATAGGTTTGCATAATGAATAAGTATAGTGGGTGGGCACCTGGGTACTTACCGGCCCTCTACACTAACCGGCCACATGGGGCTTTACCCCAACAACCTCCCACGTAAAGGCCAATGTGGTCGTGAGAGAGAAAAGAAAACCATACAAAACCTGTACAAGTCCGTCACAAGTATGACCTTAACCAACACCCTTTGTCTCATTGAATATATGTGTATCCAGCTCTAATAGTAGAGAAAGTATAGAGAGATCGACACCATACTCCTCACCAAAGCCGCACACATCCTGCAGGTATCTCACCATACACTGCAAAGTACCCCTATGCTCAAGGCCAACGTCAGTCGCTGCACAACTAACTTCTCCCACTGCAAATGCACTTACTGCAAATGTAATCTCGGGTCTCAAGATGAGTATCTCGAACATGGGACTCCCGAATGCTGATGCAATCCTAGCAATATCTGCCAATTTGACCATCTTAGTCAAATCTTTCTCAAAACTCGCCTCATGAAAATCACCGTGACACCCAAAATCCGATCCATGGAATCCATTCTTGTGTCCATTGCATGTCACATGCGCACGAAGAGCATCTATTTGTCTTGAACTCAGTGTGGTAAGAGAAATGCCTAGCTCTAACTCACATAAATCAACCTCTGGCCTAAGCATATCCATGAATGACTCAATCACGATTGAATCCTTTGCACTCAAGCCGTCCATATGCGTCATCGTATCCACAAATGACATGCCATGTTGCACAACTGTCTTCACAACTGGCTCAACATGCTCAATAACTGGAGTATCATGCAACCTATCTGCAAAGGAGACATGCCTCGTCTCTTCACTGTTGGCTCAACATGCTCACAAACTGGAGTATCATGCAACCTATCTACAAAGGAGACATGCCTCCTCTCTTTGCATGGCTTCGTACTCACGAAGACTGTGCCGTCTCGCACATGACGTACTTGCATCGCATGCATTGTGCCAACACTAGCACCTCTAGCTATGACTAGCGGTCCAAAATGCAGTCTGAAACTGTGCTGGTCCAACACTACCTCACATCCCCTATCTTGTAACTGACTCACAGAGATCAAGCTCTGCGTCAAACCTAGCACATGGCGTACATCTCACAACACGTATGATGCACCACTCGACAAAAATAGTCTGACATCACCTGCACCAACTATTGATAGCCGTTTTTCGGCTCTCTGAAATTGCCATAGTGAGTTAACCCACCCTATGAAATCACTCAAACATTTTGGTTATCCCTACCATTTCACTGTACATAGGCATGTGTGAGTTAGGGACTTTCTCCATATTTTCTTAAAAACCCTCAGCTATCTAGTCATTGGGCTAGTTGAGCCAAAAAAATATAAAAATATAAAAAATATAAGTATATTATGGCCCATTTGTGTGTAAATATTTCATTGTATATAGGGCCTAAATAAAAGGATTTTTCATAATTATTTTGGTACTTATTTAAATATTTTTACATATGGTGTGTTATTTATGCTATGTACATTGACTCACCATTACCATATTTTTTCTTACCATTTTTCATACTCTTTATTCCATATAAAAGTAATTTCATGCAAGCTTCTCTTATTTTTGGTGTAACTCCATCCCAACAAAAATCCAAAAAAAACTAGTTTTATTTATGTGTATATTTCTTCACTATTGTGATTTTTCCTTCCTACATCTATTCTCTTTTACTCTCATAAATTAGAACACCAAAAATATTCATCTTTTTATGGTAGAATTATAATGAGAGAGATTTATTTTGACCCCTTTATATTTTTTCCACCTATATTATTTATATTTTACATGTACATATTTTTTTAGACCCCTCAATATTTGATTTTCTTAGTTGTACTATTCACTTATATCATGATCTCAACAATGTCTTCAATTATAGACCTACCAAATAAGGTCAAGGATATGTGGAATGCATGCATGCACCATGGGGAGCTCACTCTTGGAGGTATTCAAAAGAATCATCCAAAGAAAGACCTCACAAGGACCTTGTGTAGTGGAAAAAAAGTCGGTTTTGCTGAATTTTTAAAGATCACATACTCCCCGATTTTGAAAAGGTGATACAAACAAAAGTTGTAGCTCGTGAGCTAAACTTTTACCTCAATTTTTTTCATATTTTTTTGAGCTACGAAACGTGAGCTAGGATTTTATTTGTGGACCCCAGTTTGCCCATGCTATGCAGTCACACTCCCTCTTCCACTTTATCATTTTCCTCCTTCACACACACCTCTCCACTCATCATCCCCACCTCTCTCACCACTCCTCTCTGCACCCTACTCACCTTCTTCTAAACCTTTAAGAATAAGAGAAACCATGGTGAACTCATGTTTCCTACACACACTTCCATTCCAAAATTGACCACCTAGTCTCATTTTTCCTCATCCATATTATCCATATCTATCAAAAAACCATAAAATTCAGCCTCTTCTCTTGAAAGACGGCATCATGGTGATTGATTACTCATATTCAATTACCTTGGCTCCCAAAGGAAGGTCAAGAGTGAAAAAAAGGTACCGTCAAAGCTAGTGGACCGTCAACAAGCGTCAAAATTGACCCTACTCAAGGCACTTGGAGCATCAACATTGTAAGAAATCCATGTTTTCTTACCTATTAAGAGTCTTTTCTTCCTTATTTGTATCCTACTTGGATACTCCCATTGTAAATATCCAATTCCATTTGTAAATCAATAAAAATAACTAACTCTACTAATTTACTAACACTAACCTACTATGAAAAGTCCTATCACCTCCACTTCTCTCCTCTCTCTCTTCTTCATCTATCCACACCAACTTCTTGATAATTCCAAGCAAAAGAAATTAGGTAAGTGCTGAAAATCTAACCCAACCATGGTTAGAGGAGTAACCCTAGCACCCAAAATTGCTATAAAAGGAGGGTGTAGCTAGCACAAAAGGGGGGAGTCATAAGCAAGAGCACTATGCTATAGCTTGAGAAGCCAAGCTCAACCTCTCAAGAAGGAGTTCTTGAGTGGAAGCTCATTGTCTTATGCATGCGCATGTGTTATAATAGGGGTGATTAGCAAGGAAACTTTATGCCATTGTAAGAGAGAGAGAGTGATCATTCAATTGAGAGTAGGAAATCTATCATTTCTCCTACTAGTGTAAGCCCAACATTTGCTGAATCAAGGAGGGTGGATTTGGACCAAGCTTGGATACTTTGTCTCTCTTTCAACGTGAAGTAATGGACAACAATGATGTGTAAGTGTCTTGGTGTTTTTTTTTAAAGTTCTTTATAGCTTGTCTCTGGGTGTTGTCATCAATTTAGCCATAAATCCCACATACTGTAAGAGGGCGATAGGGTGGAGAGGACTCCCCTGGCCTTAAGACAGTGATTGGGGTGGCTTTTCTTGTGATGTGTTGTGGTGTAATTTACTCAAGCTATGTTGAACAAATAATAATCTCACTTTGATTGGTCATGACAGATTTGTAAGAAGGTATTAATGCAAGAAGCACCCCCTCCCTCTTCTCTCTCTTTCTTACATATATAATTGTGTTTGCTTGATCATTGGCGATACATTTCAAATCAGCCCTAGCACTATCTCTCTCTCTCTCTCTCTTTACGCGTCGTAGTTCGCATCCAAAACTATGTGGTGCCCCAAATTTGTGTAGGGTTAGGTTGCGGGTTTGTGTGTGTGTTTGTTTTTTTTTTCAACCCCAACGCAATTGAGCAGCATGGGAGCCTAGAAGTGTGCTTAGAGGCCACTCTTCTTGTTGTCCGCCCCGGACCGCCTCAAATTGGTGCCCCCATGGAGGACAGCTTGTGTATGTTTTGTGAAGGCTCAACCTTTAGCATAATCAAGTAGCTTGCATGAATCACGAGAATTTGTATGATCCTTTCATTCCGATTGCAAGGCAAAAGGTACACATAATTGTTAGTACTAAGTTGCAATTTCAACGAGTAATTCGTAGAATTTTAGGTTCTCTAAGGTTAGCCGAAATAAACGCTTCGGTAAATCCATTTATTTTGCCTCTCATTAGGTACGATCTTGGTTTCGATGTATATATATCTTTGTTCTATTTTAGGCATTAGGTTATGTATAGAGCATGGATAATGGCCCAGAAATTTTGCCTTTTTACTTCACACCACATATTAGGATAAATATTGCACTTAGTAGAAAGATACATTTTCAGTAGCGTATGGTGTTTATGTTTGGGGCTGAAAGTACAGGGGAAATTCTTGCATCTCCACAACCTGTCATTCTACCTCTCATCAACTACCACACTTATTTTGATGTACATGTGTTCATTTTATTTTAAAATGAAGTGCAGCCAAACAAAATAGTGTGTATGTTGGATTTTTGTTTGTCCACGTTTGTTACAAAAACAAAAAAACGATCATTTGTTCTAACAAGGAGTGTGTGTGCAGTGAAAATTCAATCCTTAGAGATCTAGCTCTATTACCGATTGAGTTGCAAGAGCAGGTAGTAAAGCGTCTCCCTCATAATAAGAGGGTGGTACGGTGAAGCTAAGACAAAAGGTCCTGCGTGTGGATTCCATTTGCCTTTTGCTATTGGGCACTAAGGAAGACCGTACATTCATCCAAATAGTGTGTACCCTAAGATTGGTAAATAGAGTGAAATTTGGTGTTTGGCGAGTGCATTTCACCATTGAGGAAGACTCTTCAGGAAACTTGTGGCCAGAGTTCATGCTTCATAGACTCACATTTGGTGAATTTTTCCCTCATTTGCGTCTTATTAATAGTCTTCCTTTCACTTTCAACAAAGGAGATAGGGAGCTATTTAGGGCTTGTCTTAATAAAGAGAGCATCGAGAAGATTGCAAATTTGTATAAATTCTCATCCTTCTCTACTTTCTATAACACTTTGTTCATAGAGACATTGTAAATCTCTAGATGATTATGAATGATTTAACCATAATCCTAAGGAGTTTTTGTCCAGGAGTTTTGTAGCACAAGTGGAGTCTTTAAATCTTGCAAGCTTGATTGGACTTGAGGAGGATGTTCTTTATGAAATTGTGAGAAGGTTGCCTCATTCGGACTATGTGGAACTCGAAGGAAAGGAGCTCCTAGTCAATTGCTACTTTCTCACAGCCTTCGACGAGCATGAAGATCTAGTTTTTATACAAACCGCTTGTGCATTGAGAATTGTAGAGCAAGTGCAATTCATTACTTGGGACATGGTTGCTCTTCTAGATCCAGAAAATTAAGTTTTAGATACTTTTGTATATTGTCTTAGCTTTGAAGAATTTCAACCCTTCTTAGAGCTCATAAATAGTCTACCCTTTTGTTTTGATCAAACAAATTGAGACCTTATTGAAGCTTGGATAGCTGAAGAAGAAAACCTAGAGTGGTACGTTCTTACTTATTCATTTGCAGGCGAGTGGTTCTAAATTTCTATTGTATCTCTTGTTGCAACGCGTGTTGTAATCTTTCATAATAATGGAAAGCCAACGCCAAATGTCCGGATACCCTCTTTTCTTTGGAGAGCCTGGAGACGATGCATAATTATTTTTAGCAAATTTCAAGATGTCTTGTCGTATCAAGAGGATAGTAACTGATCAAGAACGTGTAGAGATGTTTGAGGTGGTCCTTAGGAAAGATGCTAGCACTTGGTTTGACTCTTTTCCTGAGGAAGTTAAAGGGAATTACACGGAAGTTGTGAATCATTTCAAGAGATACTTCTTTGATCCCCAAAACACTCAAAAACTATGGCAAGACATTGTTTCTCATAAGCAAAAAGATTTAGATGACTACTACTTGTATAAGCAAGAGTTTCTACGTCTTTGGGCTCTATGGATACGAAATGTTGCTAACCCTGGTGATGGTGCACAATTTCTAAAGAAGGAGAGATTCATAGCTGGACTCTTTCCTGATCTTAAGGTACAGGTGGATGCGGATGCACCTGCCACCTATGATGCAGCTGAAATTAGAGCTTCCAAGAAGTATAGGAAACTCAAGTGCCTAAGGGGAGAGGTTCCAATAGAAGGTCTTAGACCCAAAGGTAAGTCAGAAGCATCAACATCTAGGGAGCTTCCTGAGGTAACGGCGGGAGTGATTGAGAAGTTAAATGAATCTTTAAGCAGCTTGTCAATTCACCTTGCACAAGCTGTAGGTCCAAAAGGACAAGCAAGGAAGTCTGAAGAGCGAGATCCACGACCTAGGAGAGTCTTACAATGTTGGAATTGTGGAGAGTCTAGACATAGGATGTATAATTGTCCTTGGCCCCGTGGGGAGCCAGGGAGACCTAACTTGAATTACCTAGTGATGAATGCAGGTGGAGGAACTAGTCAGCAACCACAGCTTCTACAAAGGCCAAATGGAGCAAGACCACCTCCACAAGGAGTGGAAGGAGTTCCACCTTTTCCAGACCCAAATGTGCATGTGGTAGAGGTGACAAATTCAAAAGAGGTTGACATGGAAGAAAATGGCATTAAGCATGGCCGTGGAAAAGGGAAGGAGAAAGAAGGTGTCACATCACAGAGTGACCATGGAGGAGGTAAGAAGGCAAAGGAGACCAAGGAAGATAAGAGGACTCGACGTCATATCAATCTCCAAGACTTCCCTCTTGGACATGGTATGGCTCCATACAACTTGTTGGAAGACATGAGAGGTAAGGGTCCTGATATCACATGGCCTCAATTTCTTGCATTATGCCCACAAGTTAGGAGGGATTTAACAAAGGCAGTTAGCACTAGGAGAAAGGTAAAAGAGAGTGTGTCTTTTGTAAAAATTGCACATGCTGAAATGAATGAGGATATTACACCTGTGCTAGATTGTTACATCAAAGGAAGATTGGTTAGGAAAGGTCTAGTGGATGGGGGTGCACAAATTTGCATCATGACAGAGGGGTTCATGAAAAAACTAGGCATGCACATCCATGAGACACCTGAAATTAAAGTCAAGATGGCAAACAATAGCAAAGCTAGTTGTGTAGGCATTTGTAAAAATGTTTTTGTAGAGGCCTTTGGCATTAAGAAGGCGGTGGATTTTTATGTTATGTCTACCAAAGGAAATGGTTACCCATTTATCATAGGGAGACCATGGCTAATGAAAATGCGAGCTTTGCAGGATTGGGAGAGTGGAAAGCTAATTTGCAGGAATGACAATCATAAGACGGTTGTCTTTGACATGAAGGAGCAACGCCAAGAGGAGCTCCATGAAGAGTCATCTGAAAGAGAGACGGAGGAAGGCTGGACCGATAGCACTTCAGAAGGAGAAAGTAGCGGCAGTATTACTGAAGAGGAGTCTTCCATCGAAGTCATGGGGGTAAGGTTTAAGCCAAACAACCAGGAGACCTCTTCTCGAGGTTTGGAAGAGGTAGGTACTCAAGAGAACCAAAATGTGCAAGATGAAGAAATGTTAGAAGGTATGTTGTCTAGAACACTTACAAAGGACGAAAGAGAGGAGTTCAAATGTGTGCTAAAGACTTTGAAGGATCCACTGATGTGCGTGGAGTAGATGCTGTTCAACACAAAATTGAGTTGAAGCCAGAGGCCACACCTAAGGCTCAAAAGCTACGAAGGCTAGGAGTCATATGGGAGCAGGCTTTACTCAAGGAGGTAAGAAAGGTTCTAGCAGCAGGTTTCATTTATCCAGTGGAGAATTCAGAGTGGGTCTCTCCCGTTGTTTTTACTCCTAAGAAAAACGGCAAGTGGAGGGTGTGTTTGGATTACCGTCCACTTAATGAGGCAACAAAAAGAGATCACTTTCCCCTCCCATTTCAGGATGAGATACTAAATGAGGTAGCTGGTCATGAGCAGTACACTGTGTGTGATGGCTACTCGGGTTACTTTCAAATAGGTATCGCATTGGAAGATCAATTGAAAACAACCTTCATCACTCCTTGGGGTTGTTATGCTTTTAGAGTCATGCCATTTGGCCTGACAAATGCTCCTGCAACTTTCCAACGCTTCATGAACATGGTGTTTCAAACATTCTTTGGAAAGTCCATTAGCATTGTGAGCGGGATGAAAACACACACAAAGCCTCTATAACGACCCGACACACACTCTTGGGAAGATACACACACACACTATGGGGCACCACTCGGCTTACACAACACACCTGGCCGAGACAGGGAACACACCTCTGGAGTGAGAGGAGAGAGACTATCCACTTGCCCACTCCACACAGAGACACACACACACACACAAAAACTCAGCTCAAAAGAGGAGAACTTCTGATGTTTAGATACAAATGAGCTTGGGCCAACACCAATGGGGAAAACAACTCACACAATATGGGTAAAAGATACCAGATACAATCACAAATTGGAGAAGAAGCTTCACTCACCGGAGAAGATTACACAGAAAAACAGCAGAAAAAGAGTGAGGAATTTGGCAAAATGGACAGTGCCATCGCGTCCGGAATGGCCCAAAACCCCAATCTACAATGTCAAAGTGCTCAAATCCGACCTCGGATGAGCAGTTTACGGCCAAAACAGGCTCCAAAATGAGCAAAAACACACCTGCGGCTGTTCCTCCTCTCTTCTCCACGTTTTTTCAGTTCCCACACTTAGCTTTTTTAGTTGGGCACCCTTGGCCTTTTAGATGACCTCAAACAGACCCCGAACAGGCCAAAAACTGACCTCGCAGTGCATAGTTGTAACCTTTTTGTATCATTCGCACACCTGGCACTCAGCTTTTTTCCAATAATGAATCTCTCCACCACGTGAAGTGGCCCCAAAAAGTGGTCCTAATGATGACCTTTTTGCATAACTCTCACCCAGAAACACCCACGTTGTGTCCGTCCTCATCCGCGTGCAAATATTGACCTCGTTCGCCCTCCTGACGCCACTCGATGCCATCTGACGCACCTGCTTACCTCACGTCGTTGGCCCTCGGATAGCTTCCTCGAGAAGTTTTACGCGCTATAAACTCCTCATTATTGTATAAAAAACATACTGGTACTGGTGATAGTGAAAATCAATGCACTATGTACACACTGTCCTACCTGTACACATGTGGGCCCCACATAACCACCTGGCTAAGGAAAATGGGCAATCCTTTATTTGATGCACCATGCATGTATATGTACATATGCACAATCCCTTGCTCCAAAAAACTCTTGACATAATTTGCCCATCCCCTAGCCTGCTAGATCATTCATGATCAGCAGTAGCAAAGAGAGATATGAGACTCGCCGCATCACAGGTCTCCTCATCCTTCACCAAGATTGCTTGCTCCACAGACAGCTCATCGTGCTCCACCATCATCAATCTAGCATGATACAATTTAAGATGCAATCCATTTACCCTTGACTTATGTAGAACACCATCCAGGTTAGCCAGCTGATATGTGCCATTTGGAAAACACTCCACTACCTTGAAAGGGCCTTCCCACTTAATTTGAAACTTCTTTTGGAAGGTGTTGTCCAGCTTACTGTTGTAGCGCAAAACCAAGTCATGTTTCTTGATACCCTTACTTTTGACCTTTTCATTTATCTTTGCCAAAGCCTTATCCTACATCTGCCCATAATGCTCCAATGCGCTCATCCTATCCAACTGGACCTCTTGTAACTGCAAGAGCCTCTCTTTGAATGCATCACTGGGCGGCCCAAGCAACTTCTCTAACATCTTGACCGCAGGCAACTCTACCTCCACAGGCAATAGTGCTTCCTTTCCATACACCAAATGAAATGGAGTAAACCCTGTACCTGTCTTCACCGAAGTACGGTAAGCCCATAATGCACTAGGCAATTCCAAATCCCAATTCTTTCCTTGGTGCTCTGTCACTTTAGAAAGAATTTGTACCAACTCACCATTGAATCTTTCATTTAAGCCATTACACTACGGGTAATAAGTAGTGGTATGCTGGTGCCTAATCTTCATCTTTGTGCATAAGAAGTCTAGCAGTTTAGCTCTAAATCCTGGCCCATTATTTGAAAGTAGCTCTAATGGCACCCCAAACTTGCAACATATTTCATCATACACAAATTTTGCCACATCCTTTGCAGTGATCTGTTTTACTGCTATAGCCTCTGCCCATCTAGAAAGATAGTCCACTGCCGTCAAAATATAACTTTTGCCCCTGCTTGTGATAGGTAACGGGCCTATTGCATCAATCCCCCACTTTTCAAACACATCAAACGCCATAATGGTTTTTCGTAGCTCTGGCTTCAACACTATCTTCCCAAATGATTGACACCTATTGCAAGACCTACACCAATGGTGAACATCCTTGTGCAAACTAGGCCATACATACCCCTCTTGCAAAA
The DNA here is from genome assembly GCF_014529385.1 of Adiantum capillus-veneris. Classification (NCBI taxonomy): domain Eukaryota; kingdom Viridiplantae; phylum Streptophyta; class Polypodiopsida; order Polypodiales; family Pteridaceae; genus Adiantum; species Adiantum capillus-veneris. The sequence continues at coordinate 84,592,094 of NC_140940.1, read as the reverse complement.
TCTTATGCAAGGTGATCTTTAGAGCAAAATGGCCACCACATGCGCCTTCATGATTCTCTTCCAACACTCTGTAAAGCTCCTCCCGCCAAGGTACACGTCTCAACACGAGATCAGCCCCTTTCATGTATAAGACATCACCAATCAATTTGTACGTGTATGCTCTACGCACAAACCCATACTTCTTAGACTTCTGAATCTCCTTTGGAATGATTCCTGTTAGCAAAAACTCCTCTTCTTGAGCCAAACTTTCCCGGCCATGATAAAGAGGTAAATTGGTCCTCAACACGAATAGCTCCCCAATCATGCCTTGAGCTGCTTCATGTGCCTCTCCATTTAGAGCACGTTCAATGTGTTTGATGCTCCATGCTTCAAACTTTTTTAACAGGCCTTTAATTCTAAAGCACATTTCCTTCAATGAGGTGTTCTTGCTCTTCCACACACCCAGCACTTGCTTCACCACTAACAAGGCATCACCTTTTATGCTCAACCTTCAAACCCCATGCTTCAAACAAATGTGTAATCCGGCTTCCAATGTAGCATATTCAGCCTCATTGTTACTATGCGCATCCAATTTGAACCCTCTTTTGTATACTAGCTTCCCCTCTGGATCATAAAGTGCTATACCCCCTGAAGCTGCATCATGGCTCTTTCTGTATGAACCATCAAAGAACAACACATGTGCATTGCTGATGTGTGTCACTTCTTCAACTACCTTTCTCACCACCTCTTCCTTAACAATAAGGGGATTCTCCTTTTAGGTCAACAAATCAGCTAGGGTAGCCCTTGTACTATCTTCCACTAGAAAAGAGAACTCAAACTCTTGCAGCTTAATTACCCATTTCTTCACCACATTTGACATGTTAATACCATTAATTAACTGTGGCAAAAAGGCATAACTCGTCAAGAAAACAAAAGGCCGTGGTAGCAAGTAATGACGAAATCGTCGACAAGCAAATATTACACTGGCCATCACTAGCTCTACTTCCGATAACTTTCTCTCTGCTACCCGGACTTCACTCGGCTTGCACAATACACTGGCCTCATATAATGGCTGCCCTTCCCCTTTTGCAATAGCATGGCTCCAATGGCATCATCCCCTACTGATGGATTTAGATAAAAAACTTTCTCCCAATTAGGAGCCTACATGGCTGACAAACCCCCTAACACCTCTTTCACCTCTTGAAACACTTCTTCACACTTGTCATCCCATTGCAATGGATCATGCTTTGCCACTTGTTGTAATGGATAAAGAAGCTGCGAAGACAATGGAATAAACCTTGCCATGTACTTCACTTTGTGTATAAAGGTTGCCAATTGCTTTGTACTCGTAGGTGATGGAAGAAGAATAATAGACTTAACCTTGTCTGGATCAGCCTCAATGCCATTTTCTGACACCATATGGCCCAATAACTTCACCCTTGGCTGTGCTGGATGACATTTCTTTGGATTTAGTTGTCCTCCACATTCATCATATCGAGCCAATACCATCTGCAGCTTCTCATGGTGATCAGCCCTACTGCTATAGACACAGAAGTCATCCATAAAAGCTTTAACACAACTACCAATGAATGGTTCCAACACCCAATTTGCTCTCTCTTGATAGAAGGAAGGTCCATTTGACAACCCAAATGGCAATACTGTGTAGCAATAGCAGCCCTATGGCGTAATAAAAGTTGTCTTTGTGCGGTCTTTAAGAGCAATCTTCAATTGAAAATAGCCTGAAAAACCATCACACACACTGTACCTCTCATAACCTGCCACTGAATCCAAGATCTGATCGATGAATGGAAGAGGATATGGGTTCTTCTTAGTGGCTGCGTTTAAGGGTTTAAAATCCACACTAATTCTCCACTTCCCATACTTCTTTGGACTGACTACAACTGGACTCACCCATTCTGTGGTCTCCACTGGAACTATGAACCCTGCCTTCAATAACATGTCCACCTCTACCCGCAAGGCTTCCATTTGCTCTTAACCCATCCTTCTTAGCCATTTCTGCACAGGCTTAGCACCTTCTTTCAGTTCTATATGCATCTCTTCACCCTTGAACCCTCTGATCTCTTCATATGAAGTAATGAACAAATCAGGAAAACTAGCCAGCATGTGCAAATATATATCCTTCTCCATAGTTGAGAGGTCTCCACTGATCATTTGTGTCATCAATTCCTGCTTCTTTGACAACTCAACCTTGGTTTGCATCAGCCCTTCAATCACTTCATAAGGCCCTTCACTTTCATCTTCAACCTCATTCGCAAATGCAACTAAACCAGACTCCTGGATTTCTTTGTCCATCAAAAGAAATGCAACATCAGCATCCTCATCACTGCTGGTAGTGCTATCACTATCCTCATCTATCACCGTGGAAGAGTCTTCATCACTAGACTCATCCTCATCTTCATAAAGCTCCTCTAATCGTTTCCTTGTGTCCATATTATAAAGCTTCTTGGTACCTGTCTTTCCATAGAGGCTAATCGTACCATGTCGCCAATCTTAAACAGCTCCCACTGCACGTAACCATGGTCTGCCCAGTATAATAGGATATGCTCCCAACCCTGCTGGCATCACATGAAAATCAACCACTGCCTTTGCATCATATGCCTCCACTTCTAAGCTCTTTACAACACCTAAGCATTTTACTTTTTGATGGTTTGCCAATCTGATCCAAAAACCTGACACCCCAGCCACTGTGAGACCCATCTTCTCAACGCATGAGTGTGTTATGACGCATATTTGGGCTCCGCCATCCACATAACCTTGTCCCAAATTTTTCCTTTTATGCTACACATTTACTATTGGACAAATGTCTGGTAGCTCGTCCATTGCCAACACCTTCACTGAACCTCTCTCTGGCTCTTTCTCCATTGGGTTAACCATCCTCTTCCACTGTCGCTTTAGCTTAGGCACCATCTCTATAAGATGCCCAAAAGTAACATCTGCCTTCCTGCTCGTCAGATCCTCCTTCAAGTCATAGCTTAATTGCCCATCCCCTAGTGGAAAATTTGAAACATGAAACTTTCGACGAGCTCTCCTTTTCCTCTTGGCCTTGACATCCTCGCCTTCATGGCTCTTTCCTTTCTTCTTACTAGGACCTGGGGCACTTCTTCCTTCCTTTTTCTCTGTGGTCCTCTTCCCAATAGGCATCACTAATGTATCCTCTAGCTTTGATGCCTTCTCCAAGGTGACTACACTTAGGACTTTTGTCTTCCCTTTTTCCTCCTGGGTCAGTCCACTGGTTCCTTCGTCTCCCTTAATTTCGATGCCATAATCATTTGATCTAGTTAGCACTTGTCTTGGCAATGGATACATGTCTCCCCCCATCCTTGGTGGCTTATCACATTGGGGGCTGATGTGACCCAACTCTCCACAATTATAACATGTGGGCGTCTGCCTCCAAAACCTACCATTGCTTTGTCCAACACCATTCCTAGACCTTTCTTCACCTCCTTGCTGATTTGCAAACCTCCCTCAACCTCGATTATTTCCCACTTGACCTAGCATGTTTAGGCTGAGATTCTTCATCAAATCTACCATTTGCCTCATGTCTTGCCTTAGCCCATCATCTTGCACTGCTGTAGTGACCACTGCTGGCATAACCTGAGTAGTAACTACTGGTTCATGATGAACCCCTGAGATGCGCCCTTGTAAAGACTCTATAGGCTGAAATTCAGACGTCATTGGCAAAGACTCCACCCCTAACTGGCTCATTTTCTTCAGCTTCCACTCTTTGTTCCTTGCTACCTCTAGTGCATCCTCATATGTCCTAGGCTTCTTTAGCTCCACTCTCCAACGTATATTCTCCCAAAGACCAGCCAAGAACCTGTCCTTCTTCATCATGTCAGGCGCGGGTACCTGTGGTGCTAAAGCCTTGCACATTCGCTCCCATGCCAATGAAAACTTACGTATGTACTCATCTACTGGCTCACCTTCCTTTTGCACCAAATTATGATGCTTTGAGAACCCCTTCAAACACACGTGCAAGAACCCAAAACTTTTCACTACCCAATCCCCAGAAACTTCAATGGAGCTCAACTTTAGATAAGGACAAACACATGCACATCAAATGAGTTTTCATAGTTAATCATCGGAATGACAACAGGCAAAGGACATTCCAGGATCTCTCTCAATCTTCTTGGCCCAAACATAAAGACTATGCGCTGCTGGAAAAAGATCTTCCTGGACACATGAACATTTATCTGGATTCTTTGAGTTAAATGAAATGGAGTGAATTGAGGGCCATTTTGATCATCCATTAAAGCCAACCATGAAGCTCCCAAGAAGGCACACCTGACTCAACCTCTGATTTTGCCAAAATTGCAGCAGCATAACAGCATAAATGGCTCAAAATACCAAAAAACCAGCCATCATAACTTGGGAAAATTTCGACAGAGTTTCCCCAGAAGTAGAGCAGTAGGAACCCAAAATATAGACTGTCTATGTATGCATAAACTGTCAACAATAGAACCCGAGCATCAAGTAGGACTCACTAGTACATAGCCTATGGCGAGGTCACAAAAAGGGTGCTCCAGCTACCTGTATCACCGAAAGGATCTCCACATTTGAGAATCCCCCAGCTCAATAAAAACCTCACACTATCGACCCTCACACGAAGGCTAATGCAAATCGCGTATAGTCAAGTCTCAGAAATGACTATCTTCCAGACCAAGTCTCAGAAATGGCTGGGACTACCAAATACAACCAAGTATGGCTCCACAAATGCGTACAATGGCAGTTTCCACAAGTAACATACAATCCAGCAGACAATGCGCTCAAATAGGCGCCAAGTGATGCATTCCCACAACAACTGCAAGTGACATCACTGCTAGTATATCACTGTACTCCAGCTACCTGTACCTGTGTGAATCACCTGTACCTGTACCTGTCCCTGTAACCTGTAACCTGTAACCTGTAATCTGCAACCTGCAACCTGTAATCCCGAAGCTCGAAGCAGAAGGTACTCGAAGAAGATCCTCCGTGGGGGCGCCAAAAGAATGTGAGCGGGATGAAAACACACACAGCGCCTCTATAACGACCCGACACACACTCTTGGGAAGATACACACATACACTATGGGGCACCACTCCGCTTACACAACACACCTGGCCGCGACAGGGAACACACCTCTGGAGTGAGAGGAGAGAGACTATCCACTTGCCCACTCCACACAGAGACACACACACACACACACAAAAACTCAGCTCAAAAGAGGAGAACTTCTGATGTTTAGATACAAATGAGCTTGGGCCAACACCAATGGGGAAAACAGCTCACACAATATGGGTAAAAGATACCAGATACAATCACAAATTGGAGAAGAAGCTTCACTCACCGGAGAAGATTACACAGAAAAACAGCAGAAAAAGAGTGAGGAATTTGGCAAAATGGACAGCGCCATCGCGTCCGGAATGGCCCAAAACCCCAGTCTACAATGTCAAAGTGCTCAAATCCGACCTCGGATGAGCAGTTTACGGCCAAAACAGGCTCCAAAATGAGCAAAAACACACCTGCGGCTGTTCCTCCTCTCTTCTCCACGTTTTTTCTGGTCTTCTCTGTGTTTTTTTAGTTCCCACACTTAGCTTTTTTATTTGGGCACCCTTCGCCTTTTAGATGACCTCAAATGGACCCCGAACAGGCCAAAAACTGACCTCGCAGTGCATAGTTGTCACCTTTTTGCATCATTCGCACACCTGGCACTCAGCTTTTTTCCAATAATGAATCTCGCCACCACGTGAAGTGGCCCCAAAAAGTGGTCCTAATGATGACCTTTCTGCATAACTCTCACCAGAAAACACCCACGTTGTGTTCGTCCTCATCCGCGTACAAATATTGACCTCGTTCGTCCTCCTGACGCCACTCGATTGCACCTGACGCACCTGCTTACCTCATGTCGTCGGCCCGCAGATAGCTTCCTCGAGAAGTTTTACGTGTTATAAACTCCTCATTATTGTATAAAAAACATACTGGTACTGGTGATAGTGAAAATCGATGCACTATGTACACACTGTCCTACCTGTACACATGTGGGCCCCACATAACCACCTGGCTAAGGAAAATGGGCAATCCTTTATTTGATGCACCATACATGTATATGTACATATGCACAATCCGTTGCTCCAAAAAACTCCTGACAGCATTTTTATTGATGATTTTTGCATTTATAGCTCAAAATCATTGCATCTACAAAGGGTAGAAGAAGATTTAAAGAAGCTCTATGACATGGGAGGTCAACTCAACCCCTACAAGTGCCACATAGGTGAGGATGAAGTGATATTGCTTGGTCACAAGGTTTCCTATAAAGGCATTGAGGTGGATCCTTCAAAGGCAAAGGCTCTTATTGAGCTCCCATCACCCAAGAATCTCAAAGAGGTCATCTCATTCATTCAAAAGGTGAAGTATATGTCACGCTTTATTCACTTAGCTTCGGAGTTGCTTCATCCTTTGCAAAAGTTGACACAACAAGTAGAATTTGCATGGTCTGATGAGCCTGAAGAGTACTTTTGTAACATTAAAGTCATCCTGTCAGAACTACCAATGCTCATGCCTCCTTGTTGGGAGTACACATTCTTTGTTAGCTCTAGTGTTGGGAAAGAAACAATTGGAGCGGTTTTGCTACAACAAGATCCCCATAGTACTCGGATGCGACCCATCTACTTTGCTAGTAGGGTCATGAATGCTTTGGAGAGAGGCTACACGGAGGCAGAACTCATGATGCTTTCTCTCATGTTTGCGGTGAGAAAGTTTAGATTCTACTTGCTACCAAAACCTTTTGTAATTCTCACTGTAGAAAATTTGTTTCCTTGGGTGTCATCTCAAATGAATCTTAGCACTAGGATCTCAAAGTGGATTATGGAATTGCAAGAGTTCCAATACTCTTTCAAGGTAGAAGATAGTGTGCGTGCACAATTGGCAGGGATCCTTACTTATAGGGTACATGAGAAGGAGATTAAGGTGCCTGAAATAAAGACCCTACCATTGCCACCACCGAAAAATATTCCTAATGCTTTTACCTTGTTCTTTGATAGAGCTTTTCGACGAGTCACAATAAAAAGGAGGGGGAGGGCTAGTGTTGCTCAACCCAAGTGGGGAGGTGGTCATGAAAGAGAAGGTCAATCTACCAGGTTCAACTCGCAACAATGAAGCAGAATATGACACACTACTTCATGGTTTGAAGATGTGCATTGGCCAAGGGATACAACGTCTCATGGTAAAGGGAGATGCACTTCTCATTGTTAAACAGATTTTAGGCATTTGGGCATGCAAGAATGAAAGATTACGGACAAAAGTTCATGCCATTCGTAGGATGTTTAATCACTTTGAAGAAGTGCAGCTATATCATATTCCTAGGAAACAAAATGAAGATGCCGATTTACTTGCACAACAAGCAGTTACATGTGTTGAGAAAGAAGTGCGGGTCATCATGGTGGTAGAAACTGTCAAGCAATCGAGATACCAGGGATTGGAGTCATCGACTCCCATTATTAGCTACATTTTGGAGGGTGAGTTTCCACAAGACTTCACGGAGGCTCAGAAGAGGAGACTCATGAAAAAGGCAAGCGCGTATCTCTTCCTAGAAGGATCCCTCTATCAAAGATGGAAGGATCGAGTGTGCAGAAGAGTACCAACTATCAAGGAGATTCCAGCCATTCTAAAAGGTTTGCATGAAGAGGCATGTGGTGGTCATTTTTCCCAAGAGTTAGCTGTGAAGAAGATTTTGCTTGCGGGGTATGTTTGGCCAAGTCTGCATGTGGATGTCCAACATTGGTGTAAAAGTTGTCACAATTGTCAGGTAAATGGGAATAGAAGATTGGTGTATGGTCCAAGGCAAATCGTGCTTGCAAATGGACCCTTTGAAAAGTGGGGCATTGATGCTATGGGTCCTCTCCCTATGACAAAAGATGGTAAAATCTACATTCTAGTGGCGGTAGACTATATGACTAGGTGGGTGGAAGCACAAAGTGTGGCAAAGGTAACTGAGAGGACAGTGAGCAAATTTGTCTACACTCACATTTATTGTAGATTTGGCACACCTTTGGAGATTGTTTCTGATAATGGTCCAGGGTTTAGAAAGGTCTTGCTCACAGAGGTCTATGAAGAACTTCACATTCTACATCGTCATAGTACACCCTACTATCCCCAACCCAATGGTCTGGTAGAAAAAGCTAATGGTGTCATTGCAGGCATCATTAGAAAGATGGTGAGAAACAAGACAAAGTTATGGGATGACTTCTTGGATGGTGCCTTGTGTGCATATCGAACCACATATAGGGAAGCCACGGAGTTTACACCATTTCACTTGGTCTATGGTCAAGAGGCTTTACAATCAATTGAGCTCAACATCCTAACAATACGACTTCATGGCAAAGCAGCACAAGATGATCAAGAAGCATGGATGGATCGACTTCTTACCTTAGCTGAACTTGAGTGGAAAAGAGAAGCAGCATACGAGTGCTACAAGAGGAAAGCTACGCAGGAGAAGGAGAAGCTTGACGAGAAACTAAAGGACAAAGGCATCAATGAAGGAGATCTTGTGCTAAGGTATGACAATCGACTCGACAATCGTTTTGATGCCAAATTTGAAACTAGATGGCAAGGGACATACATAGTTAAGAAGGCTTTCAATTCAAGTTACTATCAACTTATGGACTTGAATGGGAAAGAGCACTCCAGGAAGGTAAATGCGTATCACTTGAAGCCTTATTTGAGTCGCCTTCTCCCAAAGGATCTACCAAAAATCTGTCAAAAGGCAGCTATCTCATGTAGGTATTGTCCCGTGAAGCATGAGTGTAACTCAAACCAAAATCCTGAGGGGCCAAACAATGAAGACCTCGTCAAGGACTCTGAAGCACTCTCTTTGGAAAAGATGCTCTATGATGGTACATGAATATACCATCATCCTGGGGGAGGGCTAATGATAGCCATTTTTCGGCTCTCCGTAATTGCCATAGTGAGTTAACCCACCCTATGAAATCACTCAAACATTTTGGTTATCCCTACCATTTCACTGTACATAGGCATGTGTGAGTTAGGGACTTTCTCCATATTTTCTTAAAAACCCTCAGCTAGCTAGTCACTGGGCTAGTTGAGACAAAAAAAAATAAAAATATAAGTATATTATGGCCCATTTTTGTGTAAATATTTCATTGTATATAGGGCCTAAATAAAAGGATTTTTCATAATTATTTTGGTATTTATTTAAATATTTCTACCTATGGTGTGTTATTTATGCTATGTACATTGACTCACCATTACCATATTTTTTCTTACCATTTTGCATATTCTTTATTCCATATAAAAATAATTTCATGCAAGCTTCTCTTATTTTTGGTGTAACTCCATTCTAACAAAAATCCAAAAAAATTAGTTTTATTTATGTGTATATTTTTTCACTATTCTGATTTTTCCTTCCTACATCTATTCTCTTTTACTCTCATAAATTAGAACACCAAAAATATTCATCTTTTTACGATAGACTTATAATGAGAGTTATTTTGACCCCTTTATATTTTTTCCATCTATATTATTTATATTTGACATGTACATGTTTTTTTAGACCCCTCAATATTTGATTTTCTTAGATGTACTATTCACTTATATCATGATCTCAACAATATCTTCAATTATAGACCTGCCAAATAAGGTCAAGGGTATGTGGAATGCATGCATGCACCATGGGGAGCTCACTCTTGGAGGTATTCAAAAGAATCATCCAAAGAAAGACCTCACAAGGACCTTGTGTAGTGGAAAAAAGAGTCGGTTTTGCTGAATTTTTAAAGATCACATGCTCCCTGATTTTGAAAAGGTTATACAAACAAAAGTTGTAGCGCGTGAGCTAAACTTTTACCTCAATTTTTTTCATATTTTTTTGAGCTACGAGCTGTGAGCTAGGATTTTATTTGTGGACCCCAGTTTGCCCATGCTATGCAGCCACACTCCCTTTTCCACTTTATCATTTTCCTCCTTCACACACACCTCTCCACTCATCATCCCCACCTCTCTCACCACTCCTCTCTGCACCCTACTCACCTTCTTCTAAACCTTTAAGAATAAGAGAAACCATGGTGAACTCATGTTTCCTACACACACTTCCATTCTAAAATTGACCACCTAGTCTCATTTTTCCTCATCCATATTACCCATATCTATCAAAAAACCATAAAATTCAGCCTCTTCTCTTGAAAGACAGCATCATGGTGATTGATTACTCATATTCAATTACCTTGGCTCCCAAAGGAAGGTCAAGAGTGAAAAACAGGCACTGTCAAAGCTAGTGGACCGTCAACAAGCATCAAAATTGACCCTACTCAAGACACTTGGAGCATGAACATTGTAAGAAATCCATGTTTTCTTACCTATTAAGAGCTTTTTCTTCCTTATTTGTATCCTACTTGGATAATCCCATTGTAAATATCCAATTCCATTTGTAAATCAATAAAAATAACTAACTCTACTAATTTACTAACACTAACCTACTATGAAAAGTCCTATCACCTCCACTTCTCTCCTCTCTCTCTCTTCTTCATCTATCCACACCAACTTCTTGATAATTCCAAGCAAAAGAAATTAGGTAAGTGCTGAAAATCTAACCCAACCATGGTTAGAGGAGTAACCCTAGCACCCAAAATTGCTATAAAAGGAGGGTGTAGCTAGCACAAAAGGGGGGAGTCATAAGCAAGAGCACTATGCTATAGCTTGAGAAGCCAAGCTCAACCTCTCAAGAAGGAGTTCTTGAGTGGAAGCTCATTGTCTTATGCATGTGCATGTGTTGTAATAGGGGTGATTAGCAAGGAAACTTTATGCCATTGTAAGAGAGAGAGAGTGATCATTCAATTGAGAGTAGGAAATCTATCATTTCTCCTACTAGTGTAAGCCCAACATTTGCTTTATCAAGGAGGGTGGATTTGGACCAAGCTTGGATACTTTGTCTCTCTTTCAACGTGAAGTAATGGACAACAATGATGTGTAAGTGTCTTGGTGTTTTTTTTAAAGTTCTTGATAGCTTGTCTCTGGGTGTTGTCATCAATTTAGCCATAAATCCTACATACTGTAAGAGGGCGACAGGGTGGAGAGGACTCCCCTAGCCTTAAGACACTGATTGGGGTGGCTTTTCTTGTGATGTGTTGTGGTGTAATTTACTCAAGCTATGTTGAACAAATACTAATCTCACTTTGATTGGTCATGACAGATTTGTAAGAAGGTATTAATGCAAGAAGCACCCCCTCCCTCTTCTCTCTCTTTCTTACATATATAATTGTGTTTGCTTGATCATTGGCGATACATTTTAAAGCATCCCTAGCACTATCTCTCTCTCTCTCTCTCTCTCTCTCTCTCTCTCTCTCTCTCTCTCTCTCTCTCTCTCTCTCTTTACGCGTCCTAGTTCGCATCCAAAACTATGTGGTGCCCCAAATTTGTGTAGGGTTAGGTTGCGGGTTTGTGTGTGTGTTTGTTTTTTTTTTCAACCCCAACCCAATTGAGCAGCATGGGAGCCTAGAAGTGTGCTTATAGGCCACTCTTCTTGTTGTCCGCCCCGGACCGCCTCAAATTGGTGCCCCCACGAAGGACAGCTTGTGTATGTTTTGTGAAGGCTCAACCTTTAGCATAATCAAGTAGCTTGCATGAATCACGAGAATTTGTATGATCCTTTCATTTCGATTGCAAGGCAAAAGGTACACATAATTGTTAGTACTAAGTTGCAATTTCAACGAGTAATTCGTAGAATTTTAGGTTCTCTTAGGTTAGCCAAAATAAACGCTTCGATAAATCCTTTTATTTTGCCTCTCATTAGGTACGATCTTAATTTCGATGTATATATATCTTTGTTCTATTTTAGGCATTAGGTTATGTATAGAGCATGGATAATGGCTCAGAAATTTTCCCTTTTTACTTCACACCACATATTAGGATAAATATTGCACTTAGTAGAAAGATACATTTTCATCAGCGTATGGTGTTTATGTTCGGGGCTGAAAGAACAGGGGAAATTCTTGCATCTCCACAACCTGTCATTCTACCTCTCATCAACTACCACACTTATTTTGATGTACATGTGTTTAGAGGCCACTCTTCTTGTTGCCCGCCTTGGACCACCTCACTATGTCATGCACTGAACCATCAGCTAGACACACATATCAAAGCATACCACTAGCATATGTGCTAAACCACTCACGACTCGGTGTGATGTGAAACCTAGCACTGACATCTAGTATCCAATGCAAAGGTAACGTGTCGTCAAAAACCGACATAAGAAAGTCAAGAGTAAACATGGAAGCAGAGGCGACATCTGCTCATGCGTAGCCACATATGCTACATCTACTCCCACATCATCCAAAGTGATAGCATCCCTCTTGTGCTGTCTCCCGTGTTGTCTCATCTCCCAAAAACAACACCTATGTACATACCCTATATGAACACAATGCCAACACACAACATCTCTATGTCTGCAAGATCTTCCTTTGACTGTAGGCATCTCTCTAGACTCATTTGTGCCAAAACCATTGCACAATCTTTTCCATAACTCTCTAGGTGTACATGCATCCAAACCAATGCGATAAAAAAACTCACTTAGGTGTAACATGAGTGTCAAACATGCAAGCTCATCCAAGTCCTCCCACTCATCGTCAGTCATAGACTCTGGCCTAGCATCCATGCCTTGTAGTGGCAACACTTGGCCCAACTGAGTCAATGCATTGCATCATGCATACCTGCTTTCCAATGCTCAAAATTTGAATCATCAAACTTTGTATGTAAAAGTACAAACCTTGACAATGTTGTACATGCCAAATCCATGGCGATAACATGTGACAAGACCAAGCACAAATCGATCAACTGACAATAGCCAAAGCCTGGCTAACTCATACACCAAGTACTATCAAAATACAACATAAGCTGGCATAAGCTGTCTAAGAGAAGTATCAACAAATATGGCGATCAATGTAATGAACAAGTGAGCAAAACTGCTTAAATGATGCCAAAGCACCCGCTCTAATCCAAGAGCACTATGTGGTAATCAATGAAACTATCATCAACAATCTCCCTCCTGAAGAGATTACCACATGTATGTCAAATGACATAATCCGATCAGAAAACACTCTCACAATGCGATGCCAAAACACTATGGCAAAGAAACCACTGAGTGCCAAATGCAATCAAAACACAATTGCAAACCATGCGCATAAACAAATAAACTCGTAAGAAAAATCCGGTAGAGTTTCAACAGTATTTGGCTATCTAACCATAATAACCATATATGCCATAAACATGCTCAAAACCATGAGCAAATCGTGCGCAAAATCCACACTCAAGCATACATGAGTTGCTTCAAACTCTCAACTCCATAAACTTGGAAAACAATGTTGTAATACGAAACAAAAAGTGCATCAACCGCATTCTATAAGCGAGGCATATACTAGCATAAACTTGGATACAAACTTGGATACACACACAAATTGATGCTCAAAACAACTAAAAATTAGCCTACATATGCCATTGCAAAGCAAATATCATCCATTGAAAAGCGCACATCATGTGCATCCACATGGCAATCTAGACAAGCATCAAGCATGTAACAAATGTGTATCAAAGAGCATCCAAATCAACTAAAAATTCAGCTCACAATCATGCTAAATATGCTTGCAAAACTCTCTGCAAATCCGTGCACCACACTTTACGAAATCTGCTCAATCGCATAAGTCAATGCACATAACTTGTGATGAATCCATTCTCGAATCTGAGAGTTCACAAGAATGAATACATCCACAAATTTTTCTCAACGTATGCGCATAAATGTCTTCAAAATATCAACCCACACTCTCTTCACTGAGAGCAAAACATCAATGTGCAAAACAAGAGAATGTCAACACGTTTCAGTTGTGGTAGTACTTGTTGGGCTAAAGCCCCATGTGTCCGGCTAGGTGCCCGCCCACTATACTTATTCATTATGCATTCGAAGAGAATATAATTCCATTTTTAAACTCATTTTGGAATATTTAGGTTTTGCACCGAAAAGTTTCTCTAGCTCTATCTAGGCAGCACTTGAAGAATCAACATCATCCAAATAATGAATAAAGTCGTGTTCTAAGGAAGTTAGAATGATACCAAAAGCTTGTTTGTCTTTCCTCTCTTGCTCAATAGAGAGGGATCGAGTTACTGCAGATGTAGTGCCTGCTACATTGGTTGCGAGAGGCTTGACCAGGTTCCATAGGTTTTTTCGCATCAGATAATCTTTGACTTTAATTTGCTAGGTATGGAAGCCGAATCCGTTGAATTTATCCACCTTGGAGGCCATATTTAATATTCCAAGGATAGCTTGACCCTTTTGCACTACTAGCAAAGGTAAGTAATGTCCGTCGATCTTAATAATAGAATTTTGAATTTCTTTTTAACACATCAATGGATCCGTAATATAAAATAAATTAAACCTTTAGAATAATTAAAGAGGTGGCTGCAACTGCATTCATTCAATACTCATTTGCAGCAACTTCAACTTGAACATAAGCCTCCAAAAGCACCTGGTGTATCTATTGTCAGCACCGAGCAGAAGATCAAGATTTTGTCGAGGGTGAATAGGCCCTTGCTTAAGGCCAAGGGCATAAAATAGGAAAGGCCACTTGATTTTAATCAATGTGAAAGCACAAAATGATCAATGGCGAGCTCTGCAGGCGGCAGGACGATGTCGTGGATCACAAATGTGCTCGCAACAGGTTGAGGCCACCGAACCAGGAGATGTGGTGGTATCGAGAAACACTCCTCAGGCCAAGGCGATCTCCCTGTTAGCGATTACAAGCAAAGACTAGCATGTCGATCTGCTCCCATCTCTCTGCATAAACGGCCTCTCTTACGCACTGACTCGAGACCAAGAACCAAAGCTCTAATACCATATGATGAGCACAGCTATGGCGGGTGCAATCTTGCAAGCATGGTGTGCAGCAGACAAGGAAGAGAGAGAGAGAGAGAGAGAGAGAGAGAGAGAGAGAGAGAGAGAGAGAGAGAGAGAGAGAGAGAGAGAGAGAGAGAGAGAAAGACTCGATACTCTGCAAGCTAAAGAACGTGGAACATTTGATAGATAACCATTTAGTGTATAAAAACCTTACAATAGTAAACAACTTGCCATGCATGACTTGACTTACAACTAAAACTAACCTCCATGCTATAGGAGGGTGCGCCCACCATGGCTATGGACGACCAAACCGGGCTTGCAAACCCAACAAGGAAGAGCGTGGTAGTACTTGTTGTCATTCTCTTGTTTTGCACATTGATTTTTTGCTCTCAGTGAAGAGAGTGTGGGTTGATATTTTCAACACATTTATGCGCATATGTTGAGAAAAATTTGTGGATGTATGCATTCTTGTGAACTCTCAGATTCGAGAATGGATTCATCACAAGTTATGTGCATTGACTTATGCGATTGAGCAGATTTTGCAAAGTGTGGTGCACGGATTTTCAGAGAGTTTTGCAAGCATATTTAGCATGATTGTGAGCTGAACTTTCAGTTGATTTGGATGCTCTTTGATACACATTTTTTACATGCTTGATGCTCCTCTAGATTGCCATGTGGATGCACATGATGTGCGCTTTTCAATATTCTTTGCCTTGCAATGGAATATGTAGGCTAATTTCTAATTGTTTTGAGAATCAATTTGTGTCATATTTTTCATCGAACTCTCCTAGTAGTCTTATTCAAAGACATCATTTAGATAGACAAAATAATCTTACTACTTAGAAGACTTCACAGTACCCATGATTTGCAAGTAGAGTTTGATTACATTCATCAAGCTATAGAGCTTTCAAAATCTATTTGAATCCCATGGAAAAATATTTTGCAGAGAAAGTATGCACCTCAACTTGTCATGGCTTTTACCCTCAATAGGCATCCCACTCACCCATGTTTTCCTATCACCATAATCAAAATGGGTTATCATTTTCACCAATTGTGTTTGATTCAATAACCAATATTAACATTAAACTCTAGTGCAGTAGGCTGCAAATCTACAATTTGTCCGCTGAGCTTTGAAATCTGGTGACTTGGCCTACTTACACCCTTTTTAATAATTTTATTTTTATATACATAGCGATGACATATTAAAAATATCACACCTTAATCTCCATTCAGTCTCAAAATAGCCATCTTTTTAAACAAAACTACTATTGGCTTTATCTTTTAACCCTCCAAGATGATCTTCTCATACATGCTAAGTAACATGTATCTACATGTACGCACTTGATTATTTAAAGTACATACATTTAAGGCCACACCCCATTAAAGACATAGAACATTTTGAGCGCGATAAAACACTTTCAAATTGATCACGTATTTTATCGAATGAAATCTGTTGCTCTATATTCTTAGGCTTGGAGCACTAGCTCAACACAAAAGGAAACATTTAGAAGTACTTAAGAGATTTTTAGGATCGACATATGGAAACCGTTGGCATGCCGTGCCATGTGCATGATGTGAAACTAAAATAACTACCTCAATCTTAATTCTTTTGATATATGGGACCAGATGCTACAATTTACAGTGTCATATGCATGAAACAATTGTCATGGCTGTTACTATATGCATACCTTATCAAGAAAATGAGTCCCTTGACGTGGTACTATGGCGTATTTTCTCTCAAAGAAATATACCTAAGTTGCTTTATAAATGTCAAAATGGCATGCTTATTTTTCATAGAAAGTTCAATATGTGACCTCAATGTGTTTTTAAAGTGTTTTCCAAGTTAAAAAATGATGCTCAACATCAAACTTGATCCTAATGGGAGTTTTTCACAAATTCTGGGATTTTTCCTAGATTGTTTGTGCTTTTTACGATCAAAAAGGGTACTTTTGGGCTGAAATGGTCAAAAATAGCTCAAACAAAATTAGCATAAAATAGCTCAAAATGACACATCAATGACGGTTCCATAATTTATCAAGTAGAGGGTGAGTTTACCTAGTCAAGAAGAAACTATTTTGGACATCTAAGAAAGGAGACATTGTAGTTCAAAGTTAGGGTGCTAGTGCACTGAACAATTGAAGCATATTTTTTGGGTTTTTATCAAGGCAAAAGAGCATTGTATCCATGCAATTGGGAGCATCACACACACAAAAGTTTTGAGTTGATATTGGTTGTTTTCTAGAGTGATAATTTCATAGATGTATTTTGGTCTTTTTGAGTGTGTCTTTAGCCTCAAAGGTTTTACTTGATTTTGCCCTTATAGTGAGAGGCCCGGTCGCACTGCACACCTCTTGACACATTTTTGGTGAAGCCAATGAAAACTAGGCTAGGTGAGGCTTCAAAGGCTTTAGTGAAGGTCTCAAAAAAATCTTTGATTCTATGGAGCAACAAGAGAAACATGGAATGTGGTTTGATCCCGTCAAAATGCAAATGTTTGAAGCAAGGATTTAATATTCACATGATCACGTGAATTTTTGTGACTACCTTGCGTTATTATCATATTCACATAATTTTACTTTATGTGATCACATTGAAGCCAATGAACTGATAACCCACCAAAAGCTTTTCGTGCTATATTTTTTCTCAAAGGGCCTACTGGGATATGGCAAAAACCCACAAGAGGGCCCGCTAGGATGGAAAAAGCCAAGTGAGACTACTGGTTTGGGTAGTTTTGGCAAGTTAATAGGAAGGTCCCATCAATGATCATGTGTTTTAAAAATTCATCACTCAAAGTTGTTGACATGTTTGTGTTTTTGTGATCATGTTAATGAAATCCATGGTTTGAATCCTTTGCAGTGTTTATGTAGGAGCAGCAAGCTACAAAAAGAAAGGAGCTTTCATCAACCAAAACTTTAATCAACGGTGAAGAAAATGGACCGATTTGATGGTAAATACGTAACAAAGTATCTTTGTGGGTATACAAAGGAGATGGAACTGCATCAAGTGCCTCAAGTAGAGATGGTACAAAGTTTTGAGCTAGCTATAGTTCTTGGTATCAGAGAGCATGTAAGGGAATTCAAAATAAAAATGATGGAACTTGAAAAGGATTCAAATTATCCTTGAAGAAAGATTATTTCATGGAGGACTCTGAAAGGGTGACAAAGAGAACCGTTTGAGAGTGGGCATTAGAACAAAAGAGGAACTTTCACCTATCAAACCTCTAAGGGAATTTGCATGGCACTATGATCAATTTTTAAGGCTTGAAAATCATACCCTAAATTTAGACAAGATGGAACTTTTATTTCAAGCTATAGAAAAAGAGATTCAACAGAAGTTGGAGTTACTACTTGAGGACAAAAATGCTAAATAAGTCCTAAAGACTGATTGGAATGAGATTCAAAGATGTAGTATCAGTGCTATCTAAGAAACAATGATAAGAAGATAAGATGGTAGTCAGTCCTACTCAAGACCCAAGTATCTGTGAGAGTTACATAAATGCTTTAATTGTGGTTCTGAAGAGTGACAGATCCATCTTACATGATATTGAAAATATAATGCAAGAACTAAACTTAAATCTTACAAGGCACAAAGAAAAGGGGCAACCATCAAGTCAATCTATAGGGAAACGACCTCAAAATAGAGAAGGATTCATACATAGATGCATATGGTGTGATAGTATTAAACATGCAAGGAGGGATTGTGAAAGCTTTGAAAATTATTTGATGAAGGAGCTTGTTTTCATTAAAGATGGTAAGATTGACCTTAGTGAAAAAGGTAAGCCGTTGGGGACAAGCTTTGGTAAAGGAGGGATGAAGAAGCTAGTTGAGGACATGGCCATCCCATCTCAATGGTTAAGACAGCCACCTATGAGATTTAGGTAGATCCTATTAGCAAGAATGGAGTCAAGGTTAGAGAATAAGTATGATATTGGAGAATTGTGGCCATGAATGATAGAATTTTCTATGAAGGGTAAAATGACTAAAGAGTTTTTTCATGAAGATCACACTCACTTGGCTAGAAACAAGTTGGGATGACCCAGTAGACTCTCTGTCATTCCATGGGTACATTGCCAAATCTCAAGACAATGAGGTCGTTTTGTTGAAGAGAAACATAGGCATGAGAATGGGGATGTAGGACAATTAAAAAGGGCCAGAAGGAGTGGAGGAAGAAACAACCCATTGGCTCCTAGATCAAGAGATGCATATACCTGAAGTACCTATGCAAGAAGCTTCTAAAGAAAAGAAGAAATAAACCACAAAAGGTAAAGCAAAGAGTCTATCTTACAAGCTTCAATCTAATACAGAGGTAGAATCAAATCTCAAAGAGGTTTTGAGAGAGAGAATTTGAACAATAAGGCTGAATTCACCTTGGCTAAGGTCCTTGGCATAGCAAAGTGGGAGTTCCATGACAAAATCGTCGACATTATCAGAGAAAGCAATAGTGTCTTACTGACACTATCCATGTATAGGTGAAGGGGGGACTTTAAATGCACAAGGAGTATAGATGTATGGTGAGCAAGGTGATAAAACCATTTTTGGATCTTACAAGTCTAGAGGAGAAGTTAAATAGGTCTACTTCTTCGTTGACAAGCATGAATTCCAATTCACAAAATTTATTACTCCAAGAATCATTGGGAAAGAGAAACTACTGAGATCCTGTGGTAAAAGTGGGAGACTTAGAAGAGCCATACATTGCACAGACAGATCATGCATCAGGTATTAATCTCATATCAAAGAGTCTATATGAAAAAGGCAAACTAACAATCAATATAAATCATGGATGAACGATTCTTGTAGAAAAACGCTCATCAAGGGAGCTATATGGAGCTTCTCTAAATGTAAGGGTGACTATAGGGTATATGAAAGATGTAATGACATGAGTCCTACTAGAAAGGCCATCGGCACGGTCGGATAGTGTGTACGCTAGGGGGAGGCTATAGGATAGCACGGTTGGGTGGAGACTAGCTCACTTCATTACTCCCCTTCCTTTTAGTGGTATCCAAGCTATTTCAAGAAAGAGGAAAAGTGGGTTGCATGTGCATGTGATGCACATCTCCTCTCTCACGATATACATGTAACAGGTGGAAAAGACAATGGCCCATAGTGTAGCAAAAGAGAAGATAGGATCAGCATCTTGTGTGTAGCACAAGAGAACATACAGCGAGCAGCAACAGCAGTCACCCATGATCCCCATCCAAGGCAGGCGGCCAAGGCAAACTTGACCAACAAATCTACAACATCGAGTCTCTGTTGATGCGGTTGGTTGCACACGTAGGAAGGCCCTTCTAAACCCTTGTGTGAAGGAGGGTTAAACCCACCCCCCATGAGGTTAAGAGGCCAACATCATACCATCCAAGCTATTTGTTGTATACAACAAGAAAATATAGCATACTTGAGTTGACAAAGAAAGCTAGAAGGAAAGGAAAGCTACAAACTTCAAGGAAGTAGTCCTCCCTTCCTTTTCACTCCTTAGACAAAGGCAAGTTTTGTTTCAAAAATTATTTTTCTTCAAGAAATAAGCTTCACAGGTGAACAAAATCCTTCACAAAAACGACGAGTTTTTGTGAAGAATCAACGAAAGTGTTCTTATGAAGAACAAGACATGAAGCGCTACAAATTTTGCAAGGGGAGGATTGCATGCAATGCAAAAGTTGTCGAGCATAAAAAACACAACTTCAAGTTTTACAAGGTACAAGTTGACTTTTTTTTCTCTCTCTACATTAGCATGTGTTTACCATGGCCGACAAGGATATCCCACATACACACACTTTTGATCTGATCACGCACATAAAAATCCGGCAACCACGGGCGCTGCTGACACTAATATGCATGATGATGATGGTCTAGGAGATCAAGGCCTTGTAGATATGGGTGCTTTCAAGACTTGAGAAAATTGCCAAAGCGTAGTTAAATGCAACTTCTCTATATTAAATGCAACTGTTACAAACCTTACTAAGCTACTTATGACATTTATGAATTCAGAGACGGCTCAAGAAGCCCAAGATACCATGGTTCAAGGAACCCAAGCTTGCATGGCTCAAGGAACCCGCATTTGCACAACTTAAGGAGTCCACGAGGCAAGTGCTTCAGAAGATACGAAAGATAGCAATGCATTACCTAAGAATATTACCATTCTTGAGTTTCAAGAATGGTAATATTACCATCCTTGAGTTTCAAGGTTAAGAGCGTGATCACCAACAAAGATGCAGTCAATACGTTCTTACACAAATGGAGTGATATTCATAGGCTGAGACACACCCCCAAATATTAAGACAATTATGGAAACAATTCCATCTCTTAAAGACAAGGCCTATAAGTGGTGGATGATTTTTGCAATAGATGGTCGTCCTCAGTCTTGAACTACATTTCAAGATTCTCTTTCCAAAGAGTTTTTGGACTCCAATAAAGAAGATAAGAGTTGGATAGCATGGGATGCATGCCTCATGTCTGGTCTCTCTCTCACTCAGAATCTTTATAAGTATCAAGAAATCATATTAAAACTAGAAGTTCTAGACAAAGTCCAAAAGATATGGGGTTTCAATAGGGGTCCTGGCAAATATTATCGTCTTCATGTCAAGACCCAACTTCCAAACACATTGGAAGAAGCCATCGCTCATGCCCAAATGTATGATGATAACGAAGAGAGGAAGGGCAATGTTCCCTACTCTAAGAACACTTTTACTAAGAGCAATTTGGCTAAGAGGTAGATCTCCCACATGTTCCAAGAGAAACAAGAGACAATCTACCTCTATGCGCCCTCAAAAGGCTAAGAAGCCTAAGCAATCACAAGATACTCCATGTGGGTCTCTTAGCATTGCCAATTTTGAGCGTCCAAAGAAACACAATTTGTGTTTCAAATGTCTTTTGGACTAGCATAACAATAAGGATTGTCCTCTTTTGCAAGGCAAAGAAAAGGCCATGCACATGGTGCAACGCCTCATATTACATTTATTTCCTAAATATTGTCATGTAGACAGGGATTTAATATCTACGTAATTACGACAAATTTTGTGTGATCACAAGGTCTTATTGACACATTTACATGATTACACTAAGCATAATCCGACACAGAACCCAGTTAAGGGCAACCTGCAAACCCACTAAATTTTCGCCGAGCTTTTCGGTATTCTCGGCGGGCCCGTCGCACGATAGTAATAAGGTATCTTACCAGACAATGGGAGTGCGTGTGTAAGCTGTTCTACGGAACAGTGCTTATCACGAGGACATCACCTCGGTGACACGGGGAAGATGGTGTCCTTGTGGTAAGTATTGTCTTACTGTCTGGGTACTACGTCGATAACGCGGCGAATCTAGTATCCTTATGGTAAGTCAACTTTCCTTCCCCTTTCCCAAAAAACATATGGGCATCGACGATCGATAACGCGGCTAATAGAGTGTCATTTGTTAGAAGCATCTGTTTGCATAAATGTGGCGTTCAGGTCGTTAACCCAGTCGTATGAACGTCATATAATCTGTATGTGCATGTGCGGTAAATTTTTTAAGTATTAAATATATAAAATACTTGGTCGGTAACGCGGTTGTGAAGAGTATTTTATATACAAATTGTATGAATTTTTTGATTTTGTTGTTTTTAACTGTCCATTTGAAATTATATACTAGCTAATCATATTCAAAAGAATACTTTATTCATCAATCATCGCTATTTTAAATGTTCCATTTATATGAATTATATGTAAAACATTTTTGCACACAAATTGCATGTTAAATATTATTTTTTAATGTTTTTAAAGGACTCTCAAGCATTATCGCTATTTTTAATGCTTCATTTACATAAATTCTCTGTAAAAAATCTAAATGCACACAATTTACATGTTAAATATTCTTTTGTATCTTTTTAAAGATCATCAATTATCATATCTCTTTTTGATTGCTACATTACATAAAATCTATGTAAAAAAGTGTGTGAACACAATTCGCTAGTTGTATACTTCCAATGTTTTAAATGTTTTTGAAGTTTTTAAGTTGGTGTACTTTGTTTGAATTAGTATGTGCGCACGAAGAAAAATATAAGTTAAAAATTCAATATATGCTAAAATGTGTCAGACTATTAGCATGTATTGTTTGATGTGAATTAAGTTCTTATAAACCACTTGTTTGAACTGCATTTTACATGTGTAACAGATTGCAATTTTAAGTGAAGATTATTTTCAATTTTTATCAATATTTCCTTGCACGTTTCTTAAAGTCTTCAAGTGGTGGTTAAGAGTTTACTTGAGATGGTGTGAGAGTGTTAGTGTCATTCGCAACCATGAATTTGTATTTGATATATTGTTTTTTATCCCAGTGCAAATATGACACCAGATCAAAAGAAATGTATTATGCGTGCCATTCGTAAAGAATGTATTTTGGTAATCTCATCATGTGTAGCTGATCGCATACATCAGATTAGTGAAAGCAATGTCTACATCAAAGACATCACTAGCGCTATATGGGAGAACACAGAGCGTAGGTTGCGACTTGAAGGCCAATATGAGTTGTTGCTTCCAGCAGGGATACGAGAATTTGACCCCCACCACAAGGTTAGGACAGTGTTGGGCAATATGAAAGTATGTTGCAGAGACTTAAAGGAAGATATCCCACTTGCCTGCGACATGTCAAAATTAGAGCTCTGGGATAAATTGTGGGAAGAACATAAGGTAAAGATGAAGCGTGTGAAAGCACAAGACCAAACAGCTTTACCCAAGGGATTGAAGATGTCCCAAGATGCGCAAGAAGCTTTGGGAGGTCGATTCGTCGATGCCAGCGGCACTGGCACAATCATGCGCAGTGCTTTGAATGCAAAGTGCACTCATCTTGTTGGCATCCCTCAGGAAGCCTTGGTAGAAGGTATGGGGATTGGAGCAGGCTCCTTCGATGTGTGCACATTGTACACCATTAAAGGCATCTCATTTTTTTGAGACCACATTACATATGTGGGAAAGTGTTACAAGGGAGGGAGTGAGGCTAAATTTTACAGCTTTCAGACAGAGCAAGAAATGCAAACGCTTCACCCCTCCATTGTAAGGTGCATTGAGTTTACTACCGAAGCTCCTTGGATCACGAGATTCCCATACTACAATGGGGGTACCGTGGGTGACATGATGTGTCGCTTACCATTCCCTCACGGATTGTTCACACGACACATGCACAAGCTACAACACGGCTGGAGGTCATTACCTATAGCAAATCTTCCTATAAGCGAGATAGACACCGTGCGGATCAAAGCAGTGATCCAGCAGATGCGAGCCATTTGTCATGCCTTAATCGACGGCCTTGTAGCTTCCCACTCGGCCAGTATAGTGCACAGTGATCTGAACCCGTTCAACATAATGGTGGACTTTACTCACACGAATAAACCCCGCGTCGGCATCATTGATTGGGGTATGATACTGAGAACATCAGCTAATCGCGCAACAAATAATTATCTGCATCGAAGCACACAGTCAAACAAAGCAGTTTTGAATGCTCAAAGAGAAAGGAATGTCAAGATGGCTAAGCAACCGTGGATTGCTCTCGAACTATACGATCCATGGTGCACAGATGCATACACGAAAGTGAGCAACATTTATGCATTGAGCTACCTATTGGACATGCTGGAAGATTTTCGGAGTGCAGCCAAAAAAATTTATTTTCCAGAAGAAGTTTTTTACCACCTGGACGAAGATGTTATGAGGGCTATTCGAATTAAAGTAGATTGTTGGATGAAGAGCGGGACCAAAGAAGGAATGCTTTTGACGTGTTGAAATTTTTCAAAGAGCATTTAAAGACAGACCCTAACCCTATCCAGCATCCACTTGTTGAACTTGCACCATCATTTTATCCGATTTAAACATTTTTATGATATACATATGTTTTGTCGAGGGTATTGTTTTTTTTATTGAAGTGTATTATCTGGTTTGAATTGGTTCACCTAATTGAGTCATTATCTTTAGTCATTTCAAATTTGTTGTTTAACTGTCATTATTTCAAATTTTCCTTGTGGTTCAATTAGTCGCATTTGTTGTGGTTTGATTTAGTTGATTCCATGCACTTTCCCTGTGAACGAGAAGTTTCTATATTCTGTATCTGTGAGACTGTTGAATCATGAGAATATACATTTGCCAATGATATTGAATATTTGTCTATCTGTTGACTGCATCTCTAAGAGAAAATGGCCAATGAAGAACAAGATATTGGCACCCAATCACTGCCTGATGATCAACAACAAGCGGCTGTTAATGCATTTCAGCGCATGAAGTCTCTGGCACACGTCATGTTGGCACAACAAGCAACATGTACTTCTTGACGACTCTCAAAGTGGAAAAATCCAAACCACATGCAATGGAAAGAGATCAATATAGAAGTTACAAAGGACATGATCAAGACAATATGGCCATGTGAGGACGCAGAGATCAAGAAAGGAAGGTGGAAGGTTTTGAAGTGCAACCATGATGTGATCAAAGAAAATGTTGAGGTGATTTATTTGGAGGTTTATGGCCATCCCCTACACAATGCAGATTGTGCACTATATTTTGCAAAAAATGTTATATGTTCACTTTGTGCAACAACGACCAATAGACTTCTCGTCAAAGGAGACATTTTTTGCCACTCATGATTTAAGGGAGAGTTCTGTCACTTTCACGAGATGAGTTGGCATTGATAGTGGAAGGCGCTTCCTACAGTTAAAAAGAGAGTTAAGGATATTTACACAACACAGTTGGCAGAGAAAGATACAGAAATAACACGGCTTTCTATATCCACCCAGACACCCCAACCCTCACAAGTCCGGATGGAGAAAAGCATTCACCACTTAAGTCAGAACGTTAAAAATTTGACACAGCGAGTGAATCCAAAACTTGTACAAGGGATGCACATTAGCCACCTTGTCATGCATCCGGAGTTGGTCCCCTCGTCTACTTCAGATGCATCCTCATCTTCCCAGTGTCCAATTTGCTACAAGAATTTTGATGGATGGAGTGGATATTATACATTGACATGTGGTCATTATTATCATTTAGTTTGTCTTATTCATTTAATGCAAAATAGTAGTCGATGCACAATCTGTTCACAAGATATTCCACAAGGAATATATATTATGTTTGGCATGGCAAACGAATATAAATTCAAACAAGCACAGTGCATTGAGATACACCAACATTGAACTCTTCTTCATTTTCGTTTTGACAATCATACAACCAAGTTGGCATTTCCTCCTCGTAGCCAAGCACTTTCGACGTGATTCAATATCTTTCCGTTTCAAAACATATACACTAATTTTTCTTCTCTGTCTGCTAATAGTCTATTATGAATAGTGTTGTGAACATACTTGTACATACTCCAGTTTCTCTCTGAACTTGAGTTTGTTGCACATTGTGTGAGTACTTTCATTGCAAGGGGACGTAAGGTAGAGTAATTCTCTCCACCATTCATCATCCACCACTTCCATGCAGGTTGCTCTTTTGCCATTACTTGTACAAAATCATTCGCAAAAGGACCTTCTTTTAATCTAAATGCACTCGTTTCTTTGATGCAATCAATTCGGTCATGAACGTTGGAGTAGAAAGTGTTGACCACGTGATAGAAATCGCATACCACCTCTGTACTGGACATCAGATCTAAATTCCAATACTCGATCGAGCATGTAAGCAACGCTTTCCATCTTGCATGAAAATACTTAGCCAAAATTTTTTGTTGTTTGCCAGAGAAGATAATCGCCATTCCTTCTCTACTATAGACTCTTTCAGCTCTTCAGGATTTTCAAGACTCTATTGGAGTGACCACCATGTCATCCACACTTTGCCCAAGTTTGGTGCCCTTTGATCAAGATTGCAGATCGCGAACATAACCGGCATCATTACATGGTATGCATCCATTACACTCCTCCACCAAGCAACCTTGTTTACATTGCCACATAGACATGTAATTTTATCTTTTACTTTTTCTTTCTGCTCAAGCTGCCATTCATCAAAGGCCGCGCAATTGAATGTGTCAATCACAAGGTATTTATTACAAAGAAGTGATTCCAAGGTATAAAAGTGTGTGCAGAATTGAGTTTCAGCAGGAAGTTTCAACATCACTGACATGTCCATCCTATACAAATCGAGCACACTTTGTCGTTTTAAGATAAATTTCACAACCTGACGTGCTGTATCAATTATTTTGGCAAACCATGTGGTTTCTTCGCTAGCGTACCAATCTTTCAGCACCATGTTTAAGCTGTGCGTATTACAACCATTGGAAAAAATGTATCGAAAGCACTTCTTTATTAATTTACTGGCGTTTTTATAATTCTTTGCGTTGTTTATGACTACTTGAATGACATGTTCAGCACCAATTTCTTTAATTACATTAATCAAGACCTCAGAAATGTATTTGCCACTTTTAATTGCACTAATTTCAATTGCTACAAAAAAACAAACGAAAGCAATAAAATATTTGATTGGTCATTTCATGCACTAATAATCTATTGTAATACATAATGCACTCTCTGTATAAACCAATGCATGAACTAACGCAAATAAATCTTCAATATAATGACTCAATTGAGGACTACTTGTACCCAGTGAAGGATTGTAGCTCTTATATTGTGGAGTGACAAGTGTAAATCAACTCAAATGCAAGACTTCAAGGATCTTTATATGCATGGTACACTAGTATAGGACATCCAATCCTTGACTATCAACTCGTCATTTACATATGCTCATCTTCTAAAACCAATTAAAGTCCTCATTTGGACCAATGGCTTCTTCGCAATGAGAATAATTCTCCAAGTTTTTAGTTGTTTTGGTTTCGTACCTTTATGTTGGTAAACGAATTAAAAAATTTTAGAAGTGGTTACCGAATTAAGAATCACATTCAGCCCAAAAAAAGGACCTATGACTCTGTAACCTTAGATCAATTCACAAGGAGATCACTATACCCGGCACTCGGACACACCCCAAGGATTTTCCTAGCTAAAAGACTGTGTTTAGCACATTTACTCCCGCCGGGCTTTTTCATTTTCTCGGCGAGCCCGCCGGGCTATTGCGTATACCCGGCAGGCCCACCGGGCCCCGCAGGAAAAACTGGAAAACTCGGAGGGCTAAACGTCTCTATAGGTTATTGCAGGTCAAAATCAAAGTCACATTAACAATTAATGTGATGAAATGATTTATTTGTGTAACTACTAAAGTTATTGACGTAATCACTCGATCGTGATTACGTTAATGAAATCCTTGCATGTAGAGGTTCTTCACATGGAAGAAAAGCACATGTGTTGTGTGCTTTCTTCAATGTGGCAGCCCATCTTTGTCCCCCATGAGTTGATTTTTGCATGCATGGCACTATTAATGGACAATGTATTCGTATTTTGGTGGATGATGGTGCAACTCATAACTTTCTAAACTATAAGCTAGTTAAGAAACTGAAGCTTACATATACTCCTTGCTCCCACACGTATATGTATGAATAGATGTCTAGAAATGATAAAGAAGTATAGGACACAGTAGTTCAAGGATTGAACTCATTGTTCAAGATCATATGATGACCCTTGACTTTCAAGTTATGAACATGGACCCTGCTGATGTAGTTTTAGGACGGGAGTGGATGCATGGTTTAGGAAACACATTGCACACTAGTCACAAAATGGTAAACATATACTCTTGCTTGGTGAGAAAAATATACCATACCTCTTACATGTAGAGCTTAGCTTTCTATTTTACAGAAAGTAGATTTAATAGATAAAGTCTTTTTATATTACTGCTTGTCTTCAAGTCTTGTGAATTCTTAAGAGAAAAGTGTTGTGGATTCTAGTTATTGTATGAAAAATGCAATGACTTTTAATGAAAAGCAAAGTGCTAACAATTCTAAAGAGAAAAGTACTCTCAATTCTAATTATGTTGAGCAACATGCAACTGTTGTAAAACAAACATTAAAGGAACTACAAGATTCTCCTTCCTAGCATAACTCTAGTTTACTTTCTCCTTTTGCACGGCCAAAGCTCACTCACTTACCCATGAAGTATAGTGATGTATTCTCAAGTGATTTACCACCGGGTTTACCCCTACACGTGATGTGCAGTGGCAATAAGCCGGTGAGTAAACCACCTTATTGTATGAGTGCTTGTAAGGCCAAGGAGGTTGAGTGTCAGTTGGCTGACTACAGCACCCGTGGTTTCATTAGACTTAGCACTTTTGAAAGCCTTGGGCATTTCCAATTCTATTGGTAAAAAAGAAAGATGGTACTATGTGCATGTGTGTAGATTATTGCATATTTAGCGCAATAACAACCAAGAACAAGTATCCTCTACCTTGAGGTAATGAGTTTTTTATCAACTCCATGGGGAAAGATACTATACAAAGATAGATCTCTATTCAGGATACCACCAGGTGTGTATCCTTTTGAGAGATACCTCTAAGACTTTTTTTAGAACACGGTTTGAGCATTATGAGTTTTTTGTTATGCCTTTTGGTTTAACGAATGCATTTATGACACTTATGGATAGTGTCTTACGTCCCTGCCTTGAAAAAATTGATGTGGTTTTCCTTGATGACGTTCTAAGACTAAAGTTGAACACATAGAACACTTAAGGTAGATGTAGCCACTACTACCATCCTAGCAATCATTGACCCCCTTAAGCCATTTGTGGTAGAGACTGATGCTAGTGATAAAGAAATTGGTGCAGTACTTCTTCAGGAGGGAATACCTATAGCCTTCAAAAGTAAAAATTTGGAAAGAGCTCAATAGAATTATTCTGTCTATGAGAGGGAGCTCTATGCCATAGTTCATGCTTTACAAAAGTGACAACACTATTTATATGGTTTTGAGTTTGAAGTGGTTTTTGACCATGAGAGTATAAAATGGTTTACTAATCAAACGGACTTGAAGGGTGGTAAAGCTAGATGGGTGGATTTGCTTTAATATTATGATTGTAAGCTACAATTTACAAGGGGCGATATAATGTAGTAGCGGATGCACTAAGCCGGATGGCTCAGATTAATTCACTTTCTTTCACAAAAATAAAGGGTGAAGTTTTGGAGTCATTACGTGGCAAGTGTGCACAAGATCAATCATATGCTAAAGTGTGGAGTGCAGTCTTACAAAGGGATCCCTCACACTCACATGTCTCTACACAACCAAATCAACATGTTTTTGCACGTGTAGATAAAAACTCCAAAACACAGAGCTCCACCCCTACTCAAGCAAGCTTAAGCGATGGATTAATTTTTCCATTGATTGATGTCTACTTACTCCACAAGGGTAGATTATGTGTGCAAAAGGACTCGAACAGTAGGTGCCATATATTATCTGAGTGTCATGATGGTCCAAGTATTGGTCATCCAGGTATTTGTAAGATGTATGTCTAAGCTCGACGATAATTTTATTGGCCAGACTTACATCATGATGTTGAATAGTATGTACTAAACTACCAAAGTGCCAAGTTAATAAGGCAGAGCATCTCAAGGTAGGTGGCCTTTTACATTCTTTAGAGATTCCGCAAGCTAAGTGGAAGATTATCTCTATGGATTTTGTAGTAGTGAGGCGGTCCGGGGCAGGCAACAAGAAGAGCAACCTCTAGACACCCTTCAAGGCTCCCGTGCTGCTCAATGGGGCTGGGGCACAACACAACACAAACCAAAACAACGAACCCACAGCCAAATCCCAACTACACCAGGGGCACCACCTAGTTTAAGAGCGAACTAGGACGCAAAAGAGGAGAATCGTTAGAGCAACCCACAAACAAGCAAGGAATTTACACTAACCCTAACACCAATGGAACACTCTCACACACTAAAAACACGAGAGAGAGAGAGAGAGAGAGAGAGAGAGAGAGAGAGAGAGAGAGAGAGAGAGAGCTCGGGCTGCTTTGAAACGTATCGGCAATGATCAAGCAAACACAACTATATATTTAAGAAAGAGAGAGAAAGGGGGAGGGGGTGCTTGTTGCATTAATACCTTCTTACAAATCTGTCATGACAAATCAAAGTGAGATTAGTATTTGTTCAACATAGCTTGCGTAAATTTCACCACAACACATCACAAGAAAAGCCACCCCAATCACTGTCTTAAGGCCAGGGGAGTCCTCTCCACCCTGTCGCCCTCTTACAGTATGTGGGATTTATGGCTAGATTGATGACAACACCAGAGACAAGCTATCAAGAACTTAACAAAAAACACCAAGACACTTACGCATCATTGTTTTCCATTACTTCACGTTGGAAGGGAGACAAAGTATCCAAGCTTAGTCCAAATGCACCCTCCTTGATTCAGCAAATGTTGGGCTTACACTAGTAGGATTAATGATAGATTTCCTACTCTCAATTGAATGATCACTCTCTCTCTTACAATGGCATAGAGTTCCCTTGCTAATCCCCTATTACAACACATGCACATGCATAAGACAATGAGCTTCCACTCAAGAGCTCCTTCTAGAGAGGTTGAGCTTGGCTTCTCAAGCTATAGTATAGTGCTCTTGCTTATGGCTCCCCCTTACATGAAAAATAAGAGAAGCTTACATGAAAATATTTCTATATGGAATAAAGAGTATGAAAAATGGTAAGAAAAATTGTGGTAATGGTGAGACAATGTACAGAGCATAAATAACACACACCTCGGTAGAAATATTTAAATAAATATCAAAATAATTATGAAAAAAATCTTTTATTTAGGCCCTATATACAAAGAAATATTTACATACGCATGGGCCATAATATACTTATTTTTATTATTATTATTATTTTTTTTGGCTCAACTAGCCCAATGACTAGCTAATTGAGGGTTTTTTAAGAAGATATGGGAAAAGTCCCTCACGCACGCCTATGTACAGTGAAATGGTAGGGATAGCCACAGTGTTTGGGTGATTTTGGTAGGGTGAGGTAACTCACTGTGGCAATTACAAAGAGCCGAAAAACGGCTATCAGTAGGACTACCTAATGCAAATCATGGCCATGATTCCATATGAATTATTGTAGACCCGATAACAAAGATATGTCAATTCGTCAAAAGTTTGATAATCACTTTTAGAGAGCTTTGTTCCAAAAGCTGGAAACTACACTTAATATTAGTACGACTCATCATCCACAAACAGATGGTCAAACCAAAAGGGTTAATCAAGTGCTAGAGGATATGCTACAAGCGTACGTTAGGAAGAACCAAGGTTACACCAAATTATCCCACACAGGACTTTTGAGCTGATATTGGTTGTTTTTTGGAGTGATGATTTTATATATGGATTTTTTATCTTTTTGAATGTGTCTTTATATTCAAGGGTTCTACAATTCACTTGAATTTGCTTCAAACCCTCACAGTTAGAAGTCAAATGCTTTTCTAGCCACACTATGCACTTGTTGACACTATTCAAAACCTATGAGGAGCAAAGCAAGAGAAGGAAATCATGTACAAATGTTGCACTATATACATCATGAGATTCAGACAATAGGCAAAATATCATTCATTGTTTTTGCAACACTCATGCAATAAACAAGGTTCAGAATGTCGATACTCAAATCTTGCAAAATGCTTGCAATGTAGATATCCATGCATAGAGCTCGATGAGACTAGCACAGTGGTGCTAGTCTCACAGTGGTGCCCTCATAATTCTGATGCGACAATTGTGTGGTGCAATGCAAAGAGATAAGCTCCAAGTAGAAAGTAGAAGCATATGAGTATAGAACAAAACCTTATCTTCTCATTACATAATAATTAAAACTTTACAATGTTGCCTTTTATACCTTGCTTTGGGTTTTATGTACAAAAGCTGAAATTGTTATAATAGTAGTAAGAATTACAATTCGGACTTAAAATGTTGACAGGAGTACAGGCTTTGGGCAGAAATGTTACAATCAATATCCAATATAAAGCATAAAACTCTCCTTTGTTGGAATCTTCCAGCACTCCCCTCCTATTTTATGTGATCCTTAACATGATTCAAAACCGAGGTAGCCATCAAATGTATGGTCATAATTGCATATAGCCATTTGTTGTGCTTGTAAACCTTCCTGATATTCCATTGCTAGTTGTGCATCTCCGAGGGCAAAGGGTCTCATGGTGTCAATCTAGTGGAGTTACATGGCATGTTAACCCACAAACCTTGCCGAGATATCATTAACCTCTGGTCCAAAAAGGATGTTATTCATTGTGAATAACCCTATACAGAATTCCTCTTCAAATGTGTTCATGAAGTAGGAGGGCATGGACATCATACGTGCAAAGAATCCATGTAGAATCTGTTCGTCTAGTTACGCTTGTTGAGATCATAGACTAAACCTTTATTTCTCTCCAAGAAGGATATCCATGAGGTTTTGAAAATCCATGGTTTATGATACATGGTTATGCAGACAGCCATCATTCTGCATATCTTTTTGAGCATCTGATAGAAAAGATCAAACAAACCCTCATACTATTTGACCACAGTGATGATGAGGGCGTCAAGCATGTACTGTTCATCTAATCTTCCATTGTCTCACTAGGAAGATAATGGGGCCTCTTTATTTGGTAGTTTAAGGAATTCAAACCTTTAGTATTATTAATAAATCAGTAAAAGGATAGCTTTTGAATCAAAATAGGTTAGATGGCTAAAATTATTGTTGATTAAAACCTAGTTGGGTAATTTAGCCAGTTGTGATGTCCCTTTTGTATTGTATTTTGATGATTCAAAGTCTTGAATCTTGGAACTGGGTAGAAGGTAACATCTTTCTCAAGTGAAGTGGGCTCCCTCATCATGTGAATTTTCCACTCAAGAGTGGGTCTTTTTTGTAAGCATATCAACAACCACAAGAATAGAGTCATGTCCTAGAGATGTAGAAAGTCATGTAATGAAATCCATGGATATGCATTCCCCTTTCATTTGTGGTGCATCAATAGGTTGAAGCTTACCAGGGCATTGAACTCGTTCAACTTTAATACGTTGAGATGTTAAACATCTTGTAACATAGTTCAAGACATCATTCTTTAGTCCTGGCCAAAAGAAACTCTTCCTTATAGTAGTGTAAGTCTTAATGTATCCTAGGTGTACTGCTATAGGGATATCGTGAGCTTCTTATAGTATCTGAAGTTTGATCCTACCTTGATTTGGGATACAAAGACAATTAATGAAGTAATTATCATTGACTTCAACGTGGAAGCCTTTGAATTGCCTCTCTTGCTTCTCCATGTGATTATTTAAGTTCATCAAGTGTAACTGTATTTTTATGTAATACAAGTCCTGTGAGACAGCCGCTACAGTACTCTTTTTGCTTAAGGCATCCGCCACAATATTTTCTTTCCCAGGTTCATATTTGATTCCAAAATCATATTCGCATAATAACTCCATCCATCCTCGTTGCCGCATATTAAGGTCTAGTTGGATATAGATCCACTTCAGGATTTTATGATTGGTATGTAGTTCAAATCTCCTTCCAAGAAGATAATGTCACCATAATTTAAGAGCATGCACAATGCCAATAATTCCAAGTCATGTGTAGGATAATTCAACTCATGTGTACGTAGCTTTCGAGATTCATAAGCTATTGGTTTTCCTTCTTGAGATAGAACACCACCGATTGCTTGTCCATTTGCATCAGTGAGCATACATAATGTCTTTAAGAAGTCCAAAAGCTGTAGTATAAGCTTCTTTGAGTTTCTCAAAACTAGCTTGAGCACATTCATTCCAAGTAAAAACTTTAGCCTTCTTAAGTGTATTAGTCAATGGAGATGCAATCTTAGCGTAGCCTTGAATAAATATACGATACCATCCTATTAAACCAATTAGAAATCCACGTACTTATCTTACCAATTTTAGTGTAGGCCAAGTTACAACAGTTTTGATCTTACTTAGATCAGTAGAAACACCATCCTTGGATACAATAAACCTGAAATATTTCACTTGTTAGTGAAGAAGGTGCATTTACTTATGCCTATTAGCATAAAATTTATTTTGATGGAGAATTTCAAGTCCTTGTCGCACATGTTGTTTGTGTTCTTCTCAGTTTCTTGAGTAAACTAGGATATCATCAAAGAAGACAAGAACAAAATCATCAAGATTCTCTCGAAACACATCAATCATGAGACGATTAAAAGTTGTGGGAGTATTTGTAAGTCCAAAAGGCATAATTGTAAATTTATAATGTCCAAAATGAATGTTGAATCCTGTCTTTGGTATGTCCTCCTCCTTGATTTGGATTTGGCAATACCCTGACTTAAGACCAATTTTTGTGAAGATAGACACTCCATGTAATCGGTCAAGTAACTCATCAATCCTTGGTATTGCATACTTATTCTTGATCGTTACCTGATTCAATCCATGATAATCAATACAAAGACGTAGAGTACCATCCATTTCCGATTAAAGAGAACAAGAGTACTCCATAAAGAAACACTAGGTCAAATGAAGCCTTGTTCAAGAAGTTGAGTTAGTTGCCCCTTGAGTTCTGTAGAGTTAGGTACCGACATTTTGTATGGCCTACGGGAAAATGGTTGAGCTCCTAGAATAAGCTCTATTGCATGATTATCATCACTCTTGGACAATAATTGTGAAAGTTATTTGAGAAATACATCATCAAATTCCATTAGCCATTCTGGTTCAAATGAATCTAATCTCTTCTCCTTAGGGTTAAGCTTTACTGCTGTGTAAATCATTGCATTCTTCCTCCGACTCTTCATAAGTTTGGTAAAGTTCACTAGTCTAAGTTTAGGCTTTCCTCATTTTCCAGTAATTGTAATCCTGGAGTTTTGTTCATTTCAAAAGTCCATTCTTTACAATGTATGTGATAATCATTGGCCTTAAGCCAATCCATTCCTAGGATTCCATCATAGACTCATATGGGTAAGACTCTGAAGTTTGTAGAAGTATTGTGACCATCTTTACCCACTGAAGTAGAAGATTTAACCTTCCTATCCATAGCTAATTTCAATGTAAGGACTGTATCAAGGAGTTCAAGAAAAATGAGGTTTCTGATGCACCTAGGAGATATAAAAGAATGTGTACTCCTAGAATCAATCAATAAGGTGATATTGTGTTCGGGTTGAATCACTAAAAATTATTCGTTCACTCCCTGATGTTTAAGTACGACATGAACATATGAATTTTCTTGATTCCCTTCGCCTCTAGCACCTTGAGCTTCGTTAACTTGAGGTCTTCCTTAAGGCCTTTGATTTCCTCCTCCTCCTAGACAAGGTTGATGGTTAACATTTCCATTGTTGTTGTTGTTATTGTTGGCAGGTGGTTAGTTCCAAACAAAAGGTGGATTGCCTGGTCTAAAGCTCCCTTGGTTTTAAGGTTGTCTCTAACTTTGGTTAAAGTTTTGCTGATTGAAGTTCCTCTAAATAGTAGACGGTCTAGGTTTAAAATTCCAAAAATTTTGATTTGGGGAGTTCCTACGTTCATAATTGTCCACCAATCTTGTGAAGCTTGAATTGTTAAATAGATAATCTCTAGACCAATGGTCAGGATCAAGACAACCGTAACACAAATGATCTTGTCTGGCCTTCATACGTAATAAGCTCTCTCTTCTTTTCTCTAAATTTCTAGACCTTTGTTCCTCCTACGGACGAGGCCTTTTGATTTCATGACTAGGAGCAGGTTCTAGTTTTCTCTTTTTTCTACTGTATAACTCTCATTCAATGGGTTTTCTTGCATCAAGGACATCTGCAAAGTCGGTAAGACAAAGACTCTGGAGTCTAATCTTCATAGGAATATGTAATCCTGACACGAATCGAGCTACCTTGACCTTTTGATTCATTCCTATTGGAGCATACTTGAGAAGGGTCAAGAAATGTTGATAGTATGATTCTAGATCTTTGGTTCCTTGGATACAATCAAGAAACTCATTCATACGGTCTGAATGATTAACTTTGTTTCGATAGTTCTTCTTGAGTTGGATCTTAATATAATCCCAAGTTGTTGCATTAGGATCAACATTGTATTTTGTGCAATGGTCTCTCCACCAACTCTTGGTTGTTTTCTCTAATTTGAACTTATCAATAATAGCTTTGTTTTCTACAGACGAATGAGCCAAATCATTGTAGTCATCCATGCGCTCAATCTTCAAGAACTTTACTTATATCTTTTCCTTCCCCGCTAAAGTTTCCCAGTTGAGACTTGTGAAGCATAGCATCGATGTCTCTATCAATGATGGTATGTTGAGGAGAAATAGGTGCATTTGTGTTAGCAGCAACCAGATTTCCTCTAGGAGGCATGGTAATTTATTGCACCATATCAACCAAGGTCACTCTTAGTACAATATTCTAGTCCATTGGAAGTCCTTTAAGTCAAATAAAAATACATGGTTGAGAATAAGATAAAAGAGAGTAGGAGAAAGAATAACGAACAAATAAAACCAATTTCTATATCACAAAAACTTTTGGGGTTCAAAAATCTACGAAGTGTTTTGAAAGTTTCTAATAAATCCTAATAGCTCTGACATAATGCACCCAGTAGTAGCTGTTGTGACATCCTTCCACCATTGGAGCATAGGTATACCATTCTTTGAGTATATCGGACGGGTGATCCCAATAATCCTTTTTAGTCTTTGGTTAAAACATCTCCTCATTAGCGTGTGAATCATACCATTGTTGGGTAAGTGATCGGTTAGTTACAAGTACTTCCATTTAGCTGTAAACTATTGCCTTTTTGTAATGGAAGTAGTCATCAAAGTAAGCAGAGTCTTTTGGAAACACTTCCAGTATATTCCATCCATCAGAGTTGTGTATACTCGCACAATCTACAAGGCACTGGGGTCTATTATAGGCATTGTTTAAAATTTTTACATGGTGAGGATTGTGGATTATGTACTTTACAAACAAGTCAAAGAACAACTTCCAAGGTACTGGACTAAAGGAATGTTGGCCATTGGTTAGGCATTGACGGTTCCATACATTGAACATGACAATGTTGAAACACCTCGTAGCCATTACTAAATGGGAAGTATGTTCCTAGCTATCTATTTTTCCTTTGTCAATCTCAAGGTAAGTTCATAAACATATATGTATAACATTTGGCTAGTAAAAATGATCTCCTTTTTCAACTTGGATTGGATCCATTCGATACTTCTGATGGGCGAGGGTTTATGTTTAGGTGGTTTAAACTCAAGATTTCCTACAACATAATGGTACCAAGCTCGGAATATATTAGGTGCAATACAATTCGTGGACAGTAACCTTTTTTTCTCTTTCCCATTATGTATGGTAGTGACAAGTTGCACTTCCACTCCTGTTTGAAGATGCTCTTTCATCATAAGGCGGGAGAGTATATTTGCCCATATCCATAAGGTGTCTGTCATCTACACACACACCACATCACTCAAGTTAGTTAGGATGATAAAAAAAAGATCAAAGCTCAAATATTATGACCTCAAAACAATATGAATCATATAAAAATCAAATTTTTTTGATCATAAGAGACAAAAAAGATACATAGTGTCTTTAGTAAGTTACATGAATACGAAAGGTCTCTATGAACCAATTTTTGGTTCCTACAACCAAGGTTCTACCCTTATATTTGTTCACTTCTTGAGTTTCAAAGTTTAGAACTTCAACTTGTGCACTAAGATTCACGTCTTCCTTTTCATACCATGCTTCTCCTCAAGATACATCCATGGGCGATATTGCATTAAAGTAGTTTACATGATCATGTCATTCATTTATATAATCTCTATAGAACTATCTACTTGAGTTCAGTTCCATTGGATGTGCTTGATCAAAGTCACTAATGCATATGGGCTTATCATAGTCATCAAAGGTAATAGTGACATTGTGAGGATTGTATTTGAGAATGGGTCCGTAGACTCTATTGAACCAGTCATGGGATACATAATAGAATCGGTTGCCATGATTTGACTTCTTCCAGACTCTGATTATGACTTTTGCACAGAAGTCGTATGTTCGGTTTACCATGAGGGCCTTCTTACTAAGAATGATTTCTCGACTCAATATGTTCAAAAGCAAGCACAGGTTAAGGTAAAGAACATATCCATGTACTTTGAAGTCGCCTTCTTGGATCTTATCATTGACCTAAAGTTGTGGGTTGGTCATATAAGTGTCAGGCACTTGCAGACCCAATGTTTAGGTTGGGCTTCAACAAACAACTCCCATGCTACATGAGTATTTGGAACAAGGAAATCTCTAGCCCCCTTTGAAGCTCCCCAATGAATATTGATCCGACCGCGTAATTTAAAAAGACCCTTTGTGCAAATCACTTGGGAGTTCATCTAGAAAATTAAGAAGATCCATCTAAAACAAGACAAGAAGAGAAAAAACTTAGTACATATATGAACCAAAACTAAGTCTATGTATTTTTTATTCATCAAAATTTGATTTTTTTAAATATTTTTTAATGATTCCATTACAATATTACAGGTGTCTCGGAGCCAACTCTCTAAATATTCTTTTAACTCTCATGAATGGGTATTCTCTTAGACCTCCCACGTGAAAACATGGTCTATAGTTATCTTCTAGTTTTTCCTTCTCTGTAACAGTTGCATGAGCTTCAAACTTCTTGGCAACTTCGGCAATCCTTAGCATTTAGGAGCGCATTGCCAAGCAGTAGAAACATATCTTTGAGACCTAACCACATACTGAGTTGAAGTAGCATGAGGTTGGTAAACCCGTCTCTTAGACTATCATCAATGTAAATAAACAAATGACGAAAGGATTCTTGGTGACATGTAAGGTAGCTACGGTCAACACTCTTCCAACACAAGTTGTGTTCCTTGGCATGGCCAAGACTTTGGTACCGATTTCTAAGTAAAAAAGATCCCTTGATCCCTTGATAACTGTGTTGCCATATTGTTGATCATTATGGCCAAAACCTCATTCCCCTAGCTAAAGTAGTCAAATGTCACTTTGGGAGCCGTTTGTTACTACAAAACAAACATTCAAAGAAATCTCAATACCGTCCTTGAACACTTTAACCACTTCACCATAACTCAAACCACATAATTTCATTCAAGAAGACAAGTCAAGAAGGTATCACCAATCAATGTCACTAATAGATGCATCATGAATACAATACATTTTCTCAAACAACATGCATAAATGCGTGCATGATACATAACTAACCCGACTAGTATTATGCTTTAGGCTATCCCAATAACCTTAAGAAACCTCGACTCTAATACCAGGTGAGAGATACCCCTCCCCAGGGGTCTATGCACAAAATATACAATTTACACCTTACTACAATTTTCAATATACATCAGAGTTGTGGAAGAATTTGCATAGGGGAGGAGTTTTCAGCACCCGGCATAGCATGGAGTTTAGGCCATCAGCCGGACTGCATCCACCAGAGGCACCTAGCAGCTAGTGCTACCCCTGAATGTGTGTGATGGATGAAAACACTTCAAAAAAAAAGAATATGTTGGAGGGTGAATATATGTGTATACCGCATTGTGGAGAGAGAGAGAGAGAGAGAGAGAGAGAGAGAGAGAGAGAGAGAGAGAGAGAGAGAGAGAGAGAATATAGTGGAGGGTGAAATAGAATGCATAGAGACACGAGAGAATGACAACATTGAATCTTTAAATGCCCCATCTAAATAAAATAGGCAACCATCTATTAATGCAATAACAAATCTGGGTATACCATAATATCAAAAAGAAGTATAAGAAGACAACTAGCAGAGAAATTGATCCTGTGTAGAGATTGACCGGTCCACCCATCCACTTTCACTCTACTATGGTTAGAGAGAATTTCACTTTGCCGGGAGTGAGCTAGAACACCTCCAACCTACCTGATCCAGACATAGGCTAAGGCCGCTTTGCCTCCCTCCACAAACCTGTGCTCTGAAAGGATCCCAAAATACCAATAGTGGCAAGGTATCAGCACCAACCATACCAGTTTAGGTGACATGCCTCTTCAATGCCCAGTATCGGGTGTTTAGGTATAACCAAGCTAAGATCCCCGACGCGTTAGCCTTGTAGGTCGTTCAACCCCTGATGCACTAAGCATATAGATGATCCTAACAAAAAAGCAGAAGACCTAGGTACCACCCCGGATCGAGCAAAGCCCTAGGTCAATGACCCTTTCATTTAAGGCTAAGCGATGTAGGTGATCCTAGTCTTGTAGCGACAGGTGCCATGAGAAACGTAACACATGAGTCCAGTCACAATAGCATCTTACATATGCACAAACAATACTTTCCAAACAGCTAGATTGTACAGGGTCTCTACGCTTACACATCTACCATAAATCATCCAAATCACTTCATGATCCAATCCCAAAACATAGATCATGATCCAATCACATCACATGGGTGAGCACTCTACCAAACTCAGGGTGAGGCACAACCAATCCTGCATAACCACTTTAGAACATGACATGGTTGCAACAATTTCGGCAACATAACCATACCTAGAAAAAAACCAAGAGCCATACCGGCTTCCACCATAAAAAATCACAACCATAATCCATGAGGGAATCTCAGACCTTAACCACAAATCATATTCACATTGAACCAACTCCCACACTTGGAGTTTGACATATCCACTACAGTCAATTGGAGTCCACACACATGGACCTTAAGACATGAGCTTTTTGTGCATAAAATAAGTCTGACCAGTAACTAAACATGATATAAAAATTCAATTTTGACAACATCTAATCATGCAAAGTTGATGCATCATATCTGCACTTCCTCCCTCTAGCACATAGAGCTAGTTTTGACCTAGGAAGCTGGAAAGCAATCATACCCATGGACATGGGGCATCCACATTTATCCGTGAGGCTTTATAAATCATGTGATATCATTCCATCACCCTAAACATGATGCAAAACAGCTTCGACTCTTAGGTCGACCATAAACCATAACTTCATATATATGCAAAAGAGAACTTTTTGCCATTTTTAGGACCATACATAACATGCAAATGAAAGTGTTTGACCTCAACCCAATGCATCAAGCTCAGATCCATAATATAGACTAACACTACATCACATCACTTTACCCATATGGTACTCATACAACAAACGGTAACACAAAAAGAAAGCCACTTTATGCATACCTACCTGTGTGCGGTTTGGGTTGACTAACCATATACCCTCACATAAGTTTATGAACGTCTGATACTTGAAATCAAATCACCAAAATAAACCATAAATCATATGTAAAAATATCGGTTAACTCATGACGCCATACGGTTCTCCCCCTAGGTAGCACCACTACACGCCTAGGTAAACCCGGTTATGGAATGATTAACAACTCGCATGCCCAAGGTGATAACGGAGACCTAAATATATTTATCATCAATTTTAATCAAGTTTTTCAATTGGCAAAGTGGGTTTTCCCATCCGGTGAATCTATATAATGGTTCTCCAAGGAGCCTAGGGTCCAAAATTTTGATTGCGCAGTGGGCAACAGGCTATTTTTTTTCCATACCTCTTTAACTCCTATATGATTTTCACATGACACCCAAGAGAGAAAATGTTCTAAATGGTGTGTTTTATCTCTGGTTTAATGGGTTCTCACCGTGCTTTAGAATTGATTAGGGGTTGTCAAAATGCTTCTTGATTTTTTGCAAGAGAGCGGTGATGAGAGCTACATAGAGGTTTTCACCACAAGAGCCTTCAAAGAGCGCGCACACCGTGAAATGAGAGAGGAGATAGTAAGCAAGTAGAGAGAGAGAGTATTCTCCTACTTCTTCTTCTTCTTCTTCTTCCCATAAACGAGAGAGAAGAGTTTATGGAGATGGTGATGAAGAGCTTGCACCACTTCGTATAATAGGTACGTATTGCCTTGCGGTAGTAGACGCAACTAACGGCATTGAAAATTGAGCACTCCCTGTCAATTTATAGCCACTGCAGCACGCCAGAGTGATGCCCAAGGCAAAAACTAGCGCTACCTCTTCTGCAGGCCTGGAATAGCTGCAATCTTTTGGGCAGTTTGCTAAAAACATGGCACAGCTTTTGACAATCAACTCTCTCATTTACCATTGAATTTCTACAGTAAAACTGACTAAGTGAACAATATTTGGCCAACTAATGAAACTGTGACTAGACTATGTCACACCCTAATGTCCCAACATAATTATGTCTTTCCCGTACTGCTCCGACATATTTATGGTACTGCTTTTTATAAAAATAATTCCCGTAAAAATCTCGCTTTTTCTTTCGATGGTCATTTTTAGATCCGACGGAGACTAAAATTAATATTTTTATGTTTAGGTCATCCTAAAAGGCAAAAAATTATGTAAAAAGAAAAAAATAAAGAAATTTTTCTCTAAAATTGAAACATGGGTTTCCCTTGTCCACTGGAATAAGAAAGCAGATTCGCTTTTCACTAAAAGGCACCAAAAATCATGAAAAGTTAAAAATAGCGTGAAAAGACTCAAAAAGCAGATTTTTACAAAATTGAACGATAGCTTTCTCAAAACTCATAGGTTAAGTATCAAACCGTGCTTTTTGCAAAAAAGCACCTAAAAGCATAAAAAGCATGAAAAAACTAAAAATAGCGGATTTTCTCAAAACTGAATCAAACTTCCGTATGACCTACTACAACATGGAAAAAACTTTGCTTTTTATTTTAGAACCTTACAATATTGTCAATCAAGCATCTTTAAATCAAAATTTGACAAAACGAACATCTATTTTTCTTATTTTTAAAAGAGAACCAAAATTTAGGAATCTTATATCATCCATTAAATGAGGCAACAAAAAGAGATCTCTTTCCCCTCCTATTTCAGGATGAGATATTAAATGAGGTAGATAGTCACGAGAAGTACATCGTGTGTGATGGCTACTCAAATTACTTTCAAATAGGTATACCATTGGAGGATTAGTTGAAAACAACCTTCATCACTCCTTGGGATTGTTACGCTTTCAGAGTCATGCCATTTGGCTTGACAAATGCTCGTGCAAGTTTCCAACGCTTCATGAACATGGTGTTTCAAGAATATTGATGATGTAAGATCCCCAATTTTTGGGTCTCTTCTAAAAATGAGAAAAATAGCTTTCAATATCTACTTTGCTAAATTTGAACTTAAGATGCTTGATTCATAGAATTTGAAGGTTTTAAAGTAAAAAGCAAGGTCATTTCCATCTTCCAATAGGTTAGACTGACGTTTGGTTCAGTTTTGAAAAAATCCACTATTTTTAGCTTTTTCATCCCTTTAGGTGTTTTTTTGCAAAAAGAAAAGTCGGATCCTTAATCTACGTGTTCCAAGGAAGCAAGAGTTTAATTTTGTAAAAATCTGCTTTTGGAGTGCTTTTCACGCTATTTATAGTTTTTCATGATTTTTAGTGCTTTTTGTGAAAAGCAAGTCCACTTTCTTATTCCAGTGGATGAGGGAAACCCGTGGTTCAATTTCAGAAAATTTTTCTTTTTACGCTATCTTTAGCTTTTCGGCGTTTTTGAAAAGCAATGTGCTTTTTATGATGACCTAAACATAAAAATATTCATTTTAGTCTTTGTCGTATTTAAAAATCATCACCCGAAGCAAAAATGGGACCATACGAGATTTTTACGAGAAATATTTTAATAAAAAGCGGTACCGTAAATACGCCGGGGCAGTACGAGAAAGTCATAATTATGTCGTGACATTACGGTGTGGCATAGTCTAGCTATGATTTCCATTAGTTGGCCAGTTACTGCTCAAATGGTCAATTTTGCTGTAAAAATAGAATGATAAGTGTGAGAGGTGACCGCCAAAAGCAAAGGCTTGTTTTTAGGTAAGATTGGAGCTTTTTCCCAAAATCTAGGAGCTATTCCAGGTTGAAAACTAATGCTACCTATCTACTTGGGGCACACTCCAGCCTCCTACACTTGCCCATAACTTGCCAGTTATTGCTCACTTTTCAGTGTTGTCTGTTGCGTCTACTACCGCAAGGCTATACTTATCTATTATACGGAGTGGTGCAACCTCTTCATCACCATCTCCATAAGCTCTTCTCTCTCGA
Source organism: Adiantum capillus-veneris (assembly GCF_014529385.1). Taxonomy (NCBI): domain Eukaryota; kingdom Viridiplantae; phylum Streptophyta; class Polypodiopsida; order Polypodiales; family Pteridaceae; genus Adiantum; species Adiantum capillus-veneris. The sequence goes on along the minus strand of NC_140940.1, from coordinate 84,547,409 downwards.
TAACAAGAAGAAGAGGAAGGAAACTCTCTCTCTACTTGCTTATTATCTTCTCTCTCGTTTCACGGTGTACGTGCTCCTCGGAATCTCTCGTGCGGATACCTCTACGTAGCTCTCATCACTGCTCTCTTGAGGCAAAGCAAGAAGCCTTTCGACATCCACTAACCGATTCTAAAGCACGGTGAGAAGCTTTAAACTCCATAGCCATCATCTCTCTCTCTCTCTCTCTCTCTCTCTCTCTCTCTCTATATATATATATATATATAATATATGTCATTTTTCTACGTAGTCACCCTCTCGATGATTGTTTTTCACATACGAGTTCATATATGGATCAACCAAGTACATACAAAGTTGCCCCATGATTATTTCATCATGTTTAACACGCTGATTTATGCACATAATACGTTTATGGTCGCGTGTGTGCATAAAAAGCGCTTTGTTTCATGTCATAGAGACGGTAGGAACACTATTTTGGTCATAACTCACAAACCGTTATGAATCAATATGAACCCTTTGTATGAGAGATAAAACACATCATTTATAACATTTTCTCTCTTTGGTGTCATGTGAAAAGCATGCACGAGCTAAGAAATATGGTCAAAAAACAGTTTGCTTCCCACTGCACAACCACAATTTTTGACTCCACGCTCCTTGGAGAACCACTAAATAGATTCATCGGATGGGAAAACCTACTTAACCAATTGAAAATCTTGATGAAACTTGATGATAAATGAATTTAGGCCTCTGTTACCACTTTGGGAATGGGAGTTATTAATCGCTCTATATAACTGCTTTTACCTACACGCGTAGGGGTGCTACCAAGGGGGGTATCATATGACGTGGTCAGTGGACCGAGCTATTTTTATATGTTTTATGGTTTGTTTTGGTGAGTTTATTTCAATTATTATATGGCCATAAACTTATGTGGGAGTATATGGTTAAACATCCCGAACCGCATAGTCATATATGAATAAAGTGGCTTTCTTTTGGGGTTACCGTTTGTTTTGTGAGTACCATATGGGTGAAGTGATGTGATAGAGTGATAGTCTATATTATGAAACTAAGCTTGATGCATTGGTTTGAGGTCAATATTTTCAATTGCATGTTTTGCATACTCCCGACAATGCCAAAAATTTGTTTTTTGCATATGTGTGAAGTTATGGTTTATGGTTGACCTAAAGGTCGGAGCTATTTTGCATCATGTTTATGATAATGGAATGGTATCATATGATGTATGGGAATTCATGGATAGATTTGAATGCCTCATATGCATGGTTGTGATTGCTTTCCACCTTCCTAGGTCAAAACTAGCTCTATCTGCTAGGGAGGTGAAGTGCAAATGTGATGCATCATCAAACATACTCAAGGAATGGAACCACTATGCTCCATTGGTGAAGGGATGTCACAATGGATATTACCGAGTGCATTATGTCAAAGCCATTAGGATCTATTAGAAGCTTTTGAGACATTTGTAGACTTTTTGAAAACCCAAAGTTTTATGTTATAGAAATTGGATTCTCATCTTATCTTTAACTGTCTATTCTACTTGATTTGAGGACTTCGAGCGGAAGAGAAAATTTTACTAAGTGTGACCTTGGTTGATATGGTGCAGTAAGTTACCATGCCTCTAGAGGAAATGTGGTTGCTGCTAGCACAAATGCACCTATTGTTCCTCAACACACCATCATCGATAGAGACATCGATGCTATGCTTTGCAAGTCTCAACCTTGAAATTTTAGCGGGGAAGGCAAAGATGTAAGCAAAGTTATTGAAGATTGGATTGAGCGTATGGATGACTACTTTGATTTGGCTCATTCGCCCGCAGTGAACAAAGCTATCATCACTAAGTTCAAACTAGACAAAACAGCTAAGTGTTGGTGGAGAGACCATTGCAGAGAAAACAATATTGATCCTAATGCTACAACTTGGGATTATCTTAAGAACCAGATTAAGAAGAATTATCAAAACAAGGTCTATTACTCAAACCGTATGAATGTGTTTCTTGACTATACTCAAGGAACCAAAGATCTAGAATCATAGTATCAACATTTCTTAACCCTTTCCAAGTATGCTCCACTAGGGATGACTCAAGAGGTCAAGGTATCTCAATTTGTGTCAGGGCTACACAATCCTATAAAGACTAGACTCGAGAGTCTTTGCCTCACGAATTTTGTAGATGTTCTTGATGCAGAAAAACCCATTGAAATAGAATTATCTACTACCAAGAAGAGGAAACCAGCCTGTTCTTGTTCGTGAAATCAAAATACCTCGTCTCGAGGAGGAACAAAGATCTGGAAATCCACAGCAAAATAGAGAGAACTTATTACGTATTAAAGCCAGACATGATCATTTGTGCTATACTTGTCTTGAACCTGGTCATCAATCCAAGGATTTTCCATTTAAAAATTCAAGCTTCACAGGATTGGTGGACAATTATGAACATAGAAACTTCAATCCAAATCAGAATTTTGAGAGCTTTAGACCCAGAACATCGGCAGTTCAGCTAGAGGATCTTCAATAGACAAAACTTTAACCAAAACCAGAGACAACCTAAAAACCAAGGAAATTTTGGAGCAGGCAATCACCTTTTGTTCAAAATGGACCGCCCGTCAACAATAACAACAATGGAAATATTAACCGTCAACTTCATCCAGGAGGAGGAGGAAATCAAAGACCTCAGGGAAGACCTCAGGTAATACCTCAAGTTAATAGAGCTCAAGGGGCTAGAGGTGAAGGAAATCTGGCAAACGCGTATGTTCATGCAGCAACTGAACATTAGGGAGTGAATGAACAATTTTCAGTTATTTAGACCCAGTGGAGTATCAAGGTAACCATTTTACCTTATTGATTGATTCAAGGAGTACACATTCTTTCATATCTCCTAAGTGCATCAGAAACCTCATTTTGCCTACACACCCTGATACAGACCTTGCAGCAAAATTAGCTACAGGTAGGAGGGTTAGATCTTCTTCTTCAGTGGATAACTTGAATTTTGCTTTGGATGGTCATAATACTTCTGCAAACTTCAGAGTCTTACCCATAGGAATTTACGATGAAATTCTAGGAATGGACTGGCTTAAAGCCAAGGATGCTCACATACATTGTAAAGATGCTTCATTGACTTTTAAAAATGACCAAAAATCTAGAATTAGAGTTACTAGAAAACGGGGGAAGCCTAAGCTTATTATGAAGAGTGACTAGTGAACTTTACTAAACTTATTATGAAGAGTCATAGGAAGAATGAGAGGATTTATGCAGTAAAGCTTAACCCTAAGGAGAAGAAGATAGATTCACCTGAACTAGAATGGATAAAAATATTTGATGATGTATTCTCTCAAGAACTTTCGCAGCTACCACCCAAGCATGATGTTGATCATGCGATAGAGCTTACTCTAAGAGCTCAACCAATTGCTTGTAGACCTTACAAAATGTCAGCACCTGAATCTGTAAAACTCAAGGAGCAATTAACTCAAATCCTTGAACAAGGTGTACTCTTGGATTACTCCTATTCTCTTTAATAGGAAGAAGGATGGTACTCTACATCTTTGTAGTGATTATCCTGGATTGAACTAGGTAACAGTCAATAATAGTATGCAATACCAAGGATTGATGAATTGCTTGATCGACTGCATTGATATTCTATCTTCACAAAGATTGATCTTAAGTCAGGGTATTACCAAATCCAAATCAAGGAGGAGGACATACCAAAGACAGGATTTAATACTCGTTTTGGACATTATAAATTTACAGGTATGCCTTTTGGACTCACTAATGCTCCTGCAACTTTTAATCGTCTTATGACCGATGTATTTTAAGAGCATCTTGATGATTTTTTTCTTATCTTCTTTGAAGATATCCTGGTTTACTCAAGAAATAAAGAAGAACATGAACAACATGTGCGGCAAGTACTTGAACTTCTCCGTCAAAATCAACTTTATGCCAAACGTAGCAAATGCACCTTCTTCACTGATAAGGTGGAATATTTGGGATTTATTGTATCCAAAGATGGTGTTTCTACTGATCTAAGTAAGATTGAACCTGTCATAGCTTGGCCTACACCAAAATCAGTATGAGAAATATGTGGCTTTCTTTGTTTGATAGGATGGTATTTTACATTTATTGAAGGTTATGCTAGGATTGCATCTCCATTGACTAATACGCTTAAGACGGATAAAGTGTTCACTTGGAATGAACGTGCACAAGCTAGTTTTGAGAAATTCAAAGAAGCCTTGGTGAATGCTTCCATAGTACACCTTTCACACTTCTTAAAGAAATTCATTGTGCCATTGATGCAAGTGGACAAGCAATTGGTGGCATTCTGTCTCAAGAAAGAAAACCAGTAGCTTATGAATCTCGTAAGTTACGTATACATGAGTTAAATTACCCTACATTTGATTTGAAATTATTTGTTATTGTGCATGCTCTTAAATTATGGTAACATTATCTTCTTGGAAGGAGATTTGGACTACATACCGACCATAAAAGCCTAAAGTGGATCTACACCCAACCTGACCTTAATATACGGCAACAAAGATGGATGGATTTGTTATGCGACTATGATTTTGGAATTGAATATAAACCTGGAAAGGAAAATCTCGTGGCCGATTCTTTGAGCAGGAAGAGTATTGTAGTGGCTGTCACAACCTCTACTACTTCTTTAATTGACCTTATTCAAGAAAGTATGGATAATGACCCGTATTACTTAAGAATCTAGTGTCGAGGGATATGTGTTCGAAACTTGAGCCAGGTTGTGGGAAAATTGAGAGCCCAGAATTGCTACACAGCACACTGTACAATATTTATTAGTTACTTGGTAATGCTACCAACGCACAAAAATTGTTTGGAAACTGGTAACACCGACAAAATTGACGCACAATTATGAAGCATTACCGTTAACGACACCATTAATTAATGCAAATGATGGTTTAGGATTTTAAGCTCCCTTTACAGTTTACCCTGGGCCATTAACAGCTTCGTGATTCATCAAAAAGATTAACTAAACCTAAGTTGTTGCTAATAAACAAAAATCCTTCTGTGTTGGTTTCTTGAATCGATTTTCTTCAGCTTTACATCCTCAGTTATTATCGTCAACTCCCTTCCTTTGTTTCTTACTAAGCTTAGCTCCCTTCTTGGCTGTGAGCTCCCTTGTATCTGTTATGCAACTTTCCCTCCTTGCTTGTCTCTTCCTCTGAGAGCCTTGCTTGCTCCAGAACGAGAGAGAGAGAGAGAGAGAGAGAGAGAGAGAGAGAGAGAGAGCGAGATTTCCCCCTTCCTTTACTAACCCAAATACAAGAGAGAGGTTTGTTTCTTCCTCGAGAACGAGAGAGAGAGAGAGAGAGAGAGAGAGAGAGAGAGAGAGAGAGAGAGAGAGAGAGAGAGAGAGAGAGAGAGATTGGAGAGCGAGATTGCCCCCTTCCTTTACTAACCGAATACGAGAGAGAGGGACGTTCCTTCCTCAAGAACGAGAGAGAGAGAGAGAGAGAGAGAGAGAGAGAGAGAGAGAGAGAGAGAGAGAGAGAGAGAGAGAGAGAGAGAGAGAGCAAGATTGGAGAGCGAGATTGCCCCCTTCCTTTACTAACCGAATACGAGAGAGAGGGACGTTCCTTCCTCAAGAACAAGAGAAAGAGAGAGAGAGAGAGAGAGAGAGAGAGAGAGAGAGAGAGAGAGAGAGAGAGAGAGAGAGAGAGAGAGAGAGAGAGAGAGAGAGAGATTTACTTCGGTTCTGAAGCCCGCGCGAGAGATAGAGAGAGCGAAAGAAGCTTCGTTCCCTTCCTTCGTAACTTCCTTCAACTCCCTTTGGCTCATTTCTTCTTCGCCAAGGACAAGAGAAGAAGGAAGCTTTGCCTCCCTTTCGAGCACCATCACACTTCCCTCTCTCACATTCTTAACTTCCCTGCTTGCCCTAAACTTCCCTCTTGTCAGGTGTTTCCTCCTGCTTCCTCGAACACTTTGCTTGCCAATAGCCTTATCAACTTCCTTCCTTAGCTCCCTCCCTTCCTCCTATTAATAGCCTTCTTCAAAATCTTGCCCCACCAGGAAGCCACGTCACCGTGACTGACGTGGCGTGGGAGTGAGGTGGATGATGTGGCAGTCAACGGGGTCGACCTTCACCAAATTCGGCGATAACCCAAACTTGGTCGCCACGGGCTGTTGAGAAATTTCCTCTTCAGCGCGACCTCGTCTGACGCTCTTACGACCCGTGGAAGCCTTTCCTCTTTGCATGCGCTCGTCCGCTGTCTGCTGAATGCCATGCTTTTTTTTTTTAATTGGCTTCACACTCAATAATGCTTTAATTGGGTGGCCACCCCTCTTTAGGCAATGGCCGGGCGGCCTTTCAGGTTATGGGCTTATGGGCGGCCTTATGAAGGGCATCACATTTGGCATACAAATTTACCAAGGCACCGGCAAATTTAACATTCTCTGGACTCAATGCACTCCACGAGACTTCATTTTGGACAATAATCTCACCAAGATCTTTTTGTGCTTTCATAACGGCACCACATTTGGTATTTGGGCTACCCTTTTGGGCCCTTGGGCACCACATTGAACATGCATAACGGTCAAGGAATTGCTTAGCAGGACATCTTTCTCCAACAGTCCTTGCCCAAAAATATAGTCTTGAATTTCATCGCTTATCTCGGTGTCTTCAATAATGCCAAAATTTCATTCAACTCAGCAGTGCCAGTAACTGGCACCGGCCTCAAGCCATATTATCCCATCAACTAGGACTCTGTCTGACAAGCCGTAAATTCCTGTAGATTTCTCAAGCTGCATAGAACACATACAAACCCTACTAAGGCTGTAAATTTCCAGATGGCACTCCGATCCAGGCGACCGACCTGGCACAGAACTGGCCCTGGGGGAAACGTAAACTGGTAATATCTTAGCAACCAGAACTCCGATCACTGATTTGAAAAGGCCAATGCGCTTCTCAAAGTGAGCACTTCAATCACGTGCATTCATTTCAATTATTCCCCCTCTTCTGCAGTTGCCCAATCCGGTACAGATCTGCAATCAACTTAAACTTCAAACTACCATAACTTTTGCACCATAGCTCTAATCGACGAGCCGTAAAGACAAGCCAGTAGAGTACTTCAAGCACTATAGTTCTAGATCATAAACTCTCATTCGTGCTCACTTTAAGCATACTCTCTTTTTAGCATTACCAAAGCATCAGTTGGCCTTTTAAACCGCATTTGACATACATTCAACATTAAACTTGGCCTATTACCAGGCCCTGAATAGTATTCATTAATCATTTAAGCTTCAACAAGCTCGACGTGCATTTTTTTGGTATCTTTCTTGGCATGGGAGTGGAGTTGCATGACATCCACCCCCTCTGAACCTACACATCCTCCGGTCTGTGCCAACTGCATTTAAGAAGCATCATCAAGAGCATCATCAAACTCATCGTCTGATACATACATAACACTATCTTCAGGAGGTTTGAGAGATACCCCTCCCTAGGGGTCTATGCACACATTTGCACAATTTTTCAATATACATTAGAGTTGCGGAAGCATTTGTATAGGGGAGTTCTCAGCGCCCGACCAAGCATGGAGTTTAGGCCATGAGCCAGACTGCATCCACAGGTCCCTAGCGACTAGTGCTTCCCTTGAATGGGTGTTATGAATGAAAGCGTACTCAAGAAAAAATATAACATTGTGGAGGATGAATATATGTATACACCGCATTGCAGGAAGAGAGAGAGAGAGAGAGAGAGAGAGAGAGAGAGAGAGAGAGATAATATAGTGGAGGTGAAATAGAGTGCACAGAGACATGAGAAATTGACAACAGAGAATCTTTGAATGCCCATCTAAATGGAATAGGCAACCATGTATTAATGCAATGAAAAAATTTGGGTATACCATAACATCAAAAAGTTTATGATAGAATAACTAGCAAAGCACTGGACCTTGTGCAGGGATCGACCGGTCCACCCATCCACTTCTGCTCTACTATGGACAGAGAGAATTTCACTTCGCCAGGAGCGAGCCAGAACACCTCCATTCTACCTGGGCCAGACATAGGTGAGGCCGCTTTGCCTCCCTCCATGAACTCGAGCTCTGAAAGGATCCCAAATACCAGCAGGTGGTAGGGTATCAACACCAACCATACGAGTTTAGGCTCCACGCCTCTTTGATGCCCAGCATCGGGTGTTTAGGCCAAGCCAAGGTAAGATCCCTGACGCATTAGCCGTGTAAGTCATTCAACTCCCGAGGCACTAACCATGTAGATGAGCCTAACAAAAAAGAATAAGACCTAGTGTAAGGTCTCTGACCCGATCACAAGAGCACCCTTGTACCATGAAATGAATACAATGGAATAAGTTACTATTTTTAGCAGTTTTTCAGATTCTGTCAGTGCCATGATGTTTAGAATGTTATAAAGCTTCAAAATGTGAATTAAAATAATATTTGTGAAAAATTTCCAAAAATAGTAAGTTTTTGTTCACCCGACCCGTCCAGTCTTGACCGTCTCGAAAATCTGCACCCGTACCCCGAATTTGAAAACAATGCATTTTCGGACCCCGGGGGCTGCTAAATATGGTAGGTACTCGGGCCAGTACGCCTTAGTTAGAGCTTCGTATGGCAATTTACGGCATCAAAATCCGATTCGTATGACCCGTTTTAGCCTAGAACCAAATTTCCTAAAAATTGTCCGGGGAGGCACCGGGGGCCCGGGACTGTGTGGGAACAGGTCCCAGGCCACTCCAGATCATCTTTAGCAGCTAGGGGGCGCCCTCTTGCTTTGTGGGAGTCTTGGGGAAGCTGCCAAGCCTGCAACTCAGTCTCAGAACCAGTTAACCAAGCCAACCTGACACTTGGTGGGCAGAGAACTGGACTTGCCATGCTTAACTGGAGAAGCTCCCAGATGCATTTAGCAACCCAGATTGATTTTCAGCCTGTAGGAGCCTATTTAAAGACCTGCATACACACACACACACACTTATGATCACACACACTCACACAGTGCATACACACACACCCACACACATTGGGGAGGTGCTGCCGAATCACACACCTATTGAAGAGGAAGCTAGGAGGGAGGTGCTGCCGAATTTTCATCTCAAGAGGCTCGATTAGATCAGAAAATCGAGAAGATTACCAGCTCTTAATCACGGTAACAATAGTTTAATTAATGCCATCTGTGAATCTTTTTTTTCTACCATCTAAATTCCTTGTCTATTATGCTTATTCCTAGTCGAAAATCTCTGTGACTATTCTCTAAATTCTCCTTATTCGTACTCTATTATGTAATCATTATCCCATAGCTGAATTATCAGCCATTCTTCACTCTCGATTAATGATTAGAGCATAATTATCAGAATCTTCTCTCTCTAGATAGCATAGTAATTAATCGATAAGCTAGTATTTGTGCAGATTGAAGAGAATCACTATTGTAATCACTCATTAACATTGTAGCTTAATTGAATTCATTTCTCTTATGCATTAAGACTTAATTAAGGAGAAAATTAATCCATCAATAAGTCTCTAAGAATTGGTTTTTCCTCACACATATGCATAGGGTAAATCTGCATCATCTAATTGCTAAGAAATAGCCTAATCATACTTAATCCAATTCTCTAGTAATTCCAATAATGAAATCCTAATTATTCTTGATCATGCAAGCCGAATAATTATCTTAGAGCCGGTTCCCATAGGATTATGTGCCATCCTTAATGATTGCTTATGAAAGAAATCTAGACTCTCATATAGGAGGGATTAATTGATGTCACTAATCTACCCATTGGACTGTTATGATCCTTGTGAACCTTAGCTCTTTCTCCAAGCTAATCATTTAAAGTAGTGAGAAATGGCCCCGGTTAAGAGGACGCGCTTCGGTGGTGCCCATGATCGCGAAGCAGGAACGAGCAATGTCAACGGAAAGGGAAAGGCTCCCTTGGATGAGCAAATACCGGCCATCTCACGGGCCATCGATGAAGAAGTGGAAGAGGTAGATCATATTTTTTTTCAAGTTGTTTAAATTAACATTGCATACGCTAGTTAGGAATGCTCATATCCCCAAACATGTTGGAGAAATCCGACGGAAACCTTGGCATTGAAATCATTATACATTAAGTTCTAAAGTAGGAAGGTAATGTTTGATGGGTATGCTGTTTGCAAGAGGAAAGAATGTCTGCTAGGAAAAATTTAGCTCGGCATGTTCATTTTATTTCCAATGTTGAATCAGTCCTGACCCCCCTACTGATCACAGGGGGTAGAGTTCCTCGTTAAGGGCTCTTGAATCCACGACTTGCTTTCTATGCGGTGGATACCCACGACTTGCTTTCTATGCGGTGGGAACCCACGTCTTGCTTTCTATGCGGTGGGAGTGTCCACGACGTGCTCTCTATGCAGTGGACATACCTAGTTGTATGGGCAGCTAGGCGGCAACGGGAGGAGTGAACTCTCGCTGGAGGGGGGATGTTGTACCTCCAGAACATTGGAATTTTTATGAATAAGTTTGAGTATAATGTTTACTAGAATTCTGTCTTGGTGTTGTTTGCAATACTGGTTGAAGGGTTGTTTTAACGAACCATGTGATTCGAAATTAAACAAGGAATATTTATGTTGAACAACCTTTGTGGTAGTAATTAGGTCACAGGATGAAGTGTGAGTGTGGGGGTGGAAAGTGGGGGCTTGGCTCAGGTTGCCAATGCCTACGAGATGGGTGGTCCCGATTGGTCGGGAACTCTCTGTCCCCATAGTGCTTACTCGATATTAGTAATGCTCATTGTCCCTAGAGCGGGGAATTCTCGAGAGTACGTGCCTCTGAAACATGGGGAAAAAGGCACTCGAGGCTTCTCTCCTCTTGGAAGGTGGGTCTTAGGATCGCTAGATAGTTAAGTACGCTTCCCCTGCGAGGTGGAGCTAGATCTCGTTGCTAGTAGGCTCGAACTCGACTCACTTCTTGATGAGAGATCGTCCGCTAGTGAACCCTGAACCATTTTGTTTGCTTCCGCTATAGATCTAGTGGCCACCAAGTTTACCATCAGATCCGTTGTTTGATACGACGGGGTGGGGACCTCACACCTGGTATCAGAGCCTAGGATTAGGCTGGGAAAATAAAGTCGTATTGTTTGAACATTTAAAAGGAACTGGAAGTATATAGGTAGTTGATCCGAATTCCTTGCATTGGTGTTGCAGGAAGACCCCGTGCTCGAATATCGGAAGTTCCAAGTGTTTGAGCTTATTTATGAGCAAGCTCAAAGATCCCCTGTTTACCAGTTCAGGCGAGATGTCATGGAGATACTGTTGAAGGCTTATACGCCACACTCCACTCGCATTGACACAGGATGGAAACTTGATTGGACATTTCCAGGAGGGGTTTACTACATCAATGCTCGGAAGCTAGGATGCCTGGCTACCGACTTGAAGAAGATACGTTGGGGAGAAGAGTTGAGAGTGATAGAGATATTCTACTTGGTGCCCACATGATTGGACCAGGCTGTTTCGGGCAACTCCAACCAAACCATCAACGACTGGCTCTTGGAGAAGGTCACCAATGTGATTCCAGCAAACCAAGTCAAAACCTTTGGATTACTGAAAGCGGAACTCCGGCCCGATATCTTAGTTTATAATCCCCTCAAGAATGTGTATAAGAACTATTACACAAATGAAGTAGTGCATCGTGTCAATACCATTTCCTAGGCGTATGTTATACACAAATCCATAAAGCCTTGTAATAAGCAGTCACCAGTCATTCTAAACCTTGAGGAGTTTCGATTGTAATAAATTTCCATCAATAAAGTGCTTTTTGTCTCTGAATCTCTGTCTCTTGATAAAGTGGAATTTTGAATTTTATTAAAGTCTCGTGTCTATCTTGAAATTCAAGTAATGGTATCAAGAATTTTGTATAACCCATGTAGGTACCGCCTGTTGCTCTGTACTCGGCAGCGCAAGAGAAGAAGCTCCTCCTTAAGCAAGCCTAACCTCCGATCTTTAAGGGCGAGGGGGAAAATGTGGAGAGAGATGCGGAAGTATGGATAGAAGCCATGGACGATTACTTTGAAGCTGCGGGAACCCAACCCGTAAATCAGACCATGCTTGCGATGTTCCGCCTGACTGGCGATGCCAAGATATGGTGGAAGCAACATTGCAGGGACATGGATATTAAGGGATCTTCCCAGTCCTGGGAAGACATCAAAGCTGCAATAATGGGACGTTATTTACCACCTGCCTATAGGACCTTGAGAATGAATGAATTCTTTTCACTTCGGCAGCTGAATTCAACGGTCGAAGAATACTATGCAAGGTTTGTCACTCTTCGGAGATATGCTCCTATGATGACCTTGGAACAACAGGTGGCAAGGTTCTGTCAAGGACTAATCGATCCCTTGAACACTCGGCTGGAGGCTCTCAGGCCGTCAACGCTACAGGATGCCTTGTTGAGGGCTAAACCTCTAGCTCTCGAAGTGCAAAAGGCTAATCAGAACAGGAGGAATCATTGGTCAAAGAGGGCAAGGAACACTGCTTGGGACAACAGACCAGCCAACCAAACCTATAACCAGCGCCCTATTGTGGCTACCACCACAACCATGGAGTTCCTTGATGTTCGATGCTATGGTTGCGGCGAGCATGGACACTACAGATCCAATTGCCCCAGGAACATTCATGCAACCAACGCCAATGCCATACCCTTGAATACCCGTGGGCGTGGCCAAGCTAATGGAAGAGGAGGACGCGGAAGAATGAACAGAGGGCGAGGGCGTGGAGCTACCGCCAGAGTAAATGCCGCAGTAGTTCAACCAACTGTGGGTGATGAAGCAGTGGAGAGAGCAACCCTACATGCTGCAATTGACAATCCCAATGGTTGCGAGCAATACGCAGTCATTCATACGCCAGGATCTCTTAGAGGTGAACAAGTTAACTTCCTTATAGATTGTGGCAGTACTCTTTCATTTCTTTCACCCAGATGCATGAGGAAGCTTAAGCTAGATAAGTATCCGTCAAGCAAGCTAGTTGTCGAGTTAGCAAACGGCAAGGAGGTAGTATCTCAACACTCTGCAGGCAAAATTGACTTTGATTTAGGGGGACACCCAACTTCTGCCCAATTTCGAACCCTACCCTTAGGATTCTTTGATGGGATATTAGGGATGGACTGGCTAAAGCAAAATAGGGCCCACATACATTTTGCACAAGGGAATTTTACCTTTACAGATAACTTGGGTAATGAAGCCTTAATTCAGGGGGAAAATGGGAGACCTAAGGCTACTCTAGTTAAGGCCAGCAGACTTTTGAAGGGACTAAGGAAGGGTCAGCAAATATATGCAGTTAAACTCAATAAGGTGGACCAATCAGATACCTCACTTTGACCAGACTGGCTAAGGGAGTATGATGACGTATTCCCCGAGGACCTTACAAATCTTCCACCACACAGAGAGGTAGATCATGAGATTGAGACTATCCCTGGGTGTGAACCTATCTCAAAAAGACCTTCTAAAATGTCACTTCCGGAGGCCATCGAACTCAAAGAACAACTTAGGCAACTCATTGAGCAAGGATTCATTCGACCCAGTACTTCTCCTTGGGGTGCTCCAGTTCTTTTCCAAAAGAAGAAGGATGGAACCTTAAGGCTATGCATAGACTACCGTGGGCTGAATCAGGTAACTGTCAAGAGCAAGTATCCAATTCCAAGGATCGACGAACTCTTGGACAGACTCCACGGCGCCAAAATATTTACAAAGATAGATCTAAGGTCAGGATATTACCAAATCAGGATCAAGGAATCAGATATTCCGAAGACAGCTTTCAATACTAGGTATGGGCACTACGAATTCACAGTAATGTCTTTTGGTCTAACAAGTGCTCCTGCAAGCTTCAACCGACTTATGCAGGATATTTTTAAACCTTACCTGGACGACTTTGTCTTGGTTTTCTTTGATGACATTCTAGTCTATTCTAAGAATGAAGCAGATCACAAGGAACATGTTCGCAAAGTACTTGATCTCCTTCGAGAACACCAGCTTTACGCTAAGGAGAGCAAGTGCACTTTTTGCTCACCAAAGGTCAACTATCTTGGATTTGTCATTTCGGCTGAAGGGATTTTAGTAGACCCAGACAAAGTCAAGGACATCGTTGACTGGCCTCAACCATCCACTGTCAGCGAAGTAAGGGGATTTCTTGGAATAACGGGATGGTACAGGATTTTTGTCAAGGATTATGCACGTATTGCTGCACCTTTGACGGGACTCCTGAAGAAAGGAATAAGGATCGATTGGAAGACCGAGCACGAGTCTAGCTTTGCTAAGCTAAAAGAGTTCTTAGTCTCAGCTCCTATTTTAAAGCTTCCAAACTTCAGTAAAGAATTTGAAGTAGCGACAGACGCTAGCAAATTCGCTCTAGGTGGAGTTCTTACTCAAGAAGGAAGACCGGTGGCATATACTTCGCGAAAGCTGAGGGATCATGAGAAGAATTATCCCACTCATGATCTGGAACTTTTAGCAGTTATACATGCACTGAAGTTATGGAGACATTATCTTCTTGGACGCAAGTTTCAGTTGGTTATAGACCACAAGAGTTTAAAGTGGATTTTTACTCAACCCATTCTCAATATGCGACAACGGCGATGGATAGAGCTATTACAGGAATATGAACTTGACATAAAGTATAGACCAGGGAAGGAAAACGCAGTTGCAGATGGTCTTAGCCGAAAATCGTTTCTCGGAGCTATCTCCATTCCAAATAACCCTATCTGGGATAGAATCAAAGAAGCATCCCTCGAAGATCCAGAGTACCAACGTATGGCTTCATTAGTCCAACAAAATAAGATGCCTGAAGCGAAAGATTACTCTCTTATGGGAGGATGTCTTTACTACAGACATAGACTCTGTGTACCCAGAGACCCAGCTTTAAAGAAGGCCATTCTATATGAAGCACACGATAGCCCTACATCCGGACACCCAGGCTATGCTAAAACTCTTCACGCCATCAGAAGAAGTTATTTCTGGTCTGGAATGAAAGGAGACATACTTCGCTATGTGAGACAATGTCTTTCTTGTCAACGGATAAAGGCCGAAAGTATCAAATTACCAGGGCAACTTCAACCTCTTGACATACCCCAGATGAAGTGGGAATGCATCAGTATGGATTTTGTTACAGGGTTACCTTCTACAGGAGGTTATGATTCTGTTTTCGTGGTTGTTGATATGCTCACAAAAGTGGCTCATCTAATACCCGTAAAGACAACCTTTACTGCTTCGGATATTAGTCGGGTATTCATCAAGGGGATTT
The DNA here is from genome assembly GCF_014529385.1 of Adiantum capillus-veneris. Taxonomy (NCBI): domain Eukaryota; kingdom Viridiplantae; phylum Streptophyta; class Polypodiopsida; order Polypodiales; family Pteridaceae; genus Adiantum; species Adiantum capillus-veneris. The sequence goes on along the minus strand of NC_140940.1, from coordinate 84,532,173 downwards.
TTGTTACCATATACATGTGGTAGTGATGTGTGTGAACACACTAGGACCGCCGGGGCATTTTTTCCCTCTTTAGGAGGTTTTTTTTCCCGTGCATTGTATATACGCCCATCACTCTAGGGCTAACTATTTTTCCATTGCACACTAAGTAACACACTCTCTATTGTGTGCCTTGAGCTTCCTTCGTCTTCTCCAAGCTGTGTGCGTTTCTCTGCAACCCTAATTCCAACAATTGGTATCAGAGCAGGTCACGTCCTCCCGGGCTTAGTCGCTAGCTGCTCCAGCACACGCCTGCTCACTTTCTCCGATTTCAGTGAGCTTTGGCGAGCGTTCGCAGGTCGACAAATATTTTGGGGGAGGCGAAAGAGCTCGGTCTGCTTAGAATTTTGATTTGGGCTCATTTCGGCCTCCGTTTCCACTACGGGCAGTACTGCACAGGCTATTTCGTCATTTTGTGCAGATTTTCTGTCAGTGCCGTTTTCTGTATAACAGGTGTCTTATAGTCTTCTACAGTTTGTGCTATATAGCACAAGTTGTTCCCGCTCCATTTCTCCTATTTTCGGGCAGTTTTCACATCAGGTGCAGCATTTACCATGGCTGACAACAACAACACAGATGTGTTCAAGATGTTTGCTGCTGAGGACAGGTTGGATGGGGACAACTACCCTATGTGGGCTTATATGATGCAACATGTTCTTGTGTCAAAAGGTGTCTGGAACATTGTGCAGGGCATTGATGTACGTCCTGGTTCTGAAGATGTAGGCGATGTTGAGGATGTTGCAGGTCTTGCTGCAAGGATTGCAGCTGTTAGAGTTGTTTTGCCTACCGCAGGACAAGCTCGTTGGGATGTTAAGGATGCACAGGCTCATGCATTGATTGCGTTGTCTGTGAAGCGCACCATTATTCCTCACATCCGTTCAGCAAAATCTGCAAAATAGGCTTGGGATATTCTAGCAGGTCTTTATGCAAGCCGCAATGAGGCTAAAATTGCTTTGCTGCGTAAAGAGCTAGAGTCGAAGATTATGCATGAGGAAGATGATATGGACACTTTCCTTGCTAGTGTTAAGGATATCAATGAGCAACTCATTTCTGCAGGTGAAGTCATTTCGGACAGTTCCCTTGTACAGACTGTTCTTGATGCCTTACCAGATTCCTACCAGACTTTTGCTAGTACTTGGAGACTAATGACCCAAGGAAATCCTGAAGTTGTCAAGTTTGATGCATTATGCACATTGCTATTGCAAGAGTCACTTTCTAGAAAAAACAGGACTAGGCAGCGTGCAGTTGAACAGGCTTTTATTGCTTCTCAAAGAAAGGGTGGTAATAGTAATGCAGCCACTTCTTATGGTTCTGCTGCGAGTGGCAAAAATTCTGTTCCTAATGCTTCTGCTGGCAGCACTTCGTCTGGCAATTCTGGTGATAAGGGCAAAATGAAGATGCGTTGCCATTATTGTAAAGCCAATGATCACTTGATCAAGTCGTGTCCTAAGTTGAAGGCCAAAGAGGCTAAGAAGAAAGAGGGTGGTTCCACTACAAATGCTGGTTCCACTACAAATGCAGCCATTGTAGAGTCTTCTGTGAAAGGAGATTGTGATGCTGATGTTGATGCAGAATGGGCTTTTAGCGCAGAGTGCACTTACAATCCTGCTGTCCATGATGCATGCTTGTCAGTTGTTGCAGATTCACATGTGTGGTATTTCGACAGTGGTGCTACAAAGCACATTACCTCACATCGTGAATTGTTTACCTCTCTCGAGTCTGTCCCTCATGGGAATTCAGTCACTTGTGCCAACAACGCCTCTTATCCAGTTCAAGGAGTTGGAAAGATTGTGCTCACTGCTGCTAATGGCAGTTCCTTCACACTTGTTGATGCACTTTATGTACCTGGGATCAAGAAGAATCTCTTGTCTGTATCCGCACTTGCTAGACTTGGACTTGTAGTCAAATTTGTGGATGACAGATGTACAGTTCATGATCTCAGTTTTGGTGATGAAATTGTTGCATCTGGGCTTTTGTGCTGTGGGCTGTATAAGCTCACTTTGTATGACAAGTGTGGACAAAATTTTGCAAATGCTGTTGCAGATTCAAGGGCTATTTCAGATGCAAAACTTTGGCATGCACGTTTTGGTCATCTGAATTTTGCCAGTTTGCTGCGTTTGCAGAAATCTGATATGGTTGCTTCTTTGCCGCCTCTTGAAGCACCTGTCAAACATGTTTGTGAAGGCTGTATTCTGGGTAAAATGCAGCGTTCTAAGTTTCCAAAGGATGGTTCAGTTAGGGCCACATGCAGGTTGCAGCTTGTGCATAGTGATGTTTGTGGGCCCATGCAAACTCCGTCCTTGGGCAATTACCTGTACTTCGTGAGTTTCATTGATGATTACTCCAGGCATGCATGGGTATTTCCGCTTAAAGCGAAGTCCGAAGTTTTTATGTGCTTCAAACAATTTTTGGCTATCGCTGAAAATGTCTCAAAATGTACTATGGGCACCCTCCGTTCCGATCGAGGGGGGGAGTATATGTCTCATGAATTTAATGCATTTCTGGCTAGTCGTGGGATAAAACACCAATGTACAGTGCCTTACACACCTCAGCAAAATGGTGTTGCTGAGAGGAAAAACAGGTCACTAATGGAAATGGCACGATGTATGGTCAAAAGTCAAGCTTTGCCACATTCTTTTTGGCTTGAGGCCATCATGTGTGCCACTTATGTACTTAACAGGTGTCCTACGAAAGCTTTGCAGTCTATTACTCCATATGAAGCATGGCATGATAGAAAACCTTCTATTGAGCACATGCGTGTTTTTGGCTGTTTGGCATATGCTTTGGTGCCACAAGTGCAGCGCAGAAAATTGGATGATAAGGCTGTCAAATGTATTTTTGTTGGTTATAGTGCTGAAAGCAAAGGTTACAGGTTGTATCATCCGCAAACAAAACGTATTCTGGTTTCACGGGATGTAGTGTTTGTGGAAGACTCTGTTCAGCCCTTGCTATCATGTACTATAGACAGTAATGTAAGCTCACAGGACATTTATGACACTTTGTTGCCTCTTTTCAGTGGTGGAAATACGAATGCAAGTTCCAATGAGGCAAATGTACAGCCTATGGGGGTTTCTAAAAATGTTTTAGAACAGCCTATTACTGATGCAGATGTACATGATGTACTTGATGAGGAAAGGGCTGAAAATGAGCAGGCTAGAGGTATGCCAAAATGGCTGGTGCACACCTTGCGTGACAGTAAATTGGATGCACCTTTATCTAGTCATACTCGTTCAGGCTCTCGCCATGCATCTTATGCATCAGATTGTTATGCTTTGGCTGTGTCTAGTTTACATGATGTTGAGGAGCCTCTGTCTTTTGATGAAGCACAGAATTCAGAAAATTGGATTGCTGCCATGAAATCAGAATATGATGCACTTATAGAGAATGACACATGGACTTTATGTGATTTGCCTCCTGGCAAAAAGGCCATTGGTACGAAGTGGGTTTACAAGTTGAAACGCAAGCCGGATGGTGAGATCGATCGCCATAAGGCTCGACTTGTTGCAAAGGGTTATGCACAACAAAAAGGCATTGATTATGAAGAGACTTTTGCTCCCACTTGTCATATGACTACTGTGCGTTTTCTATGTGCATTGGCAGCTCATTTTGGTTGGGATGTACATCAATCAGACATTGTTACTGCTTTCTTGAATGGTGACATATTTGAGGAAGTTTATGTAACGCAGCCTCGCGGTTTTGTCATAAAAGGACAAGAGGACAAAGTGTGCAAATGTAAGAAGGCTTTGTATGGGTTGAAGCAATCTCCTCGTGCTTGGTATGAGAAAGCTGACACTCATTTGGTTAAACGAGGCTTTCGTAACAGTCCAACAGAAATCACATTGTATGTAAAGCGTGAGGATGATGTATTTCTCATTGTGGTTCTTTATGTTGATGATTTGCTGATCACTGGACCAAATGAGAGACATATTGCTGAATTTAAGGCTGATTTGAATGCTACTTTCAAGATGAAAGATTTGGGGCTGTTGCATCATTACTTGGGTATACAGTTTAAGCAGTGTGATGGTGGTATTGCTTTGTGTCAGAAAAGTTACATAGAGACATTGCTATGTAAGTTTAGACTTGAGGATTGCAAACCTATTGCCACTCCCATGGAAACAGGTTTGAAGTTGAGTCTACATGATGCTGGCGATCCTGCTGATGTCACTCTTTACCAAAATGTTGTTGGCTGCCTCATTTATGTATGCAACACGAGGCCAGATATTCAGTTTGCAGTCTCGCAGGTCAGCAGATTTATGCATAGCCCACGGTCTAAGCATTGGCAGGCTGTCAAGAGGATTTTCCGCTACCTTAGTGGCACTTTACATCTTGGCTTGTTTTATCCCAAGGGGGGATCTTTGCCGCCAGACTTACATGCTTTTTCGGACTCAGATTGGGCTAGTTGTTTTGACACGCGAGTGTCCACAAGTGGTTTTTGTTTCATGCTTGGCAGTTCATGTATATCATGGTTGAGCAAGAAGCAACCTACTGTGGCCACTTCGAGTTGTGAGGCTGAGTACAGGGCAATCTTCACAGCTACCGTTAAGTGTGTATGGCTCAGACGCCTTATGGCTGACTTGGGTGTTGGACAGGACACTGCCAACACTATCTACACTGACAGTCAGAGCGCATTGGCAGTTGCGAGGAACCCAGTTTTTCATGCTCGCACAAAGCACATTGAGGTGCATTACCACTATGTCAGGGAGAGGCTCTCAGCAGGAGAGATCAGCTTGGCTTATGTGCCAACACAGGACAACCTTGCAGATCTTTTCACAAAGGCATTGTCTCGTGAGAAGCTTGAAGCTTTCCGCAAAGCTTTGGGCTTACTCCCCTTTGTGGACTGATCCTGTCCTCAGGGCATGGCACTTCCCTTTACTCATGTGCCAGCTCTCGTTCACCGCATCACTCCAGGGGGGATTTGTTACCATATACATGTGGTAGTGATGTGTGTGAACACACTAGGACCGCCGGGGCATTTTTTCCCTCTTTAGGAGGTTTTTTCCCCCGTGCATTGTATATACGCCCATCACTCTAGGGCTAACTATTTTTCCATTGCACACTAAGTAACACACTCTCTATTGTGTGCCTTGAGCTTCCTTCGTCTTCTCCAAGCTGTGTGCGTTTCTCTGCAACCCTAATTCCAACAATTTTTAGGTTACATGGTCTACCCAAGCGTATCGTCAGCGATAGAGATGCCAAGTTTACATCAAAATTTTGGACCTCTCTTTTCCAATCTATTGGGTCACAATTAGCCTTCAGCACAGCTTATCATCCGCAGACTGACGGGCAAACTGAAAGAGTTAATCAAGTCATTGAGGACATTCTCAGAGCCTATTGTTCGCAAGAACCAAAGAAGTGGTTACAATATCTACCTTTGGTAGAATATGCTTATAACTCTTCCGAACACAGAAGCATTGGAATGTCACCTTTCAAAGCTCTTTATGGACAGGACTGTTTAGCACCACTGAACTTTTCAGATCCAACCATCAGAGTAGAAGCCTCTAGAAAGATGTTAGAAGATATGGAAGCCCAGACTAGAGCCATTTGCCAGGACATTCAGGCAGCTCAGGATAGACAGAAGCACTATGCAGATAAGAATCGTTCGGAAAGGACTTTCAAAGAAGGGGATAAAGTTTTTCTACGAGTCCGACCTAAGAAAAGCAACTTATCACTAGGCAGATATAAGAAGCTTAACCCAAGGTACTGCGGACCATTCGAGATCATTAAGGTTGTAAGTGACCAGGCCTACAAGCTAAAGTTACCTACAAACTTGAAGGTTCATGATGTATTCCATGTCAGCTTACTCAAACCCTATATTCCCAACCCTGATCAATTCTTGGACTCAAATCAGATAGTCATGCCAGCACAAGGAGTTCTTGAGCTCCAACCCGACTATGTACTTGAAACAAGAGAAAGGAAATTACGCAACAGAACTATCACAGAACATCTGGTAAAGTATAAGGATTACCCTGAAGAAGATGCAACTTGGGAAGACGAATCGACTCTCTTAAAAGATTACCCAAACTCATTCTTCAGATGAGGACATCTCAAATTTTTCACGTTGGGGAGGTTGTAAGGTCTCTGACCCGATCACAAGAGCACCCTTGTACCACGAAATGAATACAATGGAATAAGTTACTATTTTTAGCAGTTTTTCATATTCTGTCAGTGCCATGATGTTTAGAATGTTATAAAGCTTCAAAATGTGAATTAAAATAATTTTTGTGAAAAAATTCCAAAAATAGTAAGTTTTTGGTCACCCGACCCGTCCAGTCTTGACCGTCTCGAAAATCTGCACCCGTAACCCCGAATTTGAAAAAAATGCATTTTCGGACCCCGGGGACTGCTAAATATGGTAGGTACTCGGGCCAGTACGCCTTAGTTAGAGCTTCGTATGGCAATTTACGGCATCAAAATCCGATTCGTATGACCCGTTTTAGCCTAGAACCAAATTTCCTAAAAATTGTCCGGGGAGGCACCGGGGGCCCGGGACTGTGTGGGAACAGGTCCCAGGCCACTCCAGATCATCTTTAGCAGCTAGGGGGCGCCCTCTTGCTTTGTGGGAGTCTTGGGGAAGCTGCCAAGCCTGCAACTCAGTCTCAGAACCAGTTAACCAAGCCAACCTGACACTTGGTGGACAGAGAACTGGACTTGCCATGCTTAACTGGAGAAGCTCCCAGATGCATTTAGCAACCCAGATCGATTTTCAGCCTGTAGGAGCCTATTTAAAGACCTGCATACACACACACACACACACTTATGATCACACAGTGCATACACACACACCCACACACATTGGGGAGGTGCTGCCGAATCACACACCTATTGAAGAGGAAGCTAGGAGGGAGGTGCTGCCGAATTTTCATCTCAAGAGGCTCGATTAGATCAGAAAATCGAGAAGATTACCAGCTCTTAATCACGGTAACAATAGTTTAATTAATGCCATCTGTGAATCTTTTTTTTCTACCATCTAAATTCCTTGTCTATTATGCTTATTCCTAGTCGAAAATCTCTGTGACTATTCTCTAAATTCTCCTTATTCGTACTCTATTATGTAATCATTATCCCATAGCTGAATTATCAGCCATTCTTCACTCTTGATTAATGATTAGAGCATAATTATCAGAATCTTCTCTCTCTAGATAGCATAGTCATTAATCGGTAAGCTAGTATTTGTGCAGATTGAAGAGAATCACTATTGTAATCACTCATTAACATTGTAGCTTAATTGAATTCATTTCTCTTATGCATTAAGACGTAATTAAAGAGAAAATTAATCCATCAATAAGTCTCTAAGAATTGGTTTTTCCTCACACATATGCATAGGGTAAATCTGCATCATCTAATTGCTAGGAAATAGCCTAATCATACTTAATCCAATTCTCTGGTAATTCCAATAATGAAATCCTAATTATTCTTGATCATGCAAGCCGAATAATTATCTTAGAGCCGGTTCCCATAGGATTATGTGCCATCCTTAATGATTGCTTATGAAAGAAATCTAGACTCTCATATAGGAGGGATTAATTGATGTCACTAATCTACCCATTGGACTGTTATGATGCTTGTGAACCTTAGCTCTTTCTCCAAGCTAATCATTTAAAGTAGTGAGAAATGGCCCCGGTTAAGAGGACGCGCTTCGGTGGTGCCCATGATCGCGAAGTAGGAACGAGCAATGTCAACGGAAAGGGAAAGGCTCCCTTGGATGAGCAAATACCGGCCATCTCACGGGCCATCGATGAAGAAGTGGAAGAGGTAGATCATATTTTTTTTCAAGTTGTTTAAATTAACATTGCATACGCTAGTTAGGAATGCTCATATCCCCAAACATGTTGGAGAAATCCGACGGAAACCTCGGCATTGAAATCATTATACATTAAGTTCTAAAGTAGGAAGGTAATGTTTGATGGGTATGCTGTTTGCAAGAGGAAAGAATGTCTGCTAGGAAAAATTTAGCTCGGCATGTTCATTTTATTTCCAATGTTGAATTAGTCCTGACCCCCCTACTGATCACAGGGGGTAGAGTTCCTCGCTAAGGGCTCTTGAATCCACGACTTGCTTTCTATGCGGTGGATACCCACGACTTGCTTTCTATGCGGTGGGAACCCACGTCTTGCTTTCTATGCGGTGGGAGTGTCCATGACGTGCTTTCTATGCGGTGGACATACCTAGTTGTATGGGCAGCTAGGCGACAACGGGAGGAGTGAACTCTCGCTGGAGTGGGGATGTTGTACCTCCAGAACATTGGAATTTTTATGAATAAGTTTGAGTATAATTTTTACTAGAATTCTGTCTTGGTGTTGTTTGCATTACTGGTTGAAGGGCTGTTTTAACGAACCATGTGATTCGAAATTAAACAAGGAATATTTATGTTGAACAACCTTTGTGGTAGTAATTAGGTCACACGATGAAGTGTGAGTGTGGGGGTGGAAAGTGGGGGCTTGGCTCAGGTTGCCAATGCCTACGAGATGGGTGGTCCCGATTGGTCGGGAACTCTCTGTCCCCATAGTGCTTACTCGATATTAGTAACGCTCATTGTCCCTAGAGCGGGGAATTCTCGAGAGTACGTGCCTCTGAAACATGGGAAAAAAGGCAGTCGAGGCTTCTCTCCTCTTGGAAGGTGGGTCTTAGGATCGCTAGATAGTTAAGTACGCTTCCCCTGCGAGGTGGAGCTAGATCTCGTTGCTAGTAGGCTCGAACTCTCGACTCACTTTGTGATGAGAGATCGTCCGCTAGTGAACCATGAACCATTTTGTTTGCTTCCGCTATAGATCTAGTGGCCACCAGGTTTACCATCAGATCCGTTGTTTGATACGACGGGGTGGGGACCTCACACCTAGGCAACACCCCCGATCCAACAAAGCCCAAGGTCAGCGACCCTTTAGTCTAAGTCTAAGCGATGTAGGTGATCCTAGTCTTGTAGTGACGCTGCCATGAGAAACATAACACATGAGTCCAATCACAATAGCACTTCCCAGATGCACAAACAATTCCTTTTCCAAACAGTTAGACTGTACAGGGTCTCTACCCTTACATGTCTACCATAAACCATCTTGATCACTTCATGATCCAATCCAAAACCCATAAACCATAAACCATAATCCAATCACTATCACACGGGTGAGCTCTCCACCCTACTTGGGTGAGGCATGAACAGTCCTGCATAACCACTTTAGAACATAACATGACTGCAAAAATTTCGGTAGCATAACTCAATCCAAAGAAAAAACATAAGCCGCACCGGCTTCCACCATAAAATATCAACCATAATCCATGAGGGAATCTCAGCCCTTAACCATAAATCATAATCACACTGAATCAACTCCCACACTTGGAGTTTGACATATCCCCTGCAATCAATCAGAGTCTACACACATGTGACCCTTAAGGTTTGATTCTTTCATGCATAAAAAGAGTCCGTCCCTAATCATGATATAAAAATTCAATTTTGACAACATCCAACCATGCAAAGTTGATGCATCACATCTGCACTTCATCACTCTAGCACATAGAGTTAGTTTTAACCTAGAAAGGTGGAAAGCAATCATAACTATGCATATGAGGCATCCACATAAATCCATGAGTTTCCATACATTATATGATAACATTCCAACACCATAAACATGATGCAAAACAACTTCAACCTTTAGGTCAACCATAGACCATAACTTCACACATATGCAAAAACAACTTTCTGACATTTTCGAGAGCATGCAAATGAAAGTGTTTGACCTCAAACCAATGCATCAAGTTCAGATCCATGATATAGACTATCACTCCATCACGTCACTTTGACAATATGATACTAACCCCCAAAGAAAGTCAATTTATCCATATCTGCCTATGCGGTTCGGAATGTTTAACCATATACTCTCATGTAAGTTAGAGCCATCTAATAATTAAAATAAACTCAACAAAACAAAACATAAAACATATCAAAACGGCTTGGTTAACTCACGACGTCATGTGGTATCCCCCTTTAATAGCACTCCTACGCGTGTAGGTAAAATTGATAATAGAGTAATTAATAACTCGCATTCCCGAAATGATAACGGAGACCTAAATTCATTTATCATCAAGTTTTATCAATATTTTCAATTGGTTAAGTGGGTTTTGTCCATCCTATGAATCTATATATTAGTTCTCCAAGGAGCCTGGAGTCAAAAATTTTGGTTGTGTAGTGGCCAGCAGTCTGTTTTCTGACTATATCTCTTAACTCATGCATGTTTTTCACGTGACACATAAGAGATAAAAAATTTTATATGATGTATTTTATCTATGGTATAAAGGGTTCGGGCTGATTCATAACATTTTGTGATTTATGACCAAAACAGTATTCCTACCGCTTCTATGACGTGAAACAAAAAGCGCTTTTTTATGCACGTGCGTGACTATAACGGATCTTGTGAATAAATCAACGTTAAAAACATGATAAAACACTCATGAGGAAATCTTGTATGTACTTGGTTAATCCATACATACACTCGTATACAAAAAAACAATCATCGAGAGGGTGACTACGCAAAAAAAACGACATAGAGAGAGAGATGATGACTATGAAGTTTATGGTTTCTCACCGTGCTTTCGGATTGATTTGGGTTGTCAAAAGGCTTCTTGCTTTGCCGCAAGAGAGCGATGATGAGAGCTACGTAGAGGTATCCGCCATGAAAACTTCTGGAGAGTGCGTATGCTGTGAAATGAGAGAGAAGATAATAAGCAAATAGAGAGAGAGAGAGTATCCTTCTTCTTCTTCTTCACGAGAGAGAAGAGTTTAAGGAGATGTGATGAAGAGCTTGCACCACTCCGTATAATATATAAGTAATTCTGACGTCAAATCAAGAGAGCTTCCGCGTCTGAGAGTGTATCTATCTTTTCAAGTGAAAGAAGAGAGGTCTTTATATAGGCTCTCAAGGCCAAAAGCACTAGCTAAGAATAGAGTGAGGCAAGGAGAGACAAGTTCGCGCACCTTCGTGGCTTACTATTAAGAATAAAAAATTTTAAAAAAATTGAGTTTTTTTTTTTAGGACACGAATTTCGATGCTTGATTTAGAGACTCTAAGAAGAATCTTAGCTTCCAAGAAAAGAGTTAGCTCCTCCTCTCTTTTCTAAAAAGACTATTTCTTTCTTAAAAACAAGCCTTTGCTTTTTGGTGGTCAACTCTCCCACTTACCATTCAATTTTTACATTAAATTTGACCATCCGAACAGTATCTAACCAACTAATAAAACCGTAGCTAGACTACGCCACACCGTAACATCTGACATAATTATGGCTTTCCAATACTGTCAACCAAAATTCGACGAAATAGATATTGAAAGTTATTTTTCTAATTTTTAAAAGAGACCCAAAAATTGGGAATCTTACAAGGTTGATCTGTGTTGAAATCTTCAATATTAATCTCACCAACTCGTTGCTTAAACAATTGAACTCTTTTTCCTGCAATAGGCACCTTGAGCCCAGTGCCATCAAGCTCACATAAGTTATAGGTCGCATTATCATAAAAATGAAGTACTACATACGGTCCAAACCATCGTTTAACCATCTTCCGCATTGCAGTGTACTGGTTCTCCAGACTACTGTCATATACAAGGATCCAATCCCCATCTTTAATTGAGGTCATAGTCTATGCTTACCATCAAATGCTGCTTTATTCTTCAACCTCCTTCCTTAAGCTTTACTTTAGCATGTTCAATATCTTCCTGAAGCCTTTCAAGTTGGCTCATGCGCAAAGCAAGCAAATCTTCTGTAGACATACGGGTAGAAGCATGTTAACGTGTCACTGAATATGTTGTCCCGGACAGTGCTAGTTACTTGTGCTTGTCCTTTGAATTTCAAATGTTCCATAAAAATTTATTTTCCCTCCTCATGTGCTTCTGTTTTCAGTTTACTGAAGACGACGTGGAGAGTCTCTTTCTCTCTCTCTCTCTCTCTCTCTCTCTCTCTCTCTCTCTCTCTCTCTCTCTCTCTCTCTCTCTCTCTCTCTCTCTCAGACTAGCAGGCGGTTTGCTGAGTCTTGCTCTCTCTCTCATTCGTTCCTTGCACCGGGAATCCTCCCTGAGAGATTAGTTGTCAAAGCTGAGCTCTTTCTCTCGTTCTGACACAGACCTACAAAAATGGAGAACCAGCAGCCAACATTATTACCACTAGCTCCAATGCTGGAAATGGAGTCGTACTATAATCTGACGGTAAGCAAATCTGATGTGTAGCCCACCCACTCCAAATGAATTCATTGGTTTTTTTGGTCACATCTTTAGTTTTCTAAGGGCATTTATTCATAGTATGTGTATTACAACATCAACTGTTGACAGCTACACATTTAAGTGATTTTAAGTAAGTAACATATTATGCACGTCTACAGTTCTCAGGAAAAAGTAGAAGAGAGCCACTACAGGCAATGAATTACAACTCCCAAGATCCAACTCTTTGTGTAATCAGGGAATATGAGAGTAAGAAAGAGGAAACAACGGAGCAGAAACAAATGAAATTTGAGCGACAACATCATGCCCTCAACGATGAGGAGAAAAAGAAAATCTTCTCCGAGATTGTGAGAGCTTTCAAGAGGAGGACTGAAGGTTTTAGTACAAAAGCAAAGTGGGAAATCTGGAATCTTGTTGCTCAGCATCCGCATGCTCAGGCGATCCATGATGAGTCTTTCCAAGAGGAGGCTGCTGTACATACCGCAATTGTCTCCAATGTCCGCAGCACACTGGCTACCGTCAAGCAGCCAGGTTCCAATGAGGAGTTGTTTTTGAAGAATGCAGCATTGCAGATGATGTTGAATTCAAAGGAAAACATGTCTATTGCAAAAATTGCCAGGGTCCTAAATATCAATCGTCGCACCTTGCACAAGGCAAAATCACGACAGGCGAAGCCCGATGTTGATGGTCGATTTTTTCATTGGTTGCATGTCACAAGCAACACCGTCATAGCCCTATCACAAATGAAATTAAGGAATTGGTCTACACATTTTGGAAAGTGGAGACTCACGTCTCATCAAACAAGAAGGATGTTTGTCGAAAGAGGATGGGGAGGAACAGGTACATAGAACACCCAGTGCACCTCCTAGACGAGCCTCAGGTGATCAATCAAATACTTGTACCATAACTTATGCATTTTATGCATTGCTTCTCTGTTGAGGTATAGGCGCCTGTGCCTTACCCGGTCGCCCAGGAGTCTGGGCGCCCACTGACTTGTATACCTTATGCATAGCATAAGTGTATAGGAGGCTGCTCACTCTTTGAGTCTCCCCACCCATATCTGTGTGTCGTGTGTCTCCTTCTCTCTCTCACTCTCCGTCTGTGGTGCTCTCTGATCCCCTTCAATTGGTATCAGAGCGACAGGTGTGAGAGAGTAGATGGACGGCTTCGCGATGAACTCGTCGGCTATGACGGAGAGGTCACAGATCTGAGCAAAGAAATAGAGGACGCTTGTGGACAGCCATACAGAGGCTTGCAGGAGATCTCTCAGGAGCTTCCTAGTGCTCACACATCAGTCCACAGTTCCTCTACAGATCAGCCCATTGTGTACAGCATCTTTCCTCTTCTCGGCAAGCTTTGCAACGGCTACATCGGTGACAGATTGGAGCTTGGAGCTTCCATAGACGTGGAAGCATTGTGAGATTGATACATTCATCTCACGCATCAAGGTGGGAAGTGAGTTTGAGCCTTTCTATGAGCTCAAAGAAGCACAGAAGAAAGTCGTTCAGTTTTTGGCAGTTTGACAGCAGACTACTGTTCTGCTCATAACTTGAGCTACAAAGCTCTGATTCCAAAACTTTTTGGTTCAAAATGGAGCTGGATTTAAGCTCTGCGACTTTGTAGAAGGAATTGTTTTCTGATTTGGAGTGCAGGTGGGTCTGAAATTAAAAACACAAAGACTATTTTTCAGGACAGTTTCGGGCTCTGTTGTTTTCTTTGCTGCAGACAGCTTACCCGTGCACACTGCAGGTAGCAGGCACATATGAGTTGTTACAAGATCGGGTTTGACTCCCAGGTATAGGTTGAGTCTAGTACTCCCAAAGGTGTTTCCAGTTGCAGTTAAGTGGTTCTTCTGCAGTGTTGTGGCTTGTATGCATAGTCTTTGAGCGGGTAATGCTCTATGTATGCTTATGTGGTGAGCAATAGATCTTGTGAGCAAGTGCAGAGGTTGGTTGTGGATGACATATATGGTCACATGTGGTACTCTTTGTGAGCATTTGTTGGACACAGGTTTGCAGAGCATATTCATGTATGTTGAATGTAGTTTGATGCGCATTGATTGCTCATTGTATTGAGCTTCTAGGACAGTGGTTATTTTGTGTTGATAGCCATTGTGCGTCGAAACTCTGGCAAAATTTTCCCATGAGTTTTATGCGCATCATTTATGCGATCTAGGTAGAGATTGCGGGTTGCACTCAGCATTTGCGTGCGGTGTTCTCTGCAGGTGGGAGATTTGTGCGTGTGTATGCATCGATACCGCACAGTGTGGGCTTGGTGATTATCTCACAGTTTGACAGGCATACAGTTATCTTGGCACACTCAGAAGAGTGAATATTGTGATGTATGCTTGTGTGGCTACGAGCTAGGTAGCTGGATTCGAGAACTAATGGCTTGAGGTTTTTCAGCAGGTTTCAGCTACAGGTTTACAAGTTACAGGCAGGTTTGAGGGCTTATTTGGGTGCTGAATTTTCAGCCATTGTTTCCTCTTTACAAGTGTCCATGTATGGCTCAGTTGTAGGCTGATTTGGGACACGTTTGTGACCTGTTTATGCAGCTATTTAAGAGAAGAATTTTGGGACTGTTTTGGGCCTGATTTGCAGCCATATTTTACAACCCCAAAATTCAGCTCTTAAACAGCTGCATAAACAAGTCACAAGCGTGTCCCAGATCAGCCTACAACTGAGCCATACATTGGACACCTGTAAAGAGGAAACAATGGCTGAAAATTCAGCACCCAAATAATCCCTTAAACCTGCCTATAACTTGTAAACCTGTAGAGCTGAAACCTGCTGAAAAACCTCAAGCCATTAGTGCTTGAATCCAGCTACCTAGCTCGTAGCCACACAAGCATACATCACAATATTTACTCCTGTGAGTGTGCCAAGATAACTGTACGCCTAACAAACCGTGGGCTAATCACCAAGCCCACACTGTACGGCATCGATGCATACACACGCACAAATCTCCCACCTACACAGTACACCGCACGCAAATGCTGAGTGCAACCTGCAATCTCTACCTAGATCGCATAAATGATGCGCATAAAACTCCTGGGAAAAGGAGAGCTCTTGCTAGACAGGGACGCTACTTTTCATGTCACTCCGTATCATGACTAGTTCAGTAGCTATTCTAGCAGAGTGCATGGTAGTGTGCGATTGGCAGATGGGTCACTGCATGAGATTGCTGGTTCAGGAAATGTGAGACTGTCAATACCGAGCGGTGCATCGTACGTGCTCAAAGATGTGCATCATGTGCCAGATTTGACGATGACTTTGATCTCTGTTGGTCAGCTCAGGGATAGTGGATGTCGGGTATCGCTGTTTGAGCGATCTTTTGCATTGCATTTCGGTTCGTTGGTGATTACGAGAGGTGCTAGAGTTGGCACATGGTACCCATTGCACGTAGTACCAGTGCGAGATGGTTGAGTCTCAATCTTGTTACAGCCGTGCACAGAGCGAGAGACCCGGACAGTCTCTTTTGCTCATGGTTTGCAGGGTGCTTTGCATGGAGTGCAGAGTAGTGAGCTCGTTGTGCACACATTTGGGGCACGACTTGAGTAGTCACGCAGAGAGGTGACAGAGTTAGACATACATGCTTTGCTAGTGACTGAGCAAAGCACAGAGTTAGTTGTGCAAGATACTCCTATGCAGGATAGACAGGTAGAGCGGTCTTGCTCTAGTGAGTCACGATAGGAGGACCTTGCGCAAGAGTCTATGCATAAGGAGTTAGAGCATGAGAGCTCTAGTGAGTCACAGCAGATTGAGTGGTTATGTTTGCAGTGGATGACTACTGTTTAAGAGCTGAATTTTGCGGCTGTTTTGGGGCTGATTTGCAGCCATATTTTATAGCCATACAGGAGCTTGGTTTACTCTACAGGAGCCTCGTACACTTGGCATTTGGGATTTGCATCATTGCCATTTGTGGGAGCTTTATGCTCACAGATTGTCTCACATATTTTGCATCGTGACTTTGCCATATTCTTGGACAGTTGGCAGGTGCTGAGACATTGATTTTGCTTTCTAGTTTGCTACATTGTGCTCATGGTAGAGACAGGTGAACACTCAGATTATGATCTCTCCGAAATGCGCATGTTTGATGGGTCAGACTTTGCAGCATGGAGAGAGTGTATGCTTGATGCATTGACACAGCGAGGGTTGCATGGACCATTGAGTGGTGATGCAGGTAGACCTTCATGCTATTCTGACAATCAGTGGGTAGGAGCTAGATGAGATGGCATTATCTACGATATGGTTGCACCTTGCGGAGTCTATATTTGCTCTTGTTATGTATGAGACGACTACGAGAGAATGTTGGCAGAGATTGCATGAGATGTATGACAAATCTGAGTCATCTGAGACTCTTGTGAGACAACAACATTCACTTATAGTAGTCAATATGTGTGAGACTTTCGAGTCTAGAACAATGACGCATGAGAGACAGCGTTCTCATTCGTGTCGACACTTGAGATGTTGACACTGTGGTCACACAGGGCACATTAGACGGTGATGCTTTTGTCGTATGAGACAGCACAAGAGACAGGCTAGTCTCAAGGATGCAGTAGATGCTATAGGCTCCGTTGACTTGACAATTGTAGGATCAGATATAGTGTCTCGGTACCCTAGTGACAGTGAGGTCACATTTGCTTCCTATATTACTCCTGATTTTTTGACGTCTGAGGATAGTGCACTTCTTTTGCAGTGGGTGCTAGACAGGGACGCTACTTTCCATGTCACTCCGTATCGTGACTGGTTCAGTACCTATTCTAGCAGAGTGCATGGTAGTGTGCGATTGGCAGATGGGTCACTGCATGAGATTGATGGTTCAGGAGATTTGAGACTGTCATTACCGAGCGATGCATCGTACGTGCTCAAAGATGTGCGTCATGTGCCAGATTTGACGATGAGTTTGATCTCCGTTGGTTAGCTCAGGGATAGTGGATGTCGGGTATCGCTTCTTGTGCGATCTTTTGCGTTGCATTTGGGTTCACTAGTGATTGTGAGAGGTGCTAGAGTTGGCACATGATACCCATTGCACGTAGTACTGGTGCGAGATGGTCAAGTCTCAATCTTGTTACAACCATGGAGAGAGTGAGAGACCCGGACAGTCTCTTTTGCTCATGGATTGTAGGGTGCTTTGCATGGAGTGTAGAGTAGTGAGCTCGTTGTGCACACACTTGGGGCACGACTTGAGCAGTCCAACAGAGAGGTGACAGAGTCAGACATGCATGCTTTGCTAGTGACTGAGCAAAGCAGAGAGTCAGTTGTGCGAGATACTCCTATGCAGGATAGACATGTAGAGCGGTCTTGCTCTAGTGAGTCAGAGTACGTTGTGCAAGAGCCTATGCATAAGGACTTAGAGCATGAGAGCTCTAGTGAGTCACAACAAATTAAGTGGTCATGCTTGCAGTGGATGATTGCAGAGGAGGCTGAGATGTCAGCGATTATGCAGTCATTCACTATAAACGTGACCACTCAATCTGTTGTGACTCACTAGAGCTCTCATGCTCTAACTCCTTATGCATAGACTCTTGCACAACGTCCTCCTGTCGTGACTCACTAGAGCAAGACCACTCTACCTGTCTATCTTGCATAGGAGTATCTCACACAATTGACTCTCTGCTTTGCTCAGTCACTAGCAAAGCATGCATCTCTGACTCTGTCACCTCTCTGTGTGACTGCTCAAGTCGTGCCCCAACTGTGTGCACAACGAGCTCACTACTCTGCACTCCATGCAAAGCACCTTGCAACCCATGAGCAAAAGAGACTGTATGGGTCTCTCGCTCTCTGTATGGTTGTAACAAGATTGAGACTCAACCATCTTGCACCAGTACTACGTGCAATGGATACCATGTGCCAACTCTAGCACCTCTCGCAATCACTGGAGAACCCAAATGCAACATAAAAGATATCTCAAGCAGCGATACCCGACTTCCTCTATCCCTGAGCTGACCAACAGAGATCAAACTCATCGTCAAATCTGGCACATGACGCACATCTCTGAGCACGTACGGAGTCAGACATGCATGCTTTGCTAGTGATTGAGCAAAGGAGAGAGTCAGTTGTGTGAAATACTCCTATGCAGAATAGACAGGTAGAGCGGTCTTTCTCTAGTGAGTCACGACAGGAGGACGTTGTGCAAGAGTCTATGCATAAGGAGTTAGAGCATGAGAGCTCTAGTGAGTCGCAACAGATTGAGTGGTCATGTTTGCAGTGGATGATTGCAGAGGAGGCTGAGATGTTAGCGATTATGAATTCATTCCTTTCTATGCTCGACAGTGAGCATGGGGATATAGTTGTGCAGGATATGTCTTCCAGCAGACACCTAGAGCAGCTGGTTTGCTCTGAGTTTGCACGACAGGTTGATGCGTCTTTTGCGGACAGTCAGGAGATTCATGTGGCTGACACGCCTTGTCATTCAGAGATGCGTATTGCCAAGGATATATATGTTGATGCATGCTCCATAGAGCTAGCAGAGCCCGCTAGCATTGCATCGGCATTCGGTGGTCTCATGTATGAGATGATGATCTTGAGACCGGATATCGCAGCTGCAGTGGGAGCATTTGCAGTTGGGGTTGTCAGTCATTTGTTGACTGATGATTGCATAGTGCACGAGGGAGATATGCAGGTATTGCGTACATACTTGCAGTACGTGTGCGATACGTCTGGTGGTGTATGGACTTACACGGGAGCAGGACAGCCTGATGCACACGATCACAGTCAGCGAGTGGGCATCAGTTGAGAGAGATTTCTCTCGCCTTTTGTAGTCTTTAGACTAGGTTCCCTTGCTTAAAGGCACAGTCGCCTTTAAGTGGGAGGTTGTTGGGGTATAGGCCCCTGTGCCTTGCCTGGCCGCCCAGAGTCTGGGCACCCACTAACTTGTATACCTTATACATAGCATAAGTGTATAGGGGGCTGCTCACTCTTTAGAGTCTCCCCACCCATGTATGTGTGTTGTGTGTCTCCTTCTCTCTCTCACTCTCCGTCTGTGGTGCTCTCCGATCCCTTCAATCTCTAGTGCTTAGTAACTTGTATATGCTGATCAATAGCATACTGATCTGTAGACTTTTGCTAGTTAGCATATGGAGTATGATAGTTAGCATGTCTTGGGTTCTAACTAGCATACAAAGCTAGTTGGTTAACACAATATGTATGCTAATTAACATACCTCGTATGCTAGTTACGTACCTAGTATGCTCAATTGCATGATAAGTACGTTGTCTGATAGAAAGTGATTATGATAGTTAGCATATGGAGTTTGCTAGGTAGCATACGGAGTATGCTAGTTAGCAGGCCTTCAGTTCTAAATAGCATATAGAGTTAGTTGGTCAACACAAAAGGTATGCAAGTTAACACCGCTATTGCTAGTTAGCACCTAGTATGCTCACTAGCATGATGGGTATGCTACTTAAGACAAGGGTTATGATGGTTAGCTATAACTAGCAGCTGAGTTGGGTATGCTAGTAAGCATATGGAGTATGCTAGTTAGCATGCCTTATGCTCTACCTAGCATATAAAGTTATCTAGTCAGCACAAGATGTATGCTAATTAACATCATTTATGCTAGTTAGCACCTAGTATGCTTGATAGCATGATGGGTGTCCTAATGCGTATAATAGTTAGCATAGTGAGTATGATAGCTAGCATATGGAGTATGCTAGTTAGCATATAGACTGTGCTAGTTAGAATATGGACTCTTAGCATATGGGCTCTGCTAGTTAGCATGCCTTGGGTCCTAAATAGCATACAGAGCTAGTTGGTTAACACAATATGTATGCTAATTAACATACTGAGGTGGTCCAGGGCGGGCAACAAGAGAGGCAACCTCTAAACACCCCTCAAGGCTCCGGTCCTGCTCAATTGGGGCTGGGGCAATCACAAGCACAACACAACAACAAACCCACAGCCAAACCCAAACAAGATAGGGGCACCACCTAGTTATGGTATGCGAACTAGGACGCAATGAGAGATTTTGGTACAACCAAGAAGATGCACCACACAACATACACAAGCAACTTCACACCAAGACACACACAAAATGGACCAGAGAGAGCTAGAGCAAAGGGAAGAGAGAGAGTTGCGTAATACCTTATTTGTGACTTGGAAATGGAGATGGTTCGTTATGATGCTATCGTAGAACTTGTACAAAACTCACTCAATGCTTAGTGATTGCTAAACATTGCCAAAACACACACACACTGTCTTAGGGTGTGGGAGACCTCTCACCACAATACCCTCTTACAATGGACAAAAAACTGGCAATGAAAAACACACTAAAACACTTTCTAAAATCAAGATCAACTGATAAAAACTCAAAATACACAAGTCACCTTGAATTCACCAAACCGTATTGCACAAATGGAAGGACGAAGATTTGAACGTCGAATAACGTCTTTGATG
Organism: Adiantum capillus-veneris; assembly: GCF_014529385.1. Lineage (NCBI taxonomy): Eukaryota > Viridiplantae > Streptophyta > Polypodiopsida > Polypodiales > Pteridaceae > Adiantum > Adiantum capillus-veneris. Next base: position 84,511,547 of record NC_140940.1, on the reverse strand, counting down.
CACCAAACCTCAATTTATTGATGATGAAGGAGCATATACAATAGTGGTTTTGAGATTTGTGGAACTCACGCTCTCTCACTTGCAATGTGTAGCTTGAAGACTTCTCTCACACCAAGAGTGAAGCTCACAAGTGGTTGCTACACCTAAGTCTCTCCTCACGCATAGAGTGTTGGGGTGCTATGTGAGATGTTGGAGGTTGTTTTACAAGAAGGAGAGGGGCCTATTTATAGGTTGGAGACCCCTCTTTAAGATTATTGGAAATCCTAATTTACAAGCTAACAAATCAGGATTATGATTTTTTTGAATATCAAAACATTGCGGGCCTTCTTTGTCTGCTTGAGTCATGGATGTGGGCTCAAAAGAGAGCATTATTGATGGTAGATAAGGTGAAAGTAAAGTAAGGAGAGAGAGAGAGAGAGAGAGAGAGAGAGAGAGAGAGAGAGAGAGAGAGAGAGAGAGAGAGTTACTATACACATGTCTTGAGGTGAGGTGTCTTTTATGGTTAGGTCAATGGCTATTTTATGTTAGTATGTTAGTGGTTAGTGTTAGTAATCACTAGAAAGTTAATGATATATTTACAATGGGTAGAATGGGGGAAATGGTTGAAGTAAGACGGTTGAATGAAGTGAGAAAATCCTTGTGATGGTGAAGCTTGAAGAAGTTTTGGACTTACTTGTGTAGGTTCTCAAAATGACTATCGATCTTCTTCTTCGTCTTCCCTTCTTTACGCCACCGCCGCCAAGGTTGATTATCGTGATGAAAATGGTAATTCCGTTGATGAGATCTCTTGATTTGCAGAGGTTAAGCATGGTACACATGCTGAATTTATGTATATATATAAGGAGTAAGATGGAATTGTACTTTGGAGATAATAGAGAGAGGCATAGAGATGGTGTATCTACATGGAGAGCTCATATGAGAGCTATGGGACTAAGTGGGGAGGTTAATGGTGAAGAAGGTGAGGGAAACCATAGAAGGTGCAGGTTTGAGTGAGGGATTGAGAGGAATGTGTGTGTGTAGGAGTGTGGAAAGAGGTGAGAGAAGACTATGGGCTACTTGTGAGAAAAGTGGGTAGATTGGGGTCCACTCAAAAAATCATATCTCACCGCTCGTAGCTCCAAAAATCATGAAAAAATTTGAGGTGATTATTCAGAGTGTGGGCTACATTTTCTTTTTTGACCACCACTCCAAATTAGGAGTGGAGGTAGGTGCCAAAATTCTCACCAAAAATCCTTTGTTTATGCCTGCAAAAGTCTTTTAGTGGCCCCCTCCTTTGTTGAATTTGTACAATGCATCCAAGAGTGAGCCCCTCCTTTGTCATATCATAATACAAAGCATCCAAGTTGCCCTTGACCCATGCATGGAGGAGGATTATTGGTGAATAAAGAAATATATACATGGTGGGACTAGTGTATGGACTATTCATGGACTTTAGCTCAGGACTTTAGCTCAATGAGCACATGGTGTTAGAATAATGAGTAAAAATAATAATAAAAATATGGAGGAGTTATAGATATCGAAAGATATTGGAATCATATGATATGGTCTCTCTTTGAATTATTTTGGGTGAAAGAGGAAAAGGTATGCAAGTAAATAATATAATAAACGTGACCAATGAGTAGAAATCAATTTTTTGTTTTCACGAGGGTGAGGGTGAAAATGTGGGAGTGATTTGCATAAAGGAAAAATATAAGGCTAGAGTATGTACATATTAGCAAAAAATATACTTATGGTGCAAGAGGATGAAAGAAGGTAAATTTAATAAAACACACACCTAGGTATAAATATTTAAATAAATATCAAAATAATTATAAAAATCCCTATATTTAGGCCACATATATAATGAAATATTTACACACAAATGGGCCATAATATTTTTATTTTTATTTTAAATTTATTTTTTTGGCTCAACTAGCCCAGTGACTAGCTAGCTGAGGGTTTTTAAGGAGATATGGGAAAAGTCCCGTAACTCACACACGCCTATGTACAGTGAAATGGTAGGGATAGCCATAGTGTTTGGGTGAATTTGGTAGGGTGAGGTATCTTACTATGGCAATTACAGAGAGCCGAAAAACGGCTATCAATACCTATTATGCTAGTTAACATACCTAGTATGCTCGTTAGAATATGGAGTATGCTAGTTAGAACTAGCAGCTAGGCTGGGTATGCTAGTTAGCATATGGAGTATGCTAGCTAGCATGCCTTGTGTTCTACCTAGCATACATAGCTAGCTAGTGAGCACAAGATGTATGCTAATTAACATAATTTTTGCTAGTTAACACCTACTATGCTCAACAGGAGTATGCTAGTTAGCATGCCTTGTGCTCTACCTAGCATACAGAGCTACCTGGTAAACACAACACTCGTTATGCTAGTTAACATACGTTGTTGCATGCACATTAGGATGTTGATTGTCACTATGATTTGTTTTCATGAAATTGCTGGATGTCCTAGTTAGCAATCTGAATACTGATCATCATTTAGATGTTGCAGGTTGAGTTCCTTCGTAGATTCAAGGAAAAACATCCAGATTGCAAGATTGGCATGAGAATGTTTGAGATGTTGAAGCCATTCTTTTGCAGGTGGATGAAGGATAGATACACATGCTGTTGTGAATACCATGTGAAGATGTAGTTTTTGAAGGACACACTGAACCACATGCGCTCTCGTGCTTTTGGGATGCATAGAGCAGGTTGTGACTGTATATGCAGTATCTGTGCCCTAGGTGAGAACATTAGCAATGGTTGCTTGGCTTCACATCACACTTTCAAAGGTGTCACATATATGTGGGAGTCTATTCTCTGTCCAAATCCCGTAGATGCAGTTTTCCATAGAAGGGAATGCTTGATGGGAGAGTGTTTGACATGTGGAGTGAATACGTTCGAATTATGCTGCTTGGAGACAGCAAAGCCAGGTAATAGTATTAATGTGAAAGTATTTTCATATGTACAAGCTCAAGACAAGCATGGAAATAGTAACAAAAAAAAGATCTTTTGCACAAAGAAATGCAGTGCTGGGAGTTTCTTCAACTCTTGAAGACCAAGTTGGAGCTCTTTATCACTCATAACTATGTGGCTTGATGGAAAGGACAACAATTCAAGGATTGCCTTCTTCAGTTTCCGGACGATGTCGTCGTGTCAGTTGTTGATTTTGCAGAGAATTATGCCTTCAAGGAACAAAATGAGATTCACTCAATGCATTGGCACTTTAGTCAAGTAACCATTTTTGTACACATAACATACTACCCGCAGGGCAGGGGAGGTAGTCAAAACCATCCACTTCTTCATATCAGATGACAAGGTGCATGACACGTTGTCGTGCCGCTCCGCTCCCATGACAAGAAAAGGAACAAAGGAATGCTGATCAAGAGTATTTGAATCCTGCATGGTTAATGAACAGTTATAAGGGCTTGCTAACAAGCCAGTTTTTAAGCTAAAAGTGTGCCAAATGCGACTCTAAGGGTCAGAAGATGTCTTGGTAATGCTAAATAGTGAGTATTCTTGAAGTGGTCATAGCTGGGGTTTGATTAATCCAAGCTGAAGTACTCAAAAAGCTCTACATGCCTGTCTTTATGGCTCGTCAATCGGAGCTATGGGTAAGAAGTTATGACAGTTTTAAGTTGAGTCAGTAGCAGATCTATACCGGATTGGGCAACTGCAGCTGAGGGGGCAAAAATGAAATGAATGCATCGGGCTGAAGTGCTCACTATGTGGAGCGCATCAATCTTTTCAGATCAGTGATCGGAGTTCCAGTTACCAAGATATTGGCCGGTAAATATTCACCAGGGGCTAGTTCTGTACCACTCCGGTTCGCTCGGCCAACGAGCTGCAGCTGGGATTTTGGAATGCATGGAGCAGTAATTGGTTTGAGTAGTATCACATTCAGAATGTTGATACGAGCATCGAACTTCAAGAAGATAATGCCGTGTTTGGCAGTGCTTTGCTAGCTATGTATGCCAAATTTGGTGCCGTAAATTTTGCAGAGCTTCGTGTCTGGAATGTCGTCTTTTGGAATGCAATAATTGCAGGCGATGCCTTGGTTGGTATGTGTACAAAAATAATGCGAGAATTAAAAATTATCAATAATGTTATCATGCTTGGCGTTGCCTTGGCCGAATGTATACAACATTGCATGGCCGGAAAGTGTGTCCGAATGCCGCCAATGAAGGAAGCTTTGGTCGGGGAAGAAATTTAGTGCTTGACAATACCTTTGCCGATATGTATGCCAAATGTGGTGCCCTACAAGGGCATAAAACCCTCCACCCAAAGCTAGGCCGGCCGTCCAAGGCCATAAGCCTATGGCCGCCCACTAAGCAAAGGCCGCCCATTTAGTAAAAAAAGATTTGTTTTTAACCCTAATGTGAAGGGAATTAAAAAAACAGGAGGATGATGGCATGGAGAATAAGCCAGGGGCGAGCAACGCTACAAGGGAAGAATTGCTCGCGATAACCAGGGAGGTGCTCGAATGGCAGCGCTCATGAAACGAAGAATGCTGAGGGACGCCTCGCGCACGGTTTTGGCACCGGCCGCGCCGGATTTGGTGAAGGTCCGAAATCACCACCCACGTCAGCAAGAGGCCGGACCCATTAGCGACATCACTAATGGGTGCCTTGCCATTTTTAGAAAAGCATGCCCCATGCAGCAAAGGGGAGGCTAATATAAAAGCAATAGGAATGACCCTAGGGAGGGGGGGATCATCTTCTCTTGCCATGAGTTCTCTCTTCAAAGAAAGGGTAAGCCAAGGCTCATAAGCGGGGGGGAAGCTCTTATCATCATCATCATCACAAGTAAGCTCTCTCTATCTCTCTCCGGGGGGAGGGAACCTAAGCTCTTATTATCATAAGCTTGGATAAGGGAGCTACCTCCTCATCATCGTGAATTCTAATCCTCCTCATAAGCCCGATGCTAATCCTCATAAGCCCGATGCTAATCCTCTCATAAGCTCGAAGCTAATCTCCTTAATCCATCCTAATCTAAAGCTCTCAAGCCTAAGCTCTCTAATCAGAAGCTTAAGCAATCAAATCCATCCTGATCTTAAGCTCTCGAGTTTAAGCTCGCTAATCAAAGTTTCCCCAAGCTCTCTAAGCCAAGCTTCTCGAACCTCAAGCCACAAGCCATCATAATCCTAATCTCGCTATCATAAGCCATCAAAACCTTAACCGGATAATCTTAAGATCTCCAGTCCATAATCTCGAACCTCATTAGCCACCTAAGCCCAATCAAATCCGGAATTAATCCATAAATCCTAGCCGAACTTTCTCGGATCAACCAAGCCAAAGCTCTGGATATCATTAAGCCTTGATTAGCCATTCGAACCAAACCAAACTTAAGGCGGATCACGATAAACCCATTCAAATCAGAGATTTAAGCCATAAACCTTAAGCCAAATCAAACGGGCATTGGCAGACGAAAGTTCTTGAGCCTTACTGGCAAGAAGCAGAAGGCGATACAAAGCAGGTCATTGATAATTTCTTGTTAGCACCTGGACTAAGATAGGTTTTATCTTGTAAGGAGCATTAAGCCTCCATTAACGATTGATTAATGATGACTACTGTGGATTAACTAGAATTAAGAGTACCGTTTGTTTTAAGCTGTGTATCGTTAATTGTGTCTGTTGCATCTCTTTTCCCCACACCTCTCACAACCAGGGACCCGGTGCCTTCCCGGCTCACATATCGCACAATTATCCCCCAACATTCTTGGTGAACCCAACACGAAACGAGCCGTGGTGCAAGGTAAAGATGGAGAACTTAGAGCAGATGACGAAGTTGATTGCAGAATTAAGTGCAAACAATTTTGATGATAAGTTATCAGTTCCAGAGTTTTCAAAGATGCTTCAATTGGTTCAAGGATCTCTGCTTGAAGTGGAGACTGTAAAGAAGAAAAATCAAATCGATGAAGCTTTGGATGCAGTATACGACGAGAGACGACTCTTTGATGGATATGATCCAGAGGGCTACCTAGAGTGCTATGAGCTGGAGACCAAAGGTAAGAGGGATACCAGAAGAATTGATGATCGAATCTTTTGAGCAGTTAGTGAGTTCAGATGTGAAGGAGCAGATTCAAGAGGTTACCAGAGCCTGCAGTGGAAACTGGGAGTATTTCAAAGAAGTTATTGTGCAAGCAAGTTATGAGCAGTATGAAAGCTATCAGGAACAGAGTACAAGTCTACCGGACTACGCAGATATCCGAGGGCAAGTACGATCCCAGTTAGAAGCTGTGATTGATGAGTTTATTGTGCAGGATGCTACCTTCTTACAGGCTAATGATGAAGACATAGTCAAAGCTGTGTATGAAAAGTTGGGTCTTGCAGATGTCGTGCATAAAGTAGAAGTCTTTGAGCGTGAGTCTTTACAGCTTCAAGATACAGAAGGTGATTTTTGCCAAGAACATATACCTGTAGTACAGGAGGACAAGAGATCAGTAAATCAAAACAATGAAGTGGCTAAAGCTCAAGAGAAAATCGTACACATGAATGAGTGCATCCATATTCAAGTAGACATGCATGAATATTCGGTTACAACTGATACGTTTGCTACTGACTCGGAATCAGAGCAAATTGTTTTTGGTACAGATTCTATCATAGAGGTGAATGATGATACTGATACAGGTTTTTCCAAAGAGTTGATTAATGATGCAAATGTCATAGGTCAAAGCAGGGCTTCTGTTGAGAGCAGCACGACCATGGTTTTTGGTATACCAGATTTATCGAATTTGGATGTACCAGATTTTGAGGACTTGACTAAGCAAGAGTATGTGCTTGAAGATCTGCAAAATGTTGATTCAGAGGGGGTGTAGACTCCTTCATTGAAAAGCTGTTGTGAAGCTGAGCTACCAAAGTGAAAAATTGAACTCGAATGTGATGATGCTGAATCAAAAGGGTGCAGACTCCTTCTTTGATAAGTTTCTGTGACCTAGAGCTACACACCTAGCAGACTGATCCTGAATTTGATGATGGTGATTTAGAGAGGGAGCAAACTTCTTCTCTATTGACAATCCATGACACAAAGCTCACACTAAGGTAGAATAATCATGACCTTGATGATGCTGATTCAGAGGGGGTGCATAGTGAAGTGCAATCTCTTGTTGATGAATATGATTGGTTTCATTGTGCAGATGATATAGACAGGGCAGTAGATGAAATTTTCAATGTGCATGATGAACTTTGTGCTACAGAAGTACAAAGATATTTGGATGAGGGTGAAAGACTTAAAGAGCAGTCTACAGCAGCAGATGCGTTTAGTATGCATGTCATATGCGGAAATCTTGCTTTACTGCAGCAGCCTGAGTTGTGTAAGATGGAGGAACCTTCTCTAGTTGAGGACCTAGACCTTATGTGCTCACTAGACAAAGATTTGGAAGGGTTCTCAAACACAGATGCCCCGGGGAGGTCACCTAATAAAAATGTAACCTATCACGTGAGTTCAACAGAAGGGTATTTAAAGTTCTTGAAACTTACAGAAATATATACACAGAAGGGCATTATTTTTTCAAATTTGAAAAAAACTTACAGATTTTAAAGAAAAGGGTACATTATTTTCCTAACAAAATTCACAGATAAGGGGTTTTACAAACATGTCTTGAACGCGCGTGATATGGCAGTTTTACACATAGTGAACTCCCCGAGACAGATGCTAAGGATACCAATCAATTCAGAATCATGCATGAGCAAGTTTGTTCAAATTCAGCAGACGATGAACTTATGCAGTTGTTAGATGATGCACTACTTGATTTTGAGCCGCTTCAAGATAGGGAATTATTTTCTGATGCATCTTTTGAGCCTAATGAAGAGATTTTTGCCAGAAACTTTATGTATTCAGATATGCATGATCGAGATCTCGATACTAGTGCGAGTGAAGGTGCACTGCCAATGCTTTTACCTGTGATTGATGATCAACAATTGGATGAGCCAATTGCACAGGGGATATGGCAGTATCTGATGCTACCTGATGCTATATGGAATCTGATGTTACCTTATGATGTAGGCAATTTTGAGCAAGCTTTTGATCCAGGAGGTCACAGGTATATGGATGGTCCTGGGCAATTGACTTATATGCCATATGATCCAGGCGGTTTGTATGAAGATTTGTGGGTTAATTTATGTTTATGTTGTAATGATTGGAGATTCTTGTATATTCCCTATGATCCTGGAGGATGGTGCAATTTTTTTAAAAGGAATGCTCACAGTGGGACAGATGATTGGTTTCCCGTTTGATCCCGGGGGCTACTGCAGTGCCAATTGTAGATTTGAAGAGTACCAGCTATCTGATGTAGCAGCTTGCATGGTACAAAGTTTTATTTTCTAGATTTATGTTGAGTCAGGAGAGTTTTGGTTATGCATTCAATAAGATTACATGGCTGGCTTCCAACTGACTTTTTTGGACAATTGTTGAATCATCTTCACATCTTTTGAGTTGGTTATGCTACCAGAACTTGAGGTAAAGGACTTGACAGCCATTCCGTGTGCAGACAGAGTAAGCCATACTTGAGCTTGACAGGGTTCCTTAAAGACATCATTAACTAGAGCACTTGAGTCTGGCGGGGTTCACTAAACAAGTTCTCCATGATTGAATGCTTTGAAGATACTGCAAATACAGTTCAGAGATTTTTGATGGCAGCTACCTAATGATTAAGCTAGAACATTGATGATAGGGTGTAAGCAGGCCTTAAAGTTGACTCCCTCCCTTAGATTTTGGTTAAATATATACGACTCCTAGTCTACATTTATTGAGCTTCAAATTACACTCAGCCTATAAAAGTTGGGCGTCAATCGATTTTTGAGTTGTGCAGTTCAAATGACGCTTAACATTGTACGATACTATGTCACTACAATATAACAAGTGACACCTATACACATGCATGCATTCATAATAAACATTTGAAACATGAGAGAGCTCATATTCAAAATTGCATAGTATTTTGAAGTATCTAACCTTGAGATAATAAGAATACACAAGTTACAACACATTATATATATACATGTATATATATATATATATATATATATATATATATATATATATATATATATGACACCCTACTCCTTATACTTGGGAGTCTAATGACACCTTGCCCCTACTTGACTCCCTTGGTGTGAGTAAGAGAGGGTACTCAACTACTCAGCAGTCTATCTCCTCCATTTTTGTGAAGAATGGAATAAAGTCTAAACTTCTACCAACAACAGCAAGTGCCTGGAAAGAGAGACTTCAACTCAACCATGGATAAACAGATTTCATTGGATGTCCCTTTCATATTGATGGTATTTATAGATCTCAAGGATCAACTGTAACCTACGATGAGTACAACAATATCTTCATGGACCTCACTTTGTTGCAAACTAGAATGGTTGAGTTCTACAATTAAACATTTGAAGAGACAAGTGGCGTTTAGCATTTTGTTTTGAAGCTAGATGAGTGTGAGATCCTCAAAGAGAAGAAGCTAGAATGAGTCACAATAACATTGATGAATAGGGCTCTTTCAAAATGCCCCATTGATGATCCTTCATACTTTAGTGTTCAGTCAGTAACAAACAAATGGTGGCTTGGTACTTTTCAGATATTCCACTTCCACTTTCTCTTCAACTTTGGTGAGCCCTCTTGAGATTAACTTTAGATGTACTTTAACATCTCATACGGATTTAATCTTGAAGGTAAAGAAAGAAGACCACGACATTTTATATAGGGTTTCCATCAAACCCCTATCCTTGATATCATTGACAAGTAAATAAATCAAGGAAAGGTGCTGGTTGTCAATGGGAGGGGAGACTTTCAGGTCCAATGGCATATTTCAAGTGACCTTAAAACATTGAAGTGCATGTATAATTGTGGAATGGGTGCTATGGTAAGGGCTCCATGCTTGTATTGTATGGAACCTGCAAAGACAATGGACCCAAAATGGTGGAGAAAGGCACTTACTCACCACAATGAGGATCTAATTTCCACCCAGTTCTAGATATTATACTTGACAAGGTCCACATTTGTACAATGCATGCTCTTTACAGAATTGTGGAGAAGTTGGGGTATCTGTACATTGGGTTTTCTTGGAAAATCAAGAACTCAAAAGAAAAAAAGGTTGTGATAGCGGCGCTTGAACTAGTTCTATCAAAGATGGGTCTCCATGGGGCAATATGAAAATCCAGCGGGATGAGAAGAGGTCAACCAATGATAAAGATGTACCTTGCAAAACTTCATCGGCTTACAGGCACTTTTTATTTTTTATTTTTGTGGGGCGGGGACTTACCATGTAGCTCTCGTCTTGCATATATAAGGCATCCTTCCATAGGTCCACTGACCTCTTCGACCCTTGTGCAAGACGTGTAGACCAATCCTCTACTTCCTTGGTACTGGTTGATGGCTTGAGGTTTTTTCTAATAGCTTGGAATGTGGCCTCATCTGGGAGTGTCTCTCTATAATTTTTTGCCTTGTCAAAGCAAAATTTGAGGCACTCCATCCGGTTACTAGAGGTTTCCATTGCCTCATTGTCATTGCTGTCATTAGATACAAATCCAATCCTCCCCTCTTGAAATTTGAAAAGTGTTTCAAGTGCAAAGTCCTCCCTCAAAGAAAATATACTTTGAATGTCATGGAGGAAAATGTAAGATCTCTCACCAAATTTAAAGTCTAGCAGTCCAGAAAGCATCAATGTGGCTTGTTTCTCATTAAAGCCGGAGACATCTAAAGGTAGTGATATCATATGTTTTGACTGTAAGTATTTTGCTTCACTGTACCTCTTTAGCCTCTGGCTCAAGATTAATATCCTCCTCAATCTCAGGAACCTCATTGGACTCCAAGTCCTCATCA